>NC_081573.1:32099069-32699069 GCF_022355385.1 Mustela nigripes
ATGGATGGATGGATGGATGGATGGATGGATGGAAGGATAGATGGATAGATGAGTGGATGGATGGCTAGATGATGGATGGAGTTGGTCAATACACAGAGTGTGAATGAACTGGATGGACTGGTAGACAGATGAATAATAACTAGCTGACCGGGTGATGGATGGATCATTGATTCTGGACAGTTGAATAATGGGGTGAAGATATATGGTGGTTGGATGACACCCAGATGATGGAAATGAATGGAAGTTATGGCTGAATAAAAGTTATGGATGGATGGATGGATGGATATTAAACTGATTAAAGAATACTGATAAACTGGATAGACTGGCAGATGAACAGATGGATAATAAGATGATGAGTGGATTGATGGCTGACTGGCTGGCTGGGTGGGTGCATGTATAGTTATTCTAGAACCACAACTGAGGCCGTCTCAGAAAAAGTTAGATAAATGGACCACCACTGGGTTATCACTGAGGTAGTTTCTAAATTAAGCAAGATATATTATGATAATCTTCCTTAGAATCTTTGTTCTTAATATCCTATCCTCAAAATTCAGAATAGTATGTACCTCTGGGACTATGTAATACTTAATTTCTTTAACGTACATTTGGAAGCAAGAATGGGAAAATAGTAAGTTTCAGTTGAGGTGAGAGATTATTATACGATGTGTTCATTGTGTTGTTTCACAACTTCACAAATGTTTGTGATACTTCATATAAAAAAAAAGAAAAAGAAATTCCTATTCAGATCCAAAGGCTGACACTGTTCCCCGGGGGTCAGAAACACTGTCCCAGACAGTTTTCTAGGGCAGGGGCAAAAGGACAGCCAAATAATGGAGCCTGGGCCCTAGTGCAGAGGGTGGGGGGCTTGTGTGGTCACGAGAGTGGATATGCCTACCAACTTCAGCGACGTCTCCAAGAGCTCATCTTCTGTCTTCTGGCGCAAGCAGTGAACAAGGACAGCCGAGGTGGTGGCTTTACACCCAGCAAAGACAGCAATTTGCTGTAGAGATCACAAGCAAGAGCAGAACTCAAGAGCCACGCCCCTTCCCTCCAATCAATACCCCAACCTTCACTTCTAAGGGCAGCAGAGGGGAGCAGAACATACTCTAGACCAGCAGGTGGGAGTCCTACGTCCCAGGCGTGCCAAATTAAATAAGGTCTGTCTCTGTGACTGTATCTCCGTAAAATGGGCAAAATGATCTCAGAGCTGAGAGTGGAAAGGGAGGGAGAGTGGGGTGGGGTTTAAGAGCACGGAATCCAGAACACACTGCCTGTTTGCACATTTCCTTTCAGGAAGCCTTCCACGATAACCTCCTGCTCACATTAAGATTAAGTGCTCCTTTTGGATTCCCTTACGGTATCAGATATCTCTGCTTTATTGCTCTTGTCACTTGAGATTTTATAATCTGTGTGATTATGAAATGATTAATTTGTCTCCTCCAATGGAATGGAAACTTCATGAGGATACTAGATGTCTGGCTTTATCAAAATTACGTGATGAATGAATGAATTCCCGGAACCAACCCCAGCCATGAGGCACTTAAGTGGGGGGCCACTGCAGGCCCACATACTGTAAGTGGGTTAACCAGAACTCAGACCCTGAGAGAGACCAGTCACGGTGACAGCCCGCTGCCCACTATGTGGCCTGGTGCCCCCCACCCACCACCCTGCCCCCGGTTGCACTTTGGGTAGAATGCTCAGGGGACAGTGCACTGCACTGGCAGTCCAGAGTCACGTGTTCAAGTCCCAGCTCTGGTAAAACTGGGAGACTGGCTGAGGTGTCTCCTTCCCCTTCCACTCCACTGCTGTCACTTCCATGATTCCTTGAGGATGCCTGCCGGATCCCATGGCAAGAAAGACCCCTGAAGTTTCCAGAACAGCAGAGCCAAGGGTGTGGCAGTGGTCCTGCGTGAGACCTACCTGAGCTGTTTCCTTCATGTCTTTCCTAACCAGGGCAGCCGTGAGGGCCACGCCGCTCTCCGAGATGGCCCGGTGGAAAAGGTTCTTGGCCAGGGGAGACAGCACCTGGCAGGACAGTGGACAGGAAGAGAGTTTATGCTCATGGGGAGGGGTTTCAAGAATCATCTCATCCTTAACTCTAGCCTGGACTGTCCCCCTGGAGACCCGGGCACCCAGGGAATGTGGCAGATCCTCACCAGGGCCTCACCCTATTCCCAGGCTGACGCTAGGGCCCGGCTCCTCCAAGAGAAGCTGAGCTGGAGGGCACCAGCAGCACAGAGTGAGGGAAGCACGGGAAGCGTGGCACGTGTGCCCACTGTGACAATCAGAGGTCTCGAGACAGGGCGGCAACTGTCAGCCGCCCTTTAAAGACACAGTTCTGATTCCCCATCTCTACTATTCAGGATTTATCCTAAGAGTGATCATGGAGATGAATGATGATTTCCAAGAATGCTCATAATGTTTATAATATAATTGGAAATAACCCAAGGTTCCAATATTACAAGATTGAGGAAATGAAGGATTTTCATTTTTACTGTGGAATACCATGCAGATCTCTACCACGGAATACCACAGAATCTACAACAAAATGATAGTAATGGAAGAGTAATGTTTAGGTAAATATTTCTGTTATAGGATATACTAAGAAAGGTTTTTAAAAAAATCTTAAGACAGGTGGGGCGCCTGGGGGGCTCAGTCATTAAAGCGTCTGCTTTCGGCTCAGGTCATGAGCCCAGAGTCTGGGGATGGAGTCTCACATTGGGCTCCCCACTCAGCGTGGAGTCTGCTTCTCCCTCTGCTCCTCACCCCACTGTCAATCTCTCTCTGACTCTCTCCCTCTCTCAAATAAATAAAATCATTTTTAAAAAAAATCTCAAAACAGATGACAGATGGATAAAGAGACAGAAGTGAGTCATGGGGAAAACACTAGAAAAATAAGTCTCAAAATGTCTGTGGTGAGCTTCCCTGGGTAATGGGACTATGGAGGACTCTTTTCATCTTTGGGCTTATCTGAACTTTTCCTTTTTCTCCACTTGATAAACTATCAAAACTTTTTCCTCTGAGTATTGGACATGGAAACCAATACATACGTTAAAAGCAGTAATAGTACTGACCGTCTGCTCAAAAGTGAGGGAGCTGGAGAGCTTCTGGCTTCCAGCACTTCCTCATCTCATTCCCATCTCTGCTGCCCTCAGTGGCTCCCCCAGCCGCACTCCCCACACCAGGCCCCAGGAGCCCCAGGTGCTCACAGCACCACTGCTGTCCCAGGCCTCCCTGTCCCTCCCAGCCCAGCCCCACATCTCAGTCCCAGAGGCAGCTGTCCTCACAGGAGGCCCCTGACCTGTTCTTGGTGCCGATGTCCCTTGACTTGCAGATCTGGCTTCCAGCTGAACAATGACCCTTTGTCCAACTCTTTCTCATAATCTATACCCACCCTACTCGCTAGGAGAAGTGAAGCGAGTTCTAATACTAAAACGATGGGAAGGAGAGAGAGCGAGTGCGAGCGAGAGAGCATGCACTCAACCATGGTAGAGGAGGTGTGTCATTGCTGGAGCTGTGGCTGGAGATTCTCAAGGCCCTAGGATGCTACCCTGGGATCTGAGCTTCCTGGGGGCCAAGGAGAGCTCCGCCATTAGCTCTCCACCAACTGATGCTGTGCAGACCGGGTCAGCCCTGAGTCCAGGTCTTGTAAATCAAGCTGCCAACTGGTCCAAAGGCTCCAAGGGGTCCCATCAGCAGATATATCAGGGCAGGAATACTTACAAGAACAGAGACGCTTTCACCTCCTGCTGATTCTCCAAATATGGTTACAGAACCTGGATTCCCTCCAAAGTTGGCAATGTTCTCCTGGACCCAGCGAAGTGCAGCCAACTGGTCCAAGTGACCCCAGTTTCCTCGGCTGTGTTCGTCCCCTGTGCTGTAGGAATGGGGAAGGGGTGGGAGCATAGACCACATGGCAGGGCTGTCAGGACCACAGATGGGGCTGGGGGACTCTAGGTGAGCCTTCTAGAAAAAGACCAGCCTTCTATAGCCCTAACACAAGGGTCTTCTTCTGTCTTCCATTCTGGTGGCATTGTTCTGTTGTAGGGTTCTACATTTACTCAATTGGCATCTATTTACTGAGCATCTACTTTGTGCAAAACACTGTTCTAAGAGCGAGGAGCACATCTGAGAACTAAACATGCCAAATCTCTGACTATACAGAGGTTCACACTACAGATTACAAACAAATGGATAAATACAGAAAATAATATCAGGTAGTGAAAGTACTTCCAGGAAAAATAAAATCAGGTAAGGGAAAAGACTGGGGTCCTATTTCAGATCACAAGACCAAGAAAGGCTTCTTGGAGGTGGTAGTATTTGAATAGAGACCTGAATAAACAAGCACATGAGCCTTGCAAATATCCAAAGAAGGGAATTCCAGGCTGAAGAAACAGCCAGTGCAAAGGTCCTGTGGTCCAGTGGACAAAAGTGAGTGTAGTACAGCAGCTAAAGGACTCTGTGGGCCTTGGTAAGAACTTTGATGTCATTGCTAGTAAGGTGGGAAGTCATTTCACGGCCTATGACAAAGTTCCTTTTATGTCGTAAGTGGTCATTCTGGCTGCTGTGTAGATGAGACCCAGCATCAAATTAGCAGATTATAAAAGTAGGTGGTTTTTACAATCATCTGGGAGAGAGGCACAGAGGGCTTTGATTAGGGGGGCATAAGGGAGGAGGTGAGAAGTGGTTGGATTCTGAATATATTTTAAAGGTGGAACCAAGAGGATTTGCTGACCCTGATGTGACCAGGTGAGAAAAAGAAGTCAAGGCTGACCACAAGTCTATCCAGAGCAGTTGGAAGCAGGCGCGAGGGGCCTGCCAGCAGCCAGCAGGAGGCGCTGTTGGCAAAGTAGGAAAGTTGGGGAAGGAGCAGTGGGAGTCAAAGGTTAAATCTGTCCCCCTGGAGGGTGAGGTACCCTTCAGACGTTCAGTGGAGGTAGCAACAGGTACAAGGTGGTAGTTAATGAGGTACCTCTGGGTTTCAAAGGCGAAGCAGGGGCTGAAATAGGGAGCTTGGAATGTGGCTCCTGAGGTCACCCAAGGAACCCGTGGAGGTAGAGAAAGAGATGCACACAGAGGCCAGAGGACCACGCGTGAGGAATCGTGTGCAGCTGCTCCCAAGGTTGGCCCAAAAGCTGTTGGGACACTGGGCAGAGGACAAACTGGGAGCAGGAGCCACAGGAAGCACCCATATAGCATTTTGACCTTAATGGGGAGCAGAGAGATGGATTGCGGTGGGAGAGAAGAGATGTCTCCACTAAGTCACCACACCCTAGGACAGGACTCGCTTGGGATAATCCTCCTCTAGCCCGGGGCCGGAGGGGAGGGGGTCTTTCTTGTGAGAAGTCCACCCCCTCCCCCAATCCAGCCCAGCAGCCATCTCAGGGTCAGGGGGCACTGCGGCTGGTGCCCAGGAGGGCTGTCCACTGGACAGTCTTCAGCTCCAGACACCCAGTTCCTTTACCCAGAAAAACGCACCAAACACCTGCCCCGAGTGTGCTCTTTCCTTCCCTTCCTGCCATGTCGGATGCGTAAGTCTCTAAGTGCTGCTATAGGCTGTCTCCACAAAGGTGTGTGATGTGCTGGAACAGCACAAGTGAAGAAGAGGGGGCATTTCAGAGGGGGTGACATTTGGGTTGGGCCTTGCAGAATGCATAGGAGTTCGTCAGGTAGAATGGGCATTCCAGGTAGAAGGAAGAGGACCTGCAAAAGCTCCGAAGCAAATGGCCCAATGCGGCTGGGGATGGAGAAGATAAGTAGAGCCCAGTGAGGAAAGGGCTTGGGTGCTTTCCTAGGGAACCTGGCAAAGATCCCTTTGAGGGCTGACCTGGCCAGAGCTGAATACCTAGCACCCTCACTTTGGTTGGGGGGGGTGGGGCAAGGTGCAGTGAGGACTGTGCAGAATCTTACCTGAAGAATCCCCAGATGCCCAGGCGGTACTGAATGACCACCACCACCACGTTTTCATGGGCAGAGAGGGCCAGCCCATCATAGGTTGATGCTCCGCCCACCACCAGACCCCCTCCGTGGATCCACACCATCACCTGGGCAAGAAGGAAGCAACCGTACTGGTGAGGGGAAGCAGCGCTGGGCAGGACCTCAAGAGGTTGTCTGGTTTGGTCGCCGACCTCTTGGCCGTGGCTCAAGGAGGCCATTACCAGAAGTGACCTGTCCCCAGCAAAGTTAGAACAGGCATTTGCTCTTCTCCCCGCTCCTCCCAACTGGGGCCCAGGCCACTGCTCCAGCTCATGCTTCAGAACTTCATCATGGAAACAGTCACGGCTAAGAGTGCCATCTTCTCCCCAACACACCCATCCCCCTCATGCCTGAGCCCGTCCCGCAGCCCAGCCTCCTCCGCTGCCACAGCCCCGTGTTTCGGCTTCATCTTAGTGATACCTTGTATGGTGAATTGAACTGCTCGCCTGCCACAGGGACTGTCTCGAGAAGCACACGTGCCCCCCGTGGGATCACTTTTGAACATGCCGTCCTTTCTGCCTCCTCTGCACCCCCAAATCCCACCCGTCCTCCAAAGCCCAGCCTAAAAGCCACCTCCTCCAATAAGTCTTCAGTCATCTCACTAATAGGATCTGAAACCTACTCTATGCCAAGGACAGTGTTTAGAATCGAGGACAAGGGTAGATATAGGAATTCATCACGCTTGGCTCTGGCATTGTAAGAGCTCATGTAGCCAGGAGGGAAGAGCAGCTAAAATAATTATGTTGTAATCATTTTATTCATTTAAAAAAAAGGAATTTGTAACACAAACTATGTGCCAAGTAGCATTCCACGCCATAGGGACTAATACGGCCCCGTTAACAGACAAGAAACCTGCCTGAGGCCACGCAGCTTAATAAGCCGCGGAAGCAGGACTTGAACCCATGCGGTCTGTTTCTGGAGTCCACCCACTGAGGCACTCAGCCCACTGCAGCCATTGGCCAGGGTGCAATGGAACTGCTGTTAGGAGAGGAGTAAGATCTTCCCTTTGACTCTAACTAATGCCTCGGGAGTACTTGCTTTGTGCCCTCGCCAGCCACTGAGACAAAGCCCGATGAGCATCACTGGTACTCATGCGTGATTAGCCCCGTTCTGGAAACAGAGCCAGGCCCCTCTGCTGGTAAAAGGCAGAACCGGGATGTAAGCCCAGCCAACTCTGTAGATCCAGAGCCTGTGACATATGGAGAGGTTCTCGCCTTGTTCCTCCTCCGCCTCTGGTCCCTGCCTCTGTCTGGGTGGAAGGACCGAGTTAGCAGTCATCTGAGTGAAGGCTAAGATGAGCGTTGGTCAGCAGTGACTTCCTGAAGAAAGCATCCCAGATGGTAGGGCCCTCCAAAGCCAAGGGTATCTGATGATGGGGTTTTTTTGTTGTTTTTTTTTGTGGATTTTGTTCTTGTTTTGTTTTGTGGTGGTTTTTTTAAGTCCCTCCTTTGCCTTGACCCCCAAGTACAGCTCTGCACACAGAGGCAGGGAGTATGTAACAGAAGAACGTGAGAACAGAGGACTGAATGCTCACAGATTCACAGATGCCCTCCCCCACTCCTGGGCATCCTGCCAGGAGATGGCTGGGTGCAAACATCCCCCCCACCTCTCCACCCCGGGGATCACCTCCTTTTCCTGGACATCTCCAAGCCCCAGCTTGAGTCTAGAATTTGCCCCATCTCTGGGCTTCCTTTATTCTAGAAATGCTGACTCATGGGGTCATCAGTCGTGCCAAAGACAATTAGGGAAGGAAATTAGCTACGATAAATTCCCAAGTATTTGGCCGGAGGCAAAAGAATGAACTTCTCGGATTGCCCCAGGCTCTGCCCCTAACATCTCTCAGGCGACCCTGGAGCTTGTGAGAGAAGCATCTTACTGTGCTGAGGAAAGGCCTCGCCTCCTGGTCTGTGTCAAAGGGCACTGGTCTGAAATTCAGAAGGCCTCGGCCCTGGTCCTGCCAATCCCACTGTGGGATCTCACTTCCCCCTTTCTGGGCCTCAGTCTCTCTACCTGTAAAGGAAGGATGACTTATCTCTAAAGTCACCATTTTGGTCCTCCTATTAACAAGAAACGATTTGGAAAAATTACAATGGGCATGACCGTGGTACAGCAAATTCCCCCGGAGGTCCGTCCCTAGGGGAAACTGAGGTATGGAAAGCTTGTGTTTCTTGTGGTCCTAAGGTCTGGCTGTGGTGGGAACAGGAAGCACTGAGGTCTCTGAAATGACGCCCCACCCAAGCTGTCTTCACCCCCTTCTAGTCTACACCAGAAGACTCTCAGTGCTAGAACCTTCTACTTACCGGCAGCCGGCTTTTCTTTGTCAAGTCAGCGGGAGTGTAAATATTTAGATAAAGGCAGTCTTCAGAAAACTTGAGAGCAATATTCTCCTTTCTGTTGGTAAAGAGCTCTGAGAGCACCTGCCCCCCCATTGCATCCTGGGAGCACCTGGGGAGGGGAGCAAAGAAGAAGTTCTGAGTTTGGCTCAGAGCTGAGCAAGATGCCTCCTGGGGTGCCCTGGGCCTTGGACTGGCAGGCTCGGGCTGATAAATAGAGTTGTTCCTACCAGGCTGGAGATACTGGGATGGTTAAGAGGTTTTTTTAGGTGCATAGGTGGGGTTTGGAGGGGGGGAACCCTGAGGCTCACTAAGGTCTCCCACGGCTGTGTCTAGATAGTAAGAAGGCTTGGTACCTGTCCCCTTCCCTGAGCCTTTGAGATGCCCTGGGTCAAGGATAGGAGACCGCCCATAAGCTAACCACCTGGGCGAGGCCTATCTCCTGCACACCCTGGATACATGCGAGCTCTCTGTTCCAGGCAAATGTGTCCTCCACCAGGTCAGCATGTTCTAGTCCATGGCAGACTTCCATAATCCCTGGGAAGTCACTCAAACGACAGACATTTAGGCACTACAAAAGGTCAGGGATGAAATATTTTGTTGGGCAGTATCAGGAGAATTGTGTTCTAGTCCTATCACACTCGCTAATCTTCTGGGTGACCTTGGGTGAATTCCCTGCCTGATTTGGTTTGAATCTGCCAGGTCAGTGTGAGGGAAGTGATTTTTATAAGGGTCATATAGTCCTGACATGCTAAGAATCTACCCATCCCAGGCAAACACTATTGGTTTTCCCAATAACAGACCTTAAAGACCCGACACAGATTAAAACTGGTAAGGTTGGGGCGCCTGGGTGGCTCAGGGGGTTAAGGCCTCTGCCTTCTGCTTGGGTCATGATCCCGGGGTCCTGGGATCAAGCCCCGAGTCGGGCTCTTTGCTCAGCGGGGAGCCTGTTTCCCTTCCTCTCTCTGCCTTCTTCTCTGCCTACTTGTGATCTCTATCAAATAAATAAATAATAATTTTAAAAAAATTGGTAAGATTTATGAACCTCCCAACATGCCAGGTACTCTATGTACTAACTTACTTAATCATCACATGGCACGCTCCCTAATATAGAATCTATAATTATCCCCATTTTTACTAAGGTACCGAGAGGTTAGAGAACCTACCCAAGGTCACACAGCCAGAAAGATCTATACTATGTAGTGCATGATATTTCTAAGGACACTATAAGGAACATTTCTGGATCTCAAGGTACCAGAATGCAGGTATCACTGCCCCCAGTTTGTAAATGAGGTCACTGAGTCACTCTGCTGGCAAGTGGCAGAATCAGAGTCTCCAGTAATGACTCCTTAATTTCCATCCTAAGGGAACTTTCCCCTGATCACCAGGGCAAGGAGCCTAACAGTCTTAAAAGAAGAAAATCAAATGTCAAGAAAGGGGAAAAGAGTAAAGGTCACTAGTGTTTAAATAAATGCGGAATAAATAGCAAAATTACAGACAATTATAATGATAATTATTATTGTTTTGCCTATCCAATAGCCAAAAAGCATTTTTTTTTTTTTAAAGATTTCATCTATTTATTTGACAGGGAGAGAGAGATCACAAGTAGGCAGAGAGGCAGGCCGAGAGAGCGGAAAGCAGGCTCCCCACTAAGCAGAGAGCCTGATGTAGGGCTTGATCCCAGGACCCTGAAACCATGACCTGAGCTGAAAGCAGAGGCTTAACCCACCGAGCCACTCAGGTGCCCCCCAAAAGCATTTTTTAATAACCCCAAGCATTGCCAAAGATCTGGGGAGTGAAGGTTTTCAGATATCAATGGAAGGAGTGTCGCTGGAACATTTCTGGAGGGAAATGTAAACAGAAGGTGCATATTCATGGCATTTCTTCAAACTTGCCCCAAAATATTCATGGGCATACATAAATATTTAACTGCAGGATATTCATCAAAGTGTATCTGTACTATCAAAAACATCAAGAACTTAATGAACCCAAATAAGAGATGGGGTAAATAAATTATAAACCAAGACTCAATGTAATACAGCCATTACAAGTCCAGCTGTGATATCTAATGACATAGAATAATATTCCTGCTAGATTTACAAATGAGCAAAGCAGGCATCCAAACTATCTGTATGATGTGATACTGTGATTTATAATAAATACATATTCGGCCTCCATTCCATTTCAGCCACAGGATCCCTAAAATCCGTGGAATTTCCTATGTGAAGGAAACAATAAAGATATCTTTATTATGTTAATAAGGTGACTTTTGATCACACTTAAGGCTAGGGGCTGGTTGTCACATGAACCGTCCAGTAAACTTTCAGTTCTGCCTCCCTGACCTCTGGGGAGCAAGATGGGGCTGGGGGTTGAATGGTGGCCAATGCCCCTGGTTTCATCAATCATGGCTACATAACAAAGCCTCCTTAAAAAACCACAGGACAGGATACTGCGAGTTTCCGAGTTGGTGAACCAGAAAGCTTTTATGGCCACTGTGCAGGACCCCCAACTCCAGGACAGAAGCTCCTTTATTCAGGACCTCACCCCATGGATCTCTTCATCTGGCTCTTGATTCATATGCCCTAATAACCTTTGTAATGAACTGGTGATGTAGTGAATAAACCAGTTTTCTGAGTTCTGTGACTCAGCAAATTAATGGAACCCAAGGAGGGAGTCATAGGAACCTTTGACTTATAGCCAAAGTCAAGCATAGATAGCAACTTGAACTTGTAATTGGCATCAGATGCAGAAAGTGTCTTGTGGGGCCGAGTCCTTAACCTGGAGGATCTGACACTATCTCCAGGCAGAGCAGTGTAGGGATTAGTTGAATTGTAAGACACACAGCTGGTGTTGAGATTTTTTTCTCTGTGTTGGTTGGTGGTGGTTATTGAGAGGGGGGGGACCCACACACTGAAATTGAGTGCAAAATCTCATGGATTCTATTTTTAAGGAAGAAAATATCCAACAGATAAAAGACTGGAAAAACAGAATCTAAAATATGAACAGCAGTTCTCTCTGTCGGTGGAGGAATTGTATGTGATTTTCATTTTCTTATCTTTCCTTACCCGTACTTCCTCCTTTTCTGCAATATGTATGTATTACATTGGCGGTCAGGAAATAAAAAGAGCAAACACAATTTTTTAAAACAAAAGGAAGGAAGGAAGGGAGGGAGGGAGGAGGAAGAAAAGAAGGGAAGGCAGCAAGGAGTAAGACCTTAGAAATTTCCAGAATGCCTTGCTGAGGTGAATAAGGTCATATGGATATATGTAGGCTTCTGAGGTATCTGGAGGAGGTAGATATTGGCTACTTTGTCCGACTTGGTCAGGGTGATTGGGACACACCAGCCATTGCTCTGCTCATGACTAGGTACTTTGACACACTTGGGAGCTAAGAACTTTTGAGTCAACTCCCCAAAGCTCTCCCCACTTACACAACTCTAGGTCTACCCCCGCTCCCCAGCTTTGGCAAAGGTCCAGACAGGAGAATTGTTACTTCTACATCCCTCACTTGGTCAACTTCTAATTTTCTCCCACTTATCATGGTCTAACGTATTGCATAATTTATTGACTGATTTGCATATTTTTTCTTTGTCATCCATCTCCCTGCTAGAATGCAAGCTCCGTGAAGGTAGGGATACTTTTCTGATCGTTCGTGGATCCTAGGAAACCTAGAACGTGCTCAGTAAATGTTTGTTGAATAGAGCTCTAGAATGCTCTATTCTAGAAGGTATTAAAAGATTTATGGGGCGCCTGGGTGGCTCAGTGGGTTAAAGCCTCTGCCTTCAGCTCAGGTCATAGTCCCAGGGTCCTGGGATCGAGTCCCACATCAGGCTCTCTGCTCAGAGGGGAACCTGCCTCTCCCTCTCTCTCTCTGCCTACTTGTGATCTCTGTCAAATAAATAAATAAATAAAATCTTAAAAAAAAAAAAAAAAAAGATTTACAACAGCTTGGAAATTTTGGAACAAAGCCACTCAGCAAGTTGCCCTGGACGCTTCCTGCATCACTTTGAGGCCAGCATCCCCCCGAGAGACGCCAACTTACATGGGAGGGTAAGCGGTGGTGTTCTTCACGTAGTTCCATGGCTCTGCAGGCTGTGGCGGAGCAAATCTCAGGGACCCCAGAGGAGGCCTGGCAAAAGGGACTCCCAGGAAGACGGCCACAGGCTGTGCAAATCCTTCTAAGCTGACGTACTTGCCCAAGACCTTGCCTTGCACGGTGTCCACCACAGGCAGCGAGGATGGGTGCCCCCCTGGACATCCAGAGGAAAGAGGACACATCAGCCCAAAAGGTCTGACCTGGACTCCCAGTGGGTCTCCACCTTGAACAGGGACCTTGAATGAGTCACCTAAACCCTCAGGACCTCAGTTAAGCTTGAGGTTAACTGTCATTCCTTACTTGGGGCTATCTAGAGGAGCCAATTGGAAATGGAGGTATAATAGCATCAAGTTAAAAAGAAATGCAAGAAGGAGAGCTGCTGAGGGGAATAAGGCATTTGGTTGTCACTCCTAGAAGCTTCTGGAAATAACTGGCCAGTAGGCCTCAGGTGCTAAGCTGCACACTGGTGTAGAACATGAATAAGAGGCTGTCCCTCCTCTCAGAATTTCTGAACCATGTAGGGAGCATGAGCTACAAACACACTTGCCCCTACTGGGTGGGAAGGCAGGTGCCGGAGTCCCCAGAGAGGTACCAGTACCACAAGGGTCAGAAGAGGCAGGGAGGCCTCCGCATTGGTGGCATGGTGGAGGTGGTGCCCTTGGAGCTGGGACTGGCAGTGGGAGGGAGGAGGGGGCTGACAGCAGGAGGTAGAAGGCGGGGGGTTGGGGGATAAAGGTGTGAGGCAGAGCAGAGGCTAGGCTCTGGGAGCAAAATGCAAGGCTGGCCTGAGGAAGAGTGAAGGGCCCACAGAAGCCAGAGGGAGTCAACAGGGAGCGGACAGCAGCCTGTATTGTGAAAGAGGTTCAAGCCTGGGAGGGGCCTCAGTACCAGGCTAGGGTCTGGGGCTTTCTTTGGGGGTACACATATAGCAGTCAACAGTCCTAGAGTATGCAAGAGTGACATGTATCATCTCATATGGGATTCTGAGCAGGGGCTTCCGGGGCAGGGGAGAGAGCCTGGGGTCTGGTTCCTACCTGTCCCATCCTTGTGGGGCTGGTGGTCCTTCCCCACTGAGCTGTCCCTTCCTCCCGGGCTGTCCCTTCCACCCCAGTCCTGGCTCCACCTGCTGTGCAAGTGGGCCCTCAGACTCTCGATCATGGCCCTCCTCCAAGTCTTCCCTCATCCTGCCCTGGCAGCCTCTGTGTGTATGGTTCCTCATCTGAAATGGTTTCTAGCCTGGCATCATGCCAGCTGCTCCCTTGTGGACACAGACAAAAGGTCAACCTCTTCCCCAGAGTGTGCGGGCGGAACAAGAAAGGGTGATCCAGATTTAGTCTTACAGAAGGAAATGGAATGGTAACCTGCAGGAGAGGCGAAGTGGACAGGAGCCCAAGGGGCCAGGGTGAGGAAGCGGGTGGGCGGGGTGAGAGGCAGAGCAGTTATGGCTCCAGGAGCAGTCCACACTTGTTGTGTTACATAAGTACACACGTGATGTTTATGCTACATGACATCCGTACACAGGTAAGCTTTGAATGCTGAGCACTGACTATGCGCCAGATTTGCATTCTGGCTCACTTAAATTCAACTTCACAAGATGCCCATTTTATAGATGAGAAAGCCGAGGAAATGGAGAGAGCCAGCGTGGACTTTCTACAGTGGGAAATGGGATGGCCTTGCCAGCAGGTAATCGGTATTAAGGGAATAACCCACTCCTCCTTTGGTTCTTCCTCTGGCCTCACATTCAGTCCCAGGTTTCTGACAAAGTCACCATCAGAAAGAAGGTGAAGTGCACATGTGGCCTGGGCCTTCCCAGTTCTGAGGGTCCCAGCCCTGGCTGTCCATTCACAAGCCACAGACAGATTCCAGAGTATGATTTTAGTGGACCTTGGGCAAGTCCATTTCCCTCTCTGAGTCCGTTTGCCTGCCTGTAAACGGGCATAGATGCATTCTGGGGCCCCTTGCTACGCTCTTGTAGTAATCATGGGCTTTATTTTGTGTACCCTTGACGCTTGACCTCTGGGGCCTTGATGACCCTGGAGGGACTGCCCTCTCGGAGTTAGCCAATTCCAGTGATAGGCATCAACTTCCCTTCCAGTGTGCAGAGCCTGTACCCCAATCACCTTCTTTACCAGGCCGTCCCAGGCCAAGCCACTACCATCCTGCCCTAATCACTCCAGGGCCAGAGATCCAAAAACTGTGAGAAGCCTTCGTGCCCTAGAACTCACTGAAATTGGTTAGTTTGCCAGTCCTGAGCCTGCATATCCTGTCTCACCTCTTCCTTCCCCAGGTAACCACAATAAGGGCTCTTGCACGAAATTCCTCCCTCCTCCCTCCTCCCTCCTCCCTCCTCTTCTAACCCACCTTGAGCATCACCTCAGTGTGCAGGACCGTGGTGGGCATGCGTCCTCCTCCCGGGAGCTGTGAGTAACAAGTCCTGGCCATTGGCTCCTGATCTGTTGGCCTCACCGCACACCAAGTCTTCTACTACTACCTTTTAAAACAACTCCTACATTTATAAATTCTTTATTTACACTTTCCATACTAGGTGCTCTTTAGAAATAACCTGTTTTATCCTTACAACAGCCCAATGACAACTGCCGTCATTCCCATGTTCGAGAGGGGGACCCCAAGGCACAGAAACCTTAGGCACAATGCCTAAGGACAGCTGGCCAGTAAGTGCTGGGCTGGGATTCAAACCTACACTCTCTGGGTCCACAGTTCGTCCAGGTCTCCTGCCTGACATCCGAATGGGGAGCATTCCTACGACACTTTCCCTAAGCCGAAATGGCACAAAGCAACATATCCTGGGCTTTCTGCAAGTTGCATTAAGCCACTTTGCTTTTAGGAAAGACCTCCCCATTAGTCCCTGTTATTGTAGCCCAAACAAATTGGAGGACTTTCGCTTTTCCGTTACTATAGTAATACAGGATTTCCCTAAAGGTGAAGAGGCCCGATGCCACTTGCAGAAAGCCTGGGATACTCCTGTTAATATTCTGCAAAGCCACTCTCCCTGATTTGGCCATGCACAGACGAATAATCAGGCAGAAAACAAACTGAGCTCTCTGGAATCCCCATCCAGGAGGCATGAGGTTAGCTGTCTGCCCTGCTCTGGGAGCACGCAGCTGCAGTCTGGGAGTGTTCCTGCTCCCCCCGCTCTCAGGTTGTCAGGGACTGGCTGGGCACCAAGCGGGTGAAGTCCAGAGGGCACTGGCTGCAGCAGAACTGGACCCGCCATACCCTTCCTCTCCACGCATCTCCCCCACCTCGTTCCCGTCCACCTCCCACCTCGCACCTGGGCAAGGATTTCCAAACACACCCCACTGTTTTATTTCAGAAGGACTCACCCCAAGCTATGGAAGTGGCAAAGGAGGTCAGGACCAGAGCGGAGAGCCACATCGTGGACAGGCTGCAGCTCCAGCGCTTCAAGCTGTTTACACCACTTAAAAGTCTGTTGGGTCCCGCCCCATTGCCCTACTCCGCCGGCCACCGCCCCAGAGCTCTTGGCCACGCCCACCCAGAGTTTACCCTCTTTTCTCCAAAGCCAGGACAGAGTTTCTGATTACGGAGAGCCCCAGACTGATCCAGCAGCGTATTACATAAGGGCTTCTCCCTTGCAGAACTCTAACCTGAGAGCCCTATGAATTTCCCAAGGCAGGCAGGAGCAGACAGATGCCTTTCAGGAGGGGGAGGCTTTGGTCCAGGGTTCTCAGAACAAGCTTGAAAATTAGAACAACCGCCAGCTGCTGGGGAACTCAGGACAAATCTGTCTCAGCTGTTTGGGCTTCTTTTCCATATAGTTCTGTGTTCTCAAGTTTGGAAACACCTTAAATTCATCCAGGTCCCCCCACCTCCCTTTAAAAAAAAAATTAATTTATTTTGGGGAGAGAGAGAGAGAGAGAGAAAATGAGTGAGGGGAGGGACAGAGGGAGAGAATCTTCAAGCCCCATGTGGGGCTCGATCCCATGAACCAAAAGATCATGACCTGAGCCAAAACCAAGAGTCAGACACTTAACTGACTGAGCCACCCAGGTGCCCTATCCGGTTGCCTTTTGATGCCTAAATTAACCTTACAATATTCCTGCCAAGCCACTCAGCCTCTTGTCACACACCTCCAGGTTCAGGGAATGCATTCTTTCTCTAGGCAGGGATCTTTGGGCAGAATATTTTCACAAAAAATGAACTCCAGATCTCCACAGTCCCTAGCTCTAATCATCCATCCATCATTCCACGTACTCAATATTCCATTTATCCATTCATTCTCCATTTACCAGTGTCTGACGAGATGCTACATAGTATGGATACAGAGATGAACTCAAGGGATATTCCTTCTGCTTACAGAGCTCAGCATGTAGTAGACAGGTGGTGGGCCACTGCGCAATGCAAAACCCCAAAACAGAGGGATACAAAGTGCTCTGGGTATACCTGAGAAAGTGTCATGTGTCTGCTGGAGGCACAAGAACGATGAAGCTGCTCAAAGCCTGTTTCATAGAATCACTGAATGTCCAACAGAAGGGAATTCCTTCAACACAGTCTGGTACAGCTGGCTAAGAGAATACTCTGCATTCATTCAGACTACTGATGAGCACCCCATTCATTGACAAGGACAGACAGTCATGATCTCTTGTGAAGGGAGAAAAGGAGGCTCTAAAATACTTGAGGTCGCTTTATAGGAGATGTTTAGTGGTTCCTCAAAAATCAAACACAGAGTTACTATATTCTCAGCAATTCCACTCTTGGGTATATACCCGAGGTCACCAAGAACAGAGCCATACAAAAACAAGACACAAATAACAGCATTATTCCTAATACCCCAAAGTGGGAACAACCCAAATGACCATCAACTGATGAATGGATAAAGTGTGATCTAGCTACCCAATGGAATATTATTCAGCCATGAAAAGAAACAAAGTATGGACCCTTGCTACAACATGGATGGGCCAGGAAAACCGGTCACTAATGAGAGAAACCCGACACAGAAGGCTACTTGCTATAGGATTTTATTTACATGAAAAGCCCAGAATAAGCAAATGCATGGAGACAAAAAGATCAGAGGTTGCTTGGGGCAGAGGAGAGGGGCATGAGGAATGACTAATAATGGGTAGGAGGCTTCCTACCTAGGTGACAATGAGTGATGCGTGATGAGAGTGGTGGGATGTTCTGGGTTTAGATTGCACTGATGGTTATGCAATTATGTGAATATATTACAAAAAACACTGAATTGTACACTTAAAAATTTCAAGTTAAATTTTAACTTAATAATTTAACTTAGAAAAATATATTTAGCTTAATAAAAACTTAAAAAATGAATTTATGGTATGTGCATTATCTTTAAGATTTTATTTATTTATTTATTTATTTATTTATTGGTGGGAGGGAGAGGTTGAGGGGGAGGGAGAGGGACAAGCGGTCTCTGCCCTGATCCTGGAGCCTGATGGGGGCCTCACTCCCAACACCCTGAGAACAGGACCTGAGCCAAAACTGAGCGTTGGACAATTAATTGACTGAGCCCCCCCAGGAGCCCCATGAATTAACTTTCAATAAAATAAATACTTAAAAATCCAGTCATGTATAATATCCCATTTTAGTAAAAACATATCTTTGTGTAGAAAAAAAAAAAATCCTGGAAGGTGATACATCTATTTTATGTTACAACCATTTTCTGGCTGTCGTAGTGTGTTTTTACTTATTTATATTTTCCACCTCTACTCATTCAAGCATTCGTGTAATGAATATTTATTGAGGGCTCACTGTGTGGCAAACAAGGGGCAGAGTGCTTTGTATGCAGTCCCTCCCTTCCGTTCTCAAAGGAACCCTGTGAACTGATACCTCTATCTCCTGGGACTCACTCAGGCAAAGAACATAAGTTTAGGAAGAGCTGGGAATTGAACAAATGCTGTGTAACATTGCAGACCATACTCTTTTTTTTTTTTTTTAAGTATTTATTTGACAGAGAGCGATCACAAGCAGGCAGACAGAAATAGAGGAGGAAGCAGGCTCCCTGCTGAGCAGGGAGCCCGATGCGGGACTCGAACCCAGGACCCTGAGATCATAACCCGAGCTGAAGGCAGAGGCTTTAACCCACTGAGCCACCCAGGTGCCCTCCAGACCACACTCTTAACCAGGTTGCTGTGCTGTCCAAACCTTATTGACAAACCGACTTTGTCAGTGCCCTAAATGCATGCTCGATTTACCTGTGAGTGAGCGCCTACGGTTTCTCTCCCTAAGTGCCTCTCCATCTCCACCCTTCAAAGCAGCCACACCTCCCAGCTGACCCCTCCCGGACCCTTCCTTGGGCTGCGTGGGAGGATGAATAGAAATGGGAGTACTAGGATTCCTGGGACAGGGAGTGACTGGACATGCTGCTGGCTCAGCCTTCATGGTGGCCCTCTCCCAGCAGAGACAGACTTGTGGCAGAGAAGTCACTGGCTGGCCGGGTATCACAGGCCCCAAGCCTTCTACCTTTAACTGGAGACATGAGATGTATTTTTGTCAGTGGAGAGGAAGTAGATGTGAAGCAGGGTGGCAGGTCAGGTCTCCAGGCTGGTGCAATCAAAGGGCAGCTATGCCTTCTCTACGCTTGAACTACTCTCCTGGGGTCCTTTGGCAAGACTGCACTTGTCCAGTCAGAGCAATGTCAACATTCAAGAGAACTGAGCAATTAGCAGCCACAAAGCACATGACACTCAGAAAAGCTCATGGGTTCTTGGCCAAGGCCATGCGTTAGAGCTGAAATGAAATGAAACGAATCTGGAGACCTTATTTCAAAAAAGGATAATTTGCACTCATTTGCACTGTGGTAGGCCAGTAAGGGGAGCACTGGGATTAGGCGTGAGGTCTTAGTGACAGTGCTAGAGTCAGTCCCCAGAGGTGACCGCTTGGTTGAATGACATGGGCTGGGGCTCTTCCCTTCCACCTGGGAAAGAAACAGGAGTCTTTCTTAGGACTACCCTAATAAAGAAGACCCCTATCTCTATCTTCACGGGACAATCTGGCTTGTCTTCCTAAGCAGACGAGACTGTTTCTAACCACTTAGCACACCACATCTCTCTCACACACACACACACATACAACCATTATACCTGTTGCCCTGACGAGCTCATCTTTGCAGCCTGGGAACAAAGCCCTGGTTCTCCGCCTAAAGAAACCTGGAGAATGCTGTCTTTGCAAAATATAAAACGAGGAAGGGATTATTCTCCCGATCCCACTATTTAATCACATGCCTGCTCGAGACATTAGCCAGTTGTGCAAACAGAGGCAGCCACTCCCAGACCTTGCCATGTCTGGCTGCAGCCTGGAAACCCATTACTGGCTCATGATGATTGCGCAGAGTAATAGGTGAGGTTCGAGCTCACCATGCCATTAGATCACGCCATCACACCTCAGTTTTGCTTAACGTATATGGTCTGCTTGCATCCCATCAGCTCTGTACATAACACAGCTCTTCTTGCTTCGGTGGTGGTTGACTGCGTTAACTGCTTTTCCCTTGGGAAACTTCCTATGGTTTCTCACGTGGAGCTAGACGGTCTGAAGGGTAAAATCCTAGAAACTGGCCTTTGCTCTCAAGCGTTTAGACAGATCTTAGGGGAGAAGACACCTCTGAGACCTCCAAGTTATCCCCTACCACACCTCCCCAACAAAGTCCTCAACAGACACACGGAGAGCACCTACTAGAACAAACCCTCAGAGAACTATAAGCCATGTCCTAGGATTGACTGAGGCAGAGCACCTGTGGGAAAGTTTGACCTGGGGGAGGCTTCACTCGCCATGGACATAGGGGTCATTGCACAAAGCACAAACCACTGGAAATGTCTCATCTCCTGCTGGCAACATTCATGCCATCCCCATCAGGCAATCCCATGGGACTGCCTACTTTAGCTTCTGCTGAGGTAGAATACATGGTAAGAGTTGGGTAACCCATGGTAGCAAACAGTCCCAGAATGTCAGGGGCTTATTTCGGCTGATGTAAAGATAAGTGGTGCTGCGCCTCCAATGATCTTCAACAAGGGGTAAGTCAAGGTTTTCTGTAAAGGGCCAGGTAGTAAATACTTGAGGCTTTGTGGGTCATATGGTCTCTGTGGCAACTGTTCAATCAGCTATTGTAGCAAAAGCAGCCATAGATAACACCTGGGCAAATGGACACGGCTGTGTTTCAATAAAACTTTATTTAAAAAACAGGTGGCCCGCTGGATTTGGCCCATGGGCCAGTTTGCTGACTCCTGATCTAGAACATGGCAGCTTTACCATCTTTAACTCATAGTTTCTCATGTTGTCCTGGGTGCCAATTCTAGTCAGCTGGAATTAGCACAGAGGAGTGAACGGGGTGGGGTGGGGGGGTTGGGCCAGGCCTGGCTGTGGACCTCCTCATCTCTACTCACAGTCCATTGGAAAGAACGTAGCAGCCTGGCCAATATAATTGTAAGGAAAGCCAGGAGATAGGGTCTGGTTGTGCGCCGAAGGAGGCTGGACAGATTTTAATGGCAATGCCTACCACAAATAATAATATCCATTAAATCATCAATTAGATACTAGGGATTTTTTTCCCTAACACACAGCAAAATGAAGACATAACCATCATATAATGCTTTAAAGTTTATTTGTGCACCATCTGAAATCATCTTGCAGAACTCCGGGAATAAGTGTACTATACTTTGGTAAACAATAGCATCTGTATTTCTTTTATTTAAATTCTGATAGCCTGATTGTAAACCTAGTTCCTGCTTGCTTGGGCTACTCTATAAAGGTTTCCTTCAGCCCCTTAAGAGTAAAGAAGGAGAAAGGGGGAATCAGAAAGATACATAAAAATGGAAGCCCCAGGAAGTTAAGATTAAATTATATTCTGAAAACGGTCCAGCAAACTGAAATCATTACAGATTGTATTATAGACATCTGGGTGATACAGTAACCTTGAACGAGAGAAGTGTTTTGTGTGTTTTCTTATGCTGAGCATTGTTGGGGTTTATGTCTATGAATGTCCAAACCGTCCATGACTTCTGATTAGGCAAGGCGTTACGAGGTGAGCACGATTTGAAACAGCAAAGAAGAGAGCATGTCAGCACTGGGGCAAGGTAGTTCTGGAGGCTTCTAGAGGAGGTCACTTGGGCCAGAAGGGCAAATGGAGGACAGAAGGCTTGAATGGTAATCTAAGGGGAGCTGGCTTTCACCCTGGACAATAGGGAGCCCTTGAAAGTCTTTAATCCTGGGAGTGACAAGAGAGAAAGGGTGTTTCCGAAAGTAGAATCTGACAGAAGCAGGCAAGCCACTGGAGAGGTCAAGAGGGTTCCTCCTAAATCCTCACTGGGAGGTGGGAGGTGAGTTCTCTCCAGAGAAAGCTAAGATCTCTGCCTGAGGAAGCTTGCCCACCAGGCTCCCACAGGCCTCTCAGCAAGAACAGTGACATCAGCTTCTCTGAAATGCTGGACTGCACAAAGCTTTGCCCAGATCGAAGACCTATCAAGGCTGATTCTCGGTTCTCACTTTAGAAGGTCCTGAGGGGCCATGAAGCCTTCAGAGTGCCTAACAAGCTGGTTGACAGCTGGGGGTGGGGCATCGCAACCTCATCCCCAAGTCACTATCCTTCCTGTGCCTACATGTCTTTCTATGGAGCAAATCAGGGGTGAACACCAGGGAGCGGTAGAGGGAAGGATGAGTCAGTCAACCCCCTTCGCTGTGGCACCTAAGTTCCAGCGGCCTCTCATATAAAATGTCGTTTCAACATACCATATGTTTCAACATACCATATTAAACATATGTTTCCACATACCAAGAAAATGTCATTTCAACATGCTAAGAAACACGAACCTCAAGACATGCAAATTACAGGCCGACTCTCAAATGGTCCTGATCAAAATGGCAAGGACTTCTACTACTGCTGTGTTCGTAGTTGTGCCAAGTATGGACAAGAGTATGGGAGAAACGAGAACAATCGCTATGAGTGAGAAACTACGACAAGCTTTCTTGGGGCCAATTTTGGCAGAATCCATCCAAACACTGCCAAGCGGCATGCCTCCTGTCCACACTATTCTCTAATCAGGAATAATTCTGAATGAGCCCGAAGTTGTGTGCATCAGAACGTCTGCCTCTGTGACACTGACAGTAGCAAAAACTGTGATGTAATTGGAGAGACCAGCTATAGTGACTGCCCAAATACTTCATCAAGTATTCCAACTATGGAAAGCTATGTTGTTGTCAAACATGGAGAAACATATATATTTTTCATTTATTCACCTAAAAAGCATGTTTGCCACTTCCTATGACAGAGGGACCAGAAATTGCATTTCTTTCCACCCTCTCCCCCACAAAAGCTCATAAAATAAACTCTTGGAAGGCACAAGCATGTGTACATACAGAATGGAAGAGGAGATGATAATGACATCAGTATTTTAGAAGTGAGAAGGTGGGACAGAGGAGTGACAACTGCCTTTAGAGCAGAGAAAGGGAAAAATCTATGCATGAGGAGGGAAACCCCCCCCCGCCCCCGCCACACACACACTCAGACTAACACATTCACAGTGGAGGCAGCAGAAAACCCTCTGGATTTAGAACTACTGGGTACCTGTGAAATTGGGGTGCATCTACCCCCCCTTATGCACATGGGAGTGCAGCTCTCCCTTCTGAGATCTATCCCCCAAACCAAAGTTCCCACATGTGCTCTGCCTCTGCTAGTCCCAGAACTGGTTGAATCTGCGGAATCCAATCACTTGATTACAACAGAGCCTCCAAAGAGCCTTGCTAATATCAGCATAGTGTGATTTCTGTCCAGAGATCTGAGTGTCAAAAGGAAAATGTTCCCTGAAGTTCAAGGAAATGGTGCAGTCATGGTGACCCTCGATGAAGCCAATGCCGGTCACCTAACCCTGCCCTTCTATTACTAACTGACTATCAGTGGTCCACAGGAATACAACTTTTGGAAATCAATTGTTACTTTATAGAAAATAAAGCAAGGAATTTCTGTAAAGCAAGGAAACATAAAGAATAAGGATAAAAGTGAAACGAATCCTTTAGAAAAATACCAAGTGTCAACAACAACACGGAAGAACTAGAAATTTCTTACTCTGCTGGTACGACAAGTCTGCACGACCACTTCAGAAAACTCGTGGAGTGCCTACCAAAGTTGACATGTGCTGGTGACCTAGCAAAGCCACTCCCAGGTAAATATCCAAGAGCAATGCATGCACATAGTCATTAAAAGACACGATCTAAAGTATTCGAGGCAACTCTTTTCATAATAACCTGAAACAGGAAATTCTCCAAATGCCCAGCACCAGTAGAATGGATAGATTTTTGGCATATTCACACAAATAATGACTACGCAGCAGCGATAGAAACCTGTCACCACCTGCACCACCACGATGCAGATACACCCCCTCTCCCACCTCTGCCCACCTGGGACCTGCAACCAGGGCCAAAGGGCAGGGAGCTGGGCTTTGTGGTTGGCCAGAAAGGTCAGAGTGTCAAGGGCCCTCGAGGGGAGGGGAGCAGTAACAGGGAGTCACCAGGGAAGGGACCCTTTCCTGCCCATCTCAGGCGGGCTCCTCGGGCCCCAATTGGGAAGTACAAAAATTAGGAAAGAAAAAAGCCTGTAGGTCCCAACCTCTGCTCTGCCTGCGAGTGTAGTCATCGGAGTCAGACTTTGCAGGTAATGGGCTGGAATTGGCCCTTTTCCAAGTGTTACAGAGAAAAGCAATGATGATAAGTAGTATTGGTTTATAATTTAACCATTTTGTTGTTGTTGGTTTTGTTTTTAACCTTCAAAGTTGTACAGTATCACGTCACCTGCATCTCAGGAGCCTCAGAGGGGAGGAGAGCAGTTTTTCCCCTTTTATAATGCTGCCCTCTGCTGCACAGTAGGGAATTCACAGACAAAGATTTGGTTTGTCTCCAGAGTTTTGTTGGATTTGATTTGATTTAGGGATTCAGGTCCAAGATTGTAAGGGGGGTGGGGGTGGGAAGGAAGCATGGAAAAAAGGAAGTTGTTTAATTTACAATAAGAAAGTATATAAGTATTTTCTGTTTTTACAGTGGTGAGATAACAGGTGAGTGGGAAATGCATGCATCTGTGTTGTTGATGAGAAGGAAGTGAAGGGACCCTTTGGGGAAGTGAATTTGTAGAACATAAGAAGAGCAATTTAGGGGCCCCTGGGTGGCTCTGTCAGTTAAGCGTCTGCCTTCGGCTCAGGTCATGATTGGGAAGTCCTGGGATCAAGCCCTGCGTTGGGCTTTCTACTCAGTACGGAGTCTGCTTCTCCCTCTCCCTCTGTGTGTGTGTGCATGCTCGCTCTCTCTCGCGTGCACGTGTAAATAAATATTTTTAAGGGCAATTTGAAAAGGGCATGGTCTGTGACTGGGCCCATCTTCTGCAGATCCAGATGGCAGGAATAATTTTACAAAGTAAAAGTACTCATTCCCAAAGCTGCTCATCAAATTCTATCCATAAATGTTCCAGGAGCAGGCTACTGGCTGGAGATGGGGATACATCCACATCAGACTGATATGAAAAGCTGATTCTCTGAAGATCCTCCAGCAACTTGGAATGCATATATCATGCTGTGACTACTCAGCACTTCTTAATCAGGGGGGGAGCATCTAATGCCTAAAAAGGGAAAACATATGTTTCTTGGTCCCATCCAAAAAGTTTCTGGTTTGGTTGGACTGGGGAGCGGCTTGAGCAGTGGAATTTTGGAAAAGCCCTCTGGGGTGATTCCTCTACTTACACCTCTGATAAGAAACCCTGAATTAAATGGAAAAAAAAAAAAGCAGGATGCCAAATAGCATTTATATTTCAGCTTTAACCCAATACAACATCTGATGGCACGTGGACAGGAATAAGGCAAGAGGGCCCTGTATCTAGATGCGTTGGAAATATGCTCCCTCTTGCAAGACACCTACCAAAATTAGAACTGTATTTGAGGATGCCGGGACTGCGTGCAGTATATAAATAAGTGTAATGTCATTTAATATGATAGTATTTTAAAAAATGAGTTGAGTGGTGTTTTCTAACTGTTAGTTTAGCCAAATATCAGTGTAGAAATTAGCCTTCTGCAGCTGCAGAGGCAACTGAATTTCCAGCTTGCTTGTGTGTGGCTTGGTTCCTCTTCCTAGAGCCAGAAAATGCCCCAAGTACTGTTGATCAGCCCTTCCGCAACCACCAAAGCCATAGACACTCCAACAGATTTGGACCCTACGCTGAGGGAGACAGGGAGCATGGCAGAAAGAGTCCTGATCTGGAAAGACAGAGATTCGAGGTCTGGTTTTGACTTGCTACTAATTCACTGAGTGATTTTCAGTGAATTCTTTCACATCTCCATAGGTTTCCATAAAATGAGAGGCCAGGGGTCCAAACCTTAACATCTTTGGGAGTCAGGTAATATCAATGAGTGAAATGGACCCAGGCACAAGACAAATTAAATAACTTCACTTTTAAAGAAAATCTTCCACCCACCCTTACAATCTTAGACCTGAATCACTAAATCAAATCAAATCCAACAAAACTCTGGAGACAAACCAAATCTTTCCCACAAAGGGGAATAGTGAGACTGTGAAAAAAGGTAAAGGGGTGGCCACTACTCCGTTCCTACAGGTTGTTCCATCAGGGTCGCTGAGAAAAATTGTGCAGGTTGTGTACTGCACAAGAGCACTAGTCCAGAGGAGGTACTGTTCACATCACAGATGTAGATCTCTATCAATGATGAGATGATGATTTCCTGGAAGATGCCTATAGAAGGTTTTGAAGAAAGGATACTTTCTAATTTGTACGAAGGTGATGTATGGGCTATCAGAAGCCCTGGTTACCAGGCTGGAATGCAGCTCCAGTGTTGCCAGAATTCTTCTTCCCCCTTCTCCTCTTCCTCTTCCCCTTTTCGTTCTTTTTCTCTGGAGGGGCTAGAAACATGGCTTCTAAAGTGAAATTCCCCTGATTTCATATTAATTGGAAACTAAATCCAAAACATTTTTGACACCTGTGGGCTAAACAAAACATTTCTGGGGGCCACATTGAGGCTAGGAGTTGGAGATCTCTGACCCAGAAAAACACAACATTACTGACATTTCAGAAACTCTCCTACTCCATGCACTTCGCATGTAATCCTGAAGCAATCACAAAGAAAAACTAATTACCCTGGTAAATTACATGGATAGAATAGGGATTATGTAGTTATCATATGAATTAAATTAAATATCAGATTATATTAAATATATTACCATTTTAAATAAATATTATAAATGAATAGATAATTCTATAAACATTAACTTAAATATTAAATTTTAATATGATATAAAAAGTAAAAGTACGGGACGGCTGGGTGGCTCAGTCCATTAAGTGTCTGCCTTCGACTCTGGGATTAAGCCTAGAATTGGGCTCCTTGTTCAGTGGGGAAGCTGCTTGTCCCTCTCCCTCTGCCTGCTTCTCTGCCTACTTGAGCTCTCTCTCTCACTATGCTCTCTCTCTCTCAATTAAATAAACAAATATATATATATATATATATATATATGTACATAAACAAATCTATCTATCTACCTATCTATCTATATAGATTCTTTTAAAAAAAGTAAAAGTGCCTCCTTCAAATGATGTATCACAATACTCTCCCTACCTATCATCTGGTTAACTTCAATCCATCCTTTCTCCAGAGAAAATCTCCTAAGATACGCATCTCAGTTAGGTTCCCCTGTTGTACTTACATGAAACACCTGACTCTCCCTAAGTGAGATTTTCAGATTTGTCACCAACTACACACTTGTGTGGATGTTGGCTTATGGTGTATCTGCTTACCACTGGTGGAGGGCGTGTCTCGCTCAACACTCTAGCCCCAGTGGGGATATGCCTGGCACATATCAGGCACCCAGTGTAGGTTTATGGAGGGTTGGATCAGTCTATGTCCCATCAGGCAAACATCTTTTCTCCTTGGTGTCCTCCCTGACCTGACTTTGTCATCAGGTGTCTGACTCCTTGGCTCCTGACCTTGGAGGACCTCTGGTTTTAATTGCTGAGAAGGAGGCTCTCTGGCCACCCCACAGGCTCTCTGGCCACCCCACCCCTCCTCCGCCTCATATCTCCTGAGCTGGAGAAAAGACCCAGTTTAAGCCATCGAGGTTGAGGACATCCATGCTTGGCTTGTGGCAGAAACCTGCCTGGATAGGAGTTGGAGCACTCAGATTTCAGGTAACATACACCTCTGATAGGAAGTGCACTTCACCTTGGATGCTGGGGGTTGGGGGAGAGTTTTGAGTACAGAATTAAATTCTGCTCCCCGTACATACTTCATGTTCTGATTTTGTTTCCTCTTAGTAACAAGATCATTATGATGCCAACTAATAGGCCGGCCCTCCTACAGATTTATTGAAGAGATCTGGTAGTGTTCCAAGGCAAGCAGCTTTGTTTGATATCGAAAAGAAGTCCCCTAGGGATCATCCCCACGCCCATAAAACATCAGTAAAAGCAGCTGATTTCACAAAGTAGCTAAACACAAAAATGGAGCTAATGATTGTGGGGGAAACTGCAGAAGGAAAATCAAAAATCACACACAATTCCTCAGGGAGCAGAGAAGAAGAAAGGTAGGAGCAGAGAAAGGGAGAGTAATGGGGGAGGAGGACCCGGGAGGGCTGTGGAAGGGGACATGATCAGAGGGAGGGTATCTGACCAAAACTCCACCTCCCGTTCCTTCAGTTTCTGTCCCACGCTCACATTCAAGTCCAGCTTCAGGTACTGCTCGCTCTGACTGTAGGCTGGCCACAGGGGCAGGCCTTCCCCGTTAGGGTCCCTGGAAGTGAAGGCAGAGACGAGGATGAGATTTCCATCCTCCAGCACCTGACTGTGGGGGAGCTTGAGCGGGGGTGTGCGGGGGTGTGGGGAGGGTATACTAAGGGGAGGGAGGGGACAGGGCTCACTTACCCGGTCCGCGCAAAGTTGGCCCAGTACCTCATCATCTTCCTGCTCAGCAATTTCTCCTTCTCCGTGGCTCCTTCTGGAGGAGACAATCACAAAACCCAGCTCTCACACGGATTCACCAGAAGGCCAAGGTGACTCAGGTGTGCTGAATGGCATTCCCATCTCCCTTCCCGCGGGATCCGCTCACCAGCCCACCAATCAATGCACTCCTTTTGCAGCCTCATGTACAAAGGCCCAGAGCAGCAGGGGCTCGCCCAAGGAATCATGGCTTCTGAATGCTCAAGGAGGCCCAACACCTAGTTTCCCCTTCTAGCCAGTGCTCTTCCATACATTCCTGCAAGGCTGCAAGCTCCCTGGGGACAGAGACCAACCCCCCCCCCCGCCACCCCTCCGTCTCTTTCCACCACTCCCCGCCTCAGTTAATTATTGCATTTCTTTATTGGAGAAAGTAATATTTGCTCAAAGTACAAAATGCAACATGCAGGAAGGGCATCTAATGACAATAAGGTTCCCTCCCATCCCTTCCCTCCAGACCCCCAGTGCCCAGCCTCAGAGGTAACCATAGCTACCAGCTCCTCGAGCGCCCTCCAACGGCAGGCTGGACACGTACAAGGGTTTAAGCGGACACCTTGCTACACATTCAGTATGACAGGAACACATATTCTGCGTCTTTTTCTTTTTACAAAATCGTATCCAGGAGATAGTTCCACACTGTCGCTTAAAAACCTTCCATTTATTGCCGTTTATTATTCTCTAAATGTATAATGCATGAATATTTATATATGCAATCCTATGTAAATATATAATTCATGCACCCAGTACTCTCTTGGTGGATCTTCACAGCGTTTTCAGTCTTTTGCTGATAAAAGCAATGCAGCAGCACATGCCTATCGTTTTGCCTGTGCGCAAGTATAATTGCACAAAAAAATTCTAGACATTGGATTGCTTGGGGAAAGACTATCTGCATTTTAAATTTGGAAGTTTTGCATTAATATATGAAATTGTCTGTCTCCCCACACCTGCTCAAATACATTATGTAAAATGCATTGCGCTTCCCAACCTTGATAGATGAAAAAGGCTTCCTTAGTCAAAGTTAGTGTGCAATCTTCTTGTTATGGGTGAGGTCATGCGGATTTTGATGCTTAGAAGTCACTCACGTTTCCTTTTCCATAAACTGTCTCTTTGTATCTGTTAGCCACTTTTCCACTGGGCTGTTCTTTTCCCACTGACTTTAGGAGCTCTTTAGATATTAAGGAATTGAAACTTTGATACACATGTGGTTCATTTTCTCCCATTTGGAGAGTCCTGTGCCCGTCCCACAGTATGAGCTCAGTGATGGCTGCTTGTAGTACAGTGACATTTATTAAGCACTCACTGTGTGCCTTGTGAAAATTGTCTCACTGGGTCTTTATCACAACCCAAGAGGCAGCTGTGTTATTATCTGTATTATTAGAATGGGCACAAATAAATGATGTAACGAATAAACCGCAGCCCACAAACGTACTTGTGCGGAGCACAAGAGGCCAGCATGACCTGGTCAAGGGCCTGGGTCGTGCAATTTCTTTAACGAAATATTTTAGTGATATCTGTTGTGTGTAGTTGCTATAAATTTTTTTGGTGGATAACCTCATCTGATTGGCTTCTTATTTTAGGCTCTGAATAGGTCATAAGTTCAGGAACAGATGAGTGAACCTTGCTAGTAGCAGTGCACAACATCTACATTAGATCACCTAGGTCCAGAGGACTTCGGGAGTTATGAAAAACATGGGTTGTTGGGTTTTGTTGTTTTGTGGGTTTTGTTGTTTTGTTTTTGGTTTGGGGTTTTTTGTTTTTTGTTTTTTGGGGGGTTTTTTGCCTTTTAAAGCCCTGGGTGGTAATCTCATCGATGGCTCTGGAAAGGGCAGGGAGGGAAGATCGGTGGTCAGAACAAGAAAGTGGTTCTAATTAAAAATAAAATTAGATCACATGAGTGCCCCCAATGGTCCAGCCTTTTAGGCTTTAGCACAAAGAGAAACATTTATCAAGCAAATGCTGACAACTCCTTTTCATCTCGGTTTCTAAAAATAAGAGTGGGGGCATTTTCCAGGGAATGGCTGGGTCTGTAAACTGTAGATTACATTCCAATGCACCAATACCAGGGGGCTCTTGCATCACATCAGGCGGACCAAGGGCTTCTCCCCAGCTTATCCCAAGCTCAAGGCCCCACAAGAGCAGAAGCCCGCCCCCCATGCCCCTCCCCCGGCTCCTTACCGAACATGACGACGTCGCCTTTGAGGAAGGCACCTCCAAAGACGAAGCGGATTTCATCAGAGTGATCGGCTTTGACGAAAGCTGGCCTTCTGTCCTTTAAGCACTGGGGCCCGTGTTGAAACTCGTAGAAGTAGACAGGTGCGCCAGCATCTGCACAGAGGAAGGAGGGGGCCTGTGGCCAGCGCCCAACGCGGTGGAGCAGGGGCCGACCCTGTGTTCCCATTCAGAGGGCCTGCCACACCCGTGGATGGGATGGCTCAGAGACAATGCGGACTTGAACCCTGCTAACTTCCCTCTTACTTATTAGAGGCTAGTGCTTGCTACCACAGCAGCCCCTTCCCCCGTGGTGACAGGAGCTCACTAGCCCTCAGGGCAGACCGATTGGGCAAAGAGGTCTTCACTTGGCTATAAGCCTTTCCTCCTGAGCAAAGAACTACCTCCCACCGATCCTGCCTCAACTGTCCCAAGACAAACCAAACAAAGTTATTCCCTGCTTCCAACATTCCTTCTCCTCACTTCTGCTAAAGGTCTTTGCTTTTAACTCCTCCTCACCCCACCTTTCCCTGCATCATCCATGTTTCTCTCCTGGACCACTGCCATCAGCAGAGTCTCTGTTAACGCACACACACGTGCATGCACATGTGCGCACACACACAGAGACACCCACAAACACACATACTCTTGGTCTCAGCTTCCCCTCTAGCTACTGACTTATATTTCTAAATCCCTTCTAGCAAGAACCCCCAATACTCATTATGTCTGCTCCCTCCCCTCACTCACTCTCTCTTAATTGAAGTGTCACTTACAGAGAATAAAAAGTGCAGATTTTAATTACATGGTTTGATGAGTTTTTGCAAATGTATACACATTCCTGTAACCACCATGCAAGGGTATACAGAGCATTTCTATCACCCTGGAAAATTTCCTTGTGTGTTTTTGTAGTCACTCTACCAAGGGACAATCAACGCTTTTATGGCTCATCACCACAGATTAATTTTGCCTGCCCTTGACCTCCACATAAATGGGAGCAACAAAATATATATACTTCTGTGTGTCTGGCTTCTTCTCCTGGGTGTGGTGTTTTTGAGACTCTTCCATGTTATCTCATGTATCAGTCATTGATTCCTTTCAACCACCAAGGATACGCTATTACTTGAATATACCACAGTGCATTTATCCACTCGTCTGATGATAGACTTTTGGGTTCTTTCTAGTTTGGTGCTATTATGATTAAAGCTGCTATGGATGTCCATACACCAGCAAGGACATATGCTTTCATTTCTCTTCAGTGAATGCCTAGGAGTAGAATGGTTGAGTAATAGGGTAGGTATGCACTTAATTTTATAAAAAAGGGACAGTTTTCCAGAATGGTTGTACCATTTTATGTTCCTTCCAGAAATACATGATACTTCTGAATATTCCACACCCTTGAAAGTACTGGTGGGCGTGGTTTGTGTTTTCAGTATTAGCCATTCTAGTAGGTGTCCATGGTTTCCTCATTTGGGGTTTATTTTGCATTTTCCTGATGACTAATAATTTTGAGAACCTTTTCATGAGCCAAAAAAGGCTTTCCTGTATCTTGTTTTGTGAAGTGTCTTTTCAAGCCTTTTATCCATTTGTAATTGGATTATTTGTCCTTTCATTATTGACTTATAAGAGTTCTCATATGCTAGATATGAATTTTTTGTCAGATAATTATGTTGTGAATATTTTCTTCCAGTCTGAGGCTTGCCTTCTCATTTTCAGAGCAGCACTGGGTTTTTGGTTGGTTGGTAGTTTTAGGTAAAATACACATAACAGGGGCGCCTGGGTGGCTCAGAGGGTTAAGCCTCTGCCTTCAGCTCAGGTCATGATCTCAGGGTCCTGGGATCGAGCCCCGCATGAGGCTCTCTGCTCAGCAGGGGGCCTGCTTCCCCCGCAGCCCACCCCCCCCCCTCTCTCTGCCTGCCTCTCTGCCTACTCTTGTCTCTCTGTGTCTCATAAATAAATAAAATCTTTTTAAAAAATACACATAACATAAAATTCACCACTTGAACCATTTCTAAGTATGGTAAATCAGTAGTTTTTAGCACATTCAGAATGTTGTACAACCATCACCACTATTAAGACCTAGAACATTTTCAGCTCCCCAAGCAGAAACCCCGCACCCATTAAGCAGTCACTCCCTATTTGCCCTTCCCTCCTGTCCTTTGGAAACTGCTTTCTGTCTCCATGGATTTGCCTATTCTGGACATTTCATATAAATGGAATCACACACGTGGCCTTTTGTATCTGGCTGCTTTCACTGAGCATAATGTTCTCCCGATTCAGCCATATTGTAGCAGGTGGTGGTCTTATAGCCAAATGATAACCCATCATATGTGTATACTATGTATATACTATGTGTATGCCATTTTTCAGCTGATGGATCTTTGGGTTGTTACCACTTTTTGGCCTCTCCAAATAAGGCTGCTATGAACATGCATGTACAATTTTTGCTTGGCCATCTGGTATTCAATTATCTTAGGTCTATGCCTAGGAGTGGAGTTGCTGAGTGATATGGTGATTTTATGTTCAATTTTGTGAGGAACAGCCAAACCACTTTCCACATCACATGGACCATTTACCAGTTCCACCAGCAGCTCATGAGAGTTCCAGTTTCTCCACATTCTCAGTAACACTGTTATTTTCAGGTTTTTGTTTGTTGTTGTTTTTTGTTTTTTTTTTCTTAAATTATAGCCACTTTAGTGGGTATGAAGAGGTGTGTCACTGTGGTTTTGACTTGCATTTCCCTGATGGCTAATAATATTGCTCACTTTTTCATGTGCTTATTAGTCATTCATATATCTATTTTGGAGAGATGTCCACTCACTCCTTTGCCCATTTTTGAATCGACTTGTTTGTTTTTTTGCTGAGTTATAAGGGTCCTTTTATTTTTCAAATAATAAACACTTATCATGTAAATGATTTGCAAATATTTTCTCCCATTCTATGGGTTGTCTTTTTACTTTCTTTATATTGCCCTTTGATGCAAATTTTTCATTTTAATAAAGTCCAATTTATCTGGTTTTTTTTTCTTTTTTGATGATACTTTTGTTGTTAGAGCTAAGAATCCACTGTAATTTTCAACCTCTTTGTGTCTTTGGTTCTAGAATGAGTCTCTTGTAGACAGCACACAGTTGGACTGTTTTTATAATCCACTCATTCTGCAATCTCTGCCTTTTGGGAGAATCCATTTACATTTAGTATAATTACCGACTATGAAGGACTTACTTCTGCCATTTTACTATTTGTCCCCCATATGTCTTATATTCTTCTTCAATTCTCCCATCACCATAATATTTTCCAGGGTACCACTTTGATCCCCTTGTTTCTTTTATCATACATACATATTTTTTGTTATTTTCTAGGTGGTTGCCCTGGGGATTACAATTAACTTCCTAATTCATAATAATCTATTTCAAACTAATACCAACTTCATTTCAATAGTAAACAAAACTTTCCCCCTTTATAGCTCTGTTTCTTTATATTGTTATTGTCACAAATGGCATCTTGATGCATTGAATGTGAAAACAGATTTATAATTATTATTTTCTACAGTTGTTTTTAAATGATGTAGGAAAACAAAGAGACATTAGAGAATCAAAAATAAAACAATACTGACTTCTGTAAGTAAACATAAGTAGTGTAAGCACCATGAGAAGTGTTTTCTTTCTTCTTATGGATTTGAGATACTGTCTAGTGTCCTCTTGTTTCAGCCTTAAGGACTCCCTTTAGCATCTGTCAGGCAGGTTTACTAGTGACAAACTCTCAATTTTTGTTTATCTGGAAATGTCTTGATTATCCCTTCATTTCTGAAGATAGCTTTGATAGACATGGAAATCCTGGTTGGCAGGTCTTTTTTTTTCCCCCTGCACTTTGAGTATGTTATTCTGTTGTCCCTGGCTTCTGTGGTTTCTGTGAAGAAATCAGCTGTTAATGTTATTGAAGCTACTTTGTACATGATTAGTCTATTCACTTTAACTGCTTTCAGGAATTTCTCTGTTTTTGGTGTTTGATTGATTATAATATGTCTCTACATGGATCTCTTTGAGTTTTTCCTACTTGTGATTCAGTGAAATTCATGGACATGAATATTTACATATTTCATCAAATTTGAGACATTTTGATCATTATTTCTTTAAATATTATTTTTACCTATTTTTTCTTTCTTCTCTTCTGGTAGTCCTATCATGTATATGTTGGGATATTTTATGGTGTCCCACAGGTCTCCTGGGCTCTGTTCATTTTCCTTCATTCTTTTATCTTTCTGATACTCACAATGAGTAATCTCTATGGATTTATGTTCAAGTTCTCTGTTTCTTTCTTCTCCATGCTCAAATCTGCCACTGAGTCCCTCTAGTGAATTCTCCATTCCAGTTGCTGTATTTTGCAATGCCAGAATATCTGGTTCTTTTTTATAATTTTATAAATTCTCTATTGCTCCTCTATGTCGTGAGACATTATTTTCATGGTTTCCTTTAATTTTTTATATGTGGTTTCCTTTATAGCAATTTGAGTATATTTAATAGTTGGTTTAAAGTAGTTAGAAAATCCATTGTCTGGGGTTCTTTGGGGACAGTTTCTATTCATTTCTTTTTTCCCTGTCTGTGGGCCATACTTTCCCATCTCTTTGCATGGCTGTTGAACAGTGGAGATTTTGAATATTATAATGTGGCAACTCTGAACATCAGATTCTACCCCTTTGCCACGGTTTACTGTTACTGCTTTTTGTGGTTGCTGTTGTTTGTTTGTTGAGAAATGTTTCTGTACTAATTTTGACTATTCTTCATCCTGTGCGGCCACCAAATTCTTTTTTCTCTTGTTATCTTCATGGTCAACTAATAATTTTATGGGTCAGCTGAGATTTTCATAAGTGCCTAAAACAGACAAAATCTCCCAATCTTTGAAGACAGGCATTATGTGTGTGTCAGAGCACACCCTCAGCACTCAGCCAGACAGTCTACAATTCTTATTTAGCTTCCAGTTTCTGTATGAGAAGAGCCTTCAGGTCAGCCAGATATAACAGCTTAGGGCCATCTCAGGTCTTTTCTAAGCATGTTGCCCACTCTAGACAAACACAAAGCCTTCTAAATTCCCAGGGCTATGAGGGAGCTCCTCAAGCCTTTATTCCCAGAACATTCTATTGCCCAGCTTTTCCTCCCTAAGTATTGTCTATTATTTATTCCAACTGTTATCCCTTGTGTTTGGGGGCAGCAGCAAATACATTTATTTATTTTCGTTTTTCAGAGAGAGCATGCACACATGTGCACATGTGAGTGTGGGTGGGGAGAGACAGAGGGAGAGGGAGAGAGAATCTTAAGCAGGCTTCATGCCTAGTGCAGAACCTGACACAGGGCTTGATCTCACCCCCCAGAGATCAGAACCTGAGCTGCAATCAAGAGTTGGACGCTTAACCAACTGAGCCACCCAGGTGCCCCAGCAAATGCATTTACTTTTAAATGTTGGTGGGAAATGCCCTCCAGGTAGGTGCCTAATGCCTGAGAGAGTTCTGGATTAGGTGAAATGAAAGCAAACCCTTTGAGCTTAGTTGTTTAGGGAGCCACCAGATAGATCAAAGAAAAAAAAAAAAAAACCAAAACACAATTCTTTGAGTGTGAGATCCTTTTTTCTTCTTCCAGTACTAGAAACCTATTCTATAAATGTGGGCTGCTGTCTTTAAGGCCACTGCCTAACTGGTATCAAGAAATGGGGCAGAGTAAGTTGAAATGCCATACTCTCTCACTGAGACCCTATCTTAATTAAATGTTCACTTGCTTGCGATAAACCCTTGATATGTTTCCAGGTTCTGATCAAATTGATTCTGACAGTACTTACCAGTTTATTCACTGCTTTTGGGGTGGAACAGATTTTTGGAATTCCCTCCTCCACCATTTTTGCTAACATTGTTAACAGTGTTTTTTGATGAGCAAAAAAATATGTATTAATTTTGCTTCAGTGCAATTTTAGATTTTACATTTGGATCTACAACTCAATTCACACTGATTTTTGTATATAGTGTGAGGTAGCGGGTTGAGGTTCACTTTTTCTACATAAATATCCAGTTATTCCAGCTCTGTTTGTTGAATGGAATTTTCTTTTTCCACTAAATTACCTCAGCACCTCTGTCAAAAATGGGCTAATTATCTTCTGGACTCTCTCTACTATATCCTTCAGTCAATACCAGACTTTTTAAATTCCTGCATCTTGAAAATTGTACTTGAAATCAGATGACTTGTAAGCCCTCTAACGTTGTCATTCTTTTTCAACACTGTTTCAGCCATCCTTGCATTTCCATGTAAAGTTTTAAAATCAATTCATTCCTTTTTTTCAAAACCACTGGCTGAGATTGTGAGATTGTGATTATTTTCTGAAGATCAGCTTGCTTTTTTCTCATGAATCCCATTTTAACCAGACTTTGACATATATCATCTCATCACAATAGTTCCCATCAAGGTCACCAGTGACTCCTGTGTTCCCAAATTCAAGAGTCAATTCTTGGTCCTCATTCTCTTGTCTCCTCCGTAGACTTTATGATACAGAATCCCAGAGCTCCCTGCAACTGCTATCCCCTACCCCGGTTTATCTTACTTATATTACCACCTAACACATATACATTCTATCTTTACTTCTTTGTTATCAGTCTCCCCAGCTAGAATCTGAGTTTCATGTAGGCAGGGTCTTTGTTTGGTTCACTGCTGTATCTCTAGGGCCGATGATACTCTTAGGCACATGGTAGGTTCTGGATTAAAAACAAAACAAAGCGAAACAAAAAACTGGATGGGGCACCTGGGTGGCTCAGTGGGTTAAAGCCTCCGCCTTCGACTCAGGTCATGATCTCACGGTCCTGGGATCAAGCCCCACATAGGGCTCTCTGCTCAGCAGGGAGTCTGCTTCCCCACTCCACCCCCCTCTGCCTGCCTCTCTGTCTACTTGTGATCTCTGTCTGTCAAATAAATAAATTTTTTTAAAAAAGAATAAAAGCTTGAAAAAAAAACTGTGGAAAGAGGAGGAAAAGGGGAATGGAAGAAAAAGAGAGAGAGGGAGAAAGGAGGAGAGAGAGAGAAGGAATTAGGGCAGGGAGGGAGGGAGACGAGGTTTGTATCCCCACAAATAATACTCTTTTTCTGATTGCTCCACTACTCCTTAGAGCTAAAATGCTTGGGAAGACACTTCTAAATAGAAAGGAGTCTGGGAAATGAGTTCTCTCAAGTCATGGGGAGATGAGAATTTTCTGCACAGTCCTGAAGGAGAAAGAGAAGAAACAATAGAACTGGCCAACATCCCTGAACACTGAAAGGCATGGGAATTGCAAAAGTCAGAGTGCAAAGTTATATCCCACGCATTCTTGGGAACTCCCTCTCACTGAGCGAACAAAAGGGTAGAGCAGGTGGCCAGTTATCAGGCCACAAGACTCTTGGCAGTCACTGGCCTTACTGGACTGTGACCCTGCTGTACGGTGGGGGGTGTTGGTACTCAGAGACTCACCTCTGTGATATCGAGCTGTGACCAGCCCAGGGACCACAAAGAACACATCTCCAAGCAAGTCCAGAAAACTATCTCGTATCTCAGCTGGGGAGTGCTTGTTGGAGAAGTATTGATCAGCCACAAGGTATAAATACTGGTTGGGGATGCGCTGTAAAAAAAAATCATGGTCACAGGAGACTCAGGTCAACAATAGCAAACACGATGAGCATTTGCTTGGGTGGAAATGATTCTGGGGTCTTTATGTGCAATGTTTCATCTAATCCACACAGTGACCCTATGGTGCAAATATCAAAATTAGCCCCATTCACAGATGAGGGAACTGAGGCTTTGAGAGAGTAAGTGGTTATCCAAACTGGTGCAACCATTATTCTTCCACAAGTCTATATATGCAGCCGGAATGCATGCTCCTAATTAGAGTACATCCCTGAGATGTTTCAGAAACACCCATCCCTGGCAACCAAGGGTGGGACTCTTCTAAGCATATGCCTTCGCAGCTACTACTGGGACCCTGCTTCTAGAAACAGTGCTGCCTCCAGTCCATTGCTCTTAGATTTGAACTAGTCTTTGGTTGGAGTTCCCTCATCCATAAAAAATGGGTTGTTTGGAGGATTACATGAGATCTGAAGAAAGAAAGGTGCTGGCTGGCACAGAGCCTATCTTCAGTTCCATCAGTCCCCCCTGAGACCCACTGCTAAATCCCTGAACAGGACCTTCTGTGCTTTCCTGACTCAGCATGGGCTGCCTCCCAGGCTTCCATCTCTCAACTCGCCCCGAGCAAAAATGTCAGCTGTTGCAAAGTAAACTTCATAAAGATGCAGGGTCTGCCACACTGGTGAGGTTCTTGGGGACCTGGGGGTCTGAGAAGTGCTGGCACAAGTCATGGCACCTCTACCATCACCCTCTCACCCGCCACATGACAACAGGCATAGCCAGGCAGAAATTTCTTTGGAATTTGGGGACAGTATAGAGCACACCAGGGAGCACTGCTTAGACCACTCAGCGGGTCCTCTGAAGGCTGCGTGTTTTTAATCAGACCCAAAGCAACTCCAGGCTCTGGTGCAAGTGAGTGCCCCTGATTTGGACCATATGACCAGCAGACCCCTATGAGCTCAAGGTGTCCAAGGTGGGTACAGTGCTCTGTGGAGCCTTCGGCGAGCCCTAGTGGGACAGTCACCCTGCACTCCACTGGGATTCTAGAACAAGGCTCTGTCTTTTGCATCTGAGAATAACTTAAACCTTTGAAAAGTATTTCTTGCTCTGCCACCTAGGACACACTGCACGCCCCTCCCGTCCTTCCTGGGACCTGCCTCAAGATCCCTTCTCCTCTTGAAGTAGCCTCTGCTTGAATTTTCCCCTTTTCTAAGGCCAAGATCAATGAGGCCATCCTCCATGAGGTCATCTCCAATCCAGCCTGAAAGGTCCCGCTGTCTGACTTGCAATTTAAGTATCTCTCAAACCTTAGTCCTGATTCTCATCATTGGACAGCCCAAACTCATCAAACATTCCCTCTGAGCCTTGAGGCCAGAGATATCCCCTGCCTCCAATCTGGCTCACTCTGTGTCCAGAAGGCTCTTTCCAAAATGGGAATCAATCACGTCACTCTTCTGCTCCCAGCCCCCGGGATGAGCTTCACATTCCTTTCAGAGCATATAGAAGCTGGAAGCTTCCTTCTTGAATGGCAGCCAACCCCAGTAGCTGACCTCACCACACTCCTCTGCTCCTAACTGCACATGCTGGGCCCTCCGGCTCCCCAGCCCATTGCTCCAGGAGCTGGACAAACCTAACTCATTCTTCAAGGCCCTTCTCCCCAAGAGAGCTACCTGCTCCCTTCTGCGGGTACCAGAGGGCATTGGACATTCCTCTGCTCTGGTTTGTTAAGACACTGTACCGAAGTGCCTCCTCCTTCCGGCCACCCGTGGTCTGCAGATCCTGTAAGCAGAAAGGGAGAGCCTGCTTCTCACTGCTCTCAGGGCATGGGGAAGCTCTGGGGCATGTGGGCTCTCAACAAACATCCATTCCATGAATAGATGACGGAAAGGAACCTGGCACAGGGTTCACGTTGGAGAAATGTTTAAGGCAAGAAGGAGGGAAGAAGAGAAAGGAATCCATCCCTACCTCTAGCGGTTGGCTAAGACCTAATACTGGTATATCTGTGCAGGGAGTCCATGAGTAGATGATTGAGTAATGGTCCTTGGTCTGGCTGGAACCTAATACGGTGCCCGGCTGGTGTCTAGTGAATACAGGTCCCTAGTCCCGGGTGTGTTTCAGAATTTAGAACTTTTCGGACTGTATCTAGATAATTCAGTACCAAGGCTGCATATGATGTCACATGCTCTGGAGGGGGGCATCCCCGCCCCTACAGTACCATCTCCGCAGAGAAGCACATGAATAGGGGGACAAATGACGTGAATGGGAATGATAAGGAACAGCAGCCACCTCCCGGCTGAGGCGGCTGTGGCTGCCCTGTGGGCTGGTTTTCAAAGCTCCTTGGATTTGGAGACTGAATAAGGGACTGTGGAACTCTGCTTAGCAAAGATTCACTGAATGAGTGAATGGGGAACGTCTATAGCCCCAAACCTTTGTCCCAAGTGTGGTCCAAGGAGGCTTGTTAAACAGATGACTCTGAAAACTCAGTTGTCCAAGCTCACTTACCAGGACTGTGTGCAGCAAGTGCAGGGCGAGAGACTTGTTGGAGCCCCCGAGGATCTCAGGAAATTCCTTCTGTGGAGAGAAGTAGGGCGTCCTCCATGAGCACCTCAGGTCACCTGAAGGGAAAGCGTTCTCTCTGAGAGCCAAAGTGTCTGCCTTCTAGAAGAGAGGCTGGGGAGAGCAGGAATCTGTTCAGCCCCCAGGGGGCGACATGTAGGAGAACCTCCATAGGTTGGTGAAGCAATGATGTTTCTTCCCACATTTGCTAAAATGCAGCCATTCCCTGCCACACCTGTGGTCTTATGGGGCCTGAGTGGCTGCTCTGTGGAAAGACAAGGTTATGAGCTGACATGTCCCCTACCACCAAATTCCCATGTTGAAGCCCTAACCCCCACTACCTCAGAATGTGACCGTGTGGAGATAGGGTTTGTCGGGAAGTGATTAAATGAGAGGGAGGACATTAGCAGGGCCCTCATCCAATCTGACTGGTGGCCTTATGCGAAGAGCAAATTCTGACACACAAGAGAGACACCGGGGATGTGAGCACACAGAGGGAAGATCATTCTGGGACACAGGCAGAAGGCCGCCATGGACAAGCCAGGGAGGGACTCCCCAGAAGAAACTGGACCTGCCGACACCTTGATCTTGGATTTCCAGCCTCCAGAACTGTGAGAAACTAGGTTTCTGCTGTTTAAACCGTCCGGTCTGTGGTATTTTGTTCTGGCGGCCCTGGCAAACTGGTACAGGCTATAGCTTGGTTCTGGTATCAAGTCTGAAGAGAGGCCAGAAAATCTCGAAGCTAGTGACTTACTGTTCTCTTTCTCGAGACCTTTGCAGTCAGGGCCTCTGAGAAGCCAGCATTTCGCTGACAGCCAGCAAGGCTGCAAGGGTCGGGGTTAAGAACCCAGGCTCTGCATGGGGCCTAGTACAAGCTGTGGGTAATTATTTGCTAACTGACGCCTCCCTGGCTAGTACTACAGCTTAAACACATGAGAGGGTACAAGTACTCTCCACGTGTCAAATGAATTTCCCTTTGACATTTTCTGCTGAAAATCTTGGGATAATAAATCGCCAGGGTAAATATTTAAACGTCTCTGTCTCCTGGCATCTGTGGGAACCCCCAGAGTCATTCAATTTATCCGCAAGTATATTTCAACTACTAAGAACCTCTCTGTATGTTCAGAAGCTGAGATTTGTTTTTGGAGGACTACCCATGGTCACCAACGGCCATATAACTGGAAGGTCACCTGAACAAACAGCCCTGACCCAGGCTCCTGAGCTACGCAGACCTGAGCACCACATCCCATAGTGCCGCTTGAACAATTCCAATATCTAACATTTATTGAGCACTTGCTATATGCCAGGCTATTTGATGGGTGCATGTGAAACAGGTAGTAAGATCAGCCCTATTTCACAGGTTAAAGAAATAAAGGTTCAGAGAGGTTGGGCAGTTCACTTGAGGTCACAGAGCAGGTTAACAGAGAACCCAACATTTAATGGCAGAGCCTAAGTGCATGAAAAAAATTATACACCACTGTCTCCTCCCCAGCTGGGAGACTGGAAAGGAACTTCGCCCTTTCTGAGGCTAAGTTTCTTTAACCAGAAAACAGGACTAATAGTGCTTCACATTGATTCACAAGCTGTTGCGCCAATGGCATAAACCTAGCACATGGAAGGCACTCGAAACTGGTCACAGTGGTTCCAGTGGTGGTGGCTGTCATCAGGAGCACCTGCCATCTTTCTGGCGCAGACCCAGAAGCACTGAAGAGCCCTCCTTAAGCCACAGTCTGTGACTCAGTTGCCTCATTCACAACATGAGGAGAAAGATCCCCACTGCCACTTACCCAAAATCATTGCTCTATAGGTCAAATTAATCATGGCAGAACATGCCCTTGGCAAACCTCTGTATTTCATTATCTCCTCTCCCTCAGCTTAAAAGGAGGGGGTTGGTCTCTATAATTGAGTTATGCTGATATTATGAATTTGAGCATTCCTCCCCTTCTGAGGACAGATGCAAAGTTTATTTCAAATGAGGAAGGGCTTCTTACATGTCAGGGTCAAGGAAGTACAGCTCCTTCTCAGCATTCAGCCTGAGCACAAACGATCCCTCCCAGAGAAGCCTTTCCTCTCTACCCCTTCTCCTCCCTAAAGATCTTCTCCTACCAGCTTATGTCCTTTGTAGCACCTGTCCCTTCCCGAAACCAGCTATTCAACATTGCATTCCACCTGCTCTCCCCAGTCAGATGGCAGCTTGCAGAAAGCTGGAGCCGGGGGACTTGTTTACTACCGAATGCTTGGTTTTTGCAAGAGTGCAGAGCAGGTAGCAAACGTTCCGTGCATACTTGTTGAAAGACTAGAGGGATTCCATAATTTTGCAACTTGGACAAACCTCGAGAGCCCTCTTGGAAGTTAAAATGCCAGAACCAAGGCTGGACGTGAAAATGGAAAGGCCTGAGATTTTCCAAACCTGCGTGAATTTCATCTTCAAAGCAGTAACCATGCTAATTTGAAACAATCATTTATAATGTTTTGAAGAAAGCCTCCTCCCTTACTTCTTTATAGAGTTGTTTCTTTCTCCCTAAGCCTTCTATGAGGAGCAGAGCAGACACCGGCTAAGACTGCTCCTAGTCCTCAGTTACCCTCTGCCAGCGTGGGGAAGGGGCATCTCTGTGTCCTTGGCCGCTGGGCTCTCCCTCACAGTGCTTGGCGTCATGGACAGGAGCACTCAGCGTGGAAGCACACAGCGGCCTCACTGCTGAGGGAGCCATAGGGAGCACAGTTGGGATTGTTACCTTGGGCAGCAGGAAGCCACACTCGTGGTTATTGACTCCGATGATAGAAGGAATTGGATTAAATGTTTTTTCAGTCAGTAGGTCTAGAGGCTCATCAGGAAAGAAAAAACCATCAACCACTCGAGTGAAAGACTTTGTTTTCTGGAATAAGGAAGAGAAAAATCAGCATCTGTTTCTGTTCATAAAACCCGCTGTCCCCAAATCCCTAGTCCAACAGAGCCAACCCACTCCAGAAGTGGTCAAATTGCATTTTGGAAGGAAATGAAAGGAAAACTAAGCCACCTTTGGCTCATCCCAAGGCCCGAGTGCTGCCTGGCCAGCCCTGCCACTTACTTGGGCAAAGGGGCTCAGCTTCCCGCCTTGAATTCCTCATCTGCTAAATAAGGGTAATAAATAGTATCTACCTAAAGAACACAAAAGCCTACAACAGTTGATCTCAAAGTGTGGGTCCTGCACAGCAGCAGTAGGAGCATATCACCTGGGAACTTATTAGAAACAAATTCTCAGGGCCCAGCCCAGGCCTATTGCATATGAAACTCTGGGGATGCATTCCAGCCAACTTGTTTTGACAAGCCTCCAGGTGATTTTGATGCATGCTGAAGTTTGTGAATCACTGGCCAAATGCCATGGACAGAGTGGTTGACTGGGGGTGGGCAAAGGGTGCGGGTGGAGGTGGCCAGAGTAGTGGTGGGGGTCGGTGTGTCTTTGCCTTTCATCTGGCTGGATATTTCTTGGGTCTCAGGAAGTAACACCTGGCTCTGTCCATGGTGTTTTGGGGTCTCTGTTTGGGAGTGGGGGTGGAAGCGAGTACACAAAAGACTTTTTACACAGTATCAGGTCAAGGTCAAATAGCTCCCACATTCCAGCACAGCTCACAGCAGACCCTTCATCTATGCTAAATAACTACCCAACAAATGTTGGAATCTGAAAAGTTAATGACCTTGCTCTTCCAAGGGCCATCAGAAGCTCTCAAGTTTGGAAGGGACATAAAAGTTCATTTGCTCTGATGAATCACCCAGTGATTGAAATTTGTCAGCTGTCATCTAGCTTCTGCTTGCATCCCTACAGAGGTGGGTGTCTCACCACCTTTTCTAGGAGCTGGCCTTGCGCAGACCACTGAGTTTTTAGAAAATTCATGGTTCTATCAAGCCAATATGGCTTCCTAACAGAACTCCTGCTCTTGGCATTGAGTTAACTTCTGGCAGCACGTGGAACAGGTGTGGTCCCTCTTCTCAGAGACTTAGAGACAACCTTCATATTTTCCTGGCTTTTCTCCAGGCTCAACAGCATCCCTGGCCCACAGGTTCCTTCATTATCAATCAGGGTTCTGGATATTCCACCTTGTGTTTCTACACCATGACTATGAATCCCAGCCTCCATCTTCCCAAAGTCCCAAATCAAAGTAAGTGAGTGATGGGATTTGTGTGCCCCTAGAGCCTCCTGTCCCTCCCCACCTTGTTGATGTCCAGCAGCTCCGTGGGGGATTTTGCCCTCAGGCACTGCAGCAAGGCCTCCGAGTCCATCGCGTTGGAGCCACAGATGCGTGCGACCACCTGCAACTATTTCCAGAGAAGGACTGGGTCAGAGCACAGCCCTGGAAGCCGCCAAGAAAATGACAATTGAAAAGAGTCCTTGATCCAACCCCCGGCAGGTCCTTCATATATGAAGCCTGCCAACCCCCACTCCACCCCCATGAACGTGTAACAGAATGGGCACACTGAGGTCAGGCTGGCCCTGGACCTCTTTATGCTCCTGTCTGACCCTCTTGGCCATCTTTAGCGACTGCTGGAGCTGGGGGAGGGGGTGTGGCACTCCGTAGCTACAAGGGACAGAGTCAAGCTTCCTGGTCAGGGGGACACCAGTGCTATGATGTCGGCTCCACTAGCACGAGGCACCCCCCCGAGCCCAGAAGCCCAACTCAGGAGCCCCGAGAGTGAGGAGCAGCTTTGCAAGCATGACTTATCTGCCCTGAGACATGACTCCGGCTCAGTCTCAGCCCGTCAGCTCTGCTCAGCCTCACCCCTAGCGCAGCCTGGAAAACCCCCCAACATCTTTTTCTGTCTCTCACCAATTCCACTCATCCCCACTTCCTCTGGGATGTCCTTTCATGAACTCCTTCCTCTGCTAATTTCCCATCACTTCCAGGATTCCCACCTTTTCTTCCTAGTCTTTTCCTAAACACTGTCTTGCCCGGTCATTGGGCGCTTACCCCTTGAAAGTGGTGGTCCCTCAGTGTCTGGGAGTCACAAAGGCTTTGAGAAGCCAATGAAAGCTACAAACCCTCTCCCTAGGAAAATGCACAAACCTACAAAACCTGCCTACAACTGTAGGAGCTCAAGGACCACCATCCAGACTTTTCCTTGTCATAAAAAGATGATGGTCTTCTCAAGTCAGTGTGGCGTGTCTCCATTTATAAACCCACAGGTCCTACCATAGATCTGGGGAGACAAGGGACACTCAGTAGACGCGCACCGAATGAAAAAGGATGTGTACAAACTGAAAGCTGATGTATCGTGTTCCCCAAATCAGTATGTCCTGTGTATTGGGAGCACGTTCACAATACTCTATCTCTAGGCCTCTGCTCCTGGCGTATACTGTTCTTTTCTCTAAGGTGTTTAAGCAGATGTACCACTAAAACGCACAGTCCCCAGGAGATGGCTCCACAACCCCGTGCTAATGTTCATCGACGGAATCAGCTCAGTAGTTAACTCATTCATTCAGCAAACACCGATAGTCACCTACCAGACTGGGACATGAAAGATAAAACCCTGGCCTCCAGGTCCTCACTGCCTGGTAGAGCACTAAAGCAAGAGGACAGATGACAGAAGCCTTGGGCATATGACTCACTGTCCCCTCACAATGCCAGGCAACATGCTTCATTCACAGTGTTCTTTTCCACTGAACTGGAAACAGCCTCAGGCTCTTTCTTAACATGGTCCTCTAGGTGGAATGGAGCAGTTATGGGAGATGAGGTGCATACAACACAGGGGACTGAGTAATATATCCCAGACAAAGAACAATGAATAAGATGTAAGAACTCTCACCTACACACTCACATACATGCACGCATGCACACACACACATTTGTGCACACCAGCCGTATTGCAATGGAGATCTACTTCCTGAACCAGGTCTTCCACAGAGCAGTAACGTTCACTTTGATCAGCCCTGGAGTCTTTGACCATGGTCAGTAAGGACAGCCAAGCACACGGTCTATCAACACCTGCCCAAGTTCTCCTGTGACCAAGCAGAGGAAGCTAAAGAGGTGTTAACAAGATACCTACATCTTCATTCCTCTCATCGTCGGGGGCCCTCAGGAAAGGGATGATGGCCACCCCACTCTCCATGATGGCTCTGTGGAATAAGCCATTGGCCATGGGGGACAGAATCTGGAAAGAGAGCACAGGAGATCAGGACAAGTTATGCAGGGGACCCCCCATCCATCATATATACCACCCATCCTTCTTTAAACAAACCTTCCCAGGAAGTCCTTTAAAAGCTCTACATATACAGGGTGGGGGGCGGGGGGGGGGGTGGAGCCCTGGTTTGGGAATTCAAGGATGAGTCACAAAGGTTCCGCCAAGTCATTTAACGTCTCTGAGCCCCAGACTCCTCAGGAGCTTTGAGGTCAAACATTCAGGTGTGAGTCCTAACTCCCTCACTTCCCGGCTGGAGAACCTCAGGCAAGTTGCTTTCTGTATTTCTGAGTATCAGTATACTCCCTATAAAACTGGGAGGAAAAATGGAGCCGCCCATCTCACAGAATTGTGCAGAGCAGAAGTACCGAATATAGAAGGCTTTGCACGATCCCTGGTCAAATACTACACACTCAGGAAATGGAGGCTATTAGCATATATGTAAAAGTTGGTTTACTCTAATTCACCTTATCGAGTTATCTTGAAGATAGAAAAATAACTTGTATATTGTCAAGTTCTATACAGCAGAAGCTCTCTTAACCCACTCCCATGTTAACTGCCTTCTGTGATTAACCTGTTGGCTGAGGCCCAGGAGAGGCCGACCACTCGGAGCCAGTGGGCTGTTTTCTAGCACCACATACGTTTCTATTCCCACCAGTTTCTGGCCAAGGGTCAAGTGTGTTTGCTCCCAGATTTGCTTTTGTAAGTTACACTTGCTACTATAATCAACTAATCGATGAGATATCGTGGGAACCAATGAAGTACATGTATAGAAAGAAAACAAAATTATGTTTGGGGAAAGAAACTTTGATGAAAGCAAGTAGCTGAAAAATAGCGCCGTCAGATTAATTTGGTGTGAACAAGGTAAGAGTGTAAGCTATGTGGGGAGTCAGTGGGAGATTCCATGAATACGCCACACTCAGACTACAATGCAGGCATCTCAAGTTCATGATCGCTGTAAAGAAGCTAAAGCAGCTGTAGAGGACATGAATCTGGGGGCAGGGGGTTATACCCAGAGACCAACCCTGAAAAGATACAACACTGTATCAAATCATTGGCAGAGAAATGCACACTTTATGTTGGAAGTTGAAATAAAACGTTATATGCATCCTTTGTTGCTTTAGTTTTAGCTACATTTTTCTATTAAATGAGTAATTATCTGTCCTGGTAATTAGACACCAAGGTTCATTCGTTCAAGCCCCGCAGAGAGAAGAACTCACAAGGCTGGAAACACTTATGGCTCCCGCTGACTCGCCAAAGAGGGTCACAGAGCGTGGGTCCCCACCGAAGAACTCGATATTCTCCTGGACCCAGGTTAAGGCGGCCATCTGGTCCAGGAAGGCCCAGTTCCCTGGAGCATGCTGGTCCCCTGTGCTGGGGCAAGAGGCATGGTGAGAAAACTCAGTGGACCTCAGTCTGTTTCCTGAAGCCCAGAGAGTTTGAGGTGGAGCTCTGGGAGGATGTCAGGGCATTGCCACTCCGGCTGGTGCAGAAGGGTAGGAGGCTGCAGGCACAGGGCAGTAGGGAAAGACATGCTTGTTTCTCACTCTGTTGGGATTTGGTTTTGTTTTTGGTTTTTTTGACAATCCGATGAAAGCTACACACCCCAGAAAAATGCACAATCTCGTAAGTGCAATATGAGGGTATTCATAGGCTCCCCTGAACCCACGGATTCCAGAAAGTTCCCGTTCCTGAGAGCTGGTCTGCACCAGGGAGCTAGATGTCCTGGGCACAGAGGTTCCAGGAAATGACTACATGAATAATAATGGTAATAAGAGCGAAACACCTATCAAAATATCCATGTGGTCCACACCATATGTGAGTAGACCTGGGATCACATTCTACTCCCCTCCATTCTCCAGCTCCCTCATGGCTCCTCCTGCTGGTTCCCTGCGTCGGTCCATGAGCCCTGCCTTCTCTCTCCTGGCAGCCCCACATCTGGTCAGGAGCCAAGCCCTGCCGATTTCACCTCCAACCCACTGTGGTTTTCATATGGGTTCCCATTCTTCCATTTCCATTTATCCAGATTCACAATCTGATCACTTAAGATCTGGGTGCCCTTGGGCAAGTCACTTAACCTGCTTCCTGTCAATGTTCTCAGGCCTAAAACAGGGCTAGTTGTGATGCCTGTGTCACATGTGGTTATGAAGACTGGCTGTGCAGGCCTACGGTAAGCGCTGTGTACGTGCCTGCAATCACTCTGGTTACTCAACTACCACCGCACTTTGTCCCGACAGCCGGCCTCAAAGCTGTGCAGTAGCCTCCCAACCAGACTCCTGCCCAGCCCCCGCTTGCTCTGGAGTGACCGTCCTGATAGGCTGCTCTGAGAACGGCATGGCTGGATCCCTCAGGCCCCATGTTGGCCTGGCCTTCGAGGCCTTTCCACACCCATCTCCTGCCACATCCTTATCTACCTGCCTACCAGGACCCAGATTTTAGGAACAACTTTCGGAACACTTTGTGCCAGAGGAATCCCCATGTACAGAGTAGGTGACAGTGTAATCGCTCTGGGTCCTCTCAGCCCTTCCTGTCCCCATGGCAGCCCCAGAGCCCCAGCCCAGGGCCACGGGCCCCTAGCACAGCTTGCAAATATCATTCCCGGCCACTGTGCAAGTCCACTTCCTTCCAACTTCCCAGCTTTTGCTCGGGCGGCTCCTTTGCCAAGGACACTCTTCCCCAGCCTCTCCTCTCAAATCCAACCTCATCTTGGAGGTGCGATTCCAATGCCGCCTCTCTCGTGATGCCGCCCTGATTCCTCACAGATCCCTCCCGTGTGCACCGCCCTCCCACCTGGCACTCTCGGGGCCTTAATCACATCCTGCCTGGTGGCATGGATATTTGTGTGCCTGTGGTATCTCCCCCACAACACTGAGAGTCCCCAAACGGTGGAATCACACTCAGCTCCCTGCCACCTTCCCTGAAGTGCTGGCTGGTGTTTTCTCACTGCCCCCTGGCCAGGGCTTAGGGTCTGCTGTGTTCTAAGCAGGATAACAGAAGTGGTCACGCTCTGCTCTGTGAGCCCTGGGAAGTTGCTTCACCTCTCTGTGCCTCCACTTTTCAACTGCAGGATGGGAATGACGACAATACTTCTCCCATAGGATTACTCTGGGGGCAAGCTGAAGCAATGTATGGCTGGTACACAGCACTGTGCCTGGCTCACAGTGAGTGTCTGACGCAGGGTGGCCATTACTGTGGAGAGGGAAGGAGTGATCCTCCCAGGGGAGTATCTGAGGAGGCCGACGTGAGGCCCTATAACCGCTCACCCACCATGCCTCCTCAAATTCCAGGGCACGCGTTGGGTCTACACTCCTCCACCTCCCAGGGCGGTTGGGTGAGGCCATGAGCTGAGCTCTGCCAATGATATATGAACAAGAGTGACAAGCGCCAACTCCAGGCTGACCCAGAAAGAACTCCCTTGCATGATAGCTGTTTGTCTATCTGCCGGTCAAATGCAGAGGGTCTGTGCCACAAAGGAGGGCAGAGCCATGGGACGGAAGGACCCCAGTCCCTGATGGACCACATAGAAAGACCGTTTTCAGTCAGGATCACTCAGTTGGACCTTACTTGAATGAGAAAGAGATTTTGGTTTGGTTTGGTTTGGTTTGGTTTTAAGTCACCAAGACTTGGGGGTTTATCTGTTATAGCAGTTTATCTGTTTATCTGTTTATCTATTACAGCAGTTTATCTGTTACCTAACTCCTTTGGCTCGCATTTGTTCAACATCACTGAAAGCTCATTCCTCCTTAGGTGGCTGGGCACTGAATCCCCTGTGGCTGTCAAACAGCTGTGCCTTGGGGACCCAGGGTGTTGGTCACATGGGGACACTCACTTGAAGAAACCCAATATTCCTAGCCGGTACTGGGTCGTCACAATTAGCACGTCCTCGTAGGCAGCCAGGGCGGACCCGTCAAAGATGGAGGCTGAGCCAGTCTCGAAGGCGCCCCCAGGGAGCCACACCATGACCTGCGGAAGGGACAAGACCTCTGCAGTCAACCTGCCAGGCATTCACATCCCCTCCCCATGCATTTTGGGACTTTCTTTATTTAGGGAAATATAATAGAAAGCTTTCCTTTCTAAGTAGCATCAGAGGCTTTGTCTTTTGAAGGCCCAGGGGCAAGCTTGTGGGTTCTGGCACCAAAGTACCTGGGTTGGATTCCCAGCTCTGCCACCAACGAGCTGTGTAATGTTGGGAAGATTACTTAACCTCCCTGAGGCTCATTTTTGCCATAGGTAAGCTCTGAAGAATGAAAGTATCTCACTGATGGGTTATCACGATATTTAAACAAGATCCTGCATCTAAAGTTCTTAGAACAATTTCAAGTGCCCAGAAAGCATTAACTAAATATCACTGAACTTGTGACCCACAGGAAGATGGAAATCATTGTAAGTCATGAAGGAGAACCAAACCACTTAAGCTATTTTAACTTAACTCCTTCCCCTACCTACAGAAAGGAGAGAAGCAAGGAGAGATGACAGGGAGGAGAAGTATGAAAACTTTCCTCTATTGATTAGAAAAATTCGGACCAAGGAACATAAAACATTCACATGGTACTATTGGGATTGATATACTTCTTTAAAAAAAAAAAAAAAGATTTTATTTATTTATTTGACAGACAGAGATCACAAGTAGGCAGAGAGGTAGGCAGAGAGCAAGGGGGAAGCAGGCTCCCTGCGGAACAGAGAGCCCGATGTGTGGCTTGATCCCAGCACCCTGGGATCATGACCTGAGCCAAAGGCAGAGGCTTTAACCCACTGAGCCACCCAGGGGCCCCGGGATAGATATACTTCTTAATAAATCCTTTCCATTCTCTCTTTTTAAAAAAGATTTATGTATTTATTTATTTGAGAGAGAGTGAGTGTGTGTGCAGGTTGGCAGGGAGGGGAGCAGATGGAGAGAATCTTAAGCAGACTCCACACTGAGCACAGGGCCCGATCTCATGACCCTGTAATCACGACCTGAGCAGAAACCAAAAGTCCAACGCTTCACCGACTATGCCACCCAGGTGCCCTGCCCTTCATTTCCCAGGAATGCCTGAGTGGCTCAGTCATTAAGCGTCTGCCTTCGGCTCCTGTCATGATCCCAGGGTCCTGGGATGGAGCCCCGTGTAGGGATCCCTGCACAGCAAGAAGCCTGCTTCTCCCTCTCCCTCTCCCCCTGTTTGTGTTCCCTTTTCTTGCTGTCTCTCTGTCAAATAAAGAAATAAAATCTTAAAAAAATAAAAAAGGATTTCCCAAACAAGCAAACAGAAAATCAGGGTCCTTTTAAGCAGTTGTCTTTCTAAACGTTTACAGACCATTAAATACTCAACAGAGGGGAAAAACAAAACAAACTAAAAATCAAAGTTCAAGTCAAGCCACTGCCAACAAAGAAGCAATCAGAAAGGAAGATAAAGTGACTCTGTCATTAAATGACTTTTTAAGAGTTACTGATGCATCAAGTGATTACATTTCCCTTTTACCCAACAGGGGGTAGGTTTGATTCTAGACACCCAGCCCCTCTGCATGGGACCCTGGAGCCCTGGGCACGGTGGGCAGCCTTACAGGGAGCTTGGAGCCCTTGTTCGCATGGGCTGGCGCATAGATGTTAAGGTACAAGCAGTCTTCAGACACTTCCAATTTGGGGTAATGCACCTTGAGAAAGTGTTGATCTGAGAGCAGCCACTCTGAGTTCTGGAGGCACCTTGGAGGAAGGAAGGAGAGATCTCAGAGTTGCTATCAGGGAACATGCCTGGGAGGGGCCAGGTCTTGTGACAGCAGAGAGGCCAGATGGCCTCCCGTGTCTGATCGGAAGAAGCCTATGGGAGCTATTGGTACAAAAACTAATCACCTCCCCTGCCCCCACCACGGTGGCACAAACAGAGAAACATGCTATAATTCTTTTAGATCTGGTTTTTGGGTAGGAAAGCAGTTTGTGCAGAATAACTGTATCATTAACTTCCAGCACCCACGCATGTGTATAGCCACTACCACAATTCAGACACATACACATCAAGATTCAACATGGCTCAACAATTCCCCAAACTGGAGGGCAAGACACTGGGTTACATATCAAGGGCTTTGCTCTAGCAGCTCCCTTTTCTGCCCCCAGAGGGACAAAAGGACATCTCTAGGCCTTTTCTCCAGGACACAATGGAGGTAGATGAATAGGGAGATTCCTGCATCCAAGCCTTTGTTCAGGCTGGTCCCTATGCCCAGAGTGCTCTCAACTCATATCTGTTTGCTCATGTTCTTCCCTTTCTTTCAGATTCAGTAAAAGTGCCACCTCCTCCAAGAAGCCTTCTGAGATCCCCCTAGTTAGACCACAGCTCTTTAGAAACACCTATATACATTGTGTTCTTTCCTTAAAGTTCTCTTAGGTTTGCACATGAGTGTTGCCATCTTCTCCCACTCAAATGTGACCAGCCAAAAGCTGTTTTGGTCACCTTGGTACCTCATAGTCCCTAGCACTGAGGCTATGACACAGTAAGATTGAATTAGACCAATATATGATTCCTAGGCTGGATGGGTGGTTCCTTCTCAGCATCCTTCTCTGATCCCCTAAAAGGCTGCCCTCGTCACTTTATATTTTAATCATTGTTATGATTTGCACCCCCTAGCACCCCTAGCACCCTAGCACCCCCATCAGCCCACAAGGTCATTCAGGGCAACTGTGACCAGCCCACCATATGTCCCCTAGGACATTATAGAGAGGCAATGACTGAGCTGGCTCTCAATGAATCTTAGCTGAATGAATACATGAAGGAAGGAACAGATGAGTTTCAGCTTCATGTCTTGAGTCCCTGGGCCCCATGGGGTCTTCTTCTGCGACTCATGGAGCTTCCTGGCACCAGGGTACTCCTTACTCCTGGGACCCCAAGGCCAAGAACCAAGAACCAACTTGAGGACTGGACAGAATCTGAGCATCAGAAGATTCTCGGGGATCACTTCTCAGCCTTTGGCTAAGATCAAGTGCAGAAGATTCTTGGGGATTTTCAAGTCTCACCTTCCAACCTATGCTCATCATGATTCACCCACCCCAGCTTGAAGATCGGCAATGACGGGCGCTCCTGACCCAGAACACATGCATCTACTCCACAGGTGTTTGCGGATTTCCCTGCATCAGGCAGAGAGCACTAGAGCTGAGATCCCTCTGGCGTGGTTCTTCACCTCAAAGCCCTCAGCCAGTTTGGACCTTGGGTGGGGACTGACATGGAAACACCTGGACCAAGACTCAGTAAGTCTGCCACAGCCGTTCCCAAATCTGATCGGTCCTCAGATCCCTAGACACCTTTCAGTGCAGCCAGCTTCCTGGGCCCGGCTCTGGAGATTCTGATTCAGGAAGTCCAAGAGGGGAGCCCAAGGTACCTGTGTGCTCTGAACACCACTGCCAGTGGTCCCGCTGATCAGCCAGCTGGGGGGCCATGGTCAACCCTCCTCCTCCTTGGTGCCACCACCTTTCCCAGGGAGCTGCACGACCTTTACTCCCCTGCAGTGCTCCGCCCCCACGCCCAGGCCACTTTCCACCACGGGACTGAGACTGCTCTTACAATTTAGGGTAGGACGTGGCATCTCGGAAGTCATTCCAGGGCAAGGCAGGCTTTGGTTTCTTAAATCGCAGGGGTCCTACAGGGGGCACAGCATAGGGGATCCCGAGGAACACGTTCACAGGCATGGTGCTTCCCAGCACAGTGGCTTGCTTCCCCCGGACCCACCCAAGCCTGGTGCTCCTCACTGGTGCGTCCGCGGCTGGCCCTGAGGGAACACACAGGGCAGAATCAGGAGTGGCTGGGTGGAGAACTGGAACGAGCCCAGCTAGGACGCCCCTCAATGGGGGCACTCTCTCTTGGCCCAGAGGCCATGCAGCAGGAAGTACCTAGACTCCCCATCAATAAACCACTGTCCCTGGCTTCTTTTAAGATTGCCTTAGAAGCCACCTGCATCAGAGCGCTGACTTCATTTCTCCTAGGAGCACAGCACCAAGTCACAAAATTTGCCCCAGTCCTCTTGGGGAACAAGGAAACTCTCCCTTCAACAGCGCGGATTTCCCTTACTCTCCAACTGATAGATGCCAGGCTCTGCAGATCCTATGGTCCCACAAAGTCATCTGGCCCAGGGTCATTTTCATACCTATCAGCACACCTGCTGGCATGTCTGTGCCTTCCCTACCTGACTATGAGCTTTTTGATTTTTCTTAAAATTAAATTTAAAAAAACTTTAAAAAATCCTTCCTAGGGCAATCCTAAGCAGTAACAGCTATGGAATTGTGCTCTTTGATGATTTAAGTCTATGTTTTTGAATATACATGAAAATAAATATACATCAATAAAAACAAAAAGTTCTCATGGGGATGCCACCTGACATCAGCGCCCCCGCCCCCAGGGACAGGAGGATGATATTTTTGGAAACCCGAGAGTGCAAGCTTCTCGGTTTTCACATAGAATACAGAGTGTTGAGAAGCCCACTGCCCAGCTGTTTACTTATTAGGACTCGGGCGTCTTGGTGGTACCTGTTCTAATGTCATTTTAATAGAGAAAGTCCTGTCCAGGCAGGCACTAGTACAAAGCATGGGCTCCATTCTATGACCCTCCCCAGTGCCTGGACAGAGAGCTCTCCAAACTCCGACAAGGTGTGAGCAACCCAAGGGCAGCTCTACCCACTCCCACAAAGGAGACTCAGCGGAGGATGGTTTTCAGTTAACACCAGGACGCTGCTCAGGGGCCCTGAGGTTACTTACATAGCCTTTTATGAGCCTTCAGACCTCCGAGAAATAGGTTTGTTTGCACTAGTGGTAAGGAAATTCCCCTACCCCATCTTCTGAGGCCCCTCCTCTCCCACGGGGTGTCTCACCCTTGGTGGCAGCTGTAAGGACCCAAACAACCCAGATCAGGGTCTGGCCCCGGTGCCCCCACTCCCCAGTCATCCGGCTGGCCTGCCTGAATGCCCTGCACCTTCACGGCCGCAGCTGGCCTCAGAGAGCTTCGGTCAGGGGCAAGAAAGGGCTTCCTGTTGGCAAACAAATGTTGAGCAGGCAAACACAGAACACCAACTGGTGAAGAGGGGCAGCAGACCAAGATTTTCAGAGGAATTGGCCAAGCAAGACTTTCCTGTTCTGATTTACATAAGGAGAAGCTGATGATTAACTTGTAAGCTGGGGAAGGATAGTGCGGCAGGCTCTGTGCATGCGGGATGGAACAAATACAAGGGACACTGGGCATCAAGGAAGGCAAAGACCTTAACTGCAGTGTCTGCAGGGGCCAGGAAAGCAGCAAACAAACAGTGAATGAAGCTGGCCAAGAGAGCTTGATAGGATGTGGTGGGGACTGTGGGACAGAGCGCATGCCCTCTCTTAAAGAGGCAAGACTTCTCAACTCCAACGAACGTTTGGCTTACGACAATGTAGGTACACCAAACCAGAAGTCAGTGATCTCTCTCTATTTTTGTAAGTGGTTTCAAATTTGAAGAAATCATGTTATGAGTCCAGTGCAGTATTTCTACTGGCTTGAGCTGTGTCTGTAGTTCTGATCTAGACCCAGCTCCCCTGCGTAAATATGAGGAGACAAGTCCAAAGAGGTTCTTTGGAAGTTCCTATACGTGGTTCTGTTGGAGCCTGTCCTTACATTCAGGTGGGTCATTGATGATCTGGCTTAGGACCCAGGAACATCACCATCTGGCTCCTGCCATGGTCTACACTGCCCTCGGGGTAAAGGTATAGCCCCAGGATGGGGCTTCCCAAGTGCTTGGAGTAGGTGGGTGCAATCGGGGTATGTGTCGAAATTCTGTCCTTCTGCTTAGCCGCCCTGGAGATCTAGGGGCAGGACTTGAACAACGTGAATGGTGGGTCTGGGAAGCATTAATCTAATGCACAGGTCTCGCAGAGGAGTCACCTTCTGAGAGAGGCAGGGTTGTTACGAGCAGATATTATGTGCCTGCTGGATACAGAACTCTACACAAGCAGGCAGGGAAAGCCTTCCTCAAGGTCAGAGCAAGGGGCTGTCGGGTGTATTTTGCTAAAGGCCTGTGCTCTGTAAATCTCTACACATTAGTAGAAGTCCTCCGGTAAATATCTTTCTCCCCAGCTCTAAGTCCCTTTCTGACAAGCCACTGACCGCACCAGGAATTATGGAAATAGGACTTGGGTGGAGTCCTTTCTGAAGATTTGATTCTTAATTCAGCAAAAGTCACTTATGGTTCAAATGGAACCTTGACATTGTCCCCTGAAATCTAGCGAACAGCGCTAGACAGCAGTCCCTAGGTATGATGACAAGGAGTGAGGAAGACAGGGGCTGCCCGTATCAGATGTCTAGATGTTCAGACTGCCCACCTTTGATGTGACCACAAATCCCAGCAGATGAATGGGAGATGGGGTGGGAATTTCTAAAATGTTCCCGGCATGCCCTGCAGACTTTGTTGGGTGTGGGTTAAACATTGAGCATACCCAAATCCCAGCGCGTGTGTATACACAGGTTGGTTGCTGCTAGGTTCAAGTACTTAGGGCTTTTCAGACATCAAAGACCTTAGCTTGGGTCTGGGCCATAGAGTGGGTGGTCAGTGGTGTTTGCTAGATTGCAACCTGACCCTAGCTTGTTGAGACGCACCCACACATGATTCTTTAAAATGCCTTCAGAACAAAGGCAAGTTGTTTTCTTGCCTTTCCCAGCAGGCCCTTCCTGGCATGGCTGACCTAAGCAGCTGCAAGCTCTTGCCCACAGCCTTGAGACCATTTACAGAGACCTGGGTTCTCTCTTGATTCTTCCTCAGAATCAAGGGTGTCCTTGAACAAATCCTTTGTTTCTTCTGGGCCTCGGTGTTTCCATCTTCTGTTGACATCTGTGCACGCATTTTAGGATTATAAATTCCGGAGACCCAAGCATGAGTGAGTTTCCAGAAATGCCTAGGGGGCCAGAAGAACCCAGAGAAGGGTGGAGAAGTAGACAAGTTTCTGAGCAGAGGAAGAAGGCTGCTGGCAGGGCCAGGCCAAGTGACTCTGAAAGCACAAATTTGCCAGCTCAAAATGGCATCTTCATGGGCCCTGTCAAATGAAGGTCTACAATACCCATTCTGTCTACAGCCTTGAAACTCAGACTGTCTCCCTGCTCTGGCCCTTCTTAGTTGCCGCCAGAAAGGTCCTCCCTGCCCTATAACTCTATCAGAAATACGTGGTGTTTCCCCAAACTCAGCCATGGACCTAGAGCTTCACAGTTTGTACCATTCCCACTCCTAACCTGATTATCAGTTTACTGGAAATTGTTCTTTAAATCAACCTTTAAAAAAAAACCTGTTGATTATCAAGAAATTTTTATATACCTAATGCAGTAGAGATAGTGTTTTGAAAAGAGTAAACCAGTGTATTTTGCATTTCTATATGGTGAAATCATCCCCCACCTCTAGCAACTGTTCTAATAACAGTTGAAGACCCCAAAACAGGAAGTGTGGAGGATCTGGCCCTCCTGCTCCACAGATTGTGGGAAGAAGAAGGGAACAGTGGTGGGGAAAACAGGGAGTGATACCAGGTGACCTGAATCTCCCTCTTAGACTGAAACCCCAAGTGGGAGATGTGTTAGGGAAGCTGACGGCAGCTTTGGTTCTCCAGAAGAAGACTGCCATAGGGGTGCTCCAAATCCCTAAATCAGCCTGTGGCAGCCACAACCAAGTAGAAGAGGTTGGGCAAAGACAGATCTCAAGTGATGCTCTTGCTTATCCCGGATCAGCTGTTCTTGGAAGGGCCTGAAATATGGCCTTGAAGGGAACTCAGAAGTAATTGAGACTATGGTTGAGAGCTAGATAGGGAGAGGTCAGGGGACCCACAGAGGTGCTTCCTGGGCTTGAGGATAAAGTGGAGGCAGGCCTGACCTGGGTAGAGCACAGTGATGAGAGCTGGTAGAGCTGGTCAGAGCCAAGGTGAGGGCACTGAGTCTCTAAGGAGGGATCCATGGGCTTTGACCAAGACAAAAGGACAGACCGTGAGCTCACCATGTTAGAATTCACCATCCTCCCAGGAACTCGGTGCACAGGGAAGTTGCTGTAGACAGCCCAACAACACCAGGACCTCTGCAAGTGGGTTTAAGCTACCTCTACCCTTCTAAGGGTGTGGTCGTATTAGCTTCTCCCAGTTCATGCATCCAGATGCCATCTTGGAGAGGATGGGAAGCAAATCTGAGCAGAGGCTATGCATTTATTTGAAAAAGCTATAAAGAGATTATTCAAGTTATTAAATAGGACTGAGTTTACCTGATGGAGCTCCATGTAAGTATCTACTATGAACTACAGGGTTGGGGTGGGGTGAAGGAATTGTTCTCTTCTGGTTAAAAAGAAAAGTTAATAATTATTATAGATACATATATATAAGAAACACGCTATGGCCAAACTGGGTCTCTTACCTACAAACCCAGCCTGAAAGAGAACCCTGGAGAGTGTGACTTCCTAACTGCTTATCTCGCATTTTCTTTTCTGTCAAGGTGCCACCTCTGCTTATCTCACTGTTCCCTAATGGACAGAACGGACCCTCAGGGAAACTGACATGGCAGGAAATAATGATACTAGCTTTCATTTACCGAATGCCTTGTAGGTATCACAGCCTGGGCTAAATGTTTTACAGCCATGACCCTGTGTAATGCCATTATTCCCATTTTGCAGAGCAGGAAACCCTGCAAGGTAGGATGAATCGTCAGATATCACAGGACTGAATCGTCAAATATCACAGGACTGAGGAGCCAGCACAGCTGGGACTTGAGCCCAGACTTCCTGCCTCCAAGCTGCAGCCTTTGCCATTTAGGGAAAAGGAGCGGGAATGAGGAGCAATAGGAAGGTCGGGGAGCATGGGCTGACTTCTGCAGTTCTTGGGCCATTAAAGATCATTTAATCTTGTAGGAAGCAGAGGATCCACCTGACATCACCTCCTTGGACCTTGCTGTTCCCAGCAAGCCAGTGGCCTTGAGGGCCCCCAAGACAAGAGCTCTTCTGATGAGCTCTCTCTGTTCTCCCAGGCTGCTCTGCTGAAACCCTGAGGGAGAAACCAGAATGGGAGAGGACCTCAGTCCCAGGCCTGGCTTCGGCTTAGAACATATGCTAATCTGCCCTGCTGCCAGTGGCCTCAGGGTGGAGGCCGGCCTGCAGGGGGACAGAACAAAGGGAGGATGCTCTGGGGCTGGACTCGTGTTACCGGGCACTGCACCTCTCACTCTAGGGGCCTGGGGCTGGGCACCCTAGAGCTTCCTTCTTTCTTCAGACCCACCTCACACTGCTATTTAATTCAAACACTTCAGCAGGTTGTTCAGATCTTTTCCCATTTGGCTCTGTCCTGTCCAGATGGATGCTTCACTGTACCCCATCAGTGCGCCTGCATCACTGCACCTCCTCACTATGCTCCCATCACCAAGCCCCTATCCCTCTAGCCCCATCGCTGTACCCCATCCCTCTAAGCACATCACTGCATGCACATAACTGTTCTCCAATCACTGCACCCCCCTCATTATATTCCCACCACTGTACCCCATCCCTATAGCCCCATCACTGTACTCCCATCCCTGCACCCCATTCCTACAACCTCATCATCACACCACCATCATTTATGCCCATCAGTATGGGTACCATCCCTGCACCCCTATAACTAGACCTATCACTGCACCCCACCTGCATCCAATCTTTTAGTTAATCACATTTTCCTTTCCTGGAATGTTTTGCCTTGACTTCTTCACCTGGTAAAATCCTTCTGGTTTTTCAAGATCCCACAGAAATACCATCTCCTCCAGGCAGACCTCCTTATTCTCAAGTGCTAAAATCATTTTCTCGTTTCATCCTGAGTGCTTTGTTGATGTTTCTATTATACCATTTCCAATGCTCCATCCCAGTTCAATGGCTGGTTTCGCCACAGATGATGATGATGGCGATGACCATGTTGACATCGCAATCTCCTGGTCACATAACGTGAGCCCACTTCTGCCTTAAGTCATACCTGTAGTGGACAGTCCTGTGCAGACCAGCCTCACCTGTCAGGTGACAGCACGCCACCTGAAGCATGGGTGGGCCATGTGACTCTCTATTTTCTGCCCCAGGGCCTTCACCCCATCACAAATATCCTCTCTCACTTTGCTTAAGCAAGATTGGAATTAGAGTAACCCAGGAGTAATCCTCAAGAAAGGGAGCATGAGGCCTGGGAGTAACACTCCAGCCTCTGGAGGCATTCTGTGTGCTGCTCAAGAGGCAGAGGGTTCTAGAAAAACCGGGCTCTCTTTCCTCACAGAAGCAGTCTCAGTAATACACCTTATCTTGTCTTTTCTCTCTGCCCTCCCCGCCCCAAGCTCCACTCTTATGGAACCAAAGTAAGTCAGTGGACACCAGGAGGAGACCTCGAAAGTGGACCGTCAGTGGGATCCTATGACTGGATCACTCACCATTCAGACAGCATCATGTGGCAAAGACTCTCAGGGGTGGGCTGGGATGTGGTCCAGCTGGAGGGGCACCAGTCAGGAATGTCTTCACCCCAGCCTCTTGAAGGTATAGAGGTAATGGTAATTACAAGGGTTGTGGTGTTGGCTGGATTTCATGAACTGCCTTGAAGCCTTGAAAAAAAAAAAAAATGACAGGCTCTGGTCAATGAGCTATTAACACAGCATGAAAATTAGAGGCCTTCCTGGCAGCTTTTAAAGATAGCTTTATCTCCTTGAACCACAGTGAGACCATGCTAAAGATGAGACCCAGGATTTGACCATACGAGTGAAGGAGCTGCAAAGGAGGTTGTTTGTATAGCCGTGGAAGAGCTCCTATGCTTAAGTCAACCCCTAGGTAAGATGGTTGGGACCCAGAGTCGTGTGAATGGAGACATTTGAGAACAATGAATACTCGATTCTCCTAAACTTTCCAAACTAACAGGAGGTGCCTTCTCCCTCTTACTAGAAGGGAGCAGACTTGGTTTGTGTTGTGTGCTCCCTATGAAAATGTTTTTCCTCATCAAGATCACCCTATTTCATGCATTCCCCCTGGTCAATCATGGGAGCCAGGCTTCAGCCTAGCCAGAGCAAGGGAAGATATTTCCCTCTCCAGGAAGAAATGGCTTTCTCACTGAATTAACTGTATATCATGCCAAGAGGCAGAGGGTTCTAGAAAAACCGGGCTCTCTGGTAGCAACTGAGAAAAACATGTGTGGGAGTGAATCCTGAGGGCGGTGGACCTGAGGGGTGGGGCAGAAGATAAGATTGGGTAGGAGAGAATTTATAAACACAAGAGCACATTCCCACGACTCAGGATTTATTGTCCTGAAAGAATGCCTCGAGCTGGTCTAAGAGGCCACAGGAATGGCTCTTTGAAGCATGCACATGAAGACAGCCTGCCGTGGATGAGATGGAGCTGCTAGAATTGCCATGGCCGAGAACTAAGAAATAAATCAGAAGGTGCAGGACATGGGTCTATTAGAATGAATTTATTTCCTAGAAGGAGGGAATTCATGACCTGGTGATGTTTACTAGGAGTGCCCACGAACTCTCTTCTCTAGGGTGGTGAGGAACATACCAGTGTAGAGAGCACCTGCCTCTTTGAGAAGCCCAGTGCTGACAATTCTCGGTAAGTCAGTGTTGACGGTAGGCGATGCCACCATGAAAATGTGCTTTGTTCAGATTCAGTCAATGTGAATGAATCTGGAATAGCAGAAGCCAGGCGGTGCTATTTAACCACCAGAGTAATGTAGAAATAACTGCCCCAATGGGTGGCAAAGACAGAGTGGCAACAAGGGTGCCTTGTCCACTGAGATCTATGACAGTGACTAACAGACCACGGTATTCCTAGAAGTAAGGTAGGTAAGCAGCCACCTTGAACATTGTTTCACTTGTAAAACCAGAAAAAGTCAAGAGCTGGTGAGCAGAAGTTTCATGCCAGCCATAACAATGAAAAATCACAAGGCCTTACCAGATGTTTCCAGATGTAAACCATTTCTCAAGCATACTGAGCCTATTGATTAGGAGATGCTGGGTCCTCTTAAAGAAGAATTATGCAATGCCACTATAAATAAATAAACTATATACATTTCCTCAATCCTTCCCTAAAGGAATTTATAGACAGAACCCATCTCATCATGCGAAATTCCATATGCATGCTCATCTGGTGCCCATGATCCAGCATTTCTTCTCAACCAGAACCCAATAACACTCCAGGAGATCTTCTCAAAGGGCTTGTAATTCTCTGCTATAGTTAGCAAGGCCTTACTCCAGAATTCCAGAGACCTATATCATGATTCTCTCACTGGAGTTTGCCATACACTCCACACTGCATCTTTTCCCATCCCTGACACCTCCAGTATCATAGGGCCTGCCAGATCCTATCACTCAGATAGCTGGGATGATAGATCCACAGGTGCCGTCTACTCTCCAGACCCTACTCAAAGCTGGAAGCCTTCCATGTCCCCTGGCATTTAGGCCAGCTGAATACCATGTACAAATACCCTTATCAATTATACAGTGATTGAGGGGGGCCATATTTCAAAGGTCACGATGTATAAGACTGGGCAAAAATCTAAGACATTGAATGGAAATTTCATCGCCCCTATAACCTGCAAACAGCAGGGTTGATAGAAAGAATGGAATATTAAAGCAGTAAATTATATTACTAACAGGTTAATCACATTGGTCAGGTGGACTAATGTGGCTTTAATACACTTAAATGATCAACCAGTAGGGCCTGTTGCCCCAGATGCCAGATTGCAGCCTCTCGTCCAGACACCCAACACTGTAAAGGTATGGGAAGGATGGGGGACAGCCATTGCCCTGACTTTCACCAAGACTCAGTGTGCTATGCTGCTAAGAACACCAAGTCCCATCATTCCTGAGAAAGGTGTCATCTACTAGAACTTTCAATGGGACATCCCACTGGGATGGGCAAGTTACTTCACACCCATGGGGTGACGGGGAACTACTCAATCTCCACTGGGATCCTATTGTCCTGATGTAAGCCAGACCTGCTGGAAAGCACTAGACTGCAGTAGGACACACACTATTGAAAAGAGAAAGGGTGGCAGTTGTGATCTGGCATATCCTGCCCCCAGTCCAGTCCCTCATGCCTGACATGCTCTCTCCCCCAGCCAATAGGTATGGTACACACAGCCTGGTGAAGTGAGCAAGTTGTTTTCCACTGGTATGATCACTTGGTCACCATCTTTGTTTTCTCCCATTGGGCTTCAAGAACGCACATTAAAAGCCCCCTACTAAATTCACCCAACAAGCCTTAAACAATAGACAACAAAGCATTTCCTTATCCTGAACCCTGAAATGTCTCTCATAAGAAAAGGTGTCTTGGGGTGCCTGGGTGGCTGAGTCAGTTGAGTGTCTGACCCTTGATTTCAGCTCAGGTTGTGATCTGAGGGTCCTGAGATTAAGCTCTGTCACAGGCTCTGTGCTCAGTGGGGAGTCTGCTTGAGTTTATCTCTCCCTCTCAATGTGCCCTCCCCCAATTCGCATGTGTGCACACTCTCTTTTTTAAATAAATAAATAAATCTTAAAAAAAAAAAAAAAGAAAAGCTGTCTTCTAAGATAGGATGACCTTGGACATTAATGCCTCCCAAGGAGGGACCTGTGCTATCATCCAAATAGAATGTTGTGTGTTCACACCTGATGAGTCTGTTAATGTGTCATCTTCATGAAATCACATGAGGACACATGTGAATGCTCTGAGTGATCAACCCTCTAGTCTAGGGAACTTAATAAATCAGGGGTTTGGATGGATCATGGGCTCTTGGAGAAAAAAAAAATTGTACTTATTTTGGGAATTATCTTGATCTGTGTTTCTCTGGCATGTGCTTCTATTGTTGTGATGGTATCTGCCTCCAGTGTAGCCAGACAGTCACCAAATCAACAGCCTCCATGCTGGTGAAACTCCTTGGTGACTGCTCACAGCACGTTCAAGGAAGAGGGATGTGCATAAGAGTAAAGAGCCTGTCACGAGGGCTGGAATGTTGGCGATGCGGGGGGGGGGGGGGGCTTCATTGAGACAATGTGACCACCGGTTGACCCAGAAACTGGATCTGGACAACTGGGAGACTCCTCCCTCCCTCCGTTGTCCTTCAAATGCATATTCATCCCACTGTTCCCACAGTGGAAGCCATTTTAAAGGACAGAGCCTTGAGAGAGTCAGGTGTTGTGGAGACCATCAGGATGGTGTACATGGCTGAATCCAGTTAAGGCCTAGGTGTAAACCTGTAAGATTCTGGTGAGGGGTTGTTGAGACCTTCTCATTTTGCTGATGCCTAACAAAAGCCTTCTAAGTAAGCTCCCTTGTTTATCAAACCTGCCACCCACCAATCTGGAGTGGTTTACCTCTTTCTTTGGTCTTCCCTCGCCTTCTGTGTACAAGAGCCAGCTTGCAAACCAACACCAACTAGACCTAACAGACATGCACAGCATGCTATACCCAACAACAACAGAATACATATTCTTCTCCAGGGCACATGGAACATTCTCCAAGGCATACCATATGTTAGACCGCAAAACAAGTCACAATAGATTTGTGAAAGTTTGAAATCATATGTGGTCTCTTCTCCTACCACAATGGAATGAAAGCAGAAATCAATGACAACAGGAAATGCAGAAAATTCACAAATATATGAAATTTAAATAAGACGTTCAGACAACCAACAGGTCAAAGAAGAAATCACAAGGGAATTCAAAATATTTTGAGATGTTCTTTGGAAGTACATACTCGTGGCTTAAAAAAATACTTTGAGGGGAATGAAATCAAGGTACAACATAGCAGAACTAATGAGATGCTGGGAGAGCGGTGCTGTAAATGCCTACATTTAAAAAAAAGAGAGAGAGATCTTAAATAAATAATCGAAACTTCCCCTTTAAAGACTTGATAAAGAAGGGAAGAATCATTCCAAGGCAAGTGGAAGTGAGGAAGCAACAAATTTGGGAGTATAAGTAAAACAGAGACTAAAAAAACAAAAGAATCAATGAACCCCAAAGCTGGTTCTTTGAAAAGATTAACAAAATTGAAAACAAAACTTTTTTCTAGATTGACTAAAACAAAAAGAGAAAAGATTCAAATACTAAGGTCAGTAATGAAAGTGGGAATGTTACTGCCAGCTTTAAGGAATGTTTTTCAGGCTGAAAAAAAAATGATAAATCAAATATAATGCAAATGCATCATGGGGCTCTAAGACACACAGAAGTAAAATCTATGACATGGGAGGAGGGGGTAAAGGGGATTGTATCATATTAAGTTCCTTATATTATGTAGCCAAAATATTCAATAGCAGAGATAAAAAACAGAGAAACATGGAAGGGTTCAATTAATCTAAAAGAAAATAGAAAAGAAGGGACAAGAAAGTGTACAAAAGAGGGGCACCTATGTGGCTCAGTGGGTTAAGTGTCCGACTCCTGATTTCAGCTCATGACCTGACATGAGATCTCATCTCATGTCATGAGATCGAGCTTCACGTCCAGCCCCACATTGGACTCTGTGCTGGCATGAAGATTGCTTCAGATTATTTCTTTGCCTCTTGCTCTCTCCCTCTCTAAAAGCAAAACAAAACAATACACTAAAAACTACAAAAGAACTGATGGAAAGAAATAGAAAAGTCACAGCCAGATGATAAACTTTATCCTACCCATATTAGTAAACACATTTAATAAAAAATGGATTAAATGCTACAAGTTAATACAGATTTTCAGTGAGTTCAGTATAGTAGATATCAAGGTAAAAAATATTACTAGAGACAAACAAGAGCATTTTTAAGGGACAAAAAGAAAATACAGTGTTCAGAAAGATAAAACAATCCTAATTGTGTTACACCTAACAACGAGCCTCAGGATACATCAAGAAAAAAATCAAACTATAAGAAGAAATGGAAAATGGTTACAATCATGGATAGAAATTTTAATATAGTTCTCTCCATATAACTAATAGAATAAGGAGGAAAAAATGAGTAAAGATAGAGACTTGAACAACATATTAATAATCAATTTGATCTGACTTATGCTAGACTAACAACTATAGATTACACATTCTTTTCAAATCCACATTGACATTTACTAACAGAGACCATATGCTGGGCCCTAAAGCAAGTTTTAATAGATTGCAAAGTGTTAAAATAATGAAAATAAGTATTTTCTCTGTATAGGCACAATGCAGAAGTTGATATGTAGAAAAATTCCAGACACTTGGAAATCAAGTGACATGCTTCCATGTAACAAGGTAAATTTGACACTGGAGTTCACAAATTGGTGAATTTTTAGATATCATAAGTAAATTGACATCATCTGTGGAAGCAGTCTCACTCAGGTAAGACTGCTATTGACCAGTTGCCCCTTGGAAGTGTGTTTATTGAAGTGAGTTTGTCCCTGATGGCTAATTTTCAAAAGTGAGCAGATAATGATGATTTGTGATTTGCTTTTTAAAAGCATGTTCACTGAAGCAAGTTGTCATTGATCAATTGACCAAGTTTAAAATCAGTTCTGGTGGCTACTTGTTACCATGGCTACAGAAGAATCAGTCTTTAAGTAAGTTTTTGAGAAGATGTTTATTTTCAAAATGAAAAATCAATCTTTTCTACTATCAGAAAGTTAGAAAATGAAATTATAATAGTATAAAATAGCACATACTAAGTAATTTATTTAATAAAAGATTTGAAAGACCTCTAACTTAAAACTACAGAGCAATGATAAGAGGAATACATAAAAAAAATGGGGAGATAAACCATGTTCATGGATTCGAGGACTCGGTATTATTAAGATGTCATTTCAACACAAATTGATCTACAGAGTGAATTCAACCTAAACAAAAACTCCAGTAGGCCTTTTTTGGGGAGGAGGGGGTAGGAGGTAGAATAAATTGAAAAGCTGATTCTAAACTGTAAAACCTTGCCAAATTTTGGAGGACTTACACTACCAGACATTGAGACTTACTATAAAAGTAACTTGACTCCTACCTCACCATACACAGAAATTAATTTAGGACACATCAAAACCTAAATGTGAAAACACTGGAGAACATTTTTATAATATTAGAATAGGCAAAGTTTTCTGAGAGAGGTACTAATTGGGAGAAGAAAAAAAAACTGATAAATTGGACTTCATTAAAATTTAAAACTCCTGCTTGTCAAGAGATACCCTTAAGAGCACAAAAAGACGAGACACAGACTGAATGAAAACATTCATTACACATTACCTGACAAAGGAGTCATACCCAGAAAAAATAAGAATTCCCATACCTCTACAATAAAAGACAAAGAAGCTAATTAAAAATGGGCAAAAAATGACTTGGGGGTGGACAAAATGGATGAAGAAGGTCAAAAGGTACAAACTTTCAGTTATAAAATAAGTAAGTCCTAGAGATGTAATGTACAGCACGGTGACTGTAGTTAACCATATGTATTACATATCTGCAAGATGCTAACAGGGTAAATCTTAAAAGCTCTCATCACAAGAAAAAAAATGTTGTAACCATGGATAGTGATGGATGGTTTCTCAGCTTAACATGACTGTCATTTCACAGTGTACACAAATTGAATCATTATGTTGTACACCTGAAGCTAGTATAATGTTCTATGATAATCATACGTCAGTTTTTTAAAAACAGGCAAAAAGCTTGAGCAGCCATTTTACAAAAGAAACTATCCAAGTAGTTAATAAGCACATGGAAAGTGTGTTATGTATCATTAGCCATCAGGGTAATGTGATTAAAACATAGTGAGTATGATGATACACCCACCAAAAAAGCTAAAGATAAAAAATTTAAAAATAACTAACTATATCACGTATTAGCAAGGATACAGAGTGTCCATTGCTGGGAGAAGTTACAATGATAAAACCACTTTGATTGCATAGCAGTTTCTAACATGTTAATTCTTCACCAACCCTGTGACTGGGCAGTTCTATTCCTAAGAGAAACAAATGTATATGTCCATGAAAAGACTTGTGCAAGAATGCTTACAGTGGCTTTATTCATAGCAGCCCCAAACTAGAGACCAATGTTCATCGATAAGAGAATGAATAAATTGTGATATGTTCATACAGTTGAATACGACTAAGCCATAACATAAACAAAGGTACTAAAATGCACAACAATGTGAATAAATCTCAGAAACATTCTCTTGATTGAAAGAAGCCAGGCACCAACAGGCAAAACTAATCTTTGGTGACAGAAGTCAGAAGAGTGGTTACATGAGAGGGGAGAATGAAGTAGAAAGGGGCCCAGGAATTTGGGGGGTTTATGCCAATATCTTGTGTCTTAGTCTGAGATCACATGGATGTCAACGTATATAAAAATGTATGAAGCTGGACAGTTATGCATTGTGTCACTCTAGGTAAATGATCTTTCAACAGCTTGCTGGGAGATGAATCAATGAAGTCCCAATTTCTAAGGGTTTTTCTGGGTGTTGGAAGTAAAGGCCATTATTGGATTCCCTCACTGCCGAGCCTGGGTCACTGTTTCTTTTGTTTTTGTTTGTTTGTTTGTTCTTGTTTTTAAAGATTTATTTATTTATTTTAGAGATAAAGAGTCTGTGTGGGCACAAGCAGGAGGGGCAGAGGGAGAGGGAGAGAATCTCAAGCCGACTTCCCACTGAGCACGGAGCCAGACACAGGGCTCGATCTCACGACCCTGAGATCATGATCTGAGCTGAAACTAAAAGTCAGATGCTCAAATGCTCAACCAACTGAGCTACCCAAGCAGCCCTGGGTCACTAAATTATAGCTCATACACAGGTACCTGGGCTGGACAGGATACAGTGCTGACTTCCACAACTGCCCCCTACCCCAGATGTGCTCTAAAAGCCAACCACTGGATTTCGTCTGCTTTTTGTCCTTATATCCTGTGGCCAAACTCTTAGCTCAGGCCACAGCTCTGGAAACACGCTGGGCATTTCCTGCAGTGGTGCAGTTCTCTGCCAACAGTATAAGCCCATTCACCAGTCCAGGTGAGGTCTCTCTGGTTCCACCAGAAGGACTCAGTAAGCATCCAGGTGTTCTTTACCATCTGCTCGTAGGGATTGTGTGTGAGTCCCGGTGCACAAACTTAGGAGCATAATACGCGGACTCTGATCTTCTCTAACTCAACTGAATTTTTACTTTGAGTGCCCATCATCACCCTGAAGAGTGGAATATCCTGCCACTACTGCCGTGTTCAGATCCAAGACCACAGCTCCATCCCTGCTCACTGTTCTGTGTCTCTGCTCCTTTTCTGGTCTGGAGTTTGAGCAGAGCTTCACCAAGGTCCCCTTTGTGTGTTGTCTATCACTGCAGCGGCTTTGGACCAAAGAAGGGTGTTAAGGCACAAATAAGCTCCTACCATATGCTGACCGAGAAATTGCAAACTTAATGATGTTCATGAGCGTGCGTCTTGTCCATTCTCCTGAATGGACTTTTGAACCTCAGAAGTCCAGAGCTGATTCCCATTTGGGCTGCTTTATCCTATGTTATCCTTTCTTGAGGCCATGAATTGCAGAATGGCCTTACTACTGATTGGAGAAAGGGCCAAATAGGTACAAGGAATGAGAGGGTAATATTCAAAATATTTTCCCTCCACACATCCTTGGAGAGTGTTGGGACCTCCTGTGAAGTTTTCTGGGAAACTAATTTGTGCAAGACTCTGTGGGCAGGAGGGTAGGTGAAAAATAAGGCCTACATTTCACCTTTGCGAGCCCAGATCCAGGTGAGGGAATTACTGTGTAAATGCAGGTAACTCCAATAGCAGATAGAACATGGTCACTGCCCCAACTGAGATTTGGACCAGGATGGTGTACAGAGAAGGAAGCTGATTCATGGAAAACAACCCGGCACATAGCCACTTAGCTTTTACCCTTGCACTCATGGCTGTTGAGCAACGGCTTCGGGTCTCTTCATCAGGGAGCTCCCTGCTGCTAGCCTGGTCCTTCCACAGCCTTGAGGGTAGCTCTCACCCTACCATCCCTCCTTGAGCTTATAACTGGGACATCTAATCCCAGATTTCAGGTCTGTGTCAAGAAAGAAAGAGTGTTCAACCCCTATCAGAAGGAGAAGGTAAGGAGCCAAAAGGAATTCTGGAAGATTGTTGCAGGAAAGGCTCAAATTTGTCCACATCTACCTATATATACACCCTTGGCATTAACCCTTCTTCTACATTGATGCTGAGCTTGGTCATTGGACTTGCTTTAGGCCATGAAACAACGCAAATACACACAAACCAAGAATTGAAAAGTGCTTGGATAATGGGTTTGGCTTGTCTTGCTGCCCTTTGGAACCCTGCAATCATCATGTGTGAACCAGTCTGCTGGCTGATGGGAGTCAGCGAGTCAAGCCCAGTGCTCTGTCCCTCCAGCTGACAGCCATTCAGTCCACACAGGCAGGGTCTCCCAGCTGACTGGCAGCAGACCACAGATGCATGAGTCTAGTGAAAACCAACAGAACTGCCCAAGTAAGCCCAACCCAAAATGCTGACCCATAGAAACTTGACCTGAATAAATGGCTATTTTTTAAGCCACTATGTTCTGGGATGGTTTGTTGCACAGCAATATATAACCGAGACAGAAGTTGGTATGTAGATGTTAGATGCTGCCTAAAAAAAACCCCTCAAACTCTTAAGACAGAATGTTTTATCTTTAGTGTGCTCTTAGCTGCTTATGATGAGATAGAAAGCATGTAACAAGGCAGAAAAAGAATTGAAGCCTGGCAAACATTTCGGTCCCACACTGCTGTTTCCAGAAGGCCATGCTCCTCCACAGGGGGCAGAGACGTGTGGAGGAGCGTGGAGAGAAGAAACTCGTGAGTTCTTAACAGAGGAAATCTGCATCATGCTTTCTGGCTGGAAAGGGGGTGAGTCCTGCACCCCAAGTTGGAATGGTTATGTATACCTAGGCACAAGACCCTATAAGCCATCACACAAATGGCCAAGTTGCATTAACCAGATGTAACCCACAAAAGGCATGGAACTTCTGGGCCTGAAGGACCACTGGATGATAGATGTTGGACCCCATGTGGACTAATGATTGAGAAGGAGATGGCCCTGCAAGCCTCTTGCCCCTCACCCATGCCATGGCACTGAAATCTGGGAATTATAGACCCAATCTCCAGAACTGGAGAGGGGGTTAGGAAACCCAGAAAAAAGTCAGGCTAAGCTTTCCCACCATTTATGTGGAGCAAGAGCTCTGCATCCTAACTTAGCATTATAAATGATCAAGAATATTATACTTTCCGGGGTGCCTGGGTGGCTCAGTGGGTCAAAGCCTCTGTCTTCGGCTCAGATCATGATCCCAGGGTCCTGGGATTGAGCCCCACATCGGGCTCTCTGCTCAGCAGGGAGCCTGCTTCCCCCTCTCTCTCTACCTGCCTCTCTGCCTACTTGTGATATCTGTCTGTCAAATAAATAAATACATAAAATCTTTAATTAAAAAAAAAGAATATTATACTTTCATACTAAGTTTGGGGTAGCAACATTGCAATACACTTCTTTGCTCTCTATGATTGCCATCAGAGTCAAGGTTTAAAAATTCAACTCCTTGTAACTGGAGGAAATACTTAAATTATTTATGAGTAATATTGTTATGACACAATTATTATGTAATATTTACTGTTCCGTTATTATTACCATGACTTCTGCTGTGCTAAGTGCTTTATATATGTTACTTTATTTATTCTTCCTATGACTGTATGAATCAGGTGTTATTACTACTCCATTTTATAGGTAAAAGAATTAAGGCTTACGGGAACTAAGTAGTTAGTTCCTCAACTTCTAAATCTGTTTCACGCACTCCCCAACACTGCAAATTTGTCTTTGGAGGCAGCAAACATGTCTCCTGACAGAATCACAAGTAGGAGGGGTCCAGAGATGACCAAAGCCAGCCTGTTCACCAGAGTGATGGGGACGCTGAGTGTTAGAGGGGGTAGGGCTCACACCAGGACCATGGTTCCTGACTCCTGACCACTCTTCTGTACACAGATGATAAACGATTCTCACTTTCCCCCTGCACGGTGTTGATCTGACAAGGTGTAAGCAGTGTGGACCAAAAGGGTAACATGGATTGTCTCATTTCATCCTCCTGACAACCCTGGGAGATAGGGTTTATCCTCATTTTAAATATGACAAAACTGTGGTTTTAAGAAATTATTATCTGAATAGCAGAGTCAGCATTTGAAAATGAAATTATTAAGGAAGTCTGTTTTTTTAACTCCTGATCTGGTTCAGGGCCTCGGGACCATTCCCACCTGCCTCCACTAGCCTCCACCTCTCCAGGCCTCACTTGCTCACTTGTGCACAAAGAGCTCTCATTCTGCTTTCCTCTAGCTTATGTCTCCAGGGGACTGCTGAGTGTTCTGCTTGCCTAGGCCCATGCCAAGAGCATCTAACCGCCAGGGACCACTTCCTGCTGTCCTCAGTGGGAAACAAAGCACTTTGTCTGGGGGTGAGGGAGGGGAGAGCCAAGAAGAAGTGGAGAGGATGGGGGCAGGGGTTATTATCTACTTATTAGTCTGACCAAAAGCCCAAGACACCTTCAGGGCTGGGAGTGGGGGTAGGGGGTTTCAGGAAGGGGAAGAAATTGTGGGACTCTTGTGAACCAGGGTGAGAAAGCGGCCAAGATGACGGTTTGCTTTGTTTTACTTAGGAGATGTGGGTCAATACCACATTGTCCACTTGGACAAGGACCTAAGTGAGCTGGCTGGGATGGTTAATTTTATGTGTCAACTTGAAGGAATGAAAAGATGCCCAGATAGCTAGTAAGACATTATTTCTGAGTGTGTCTGTGAGGGTGTTTCTGAAAGAGATTAGCATTTTAATTAGTAGACTGTGTAAAAAGATTGCCCTCACCAGTGTGGGTGGCCATCATCCAATCTGTTGAGGGCCTGAATAGAACAAAAAAGTGGAGGATGGGCAAATTCGCTTTTCGCTTTTAGCTAAGACATGTACCTTCTCCTGCCCTCCTAGCCTTCAGACTCAGACTGGGACAAGCCACCGGCTGTCCCAGTTCTGAGGCCTGTGGACCTAGACTGAGTCACGCCATGGATTTTCCTAGTTCTCCAGCTTACAGACAGCAGATCATGGGTCTTCGAGGCCTCCATAACCAGGTGAGCCCCTTCCCAAAATCATCTTCCTCATATATATATATGTATATCATATTGGTTCTGTTCTTCTGGAGAACCCTCACTAAGACATCTACCTTCGAGTAGAGAAGAACCAAGCCTGTTTCTAGATTCTCCAAATCCCCTCATGTTCCTGGTGGAGGAACCTTGACAGAGCATTTCCTCGAAGCCTCTAAATATACAAGAGTGAAACCAGAATCCTGCACAGGGCAGATATTCCCAGGTTTCCTTTTTGCTTAAGGGGCACTTACAGATGACAAATTGTCTTTACCATCAGTGTTTAGAAAACTGATTTACCATGCAGAGCAGCATTGGTTGGTTAATAGTCAAAACCTGGGACCAACTCAAATGTCCAGCGTTAATAGAATAAATAAATGTATTAGCAGGATAAATAAATGTGATATATCCACATGTATTCCATAATAAATGTGGAATGCTACTGAAAAAGAATGATGCGCTACTATAGGCCATGAAATGAAGGAACCTCCCAATGTCAAACTTAAAAAAACCAAGACACAGGGCACCCTCGGTAGCTGAGTCGGTGAAGCATCTGACTCTTGATTTTTGGCTCAAGGTCATGATCTCAGGGTCATGGGATGGAGCCCCCTGTTGGGCTCCATGCTCAAAGCAGAGTCTGCTTAAGGTTCTCTCTTTCTCCCTTTGCCCCTCTCCACACTGTGCACACGTGCTCTCTAAATAAATAAACAGAATCTTTTTTCTTTTTAAAGCTAGACACAAAATGGGTATGTACTACATAAGCCCCATAATGGAGAATTCAAAAACAGGTTAATGTATGCTGACAGAAGTCAAAATAGTGGGGGGATAGGTAATGACCACAAGACCTCTGGGGTTCTGGGAAATGCTCTGTATTTTGATCTGTGTTGTGCATCTGCATGAGCAAAAATTTGTAAAGATTTGATTTGTACATTAAGGATTTGTGCACTTTTTCTATGTGCATGTTACTCATTGTACTTAAATAAGAAGAGCAAAGCCAGTAGCGAATATTCCTTGAGGGCACGCATGTGAAATCATGTGTAGGGGTGTCCAAAGACTCTGAAAGGCAGGCCCCAAGATGTCAAGAGTGGGAAGATGTTTGAGGCAAAAATTAGTCATTTTTACTTTTCTCTTACTTTTCTGTATTGTTTGAAACCATATATTTTTTTAAAGATTTTATTTATTTACTTGACAGAAATCACAAGTAGGCAGAGAAGCAGGCCGAGTAAGAGGGAAGCAGGCTCCCTGCTGAGCAGAGAGCCCAATGCAGGTTCAATCCCAGGACCCTGAGATCATGAACTGAGCCGAAGGCAGAGGCTTTAACCCACTGAGCCAACCAGGTGCCCCTGAAGCCATACTTACTATGAGCATGTACTATTTTTGTAATTAGAAAAAAATGATTATTTTTATTTGGGGAAAGACATAATTAAAGCAAAATAAAAGCAAATAACCCTGAAGAATAAAGGAGGAAGGCCCCAGATCAAGTATAATGCTGCCTCATTAGCACTCAGTAAACACCTACAGAAGGGATGTATGACTCCCTAAGGTTATTTCACTAAACCAGGACACTGAGATCCAGTGGGCAGAAGTCCTTTGAACACTCATCTCCAATTATGGAAGGAAGGGTTTGTCCTCACGAAGGGATGTGTCCTGGGGGGCCACCTAGAGCCCAGGAATCACTGCCCCAGTCTGGCCAGCTCTCTGTCACCATGACAGAAGCTGGGGGCTTCCTGGGATGACAGCCTGACTGGGGAGACTGGGCTGTGGTGCCAACACCAAGATCTTCACAGGAATCACACACTCATGATTGTTTTCCAGGAGACTGCTGTGTGCCTGGCACTGGGTAGGTATTTAAATAGGTAATCTAAATTTACTCTTCTCAGTCATCATGTAAAAGGACTCTTGATGGCTGCATTTTGCTGATGAGGAAGCAGGGGTTCATCCAAGGTCCCCCAGCTGGTGTGGCAGAATAAAGTGGAGGTTGAGACGAAGGTCCTGTTGTAAGGGTTTGAGAGGCAAGGCTTATGACTCAGCATGGATCCAAATACACCATGGATTTTTTTCCTGCCAAGCCCCAAACCCAGGCAAGCACATCAATGGCCTGGCCTGCCTTTCTGGACATTCTAAGGCTCAAGTGCCTGTCCTAGGTCCCAAGGCCAACATCTCAAAGAGCCTCTCTCCCTGAGCCTATAGAAGGGCAGCTCAGTTTGGTGGAACAGAATGGACAAGTAGCAGGAGTCAAGAGCATGTTCCTTCATTGTTGTTATGCTGGAAGGCTTCCTGGAGAAGGTGTCCAAATAAGGATGCCTAAGAAAAGCAGTTTGTAGCACTGAGGATGTTGCTGGCTATCCCTGAAGAGCTCCCTCCTCTGCCTTTCCAGTTAAAACTCTGACTTGGAAAGAGGATCCTAGATTCATCTGGGAGTTTGGAGCTGAGAGACAGGGCTTTAGCAGTTTTTTAAAGTTTGTCTCCTAAAACACTGGTGTGTCAGTGACTCTAGAGCCACAGAGAATGCATCTGGGTAACACTCCTTCCCACCCCACCTTCAAAGGAGACTCTCACCTCTTAAATGTTCTATTAGATTAAAATAATGGGTCTCAAGCAGGAGCAATTCCCTGCCCCCAACCCCAGGGAACATTCGGAGATGTCTACTAAACTTGGGGAGTGCTACTGGTATCCAGTGAGTAGGGGGCAAAGAATGCTACTGACCACTCCACTAAGGACAGCCTTTCCTAATTATCCATACCCAAGGTCAATAGTGTCAAGGTTAAGAAACGCTGGGATGGGGTGCCTGGGTGATTCAGTCAGTTAAGCATCCAATTCTTGCTTTTGGCTCAGACCATGATTGCAGGGTTATGAGATCAAGCCCTGTATCAGGCTCTATGCTGTGTGTGGAGCCTGCTTAAGATTCTTTCTCTCTCTCTCTCTCCCCTTGTGCCCTCCGCCCCCAAAAAGAAAGAAACCATGGGATATGATACACTTGACATTTTTGCCATAGAAAAGCAGTGATTTCACATGATTCCTATTGGACTTCTATAGCTTTCAATTCAAAAGAGATTTTCAATGTAGTCTTAAACATTGTAAACCAAATCAAATCCAAATTTCTCATTGCAAGAGAGTCAGAATGTGGCCCACAGAGGAAAAGGGGATTTCCCAAGGTCAAGCACAATAAATGAGCGTGGATCCAGACCTGAACATGGGTCCCCTTCACTCTCCTCTTGTTAACACAGGACCCTGACCGCCATTGCAGGCCAGCCACAAGAAATGGCTTCTTCCCTGTTTGCTGCCCTGATGCTCTGCCCCGGAGAAGTTGTTTCTGAGAGGCCCACTTGCCACCAAAATCTTGGGATGACATTCATCCAGAACTCAAAAGAAAATCTGTTTGTCTAAGAAAAAAGAAATGGGGAACAAAAGAACCTTATCCCCAAACAGCCTTGCAAAGTGAGGCCAGCTGCAGGGAATTAAATGAGATTAATACCCGCTCACGTTGGTGAAGAGAGAAAAGGCTTACGAGGAGCACATCGAGAATGACAAGGCTTTCCTCTCAAGGAATAATAAGCTTTGCTTCAGATGGACAGGGAGACTTTCACTGGGGAAGAATGAGCCTGGTGCCATCCCATTATAAAGCCTATGCTAGGGCCGGTAGGAGAGGGAGAGAACTCTTCGTCCAGGAAAAATGCGATTGTTTGTGCTGCCACAGCCACTTCCAGAGAATGAGGACACAGAATCTCAGATCTCTGCTCTTCGGAGCTGGGAAGAATCCTGGAGATGGTCTGAGGGAAGCAGATTTGGGGTGAGGAACAAGAGTCAAGCGGCCAAAAGCCGGAGAGCTGTATGGCAGCTTCTGTCAACTTGACTTTAACCTGCACATGCTTGTTGTCATCCTAGGACACTTCAACCCCATCCACTCAGTGCCTTGCCCAAGTTGTTCACTTTTCTAAAAAGTGCAACCAGGAAGCACTCATCGCCTCTCAGGGCTTCGCGGTATGATGGGGAAACTGAGGCACAAAGAGGGGAGGGGTTTGTCCGAGTCAGGGGGAAGAGCGGCTCACCTCAGCCATACCCAAGCTGGGGTTCTTTCTCAGACAATAAGGGAAAATAAAACTAGCAAGCAAATGCCTGTGGGCATCCTATTCAAAGTTTTGGTTTACTGTAAGAAAAAAAAAAGTACAATATAAAGTTAAAATAAACTCCTACAAACATAAGATATCCTAAGCTACCCATCGGCAGTTTGGGAAGCAGATTCCCCACCTTCAGTGAGGAAGACATCCCCTTACAAATGCACTGAGGCTCAGGTACAGCCTTTCTAGATTTCTTATTTATCAAGGCCTCAAGCATCTCCCTGCTGGGGCAACGAGGACTGAAAACACCCTCCAAGACCCGAATTCCCTCAGCCTCCCTCTGAAGGTTTCCATGGCAAACGCTTCCACTTTCCGTTTTATACACAGGATTTAGGCCAGCCCAGGGGCTCTTGAAAATGGTTTTTCTGACCTTACTAGTGTTGACCCTCTTTCCCTGTTATAAATCAGTGGATTTTATTTTAATTTTAAGGCTTACAATTAAACTGCAGCTGTTCCAGGACTGTCTGTCAGCACGTGGCTTCAGCAGCCAGCCGCAGCCCAAACTCCTCATCCTTGTTCCTTTCAACAGAGAATGATAGAAGCCTTGGCAAGGACTGTAATGAGGAACAGAAGAGTTCACTCTCAAATGAAGCCTTTTCCCTTTGATCTTGGCCTTTTTGATTGTGCCTTTGGTTGCTAAACACTGCTTTGATCCTTCGCCTGCCAGAAGCCACCAAAGATTTTCCACATCCTCTGCTCCCTTTAGAATGAAACAGAGGGCGCCTGGGTGGCTCAGTGGGTTGAGCCGCTGCCTTCGGCTCAGGTCATGATCTCAGGGTCCTGGGATCGAGTCCCGCATCGGGCTCTCTGCTCAGCAGGGAGCCTGCTTCCCTCTCTCTCTCTCTCTGCCTGCCTCTCCATCTACTTGTGATTTCTCTCTGTCAAATAAATAAATAAAATCTTTAAAAAAAAAAAAAATAGAATGAAACAGAAACTATGCCACCTGGCAGGTCAGGGGAGCCAGTGGTAGGGAGTGAGAACATGAACACTCACCCTCTAACAGTGGCTGGACCTCTGAAGGGCTATCATCAATGAGGTATAGAATGGACAGCAGAAATTTTCTTACATGCTGCCTTCTGTCCAGTTTGGCCAAGCCCTCAAGGAAGGCTGTCTTCCACACTCAGGCAGAAAGAACTAGTACATCTTCTTCACTGACCATTAGGACAGACCTCCTAAGGATCTGACCATAGAAAACACAAAGCAAATGAAAGAAGAGATCACTATGGTCTCTTCTCTCAGTCCTGACCAACATCCTGTGAAATCACTGTCTATTCAAACCTTCCCAAGAAGATATTCACAATGATACAGGGTTATCAGAGACACAATCCACAGCTATCAGAGTCCTTGGCTCAGCTCAGTTTGAAGGGGACCCAGAGGATACAAAAGTGGGGTCCCTGCTGATACAACCTTATGCCCCTGCATTTATATAAAAACATGAAGAGTATGACCCAAATTCCCATCGCTACCTGTTACCTGAAGTGTCACTACTGGTGATTTTTTCTTTACAACACAAATACCTTGGAGGGGAGTGAGGGGTGGTGAAGTTCAAGGCCCTCTGATGAAGGAGATGAGTTCTCCATTTTTGGACCAGAAGAGTCCAGGTCAATAAAGAAGTAGTGGAAGGGGACAGGAAATGAGAGGGGAAAGATGAAAGAAAGATGTAAGAAGGAGGATGCAACAAAGACTAACGCTGCTTCTGGGGGAGACCATTTTACTCCTTCTAGTCATCAGTCTTAATCAAGACCCCTTTAAATATAGATCCCTAAGAAGAACTTATTTTAAAGGTATGCAGAGAAAGAGAGAGAGAGAAAATAAAGTCATGCAGAGAAGTTGCAGACCTGTTGTACTCCCAGACCTGAAATAGGCAGCAAGTTCAACTCCTGAAGACTAAGAGGGGCAAGGATTTCCTCATGCAAGGTAGGAGGCCACATCCAGGCTCCAAGTCCTGTATCTGAGCTAGAGAAAGCTATTCTTTCTGCCTGGGTAACCTGTTGTAAGCTATTTGTCTGAAATGGGTCGGGACAGGCACAGAAACCCTAGCAACATGGATTTGTCTAAGTGATTTGCTGGCTCAGTCACTTAGTTTGTAATATTCATGTAGAATAAGACCACACACACACACACACACACACACACACACACACACCCCAACGTAAGGCCTGAAGCTGAAGGCCAAGAAAGCTGAACGGTAGCAACACACACCTGCACACCCACATCCGATTAGGGGTTAATAAGCACAGAGAGAAGAAGAAATCAAAAGCTCTCACCAAAAAATGTGAAATCACAAAACAATATCAATGTAGCTATGAACAATGTAGCTAAGAAACTAGAGAAGTTATACTAGCAGGGGAAGGAAAAAGGAGAAAACAACAACAAAAAATCATTAACAAAAAAAGGCAGTAAAAAAAGGAAAAAGAAGAGCAGTTGAAGTAGGAAATAACAAGATTGTAAAAATAAAACCAAATATAATGGTAATTACAATAGACATGAATGGTTTAAACCCACTTATTAAAAGTTGGAGGTCATTCAATCATATAAAAAAATGGGCAGAAGATATGAGCAGACACTTCTCCAATGAAGACATACAAATGGCTATCAGACACATGAAAAAATGTTCATCATCACTAGCCATCAGGGAGATTCAAATTAAAAAACCACATTGAGATAGCACCTTACACCAGTTAGAAGGGCCAAAATTAGCAAGACAGGAAACAACATGTGTTGGAGGGGATGTGGAGAAAGGGGAACCCTCTTACACTATTGGTGGGAATGCAAGTTGGTGCAGCCACTTTGAAGAACAGTGTGGAGATTCCTCAAGAAATTAAAAATAGAGCTTCCCTATGACCCTGCCATTGCACCACTGGGTATTTACCCCAAAGATACAGATGGAGTGAAAAGAAGGGCCATCTGTACCCCAATGTTTATAGCAGCAATGGCCACGATCGCCAAACTGTGGAAAGAACCAAGATGCCCTTCAATGGACGAGTGGATAAGGAAGATGTGGTTCATATACACTATGGGGTATTATGCCTCCATCAGAAAGGATGAATACCCAACTTTTGTAGCAACATGGATAGGACTGGAAGAGATTATGCTAAGTGAAATAAGTCAAGCAGAGAGAGTCAATTATTATATGTTTTCACTTATTTGTGGAGCATAACAAATAGCACGGAGGACAAGGGGAGTTAGAGAGGAGAAGGAAGTTGAGGGAAATTGAAGGGGAGGTGAACCATGAGAGACTATGGACTCTGAAAAAAAATCTGAGGGTTTTGAAGGGGCAGGGGGTGGGAGGTTGGGGGAACCAGGTGGTGGGTATTGGAGAGGGCACGTATTGCATGGAGCACTTGGAGTGGTGCAAAAACAATGAATACTGTTATGCTGAAAATAAACTTAAAAAAATTTTTTTAAAAGTTGGAGGTCATTAAAAAATGTTAGTGACCTATATATTTGCATATACATTACAATGGGCTATTATTCAACCATAAGAGAGGAGGATATTTTGCCATTTGCAACAACATGGATGGACTTTGAGACATTATGCTAAGTGACTTAAGTCAGACAGAGAAAGACAAATGCTGTATAATACACTTATTTGTGGAATCTAAAAAAGTCAGACTTGTAAAAAACATCGAGCAAGGGATGCCTGGGTGGCTCAGTCGGTTAAGCATCTGCCTTCAGCTCAGGTCATGATCCCACGGTCCTGGAATCAAACCCCATGTTGGGCTCCCTGCTAAGTGGGGAATCTGTTTTTCCCTGTCCCTCTGCTCTTCCCCCAGCTCATTCTTTCTCTCTTTATCTCTCTCTCTCACTTGCTCTCTCTCAAATAAATAAATAAAAACTTAAAAAAAAAAAAACAGAGAGCAAAATGGTGGTTGCCAAGGAATGGGGAGTTGGAGGATACGACTGCTGTTGTTTAAGGGTAAAATCTTGCAGTCAATAATAAATAAGGTTATAGAGATATAATTCATTGTATAAGGAATGGAGACAACGATATTGTACTACCATTAACAAACTTGCTAAGAGACTAAAACTTAATTATCCCAACCACTAAAAAGAAAAGATAATTATGTAACATGATAGAGGTGCAACATATTGCTATAATGACAATCATGTTACAATATATAAATGTATCAAATTGTAACACATTGTACACCTTAAATTTACCTATTACATGTCAAATATATGCAATTTAAAGAAGTTGGAGGTCACCAGATTGAACTTAAATCTACTGTATGTAGTTTACAAAAAACACACCTGAAATAAAATACGAGGGTTGAAAATGAAAAGATAGAAGAATATATTTCACAATACTGAATCAGACAAAATGGAATTTAAGTTGAAAAACATGACTAAAGATAAGGATGGACACTCTATGACCAAAAAAAAAAAAAAAAAAAATCTACTAAGAATTTAATGCAATCAAGAACTTGTAGGCACCCACTAACAAGCTTCAAAATATATAAAGCATAAAGCATAACCTGACAGAAAAATAAGGGGGAAAAACAATGAGTGAACTGACAGAAAAATATAAGGAAGTTGAAAAAGTCCATACTCATAGTAAAATGATTTGAACAACATAGCACCTGCTACAGAAGGAACCCAGACTACACTTGGTCACCCCAGAGAGAAACCTATCATGGCAGGAACTGAGAGAAATAAAAAACTGAGAAATAGGAGGCATCTGGACTTTAGTTTCTCTGTGGAGAAGGAAGACTTGATCCTGAGAGTCCAGTCCAACTCACTGTGGCTTCATTGGAATTTGGGGCCAAAGTCCAAGTGAACAATCAAATCTGTCTGCATTTGTGTTTGTTCTCAATGACTCTTCTTCTTACTATACCTGCCAGGTATGAGCACTAGGATGATGGAAAATCTGAACTGAATTGTGGTAGAGCCAGCCAGTTCTTGATGGCAGAGGGGGAAGAGAATTTATGAGCGTCATAGAAAATAACAGAAACCCAAGGGAAAACAGATCATAAACACCCTATACATTCATTTTGAGATTCTGGTCCTCCCCAGCTTCTCTGGATAAAATCATCACCACCATCACCACCAGCAGCTGTTGGGTGATTACACAGGCACTGTGTAAGTGTGTCATATGCATTGCCTCTATTAATCTTCACAAAAACCATTTCAAGTAGGAGTTTTTATCAATATTCTCATTATACAGAAAAGAAGAGGCTCAGAAAAGTTCAGTGACTTGCCTATAGTAACAGAGCTAATAAATGACAGACTTGGGATTGAACCCAGTTTTGTGTGACTGCTCTTAAGCACTATATGACCTGGTTTTTTGGCTGATGAACTGAAAACATGTGGCACATAATAATGGCAACAGGTCACACATCCTTCAAATCTGAGGTCAGGTGTCCCTTGCCCCCAGGCAGAAATCAGTACTCAAGCTTCTAGTTTATACCTTCCCACAGACCACTCTAGAAGGCAAGCTATCTTTCCTGGATCCCCAAATCTTAACACTAAATCTGACCCAAAGAGAGTATCAGGATATTTTATTAAATTGAATTGAATAGATTAGCAAAAAGAAGCTAAATTCTGACACCCGATCACCACCATTTAAACAGTTACTTGGCCAATTGAATGTTAAATTTTAGAAACTCTTTTTTTTTTTTTTCCAAAACAGGTCACTAGGTGAGCCAGTGACCCAGGACAAGTTCCTCCTGCAGCATGGCGCCCCCAGGCCCACCTTCCAGGCCTCTATCACATAGGTGACTTACTCTGCAGACAAATCATGGATGGTTCTGAAGGTGGTATTGTCACGTGAGGAGAGTTTTGTGGTTGGGTCTTCTAATGCCCTGGGTTTTCTTTCCTCCAGAATACCCTGGTACCCCACAGAAGATCTATACATTTTATTTTAAACAGGATTCTTCCTCCCATTTCCCGGTCAAGTCCCTATTTCTCGAGGAAAGTTTCTCTACACTGGTTACTCTGCGTTCTGGGAGGTTGGGAACGTAGATAGGGTTGGTACTTAATATTTAGCTGGTGATGCAAAGTCCTTGTGCTTACAGAACCATACTGCCAATAAAGAATTAAGAATGCAATGATTAATTAAGAAGTGGGAGGAAAGGAAAGCTTTTATTTATTAATAGCCTGGGAAATCTTCTGATGCTTTAACAGCACTATCTCACTTGATAATTGTAACACATTCCCAGGATGTACTATTGACTCCATGTTACCTGTAAGAACACTGAAACTCAGAGAAGGTAAGCCCCTTGTGAAATTCACAGAGACATACAGTGACTGGCAGGATTTGAAATCAGATCCCTTTGCCTCCAGGGGCCTGGAATCTCAAAGAATACAGACAATATATTCTATAGACTCTGTTACAGGTGATCAGCATTGGTGACCCTCCGAGTATCATATACTCCCTGGGCATGAGAAAGATCCTTAAGCTTAAACAAGAAATCATCTTACTGAGATCCCCTGTTTCCTGGTGAGAGCATTTGAGGAGAGGGATGCTGATTGATGCGGGTTGTAATAATACTTATTTGTGTGCAATTACTCCTTGAATCCCAGCCAACATGGGCCACACTGAGCTGCAGCTGTACAAGATGTCTGGATTCTCCCACACAGCTTAGAGTTGGGAACAGGGTGGTCAGGAAAGGAGCTGAGTGGGGGCAGAAAGACATCTCCATTCAATGAATATTTATTGCAGCCCGGCTGGACACCAGACCTTGGCAGGGAAGGGAGAGGGAAGGCATGAACTTAAGCAAAATTGCAGTTCCTTTATATGTCAATGAAATGTTTACTTACAAAATGCAAAAATACAAAGTGTGGTTTCTTCCTCTGAGGGAAATAACAAGCCCAGGAACAAAACCCAGCAGCATGATGTGATCGACACTATAATCAGGGTGCGCTGGGAGAGCTTAGAGAAAGTTGTGCCCCAGAGGGCTGGGGAAGACTGCAGAAGAGCCGACTTTTCAACTAGGTCTTGCAGGCTAGGTTTTGTGTGACTGTCCATCAGGTGGATGAGACGTGCGAAGGCAGTCCAGGAGTCGGGGAGGATGGGGACAACCAGAAAGGCTGGGGGCATGAGTGTGCATGACACACAAGAAGCTCTGGGGTCTGATATAGCCAATGCCCTGCCACAGGCTGGCTTAGAGACCTTGGGCCAGTTCCTTTCTCTGTGACTTTGCTGTCTCTTTTGCCATTTGTGAGATGGAGACAGTAGTTCCTACCTACTGGGTTGTCATAAAGATGAAATGTAACACTATGTTTAATGCTTTAAAAAGTTCCCGGCATATGTAGATACCCAATAAAAGCTAGTTAGTTTTAATTTTGTTATTAACATGATGATGTTTATATTAATGTGATGATGGTGATGGTGATGGTGATGATGGTGGTCGTGGTGATGAGGATGAGGATGATGATGTTGGGACAGTAAAATGAGGCCAGAGCCAAGGTATTGAGAGCTTCAAATGCTATGGGAAGGAATGGAGAATTTCATTCTCCTGTTCCAGAATGAAAGTGCAGCAGACAGAAGAGTTTTCGACTCAGCATAAAGTGATTCCACACCTGTTACTCTCAGGGCTCCCCTGAAGATACTCCTCCTGGATATGGCAAGGCCAACTCCCTCATCTCACGGGTTCTTGGGGCAGGGTGGAGAGAAATGAGCTCATCTTGGCAGGACAAGGCCCCCTTGCCACCCTATGCCCTGTCACTGCCCCTCATGTACATGCTGCGCGGGACTTGTGAGGACATCTCCAGGCCTGCTAGGATTTGAGACACATCATAATCCAAAAGGAACTGTCCATCTTCCTTCCTGCTGCCCTACCCACTGTGTTCCTCCATCCCACTCACCCCAGAAAGCTCCTGGGGCGTGGACATGGATATTCCCAGCCCATGAAGATGTTCCAGGCCATCGAACAGATCTGGTCCTGACCAAACGGTCTCCTGTCTGGGCTTGGAATTGGATAACTGGCCTCTCCCTCCCTTGCCCTGCCTGGTTCTTTGCTAATTTGCTCCCTCCCTCAGCAGGCCCCCATGCACCCCTGGGATTAGCTTAACTCTCCTGTTCTGTTTCTATTTCTTCAAAGCACAGGGCCTCTGCTTTCTTCCCTGTTCCCCCCAAACACTCGAGCTTCTCATTCCTGTTTTTTTGGTTCATCCTACCTGAATCCTACAGGTCAGCATCCCACGAACACTACTTGTTCATAGTGCCCTCTCTAGCTCCTATAGTCCCCACTAAGCTTTATTTTCTTGCTTCTAGGATATTCAGATGGGCCTCTACCCCTCCCCAGCCCCCTAGTTTAGTCCATCTTACGTCTTGTATTGGCATAAATACCTTGACCCATAGGTCTGATTCTCCAGAGATGGGGTGCCTCATGGAGGCCTCTCTACTTCTTCACTTGCACTGGGCACAGGGAATTAGCACTAGCTACACATGGACCCCCCTTCTCCCCTCTATGCTTAAGGCCGCAGCCACTCTTCTTTTCTCTCCATTCCATATGTATTTCCCAAAGAGAACAAAGAAAGCTGCTCATATATTCCCAAAGAGAACAAGACACAAAGAAAATGTAGAACAGAGGAGAAATGCTCCATATTTGTAGACACAAGTTGTGGAGAGAGGTGGTGGGATTTGCAGCAAGGTTGGCAAGCGTGATTTTTAGTTACCTGGGTTGGAGTCAAGGCTGTGCAACCCACTGGCCTCTGAGAGACACTGCCCTCCACCCTTCCTCCCAGTCTTGGGGGTGACTGAGTCCCAGAGAACTTGGGTGGACAGCCACATTCTTTCCTATTTGTCCTCAGTCCATGAGGGTAGGCGTGGAGGGCTGGAGCTTTCCCCTTGCCCTTTCCCTTAAAAGCTGGAGCTTTTAAGCCCCCTTTCCCATAGAGAATGAGGGCGATGTTAATTTAATTATTTTAGCCAACTCCTCACAATCATCACCAAAACCAACCTCTGCCTAGAAGTTAAAATAAAACCAAAAGTAAAGCAAGAATGACTGCAGTTGGACACCGGGAAGAACTGGCCAACCAGTGTGGTAGAGGTGGCAGAGAAGAACTTTGGGTATCTGAAGGACAGGGAAAGGCCACCTTAAGCCAGCAGGCATGGGCTGAGGATGCCCACATGCCTGGAGCCAGAGGAACCGATCTGATTATCTCTTGAGTTCTGTTCTAGTTCTGAGCTTCCATGAATCAATGAAAGGGGCCTAGAGGTGGAGCAAATGGCCTGAGGTGGCTGGTAGCAGATGTGAGGGTGGCAGCTCAGCTACTTTCCAAGTCAGCTGCACCAGCCTCCCAGGAAGTGAAGAAATCTCGATTCAGGTTCCTCTGCTGACCTTGGGGGTTCATTTCCTTCTCTGGGTTTAGTGCGATTATCCTTAAAATGTGGAGGCTCATCCAGATGTGGGACCAGCTCTGCCTTCCTGAAACTGTTGGAGGCATTGCCAACCTGAGCACCAGCCCCGGCCGGTCATCCAGCCCCAGGGCACTCCAGGACACTCACCACTGCTGCCAGGGTGCTGAGCCTTGGGAAACCCTGACATATTACTTAGACATCAGTGGCTTCAAGGGTGCAATGAGGGGCCCCAGTGTCCCCACCTCAGAACACAGGGAACAAGGGCGATGCGCCCTGTGGCTGGACTCAGTCCACCGAGTCTCCCCCAGCTGAGAAGCATCCCGAAGCCCACTCCTTACATGCACAATGCAGCAAAACCCAGCATCCACGGGCCTGAGACTACTAGGAGCCAGGTACCTTTCTGCCCCAAACCTTGCAGGGGAACTGCCCGTGGCTCAGCAGGGCCGTCCTCCACCCCATCCCTCCCAGTCCTGTCCGGCTCAGCTCTGGTCCATACTCACCTGCCCTTCTCTGAGGGCCTACGTCATTTATTCTCCAAGCCCCAGCAGGGCCATGTGACGCCTGCTCTCTTTGAGACGCTTCTGCTCCTCAGCATTAACCTTGCTTTCCCAACCATGACGTCACCTCCACGAATGTCACCTGGAGTCTAGGAGCTTGGAGGGATTACATAAAACCGAGACTTCCAAATATGCATAGCATTTGGAAATTGAATTGGTTAAGGTAAAAGTTGAGCTTAAAAAAAAAAAAAAAAAAAGCCTTAGTGTAGGGCCTGATGAACACAGGAGTTCATTTCTTTGTACAGAACCGTGGCTGCTGTGATCGCCGTGCACACATCCACTCGGACGCCCTCACCATGTGCGTGCACACCGGCCTGGCTTCCCATGGCCAGCACCTGCGCCTCTGGCGGAGGGCCACCCTCGGGCTGCTGGTGGCCACTCTGCCCACGAGCACAAGGAAGACTGGAATGTCTGGGAACTGGCGGTCCATAGGGACCCATGGGTATGGTCCCTCAACCTAGGCTAGCTCTGAAGCTCACGCTCTGCTCTGTTCTTCTCCATGGAATTAAGCTCTTACCAGCTGCTGTGGTGGCTGGGCTTTACTGGCTGCCTTTCCTTCCTTTGGTCATTGCCCCACTACACTCACCTGCCAGCGCTCTTGCCCTCCTCCCAGCAAGCCACACGCATACAGTCCTCTTCTTAGAACAGGGACCCAGGGTCCCTTCATTTTATCGCCCTGCCTGGCTCCCCTACCCCAAGCAGCTCATCCTGCTCCTGTTCATGCCCTGGCCTCCAGAAAGGAAAGGAAGAAGGACATCTTCAAAGGGAGTGAGGCAGGAAGCGCAGCCATCCCTTGCTTTCATGTGTCCTTGTGGAGAACTTAGCTGCAAGGGAGGCTGGAAACATGCCCAGCGGGAAGCAGTAATACAGATGAAGGGACATTATGGTGATGGATGCTGCGGAAATGGAATCGCCCTCCCCATTTACCGGGCCCCAGAGTGAGGTGCCCTGCAACACACCTTCCAGGTCCTGCCTTGCTGGATGCCCACAACACAGGATAAGACCATTACTGCTGCGGTTTGCCGACTGAGACAGGACTAAGTCATATATGAGCCATAAGGGGCAGAGTCAGATCCCAAATGCATGTCTGGCCCATGGGTCTCCTCTGTGGTGCTTCTGCTTTTTATCCCTAGATGTGACTTATAATCTGGTTCAATACCTGTGCTTTGAGAGTAACAAAACTGGGAGCCAGAGAAGGGCAGGGACTCAACCCAAATCACCCAGAGAGCAAAAACCTGGGGCTACTTGGCCACTGGTTGGCGACTTGGTCCATGGCTCCTTCTCTAGGCTGACAGCCTCCAAACAGCTTTTGCTCTGACTCAGACTGGTGCCTATGGGGCTGCTGGGAAGAGAGATATACATCCTCTGGACTCACAGCCCGAAATCACAATAGCATCTAAATTTCTAAACAGCAAATCTACTAGTCAAGGTGCCAGGGATGGCCCAGGGTCTATGTTACCTCTGTAGCGGCCCCTGCGTCAGCCCACAGACCTTGAATCAGCTCCCTGGCTTCTCCCAGAAGGCAAGGAGAGCTTATTCCCTTGGGCCTGGCTGTTTGCAGGCAGGAATTAGTGGAGAGGGATGGTGCCACCAAGGCCCCCAGATCCTCCATGAAGTCATCCCCTTGCTGTCGTCAGTGTCAGTTGCCTAGCAACTGCCTTTGGCAGATGGTGGCACTGAGAGCATGCCAATCTCTCCCACAGCTAAAAATACATGCCAACGACAACGGGTCTATTTTAAAAGATACAATGCGCTCCCAATGTCTTCCTTGAATGTGAGGAACTGTGCTGTGCCGGGTCTCTCTGGGCTTCTGATTTCATCTGATGGGGTGGAAGGGAGCATTCGAGGAAAGGAACCCAAGACCAGCACTGTGGGGGGCTTAGAAAAATTGTCGTGGAGGCGGAGGAAGGAGAGGAAGAAGAGGAGAGAGAAGAACTAATGAGCTGGGAATTAAATATAGTCGGCAGCACATCCTCTTATCTGGCCACATTTTTTTTTTTTTTAATCTACACAGGAGGGTGGGGTTAGGAAGCAAAAATCATAGAATCACAGAAGCCTAGACCTGGAAGAGACCCAATCTCATTTCCCCGTTGGGAAAGCAGAGGCCCTGAGAGCTGGAGATGAGAAGACTCAGCTCTTTGTCCTTGTTCAGGGTGCAAAGGCTGGGGTTCTAGGTGTGGACATGAGGCCTTGGACCCTCTCTAACTCCTCTTTTGCACTTCTTTTGTTTGCTTTTTAAGATTTTATTTATTCATTTTAGAGACAGAAAGCAGGGAGAGGAGCAGAGGGAGAGGGACCAGCAGATTCCATGTTGAGCACTGAGCACAGCTTGGGGTTCGATCCCATTACCCTGAGATCATGACCCAAGCCCAAACCAAGAGTCAGACGTTCAACTGACTGAACCACCCAAGGGCCCTCCTGCACTTCTCGTAGCAAGTTGACCACATGACACGTCACCACCTTAGCTTTCTGTCAATCACCATTATCTGCAATCACACTTCTGTTGGTACAAAGAGAGTAGAGATTCTATTCATGCATGCATTTACCCATTCATGTATACGGTAAATATTTATTAAGCACCTACTGCTACACCGTGCCATGCCCTAGAGATAGAGCAGGGAACAAATACATATGGTCCCCATGTCCTGTTGCTTGTGGTCCTACAGCTGAGGCGGGTACTACACAGGTAAGCACAGGGCACCACAGGCTAAAAGCAGACACTAAAGCCAGACCCAAGTCGATGCCCACTAACCAGCTCTGTAACCAAAGGTTACAAATGCTAGCACTTAGTAGGGCTGCAAGATAAAATACAGGAGACCCAGTTACATCTGAATTTCAGATGAACTACAACTTTTAAAAATATAAGGAGAAACCCAGTATTACATTATCTGAGGTTCAAATGTAACTGGGTCTTCTGCATTTTTATATGCTACATCTGGCACCCTTACACTTCATATCATGGTTGCTTGATTTCCTCATCTATAAAATAGGAAAAAATAATATCTACTTATAGGGGTTATGTTGTGGATTAAATGAGAAAAACTTGTCTATCTGAGACTCTCCTCTCGTCTCCCTTGTGACTTGCCTGGGGTTTTGCCCTGGCTGGCATGTTAGCCCTCCTCCCCCAGGATCTGCATGGGGGTGGCCCTGCTCTGTCCTAGGGCTGAGTCGGGGGGTGAGGGAAATATGCAGGTTGACACCTGCATTGCCCAAGGAACCAGGAACCAACCCAACTTTACTTGGAGTGCTGGTCAGAGCCCGCAGCCCTCTGTTAGTCTGGGGTGCTTGTTCAAAAATATAGATGTCGGGGTTCTCTGCAAGCTTTAACAAATAGGGGAAAACGTGCCTTTTATTTTTTAATTTTTTATGTTTCAAGATTTTATTTGTTTGAAAGAGAGAAAATAGAGAACTCTAGAGAGAGCAAGCACGAGTAGGAGGTGAAGGGCAGAGGGAGAGGGAGAAGCAAACTCTCTCTAGGGAGCCCCCTGTGGGGCTCGATCCCAAGACCCTGGGGCTGTCACCTGAGCCAAAGGCAGATGTTAACCAACCGAGCTGCCCAGGTGCCCCAAGAATGTGCCTGTTGAACAAAATCCCAGGTAACTCCCTGGACTCAGAGATTTGAGAACTACTGGCCTGGGACGTGGAGAGGGACACCTGTCCCTGCTGAGAGGCAATCCCCGAAGCCTGCATTGACCCGTGGGATCCTGCAGTGGATCCTGGAACGGAAAAAGGACATGAGAGGGAAACCGGGCGAAATCTGAAGAAACATCATAGTTCAGTTAATGGTATCGTACCCATGTTAATCATTGTACCACAGTTACATAAGACGGTAACATTAGGGAGAACACAGCGAGGGATATATGGGAACTCTCTGTACTATCATCGCAACTCTTGTGTAAATCTCATATTATTTCCAAGTTAAAAAAAAAAAGCTTATTTTGACTCAAAGCCTGCCCTGCGCCTTTCCCCAGTGCGGTGGTGCATCAGAAGGCCCAACCCCCAGGCTGCCTGGACTCAGCTTGCGTTGGTTAAGCAAGTGCAGGTAGCTGAGCGCCTCCCCATCCCCCACCCCCAAACACAAGGATTCTGGGGAAGCACTGCTTCTCTTTCCTGCCACTCACACTGGGGCTTAAATGTCAACCTCAATGAATTACATTTTAATCTATGTTATCAACCTGGCCAAGGCCCTAATTGGATGCCAGGCACACCCGCTGAAGGGCATGCATAATTCATCAGCTGAGAGGCCAAGAAAGCCTTTCATCATGGGCCAGGGAAGGAGGAGGGAGAGAAGGAGGGGGGGGGGCAGGGGTATGAGCTGGAAAAAGAGGGCAAGCAGGTAGGTTGGACAGGAGGCAAGAGAAGGGACCTGGAATAATCTTCCCAGGCTTTAAGTATAAAGTCTTCAAGAGTAGTCTCTAAGCTTCCGCTTAGGGTCACCTCCTCCAGGAAGTCTTCATTCACTGTCCCCTTACCCCCACCATCCCCCCTGCATGCTCCAGGTCCTCCTTCCCCTACCCTCCTGTAGCACAGGACATATCTCCTGGGATAATGTCTAACCGAATGACAGGTCACTCCCTCCTGGCAGAGTCTGCACATGGTATGGGTTTGTCAAGTGACTGGCTCTCCCTCGGATTTCTAGCTCAGACTATACAAAGAAATGCTCCAAACGAACGAGTGCTTGCAAGAGCTCGCTGGCTCTGCCACCAAACTTGCTCCTGTTCCTCAGGGCCACCCTCCATTCTGCCCAACCTCTGCCATCTTCTTCTGCCTGCCAGCTCCTGAAGCCAAGAACCACACAGGGAAGCCAACACAGTTACAGTGGAATTGGAAAGGGAAGTCCGTATTTCTCTGGGCAGGCCCCCTGCTGCCTGGCCAGGCCCGGAATGTCCCCCACAACACCTTTCTCAGGCCTCTCTATGTGGCCTCCCACTCCACTCAAACTGCCTTGTCCAGGTCACTATCCAAATCCATATGAGCTTTGACAGTTTCTTAACAGGTCTTCAACTTGACTGACCTGCAGTAGCACTGAGCGCCCCCTCCGCCTTGACACATGACCTTCTCTTGACTCTGGACACTGCACCCTTCTGCTTTCCCTCCTTCCACTTGAGCCACTTGGGTGTCCGCTGGCTTTGCTGAATGTCTCACTTTTGTGGGACTGTGGAATGGTGGGAAGCCCCAAGGGTCATTCCTCAGAACTCAGCTCTTCTCCAGCTGTTTCTACCTAACATGATTCAGCTCCTTGGCTCTAAACGCCATCAAACACCAATGGTTCCTAAACAAACACATCCACCCTTGACCTCTCCCTTAAGCTTCCAGCATAAATATCCACTTTGGATGCCTACAGTTATCTTTGGCTGCATAATACCTCCAAATGCAGCAGTTTAAAACAATAAACATGTGTTCTCTTGCAGTTTCTGCGAGTGACGGATCTGGATGCCATTTACCTGAGGGCCTCTGGCTGAGGTTCTCAAGCTGCCAGGTGGAGCTCTAGTCTCATCAGAAGGTGTGATGCGGGAGGGTCTGTTTCCAAACTCACTTCCATGGCTGTTCCATGGGAGTTTTTCCATAGACTCACAATAAGGCAGCGGCCTTGTTTCAGAGACAGTGAGCAAGGGCACAAGGAAGAGGACCCCAGGCAGAAGCAGTGGTCTTTTTGTAACTTGATCTCAGAAGTGACACTCCACCACCTTTGCCCTATTCTGTTGGCCAGAAGTGAGTCACTAAATCCAGCTCACCTCAAGATGAAAAGACCACACAGGGCGTGAACAGCAGGACACAGGGATCATTGAGGGCATCTTAAATAGGCATCTTTAACTAAACACGCCCAGGAAAGAACTCCTAAAATTTCCCGTCCCAAACTTGTTCCTCTCCACATTTTCTCTATCTTAGTAGCTAGTGTACCAGCAGCAGAATGGAGTGGCCTATCAACTTGGATAAGCTGGAACTACATCTCCCAGAATCTCCCTATTGCATGGTTCTGGGACAGAGTTGGCCAAAGTGGGAGCTGGCACAGGATCTGGGAGAAGGAAGTGAAGGATCAGTCATTATTCATGGAAGATCATGGCAGCCACATACCCTGCTGGGCAGACATAGAGCTCCCTGGAGCCTTGCAGCTTGTCCTCACTCTTCTCTGCTCTGTGTCTAGCTTATCTTTCTAACTACTGATCCACAGTTGACCAAGAGCTACCCCAGACCCACCTCCAGATGGGTGGCTGTGTGCCCAGAGAAGTGGCAGACACACAGAGACATCAGAGCCCCAGAGCCCTCTCCATGAGCCTCCTCATGGCCTCGCCTTGCTGGCTAGATGTGCTAGATTTCTTGGAGGTCCCTACTGGTCCAACTTATTCACTTACACAGGGATTCAGGACCATTATTGGCTCTTTCTCTGCTCTCTAAATTCACCCTTTCCCTTCCAAACTTCACTGTCCTGGTTTCTCCCACAGTAAGACAATGAATTCCCATAGTGAATTCTTTCTCCCATACTGCTGCCTCCTTTTTGCCACAGCTGAAGTGGCACCTGCTCAGAGAGGCCTTTCCTGAATTTACCAGCCAGGCCCATGTTCTGATCCCATAAACCATCAGATTCTGAATCATTGTTAACCAACTTTGCCTCCTTATTCTGTCCCATCTACTGCACAGTGTTCTGCAATTGTGCTACTATGGATGAGTTTAAAATCAGGCCTGCAAAATGGGCACATTCATGCCTACTTTTTTGATGGGGAAATGAACGCACAAAGAAGTGAAGTGATTCACCCATGATCTCATGGAGCAAGTGATGAAACAGACGGTAGGAGGGGAGATCAGAGCCCAGTTCTGCCTGATCTCTGGCCCATTCACTTTATCATCTATAATGCCTCCCCGTGCCTGAGGCTGGCTTTGGGAGAGTTACTCAACATCTCAGTCTCAATGTCTTCATCACAGGTACCCACGGATTGGGAGCCCTGAGAGTACTTAGTGAATTCTAAGTACTATGACTTGTCCCTCTACCCCCAGCAGATCCCAAAAGCCATCTCCCCTGGGATGGATCCTCAGAGTGGAATTGAAAATACTCGGGGCTATTTTGAGCAGAAGATCCATGTGTCCTCTCCAAGATTGTGGCAGATTTCATCCTGGATCCCAGGCACTGCCCTGCTGGAGTATCTTTTTGCCCCATCCCTCTCTCAGCTCACAGTCTCAGGTGGGCTGGTGGCCCATCGCCCAACCCCACATGAAACAAATAACAAAAAGCCCCAGGCCACAGACCAAGCCAGCAACTGGGCAGTGTTAATCACAGAGATACACAGAAGCCTGGGAGGCACCTGGCCTCCCCTCTTTCGGGCCTTCACTAGCTTCCAGGCCACTATCCGCTGTGTTCCCTTGCAGTAGGGCTGGGCTGTGCCAGGTCTTCAAGGAGCGTCGCTTGGAGCTCTTCTGAGGTTTATGCAACTTGAAAGTCACACAGTGACTTCTCCTTACTTCTTCACTGGGCTCATACCTTTGCCCAAAGGTACAGGTGCACTTGTGAATTATCTCCTTTTAAGATTTAGAAAAATCACTACTTTTTCATCAGTTTATACATCCCAGGCATGTTTTCCCATCTGCTGTTCAACCATCAAAAGTTATTAGGTGGGTTGAACATAAAGCAGATCCACTGGAGAGCTCTGGAAATAACCATACCTAGCACATTCTGAGCTCTTCTTCATTGCCTAGCAGTGTGCCCAGTACTTCCTGTGAGTTAAATGCACAGACACCTTTCAAAAATCCTGGGACGTAGCGACTGTTATTATTCCTTCTCCAGAAAAGGAACTGAGGCTCAGAGATATTTAAAATATGCCTGCTTGTTGCCCCTCAACATCCAAGGAGCAAAGCCAAGATCTGAATCCTGGTGGACACCTCCAGTCAGTTGCTAAACTGCACCCAGCCACAGAGGAGGGCCCAGGGAGGCGGAGAGGCTTGTCCTGCTCCTCTGTGCAAATGCTTCTCAGATTTTAATTAGCAATAATCGCGCCTCAGATAAACCTCATTGGCTACGATATTGCCACTGCGCAAAGCTTACTTCTCAGATTTTAATGCACCCGTGAATCACCTGGGGTTCTAGTTAAAAGATATTAAAATGAAGATTTTGATGCTGCAGGTCTGGGGAGAGGCCCAAGATTCTGCATCTCTAACAAGCTCCTAAGTGATGCTAACGCTGCTGATCCAAGAACCACACTTTGAAGGATGAGGCTCCATACCACACTGCACCTGGGCAGTACCTGCCCCTTTCTGTCATGTGGGATCCCCCTGGGTAGCTAAGTTCTTGCATTGAGCACAGACTGCTCCTGCTGTTGGAAGGAACAGAAAACCCATTTCAAACATTGGTTTAAGACAAAGGAGGAGTCTTGTAGATGAGAAGGCTTGGGTTCAGGCAATGCTGTATCTAGGTGCTCTGCTGATGTATCAGGACCTGATACTGTTCAGCTCTGCTCTTCACAGTGGGCTTCATTCCCGGCTCCACATATTGATACAAATGCTGCCAGAGGAATGAAGACACAGTGGGATGGTCTTGACAAGCTGAAGCTCTCTCCGTTATGGGAGCCTCCGAGTGTCTCATCACCCCACACCTGACCTGGTATCCTTAAAGTCTCAGCTGGCTAGAGATGCCAATGCCACCAAGCCGATTTGCTAAGGGGCACATAAAGGTCAACTGGCCATACTCTGGTATGTAGCACCTTCTCAAATTCTCTGGGTTATTCTGGTCTTCCTCAACTGTGGCAGGGTGAATTGTGGGTCCTGACTCTTCATTCTCCTAAGTGTTAAACATTCACGTCTTTGCCATAGCTGCTGGTGGGTGGAGTGAATTCCCCCACCTCATGATTTGGGGGTTGGCCATGTGAGCTGCTTTGGTCGACAGACATTTAAAAGTGTGAGTGAGCAGCAAGAGGCTGCTTGCCCAGTGTGGTTTCCTGTCTTGTGCCATGGTGCCCATGGAGCGAAGCACATATCCTGAGCATGTACTCAAGGGCTGGTGGCCCACGGAGGATGAGAGATATGTGAAACAATTTTGTACTAAGTCTGCGGCCAAGAGCCTGGGGCCCAGCCTAGCCCAGCTATGCAGCAGCTCACCTGAGAGACTGAGAAAGAGAATGAGTGATTGCTGTCCTAAGGCCCCAAGACTGAGCTGTTCTGTCACATGGCATCACTGTGGCAGGAGCTTATATGCCGGCTTAATAATTCAGACTCAAGAACTGGACAATAACTTCTCTTTTTGAGCTCCCCATATAGTACCTAGTATACACTCAGGTATTGGAAACAATAGGACTCTGCCAGCCTAATTTCTCAATATGACAGATAGGGAAACTGAGGCTCAGAGAACTGGGGATTTGTTTACGATCACACTGAGTGCATGGCTCAGCAGGCAGAGCTAGAACTGCCTGCTGACTTCTGAGTCTGGCTTTTCCCCGTCTCCTCTTATTTCTTTGTTTAGAGCCTGAAGACGACATTCCCCTGACCTGCACCATCTTGACAAGAATGGCCTCGAGATGCAGAGGTCCTACTTGACTTTGACCTTGCATCTTGGGATGACCTTTGAAGGCCCCTGTACTCAAGGCTCCATAGGGATTTCTGAGGTCTGCTTTCCAGGCACAGCCTGCAGGACCACAGACATAGGCTATGTTCACTGTGTGGGCACAGAGACGTCAGTGATACAGGCTGGTCCATGTGTCCATGAGGTCTCAGGGTCCCTGGGCGGAAGGTTCTACATAGATCACCTAAGAAAAGTCACAGCTGAGACCAGGGCTCACATGAGCTGTGATTGAAAAGGAGAGTGAGTCAGAGTGGGACTAGAAGGAAGCAGATACGGGTCCATCAGCTCCTGGGGACCACCTGGGATGGACCCCAATGCAAGGCCAAGTCCAACCATAAGGTACTTCTTACTTTCTGAGAAAATGGTTCCCCAGCAGCCTTGCTGAGGGAAGTGGGCGCTTGGCTCACAAGCCTGGTTGGCAGGCATACAGCGCAGATGGGCTGCTGACAGCATCCCCCTCGTGCCCCCTCCTCAGAATATTCTGAAGGGGGAGCGAGCAGCAGGCCTGCCTGCACATCTCCTCCAGCCCCATGTTCACACAATCTGGCAGCATCTCTCACGTGCACCCCACCTCCACTGATCTTTTCCATCTCTGCTGGCCCCATAGGCCTCTACCCTAACCAGCCAGAGTTACCACCCCAAAACCAGGGCCAGGATGAGGGTAAGCTGGGTGAGGTACAAAATTTATGGAGATGCCCAAATTACTCAGCAATCAAGATAAATAATATTTCTGTGCAATGGTTTTTAAAAGTAAAATTAATGCAAAAAAAAAAATCCATGATGAGCAACTATCATAAACTTAAGCAAAGACAGACTCAGAGAGGATGGGGTTTGGGTTGAGGCAAATAAGGCCATGGCCTATAAGTACAGGGTTAGATGTCGTCATGAAAAAAATGGTGGCATGGAATGCCTGGGTGGCTCAGTCAGTTAAATGTCTGACTCTGGATTTTGGTCAGGTCATGATCTCAGCGTCCTGGGATCGAGCCCGGAGTCATTCTCAGCACTCAGTGGGTAATCTACTTGAGATTTTTCCCTCTCTTCCCCTTCCCCTACTCATGTGTGCACGGGCATGCATGATCTCCCTCTCTCTCTCTCAAATAAATAAATAAATAAATAAATCTTTTTAAAAAATTTGATATTTCATTCATAGTGGATTTTTTGCATTACTTTAAAAAATTTAAAATACTGCATTAAAATATTTATTCTTTTTTTAAAGAGAAAGCCAGCAAGCAGAGGGAGGAGCAGAGGGAGAGACAGAATCTCAAGCAGATTCCCTGTTGACTATGGAGTCTGATTGCAGGGCTTGATCCCAAGACCCTAAGATCATGACCTGTGCTGAAATCAAGAGTCAGACACTTAACGGACTGAGCCACTCAGGGGCTCCTTATTGATTTTAATCACTGATTTTTGGCTCCCAGTTAAATTCTTCAACCAAGACAAGCACCTCAATTTCCTCATCCAGATACCAGTCCTATAAAATGTGATCTTGTCACTCACCCTCCTCATTCCTAGCAATGCCTCCCCAATATTGTCAGGATACAGGAAAAACTTTGTAGGTGCCTTTTATGTCCTCACGGTCAGATCCCTGCCCACTTCACCATAACCACCAGTAGTCATCTGGAACACACACATATGTTGGGTTGTTAAAATACTGGAACACTTCCCAATCTCAAACACCAGCACCCCACTCCAAGAGTCCCATGTCATCCTAGCTCCTCTCCCAGGACGCTGTCAGAACTCCCCATAATCCAGGAACCAAAGGACTAATGGCTGACCAACTCAGGACTCCCAGATACTACCTGAACAATATTCTCAATAGCCACCTGTCTGGCCTCATCCTTTGTCATGTTTAATAAACTTAGTGGGGCTAATTACTCAAATTAGAGTTCCCTCCTCACACTATAAACAAACATGAATTCCAGCCAATGTAGAGAACTAAATAGACACCTAAACAAAAATCAAATAAACCAAGACCCGAAAAACTTATGCAAATAGATTTAAGAAGTTTTCCAAAATCAAGTGTTGGGAAAAGTCTTCCTGAGCAAAATATAATGCCAGATTAGAAAATTCAGAGAAAGTGTTTGCAAGAAATAACAAATAACACCCATAATATGTAAAGAGCTCTTATCAATCAATAAAATGACAAAGAACACAAAAGAAAAATGGACAAACATATGAATGAGCAATACACAGAAGAGGAAATAAAAATGGTCAATAAACATAAGCAAAGGTATTTAATTTTGGTAGAACTCAAGGAATAAAATTAAAATAACAATGAAATCATTGTAACTCACTCAGTTCCCCCAAATGTAAGAGACTGTGAATAGGCAGCATTGGTAAAGATGTAGTAAAACAGGTACTCTGTTGGTGTGAGTAAAAGTGATTAAAAAAAAAAATTTTTTAGGGGGGCCAGGGTAGTTCAATTGGTTAAGCATCTGCCTTCGGCTCAGGTCATGATCCCAGGGTCCTGGCATCAAGGTCCAAATTGGGGTCCCTGCTCAGCAGAAGTCTCCTTCTCCCTCTCTTCCCCACTTGTGCTCTGTCTCTCAAATAAATAAATAAAATCTTTAAATAAGTTATTTGGTGGGATAATTTGGTAATATTTAAGGGTTTTAGAGGAGGATGGAGCACTGGCTATATCTTTATCCTATCTGTAAATTCCCTTAGCCCTGGAAATGGAGAAAGGCCATAGTCACTAGTGTAGATACCCCATAAAGAAAAGATCAGACAGCCACAGGGAAGAGAAATCCATGAAGCCAGTGGGTAGCAAATGCAAAGCCTTTAACCAGAGGTCCTCTACCTCACCATGATGCCTAAAATGAGTTCGCCCAAGCCTATGAGACACTTGGAGTCACTCAGTGACTGCCTGCAGCTTCTAGGTCAAGTCCCAGCTCCTTAGCATGACATACCAGGCCTTTTATGAACAAGCTCCTGCTGTCTACCCCCCCTCCCCATTTCCTACTGCTCCAACTCATACTCCACATTATGGCCATTTCCAGACTGAGCATGCCATATTCCACCCTGCTGGTCCCTCATACATGCCCCCTCTATCCCCTAAAATTCCCTTTTCTTCATCTGTGTCAGACCAGCAGCCCCCAGTCCTTCAGGGCCTGCCTCAGGCCTCCCCTCTTCCAGGAAGTCCTTCTAGCTTCTCTTCAGACTGGGCTAGGAGCTTATTCTTTGCAATCCTGTGACACACTGTACCCTGGCCTCTCACTCAGAGTTCTTAGTGACCTGCTTCCTTACTCAGCCATGAGATTCTGGAGGACAGTGACCTCACCCCGGGCACCTCTGATCTCTGACGCTGAATCACAGGGCGGTGATGGAGCAGTTACCACTGGTCAAACACGTACCAGACCCAGGCAGTGCAGTGGTGAGTAGAGGTCCCTGTTCTGGAGCTTACTTCAAGTGGGAGAGACAGAATAGATGTGTTAATTAGTTCATTAAAGGATGGATTATTAGTGTTTGAAGTAGACAGAGAATAGCAGGGAGGACAGGTGGGCAGCTGTAGGTAGAGTCATCAGGGAGGCCTCTCTGAGAAGCTGAGACCTGAGGGGTGAGGAACCAGGGGCGGGGAGAGCCAGGCAGAGGAAATGAGGGCAAAGACCCTGCAATGGAAGTCACATATTGACTGGAGGACAAGTGTGACCATGATGGGATGCCATCGAGGAGCTCTGGCCATTTTTATTTATTTATTTATTTATTTGAGAGATAGAGAGTGTGCACACACATGAAGGGGTGGGGAGAGAGGGAGAGGCAGAAGGAGAAGGAGAAGGAGAGAGAGAATCTTAAGCAGGCTCCATGCTGAGCGTGGAGCCCAACATGGGGCTTGACCTCAGGACCCTGAGATCGTGATCTGAGCTGAAGTCAAGAGTCAGACACTTAACTGACTGAGTCACTCAGGCACCCCCAAAGAGCTCTAACTTTCAGTCTCTCGAGCTGCTATGTGAGAAGTGAACTTGGACATGCAAGGGTAGAAGCCGGGACACTAATTAGATGGCTATTCCACCAAGTGCAGTAATGATGATGGGTGCTCAGAGAGAAATAGAGAAGTAAAACTGCATTAGGAAAAGACCTGAAGTCTCAGTGGTTAATTACATTCAAAACATGTATAGTTTATTTCTTGCCCACATAAAAGTCCAGTGTGGGTTGGGCAGCCCTCACGCTGGAGCTCTGCCATCTGGAACGCGTGGTCTCTAAGGTACCATGTCAGGGAAAGAGACAGTCAAGGAGGCACACTGGTTCTTTACTGCCTTGGCCAGGGAGTGCCCTGTGTCACCTCTGCTCACAATTCATGGGCCAGAACCAGTCACATGACTCTATCTGCAAAATGGGAAATGCAGGGGAGGGCATGAGCCATCTCCATGGACTCCAGAAATAGATTTCTTTCCAGAAACAGAAGTGATCTGACTTGATGGGTCAGGTGCAGAGGCTGGAGGTTGGGGTGGGGAGGCAATGGCAAGAGTCAGGGATAAATCCCAGGTTTCTGGCCTTGGCACGTGATGTAGAGTTATCACATCCAAAACAACACTGCTCTTCCCCTCCCATGCACCTATTTCTTCCTCCATCTTAGTTGGCAAGTCCATGTTTCTGGTTGCCAGCTCAAAAAACTTTGCTTCTTTCTTGAATTGTATACTTTAAGTGGATGGATTATATGGTCTATTATATTGCAATATAGCTGTTGATAGGTAGAGAGATGGATGGATGGATGGATGGATGGATGGATGGACAGATGACATATTCAGAATCTGGTCACATCTCTCACCTTCACTGCTGCTACTCTGGTCCAAGCCCCCACCATCTCTCACCTGAACCACGAAAACACGGTGGCCAGACTGATTCTGCTAGAACTTAAAGCAGACTAAGTCATTCTTCTGCTGTCTCCTGTCTCAGCATTAAAGCCATATTCCTTACATGGCCTACAAAGCCCAACATACTCTGACCTCGCCTTCCTCCTGACTTGGCCTGACCTCCTCCTTTTCACATACTCCTGGCCAGCCACATCAGTCTCCTTACCATTCCTCAAAGGAACCAGACCTATTCTCACCTCAGGATCTTTGCACATTGTCCAGCCTGGTCTGTGGTCCCCCAGACACCTGCATGGCTCCCTCCTTGGCCTCCTCCTCCTCTCTGCTCAAATTTTGCCTTCATAGTAAGGCCTCACTGACAGCCATAGTTAAAATTGTAACCCTCCCCCAGTAGGTTTAATCCTTCATTACCCTCAACATTTTTATGGAATTTGTTATCTACCATGTTATCCAGTCAACTTATTGGTTGTATCTATTGTTTATTGTTCTGCTTCCCCCAACTAAAATGTAAACTTCAAGAGGACAGGGATGACTACTTTGTACTCTGATGCATTCCAACCATTTAGTGCACATTAAAAGGAAAGGACTGTTGATTAAGTAAATAAATATACGAAATGGGTCACCAGGTGGGGTGGAAAAAACTCCCATCCATGGTAGGTGTTCAATAAACATTTGGTAATTACGTATTGACACAAGACTGATCCACAGGCCAGACTTAGGAATGTGTTCCAGAGATCCCAGAGAGTAACAAGCACAATGTCTCAGCCATACTAGAGTTTCAGCAAGTTTTCATTTAGGGCAACTTTGCTTCATGAATTCTATTTCCCATCATGGAATACCATCTCTTCTCCTTCATGTATCCTAATTCCACCCATCCTTCAAGACCCAGTCGAGAACCATCCAGCTCATTCTTTTCCAGCTCTGACTTCTACATTTTGTTTTGTTTTTGTTTTTTTAACAAACTGAGGTAACCTCAGTTTCTCTCTCGGTAGATGTCTGTGTGTAACTGCTCTGTCAGTGCACCTGTCCATGAAATCTCCTGGTGATCTGATTCAATGATGAATGCCTTTTTTGGCATATCGTCCCTTCTGCTCACAGTCTACTTAGTCTTCCTGGGACCATATGAACTATGAGACAGGCACGCCTGCCAACACTCTCATCAAAAGTTATCAGGAATAGAATTTAATAAACAGGAAGCAACATATAAAAACATTGAGTCAGAGAAATGACACACAAAGGCTGAAATTGCCTTTGCTGCCAAAGTTCCAATCTGTAGATGGGTCCTTCACGGTCGCCAAAGAAGAGAGCCCAGGTTCTCAGGTAGCTCCTGACTTCAGCATTCTCTCAAGGGACATCTCTACTCTCATACCTCCCTGGAGCCTCTGCCATCTCCAGTCTACTGCCCAGGACTCCAGGAGCCGTGCTCATCCTCAGCAGCATTCCTGACTGCCCACTTCCCGCGATAATTGGAACTCTACTTCCCATGCCTCAGAGAATAAGTGGAAAAGAACAAGGAAAGAGAGGCTGGTGTTTATGATTCACAATGACATCTTTGTAGCTCTGTGGGCCAATATCTCCCGTTCTTAGTTCATCTGTTTGGAGCGCTTGCTGGAGAATCCATTTGAGAATCCACTAGGATCTCTGTGCCCAGTCAGATAGGTCCCCAATGCCCACCTTCCCAGTGTTGAAGCTAGGATGTGAAAGCACCTACAAGCCTGAAAGCCAGGTCACTCGGGGGTGGGGGAGTCTCCTTAGGGCTGGGCCCACCTATACATTTCTCCAGCTGATCCCTAAGTCTTAGAGGCAGACCTGAGAGTTTTTCCTTCACGTCTTGCTCTCTTTGACTTTTAGTAGGTATTCCCTCAGGCCTGGCTGATCGCTGAGCAACACCAATTGGGATCAGAGAATTAGCTCATTCAGAGGAGGCATGCCCTTTGAGGACTGAGGCTACGAGGGGCTCCCAACGGCCAGAATAAGGATTTTGTTTTAGATAAGGTGTTACTGAAGATAAGAATCACTATAACGAGGAGAATGTTTTTTGAGCATGTATCATCTATAAAGTATGGCACTTTAACTTTTACTGAGTGCTTCCTATATACGAGGCACTCCCCTGTATGCTTCATACTTATTCATACATATTGAACAATTTAATCCTCAAAACAGCTCTAATAAGGCAGCACTGTTATTATCTTTATAGATGAGGAAACAGAGGCCCAAAGATGTGAAATGCAGCAGCACGTGGGCTGCAGGAGACAGCCATACACACGAGTAGTACCAAGACAGGCCGAGTAAGGTCTCTGCCACGAGAGACGAGAGTCTGGAGAGGCTACCTCCTTCGCCAGAATACCCTTATGTGCCTTGCCTACCTCAAGAATTTTAAGCATCCTTCAAGAGTCAGTTCACGGTCTGTGTTTTCTGGTAGAGCCTTCTCTAACCTCTCCCACCACAACCACCCCCCTGCTGCCCCCATCAGACCAACAGAAATGCACTCCCTTTGCTGAGCCATCTTGCCTGGGACACAGCATTGGCCCAGCCTGATCACCCTGTGTGACAATGGCTCCCATACCTGCTGTGAGCAGGTACTGGGCTGTGAGTCCCTGGAGAGCAGAGGCAGACAGTGCTCCCAGGGCCTTCCCAGCACAGAGCATGGCCCAGAATAGGGGCTTAGTAACCCTTAGCTGAATGACCCAGCAGGGAGTCAGGCTTACTTGAAGGCCTCCATCCTGAAGTGACATGTCACTTCTACTCCTCTTCCATTGCCCAAAGCAAGTCACATGCTTCTGGTCAGCCTTGCCACACCTCAGGCCCTGCCTAGTAAAACTCAGCTATGCCAAACAGGCCCCATCCCCATGGGCACCACCAGAAAGATCAGCTGACAGACAGGTCGGGGGGAAAAAAGCCAGGTCATACCTTGGGAACCGTCCCCTCCAAAAGGGGTACTTCTAGAAATGTGGGAAAGTTGTAAATGAGGTCTGTACTGTGTGGGCTATTAAAAGGAAGGCTTTGGGATGTGTGGAGGAGTCTACACTGCCACGTAATGCCTACTCCACTACGAATTTTCCACGTGACTTTGAGCATCTCCTTTACCCTCAATGGTTCTCTTTCTCTCCATCAGTAAAATCTTGGGCTACGAACTCATGGTCTCCATGGCTCTAAGGCTGCACAGTCCTGACAACCAAGACTGGCTCACCGACATGCCAAATATATTACCTACCCCATTGCTTGGAAAGCTGATGAATCTTAACACATGCAACAAGCCACTACAGAGAAACCAGTAATACTCCTTTCCCATCTTTAAAAAGACTGTCTTTTTTCCAACCTCACATGTTTTTTTTTTTTTCTTCTTGAATATTGAGTCTCAGGGGTGAGTAAGCTATGTCATCATCTCCCAATGCTCAGAAATTTGGGTTCCACGGGGGTGAAAAAAAGAAGGGGTGAACGACCTTTTCCCTTTCGTCACAGGAAACCGCAGCACGCTGCAAAAGAAAGATGGGCTCCTGATTATTAAAAATAAACCCTGGCCCACAGCCTGCCTTGCACATTAGTCTTGCCAGCAGATGCAGACTTGCACACACACTCTCTGGCTCCGTGCTGAGACCCAGCTTCTCTGGCCAGTTTTCATGCTGAGATTCTCTAAGGACAACCATTTGTGTTTGGACAACTATGAAATCAGCTATTTGCTTGCTCAAGGAAGGGAATGCTACCCTAGGGCTGAAGGAGACAATGAGTCCTAGAATCTTGACAAGGAATCTCAGTGGTTTGAAAGGAAACGTAAGATATGCATTGAGATTCTTCTGGTATTAAATGATAGAAACATAAACTAATATTGATTAATGCACAGAAGGTACCTTTTTTTTTTTATTTTTTTGGCTCATATACCTGCAAAGTCCAGAATGTGGAGATGCCTATTAGCTTCAAGAATGGCCATATCTAGGTTCCTGAGCAAGCTCATTGGGCATTTGTCTCTCTCCCTCTCTATGTGCTCTTTCACTTTCAGGCAAACTCTTCCCAAGCTTAACAAGATTATCTCCTAGCAGTTAACTCCAGTGGAAAGAGATTCTGGTTACCACTGGTTTCAACAAAATAACTCTTGTTGTCTAATTTGAATTACATACCCAGTCCTCAATCAATCCTTGTAAACTTTAGGATAGAAAACATTAACTGGCCAGAATAGGACACTTGGAATTGCGGATGAGGCAGGCCCCCCATTCCCACTTGATGAACTGAGAGTGCAGAAGGGTAGTTCACAACCCCCCAAAAGTCAGTTTTAAAACCTGGACAGAATGCGCAGAACATTCTGAGAACTCAGTAAGAGAGAGTGTAAGACCAGAATTCAAAATACCACTGATACCTTTCCCCACTCTGGTACCCCTGGATCTGAATGCCACATAGTCTGAAACCATGAAGGGGGCATTAGAGAGGCTCTGGGGTTCTGGCTCAAGGTGTGAGAAGGAAAAACAGATGAACTGAACACCACCAACAACAAATTAGATCTTAGTGACATTACCAATTTCTTGTCTTTACCAAAAAGAAGCAACATACTCATCCTTTTCAAGTGCACATTAAATACTCACCAAGAGAGACCATATCCCAAATCAAAAAATAAACTTTAACAAATTTAAAATAATTGAAATCATACAAAATGTATCTTCAAACAATGGAATTAAGGTAGAAATCAATGAAAGAAAGAGAAGAGGAAAATCTCAAACACTACCATATTAAACAGCATGCTTCTAAACAATCCATGGGTCCAAAAAGAAGTCTCAAAGTAAATTAGGAAATATTTGAACTGAATGAAAATGAAAATACAACATACCAAAAGATGTGGGATGCATCTAAAGCAGTGCTCAGAGGGAAATTCACAATACAGATAGTCCACAACTTATAATGGTTTGACTTCATGATTTTTTGACTTTGTGATGGTGGGAAAGTGATCTGCATTCAATAAAAACTGTACTTCAGATTCTGAATTTTGATCTTTCCCCAGGCTAGCAGCACTCCCTGTGAGCCACAGCTCTCAGCCAGCCACACGATCATGAGGGTAAGCAACGGATACACTTATAACCATTCTATACCCATACAACAATTCTGTTTTTCATTTTTTAGCTCTAGTACATTTAGTTGAAATATTCAATACTTTCTTATAAAATAGGCTTTGTGTGAGATAATTTACCCACCTATAGGCTAATGTGAGTGTTCTGTGCACATTGAAGGTAGGCTAGGCTAAGCAATAATGTTCAGTAAATTAGACATATTAACTGCATTTTGACTTATGATTTTTTTCAACCTACAGTGGGCTTATCAGAACATAACCTCATTGTAAGCCAAGGAAAAACTGTATTAAGTACTTACATTAGTAAAGAAGAAAGGTCTCAAATCAGTAGTCTAAACTTTCGCAAGAAACTAGTAAAAGAAAAACAAAATAAAACCAAAGCAATCAGAAGAAAGAAAACAAGGGGCACCTGGATGGCTCAGTCAGTTGGGCATCTGTCTTTCACTCAGGTCATGATCCCAGGGTCCTGGGATGGAGCCCCACATCAAGCTCCCTGTCAGCAGCAGGGAGCCTGCTTCTCCCTCTCCCTCTGCCTTCCCCACCATCCACTCATTTTTTTTTTTCTCACTCAAAATAAATATTTTTTCTAAATGGAAGAAAGAAAACAATAAGGTAATGCAGAGTGAAGAAAATTGAAAACAGAAAGAAAAAAGAGAAAATGAATCAAGCCAAAAGTTGTTCTTTCCTTAAATAATCAATAAAACTGAGGTGTGTGCAGCAAGACTCACAAAAAAGACAAAAGACACAAATTATTATCAAAAGTGAAAGAGGAAATATCACTACAGATCCTGTAGTCAGTAGTCATAAGGAAATACTACAAACACAACAATACATGTAAATTCCACAACTTAGATGAAACTGAACAATTCCTAGAAAAGTAAAAACAACTAAAAATCACCCAAGATGAAAAAGACAACCTAAATAGTCCTATAAAGATTTTTTTAAAAATGAATCTGTAGTTTAAAATCTTTCAAGAAAGAAGTTTCCTGGCACAATGGTCTTATTGACAAATTCTACAAAATAAAGACCTAACACCAACTCTACACAATCTCTTCCAGAAAAAAATGAAGTGAAGAGAACATATCTTCGTTTGTTTTGTGAATTCAACAATACACTGAGTGAGACCAAGAACTTACAAAGATAGTAACAGAAAGAAAATGACCAATATCTTTCATGAACATAGAAGCACAATTTCTTGGCAAAGTAATGGCCACCGAATCCAGGTTTTTACACACACACACACACACACACACAAAGAATAAAACACAACCAAGTTAAGGCAGAAATACAAGGCTGGTTAAATATTAGAAAATCCATCAATGTTATCACCATATTCAAACTTTAAAGGGAAAAAAACTCTACATGATTATACTAATTCATGCAGAAAAAGTATGTAACAAAATTCAACACCAATTCATGATAAAACTCTTAGTGAAACTGAGATGGAAGGAATCTTCTTCAATGTAAGAAAGGGTATCTATTAAAAAAAAAAAAAGCTACAGCTCACATTACACTTGCTAGCAAAGGACTGCATGCTTTCCCCTTAGATTGAGAAAGAGGCATGTTTGCCCATCAGAATGGTTATAATTAGAGTCTGATAACACCACAGGCAGAGTCTATTAACTAATTGGAACTTTGTCATACTGCTGTTGGGTATGTGAAGGGGTATAGATATCTGCATGGAAATCTCTAATTAACATTTATCATATGCTCCAACATTCCACTCCCATTTCAACAGAAATATATACATATATGCACTTAAAATACGTACAAGACTGCTTTGTTGCAGGCGTAATCATCATACCCCCAAACCAGAAACAATTCAAATGAAGAGATAAACAGTGGTATGTCCATACAGTAGAATACTATTTAGCAGTGAAGGAAAGAACTCTCGGGTGCAACTCAACAACTTTATGGTGGGCAAAAGCAGCCAGGCACAAAAGAGTACATACTGTGCGATTTCATCCATACCAAGTTCTAGAACAGGCACGACTAAGCTAAGATGATAGAAATCACAACAGTGGTTGCCTGAGGGAAAGGTTGTCTGGAAACAGGCCCAAGGGAACTTTCTGAGGTGATGTAAATGTTTTCTGTCTTGTTTTGCGTAATGTTTTCACAGCTGATTACAATTATCCAAGCTCACAGAACTGAACGCTTTGAGTTGTGCATTTCTTTTATTTAAAAAAAAAAAAAGGTTTTTAAAAATTTATTTTATTTTAGAGATGAGTAGAATGGGGGAGGAGGAACCAGAAATAAAGGGAGAAGGAGCGAGAAGGAATGTCAAGCAGTTTTCCCATTGAGCATGCAGCCCAACATGAGGCTCGATCTCACCACCCTGAGATCAGGACCTGAGCTCAAACCAAGAGTCAGACCCTTAACTCACTGAGTCACCCAGGTGCCCTAAGACCTGTGCATTTCTATATGACCTCAATTTAGTACAAAGAAAAGAAACCCTTGATGAATAATGCACTTGACTTTCTATGAAAGAGTCTCATACGCATTCCCCCTGTTCCCTGCATTTGATCTCAGCATCCCTGAGTGGCAGAGGGATGGGACATTTTATGAATGAGGAAACAGGGAGAGGAGCAGAGTGAGAAAGGGACTCCCAAGAGCACACAGCCTGTGCCAGGACTAGAGCCGAGGGTTTGGGACTCCACAGCCAGTGCTCCTTACACATGTCTTGGCTGTCCTTCTGTGTTCTCCTACACCACCAGGCACCACGGAGATGCCCGCAGGGTGATGATGCGCTCCCACAACTTTTTCCCCATTTATCCCCTCCACAGACTCAAGTCCTGCCTGCAATTTTCTGTGAAAAGTCTGAGAACTGCTGATGTTACAGATGCTAAAACAAATGTAAATGTCCAGGGGCTCCTCTCTTCTTTTGCGTCCTTTGTAGGAGGACACGCAAGACACTGGAGTCTGATTTTCACTCTGGGCTTAATTGGTTCTATCTGCCTAGAACGGTACGATTTCCAGGTCCCAGCTCTTACATCAGAGAATGTAAAACCGGAGGAGCTGCTGGAGAGGAAGTCCTTAACCGCGGTTCTGCCTCTGTGTGATGTCAGCCTCCTGTGCCTTGGTTTCCCTATCTCTGAGACAAGGGACCTGGACTAGATAAGATCTAGATGTCCTGCACGAGGGTCAGGAGCTGGAGTGGCAATAGTCATCTTTTTTTTTCCAAACCTCCCATGTGAACACTGTCAGCCCAGACATCCCCCTGAGGATGCTCATTCCGGAGAAAAGTCTCAGAAGTCACTGAGATGAAGAGGACCCGCACATCCCCACTCCCCACTGCTCCATGCAAAGAAGCACCTGAGACCTCCAGGAGGAATTATCTTCTGTTCCCCTGTCCAAAGAAATTTCAGGAAACCTGACAGCCTCTGTGTGTCACTTCTGGGCCAAGATATTGGATTTGTGAAAACCTGGTTCCTGGTCCTAGTTCCATTTACAGCTGACCACTTGCAGCTCCTCAGAAAGACCCCTTCTCCGTAGGGACTTGTTGCTTTGTCCAAAAAATGTACTTAATGATCCCTGTCTACTCCCCAGGATGGTTAAGAAGACTTAATGAAGTGAAGATTACTGGATGTGCTTTGAGCAGGTGAAGCTCCCTACTGAGATACGGGGTTCTTATCTTCCGGGGAGGTCAGAGGATACTATCTTAAATCCTTGCGGTTTAGAGCTAACCTTTCTTTCCCGGTGCCTGTGTAGTGCCGCTCATACCACTAGATGGCGATAGCTGTCACTTGCAGATTCAGAAAGAAGGGTGTGGGAGAGCCAGGGGGCCGCCTGCTTTAAGAAAACTAGGCCAAAGCCGGCGCGTTACATCACTTCTAATGGAAGCAGCCAGTTCAGTCTGGATTTTTCTCTATTGCAGGAGACAATGCAAGGAAATTTCCTGGCTCCTTGCGCATTTCAGTGTTAATTATTTGGCTAGAGATCAGTCTTTATCTCCCAGGAATTGGTTCTGGAGCCCCTGCCCCACCTTCTGGGAGTACAGGCCTTTCTCCCCTAAGGCTTCCGGACCCCTTTCTCCATTTGGCTCAGGCCCCACACTCAAGCAGGCTCAAAGTGCATTTCTTGTCCTGCGTTTTAAATCTCAGCTGAGTTCAACAAGCACTTCTGTCTACTTACACCAGGGGCTCTACTGTGAAAACAAGTGCAGACTGCTTGAGCTCAGATGCGCCCCTGACCCTCACCTGCTATATGCAGGCTTTTGAGCGAGGCATTCTAATTCTGTGTTCTTCCCTTTCCTTACTTTTAAAATGGGATTAATAAAAAAAAAAAAAAGTTATTATTAAATGAGTTAATGTTGGTTGTTATGGAGCTTGGAGCTTGGAATGGGCTCTGGCACTTTGTAGCCACTAGTAATTATTTACTGAGCGCCTGTGATGTATATTATCTCATTTAATGACCATACCCATGACTCCAAGAAATTAAACAATGTGCCCAAGGCTGCACCGCAGTCAGAAGTAAAGGTAGGATTTGAACAGGATTCTGGCTCCACAACCCCTGCTTCAGCTGCTCTTAGTGAGGAAAATGAGCAGCAGAAGGCAGAGAATCAAAAGACTAGCAAAACTGCAGACCACACTGTCAGTCCCAGAATGCCTGCAAATGGGCCATCCTAAACCACGCTATTCAGGTCTCCGAGATCTTGCCCTAGATCAACGCTAGCACTCACTGGGCCTTTGGGATCTGGGGAAAGAGCCTTCCTTGAGCCTCAACTTAAGATTCGTTTATGAAACAGGGTATCTTGATAGATCACTATTAAGGCTTAGTTGTCAAAATCACCTGGGGTCCTTCTTAAAAGTGGATATTTGGACCCCACTTCTGAGCTGCTAAAATAGAATCTCCAGGGGAGGGATTTGGACATCTGTATTTTTAACAAGTGATTCATGATTCTCAGGACCAGAAAAGTTAGCAAAACGCCCTAGGTCCAAATGATCTTAGAGGTTCTCCCAGTTCTGTTCATCTTGATCCCACTGCTCTTCAACCCAGCTCCCGATCGGCCTCCGTAGAGACACGGACATCAACAGACCCTGTCCGGGTGCCCTGCAGTCCGACCCCCTAAGGCCCGCCCCAATCCACATGGATTTGATCTCTTCTTCCTTCCTGTAAGGCACTCAGCTTCTCAAGGGAGCTAAAGCTGTATAAATAATAAATGAAATTTACAGTAGCATTTGGAATTCACTTAAGCACTAGAAACGTAGCTGCTATAGAGTCTCTTTAAAACTCATCTTTTCATTGGGTAAGAAGAAAAAGAAAAGCAGCTTCTCCAATTGACTCTCCTAATATGCAAATTGGATATTTTGAAAAGACTTGATTCTAAATGTTCACAGTGTCCATTTAGAAGGCATAGTTTCCATTGCCAGAAGAGCAGTGCCCTGCTGCCCCAGTTTAAAATACCCAGGAGAGCTAGGTCAGACTACCTTTCAGACCACAGGCAGGGTTACTAGCCCTGTGACCTGGAGGCAGGCCCTGTGGAAGGAACGGGAAAGAAGCCCCAAGGCACAAAGCTAATACTAGACTCATCATTTCAGCTTCTCCTATAAACCCTTTCAATCCTTGCTCTTCCTGTTTGCAGATTCACCAAATGGTACAACTGAGCAATATTGGCTGCCTCCATTGCCCTCTTTTGGCTATAGTTCCTCTCTCAGTCCCCACAAACCAGGGACCCCACTGACTTGAAACAGACCTGAAATTCTTCCTGTTGGCCAAGTCTGGGTTGAGGGAAAGTTTTCTGGAAGTGTGTACCCTGGGCTGGGATTTTTTTTTTTTTTTTAAGACTGGTATCAGTCAGCTATTGTCACAATAATGCTATGTAACAAAGCACCCTACCACTCAGTGATTTATAACAATAATTCATGCTCATTCGTGCATGTGTGGGTTGGCTGGGGCAACTCTGCTGACCTCCCTCAGCTGATCTCAGTTCAAATGACTTTGGTTTCAGCCTTGGGTTTGGTTCAGGTCTGCTCTAGGTATCCCTCAATACTTCCCAGATCACTAGGCTAGCCAGGGCATGTTTCTCTAATGTTGATGGAAGAAGCTCAGAAAGACAGGTCATAGCCCAAGCTTCTTCCAAGCCACTGATGGTGCCATATCTGCTCGCATCCTGTTGACCAGAGCAAAAGGCAAGGACATATAATCTGCCCAACATGAAGCCAAAACAAGTCACAGAACATATGTGGGGTGGGGGAGGAGGGCAGGAAGGTTAAATAGAAAAAAACAGGAGTTAAGCACCCTGGAGCTACTCCCTTAGGTAGGATGACACAGAGAAGGATCCTGCAGAAGCTAGAGCCAGGCTTCATGTTGAACTCATTCAAGCAATAGAAACATGGCTGCAGTAATATCTCCGTGGGGAGTGTGGGAAGGTAGGGAAGGAGAAAATGTAAATCAGGAACAAATAGAACATCAAACAACTATCTCCAACTACATAGTACATACCATTGCCTGGACCCCAACCTTCTCAATACTCCATCTCCCCATCAGCAAGTGAGAAAAACCACACGAGAGGAACCTGACCTCTTCTCTGCCACAGCTGGTTGTTTTCTTTAAACAAATCACAGCTTTAAAAAAGATCAGCCCGGGAAGGGACTCTGGATGACCCTCGTATCCCACCCCCTCATCTTTCAGAGAGGAAATGGGGCTTATGGAAGGTCCTGAGGCAAGTAAACAGCAGAACAAGGAGTTCTATTTGTGCTTCTGCGGTTTTCCCACCTGAGACATCTCCAAAGAGCCAGGTAATTAAGATTTCCTTTATTTGACAAGCACTCTGTGCCAAGCACTACCGTAGGTGTCAGGGATAAAGAAGTGAACAAACACCTCTCATGAAGCTTCCATTCTACTGAGGGAATGGATAGATGGTAAATAAGTAAACCAGTGAATTAATCCCATGGCAATAAATGCTATGAGAAAAACAAGTAGGACAGGGGGGATGGTTAGGATAAATTGAGGCTGTATACTGATGGCCAAGGGAGGTCTCACAGAGAAGATGACATTTGATCAGTGCTCTGGTCTGATTATTTCTGTGCACCCCACCTTCCCCCCACCACTAAATTCATATGTTGAAACCCTAACCTCGAAATAATGGTATTAGGAGGTGTGGCCTCTGGAAGTACTGGGAGGCCCCACAGAGCTCCCTTGCCCTTCTGCCAGGCAAGGAAGACAAGTCTACGACCTGGAAGAGGGCCCTCACCTGACCAGGCTGACACCCTGATCTCCGACTTCCAGCCTCCACAAGCATGACAAGTAAGTTTCTGTTGCTTATAAGCTACCCAGTCTGCAGTATTCTGCTAGAGCTGCCTGAACGGGCTAAGACAATCAAGGAAGTGAAAGAAGTAAGCAAGGAGCCATGAAAAAAAATATCTGGGTCTTTCCAGCAGAGGAAACTGTAAGTGCAAAGGCCCTGAGTCAGGGACAGGCTTGGCATGGAACAGAGCAAGCAGAGGAGGTATGGCTGAAAATGGCAGCAAGACAGTGTGGTGGTATGGCCAGATCATGAAAGGTCTTGAGGGCTATGACGATGAATTTTGTGTGCGTCAATTTGACAGGGCTAAGGAATATGCAGATAGCTGGCAAAGCAGTATTTCTGAGTGTGTCTGTGAAGGTGTTTCTGTAAGAGATTAGCACTTGATTCAGTAGACTAAGTAAAAAAGACCTGCCATCACCAGCGAGGGTGGGCACCATCCAATCCATGGAGGGCCCAAATAGAACAACATGATGAAGTTAGGGTGAATTTCCTTTCTCTCTTCTTGAGCTGGGACGGCCAACTTCTCTTGCTCTCAGACGGTGAAGCTCCTGGAACATCGGAGCTCCTTGTTCTCAGGCCTTTGGGACTTAACACCAGTGGTCCCCTGACTTCAGGCCTTCAATCTTGGATTAACCATACTCCAGGCTTTCCTGGGTCTCCAGCTTGCACATGGCAGATTGTGGACTTCTTAGCTTCTATAACCACATGAGCCAAATCCTATAATCAATCTCCTCTTTTTATCCATATGGGATCTATCTGGATCCTACTGATTCTGTTTTTCAGGTGAACACTGACAGGCACAATGGAAGAACTTAGGGTTTTGCTTCAAATGAAACAGAAAGCACTGGAGGGCTTTGAGTTAAAGAAACACATGATTGGACTTTTTTGGTTTGAAAGATCTCTTTGGAGGGGGAGATACCTGGGTGGCTCAATGGTTAAGCATCTTCCTTTGGGTCAGGTCATGATCTCAGGGTCCTGGGATGGAGCGCCACATCTGGCTTCCAGCTCAGTGGGGAGTCTGCCTCTCCCTCTTCTTCTGCCCCTTTGGCTATTGTGTGGAGAACTAACTGCAAAGGACAGAAACTAGGGTCACATTGGGAGGCAACTGCAGTACTCCGAAGTAGAGGTGGCTTGGCATCCCAGGTGGGAAGGAAGAGTCAAATTTGGGATCAGATGTGGTAAAGCTGAGAGATTTTCCTGATGGCCATGCATGTGGCGGTAGAGATCAAAATCAGAAAAGAACCCAATGTTGTAAGAAAAGAAGATCATCTTGAGCACCTGGAAAGATGGAATCACCATTTTCTGCATTGGTGCAAGTTGTAGAAGGAACAGGTCTGGGGGGGTAAATCAGGCAGCTTTAGAAGCAGCTGCTTCCTTGCTTTCTGATTGCCTGTTTTTCCTGAGACAACTCATCTACCTAAGCCCAGGGCAGATTAAAGTGTTTCTGTAGCTAAACATCTGCTTTCTCCAATAGATGTAGTCATTTCCACTAAATTCTTGGTCCTAGGTCAGAATCCCCAAAAAGCAGACTCTGATGTGAAGTTTAGCATGCGGGAGGTTTATTAGAGTGTCACTAAGATCAACACCCATGGGATGAAGGGAAGGAGGCAGACTGGGCACAGCGAGACACCAAGCTGTGATGCAGTATGAGTGCTAAACGTGGAGAGTCCTGAAAATGAGATGATCCTTCAGAACCACCTAAGTTGGGACAAGGCGGCTGGGCAACAGGGTCACCAGCTTCTCATGGAAACATGTGACATGACGCAAAGTCACTTTCTTTATCTGAGACATTCCCTAAAGGGCTGACAGCTGACCTCTGTCTTCCAGAGACCTGGCCATCAGCGAGAGAAACCGGTTCTTTATTCTGGAAGGGGAAACTGGGTGGTGCATCACAACATTTACCATATTCCCTCATGCCAGACAAAAGGAAGGCTAATTTCTTCAAGTCCAGTCCTTCCCCCACACTCATTATTCATGGCTGGCCAGCAAATGAAAACCTTGTCCGACTCCACAGATTTTCCAGCCAGAGGCGGAAAATTAGGTCCATCCTAACAATGGACCACAGAGGAAATTCCTAATGGAAGAATACCAGTGTGGACCCTGACCTTGTCAGAGCAGCTGTTAGCTAGACCCAGAGGGCAGACCCAGCCCTGGTTAAACCTAGCTGCACAACTCACCTTCACCTTTGGAGTCTTGATTTAAAACATCAGCCTTCAACACATAAAAAGCTCAGGAGAGAGGTGCCTGGATGTCTCAATCCATTAACCGTCGGACTCTTGATCTTAGCTCAGTTCTTGATCTCAGGGTCAAGCCCCACATCAGGGTCCATGTGGGGTGCGGAACCTACATTAAATAAATAAATAAATAAATAAATAAAATAAAAAGCTCAGGAGATCAGGTAACAGTTGTAAACTACGCAGAATCTCTATGTTCTCCTTCCTACCCCAGGCTCCTACAAAAAACAGTAAATAAATAATAATAACAGCAGAAGACAACAATATAAATAAAATATAAATAAATAATATATAATAATATAATAAGAAAGAATAATAAAAATCCATAACAATGTTGTAACAAAAGAAGAGGTATTCCCAACAGACCAAAAATTATCAAAAATCCCTGAAAAGAGTAAGACAGAGAGGGAAGATTGAAGAAGAAAAACACATCCCAGTTGCACAAAGGAAAGAAGTGCTGCAAACGAGTTGGAGAAAGCAGTTCTGGGCACAGAAGTCGCAGGAGAGCCCAAGGATGATTGATAGGGTGATTGGTCCTGAAAAAAATCAACATGACAAAAGAAAAGTACCAAATCTAACCACCTGAGGAATTAAATTTAACATGAAGAACTAAGGTTAACAACCTGAAGAGCTAAAGCCCATGGGAAGAATCAACAGAACAAATAAAAATGCCTTTAGAAAATTCCAAGTAGTATTTTCATGTGGGGGGTATTATATACATACAAGATCATCAACTAGAGGTCTGGAAATGACAATTTGCAAAGTAACAGCTTCAATATGTAGGTTGAGAATCAGAAGAGATATAACTAAAGAGCAAATTAGTAAAGTAGGAGATTGGACCAAGGACTTCCCCCAAGAGAAAAGCACAGAAAGCAACAGATATGAAAGAGAGGCACAAAGTTAAGGGAAATGGAGAATGAATCAAACAGTGACAAAATCCTTTGATAGGAGCCTAGAAAGGCATAATAGTGAGAATGGAAAAGAAACGCTCAAGTAAGACGTGGGGAAATAACTCCTGAAAGAAACATGAAAATCTCCAGATTTAAAATGTCCATCAAATGCTGAGCAAGTTAAATTTAAAAAGATCTACATTTAGGTATCATATGGAAAATTTTACAAAGAGAAAATTCCTCCATACAGAAAGAACTGATTTCCTTGCAAAGAAATGAGACTCAAGTATCATCAAAATTCCTACTGGAACCATTGAAGACAACAGGCAACAGAACAATAATAATCTCAGATATCTAAAGTAATTTATTTTTAATCTAGAATTTATTTGATGCCCAGTAAAACTATCTTTGAAGTAAAAGAGGAAACCAAAGATATTGTCATATAATATGTCAGAAAGAATCTCTAGACAGGATAGAACCAGATAAAATGAAGAAAGGAATAAAAGAGGAAAATGTAGGCTATAAGAAGTAATGTTGAGCAAAACAAAACAAAAACAAAACAAAAAAAAAACTAAAGAAATTAAGACTTTACTACTGAAATACATAATTATATTTAAACAAAATCTTTAATATTTTGTACCTAAAATCCCAAGTCATACCAACATGGTTAAGTGTTGGGAAGAAGAAAAGAAATAATAGGAGAAATCAAGTAGTGAAAAAAGCAAAAGGTTTTACTATTTTTCACTGGCAGGATCTAGGTAATGATTGATTTCCAGACTCAGTATGTCTCTTAAAAATGCACGGGTCTATTACAACTGATTGGAAGTACAGAAATAAAATGAGCAGCTTCAAACCATTACAGTAGGAAAATAAAACAAAAAGTCATTCAATAAACTCCGCCCCCCCCCAAATATCAGAGAGATAAAGAAGAAAAAAACATGAATTTATAAGTTTTTTTAAAAATGACAGGTGTAAGTCCAATTATATCAGGAATATCAATAAGTATAAGTAGTTTAAATCCCTATCAGATAAAAGAAGCTCTTAAATTAGGCTTAAAAAATAGAAGCCCAGGGGCGCCTGGGTGGCTCAGTGGGTTAAAGCTTCTGTCTTCAGCTCAGGTCATGATCTCGGGGTCCTGGGATGGAGCCCCGCATCAGGCTCTCTGCTCTTCTAAAAATAGAAGCACAGTATATGCTTCTCCTAACATACACAAAAGCAAAATGATAAGTGGAGGTTAAAAATAAGAGAATGGAAATAGCTATGCCATGCAAATACTAATAAAAAAATGTGGGCACAGTAGTAACAATAAACACAATAAAAATCAAGGCAAAGCACAATGAAAGGGACTGAGATAAGAGACATTTCACATAGATAAACTATAAGTTCTATAGAAAAGACTTATCAGGGGCATCTGGGTGGCTCAGTGGGTTAAAGCCTCTGCCTTTGGCTCAGGTCATGACCCCAGGGTCCTGGGATCAAGTCCTGAATTGGGCTCCTTGCTCAGCGGGGAGCCTGCTTCCCCTTCTCTCTCTGCCTGCCTCTCTGCCTACCTGTGATTTCTCTCTGTCAGATAAATAAAATCTTAAAAAAAAAAAAAAGAGTTGGACACAGAAACCACCAGATTAAGTAGCTGTACGAAGGGAGTACAAAATACAAAGTATCTCTAAGTACAAAGAGAGAGGATATGAATAGTATATATACTATAATTTTAAAATGTGATGTAATAGCTATAGATGTTAATAAAAGACAGCTCATTATTTTCGGTTACACATGAAATATTAAAAAAAATAACTTATGTATTTGTATAAATTTGTAATAAATTATGTATTAGGCCCTAAAAGAAATCTCAACAAATTCTCATAACAAAGGAGTCCAACCAGTTACTTCTAGGCCCAAATACAATAAAATTCAAAATCAATAACAAATAAAATGGCCAAAAAGTCCTACACATCTGGGAGTGTTTAACATCTTTTAAATAATTCTTAGGTTAAAAGAAAAATTAATATTACCTTTTAGAAATTAACGACAAGGAGAGTCCATATATCAAAAATCTGAGGCACACACCTAACTCAGGAAAATTTAGTCTTGAAGTTCTCAGAAAAGAGAAAAAACAGTAAAAACAAAGTAAGCTTTTCAAGATTAAAAAAAAAAAAAAACAATGAAACTTCAGGGAAGACAAAGTGCAAAAAATAATAAACTAGGAAATAAACCAATAGTGTCAATTAATAAAACTAAAAGTTGGTTCTTTGAAAAGACCAGTAAACTAGAATCACCTGTGGCAAGATTGAGAGACTAGGGGAGGGATGAGGAAGCAGGACAGAAAAATACAGTGTTAGGAATGAAAAATGAGATAGAATAGACAACACATATTCTAAAGTAAAGAGAATTTTATACCAAAGCATTTGAACATCTAGATGGATTGGATAGTTTTCTGGGGGGGGGGGGGGAACAAAAAACCACAATAATTGGCTCAAAAAAAAAATCATGAAAGAACAATAATCATCCGGGAAACTGAAATAGTCATTCAAGCTCTACCCTGCTAAGATGCACAAAGTAAGAAAGTTTACTGTCTTGAATGTTCTACCAAACATTCAGGAAACCCAGAATTGCACACAATACACACTCTAGGGCATTGACGATAGAAACTACCCAACTCATTGATGTGGCTAGCATAACCCAGTTCCAAAACCGGACAGGGAAAACACAGACAAAAGGGGAAAAAAAAACATATGCCAATACCATTTATGAGCAAAAATCCTAAGCAAAGGATTAGAAATCAAAACCAGTACCTCATTGTGAACAGAAATATAAGAATGGTTCAACATCTAAACACCATCTATGTTTCTGACTTGACTGAAATCCTCTCAACAGATCGTTTCAATGATGTTAAAATTTAATAAAATTCAGTACCCATTTCTTTTTTTTTTTTAAAGATTTTATTTATTTATTTGACAGACAGAAATCACAAGTAGGCAGAGAGGCAGGCAGAGAGAGAGGAGGAAGCAGACTCCCTGCGAAGCAGAGAGCCGGATACGGGGCTCAATCCCAGGACCCTGGGATCATGACCTGAGCCGAAGGCAGAGGCTTTAACCCGCTGAGCCACCCAGGCGCCCCTCAGTACCCATTTCCGATGGAAAAAAAAAAAAAAAATCCCAACTAGGTAATGCGTTCTACTATAGACCCAGAGCACACATCATAGTTAATGGTAAATTACCAGTTAATGGTAAATAGTCAGGATCAAAGCAAGGATGCCTATGACCTCTGCTACTTTTCAATACTGTATTGAGGGCTTGCCCACGGAGAAAGACAAGAGAAGGAATCAAATTGAACAGAGAGAGATGAAACTATTTGCTGCCCATATAACCATTTACCTAGAAAATCCACAGAAACCAAAGGGCAATTATAATCAAATACAAACTCATCCAGGTGACAGATACAAAAATCCATGCACAAAATTAATAACTTTAATATTACACAACAGTAATGAACTAGAATATACTTTTTTAAAAATGATTTAATTTATTTATTTGACAGAGATTACAAGTAGGCAGAGAGGCAGGCAGAGAGAGAGGAGGAAGTAGACTCCCCGTGAATGCAGGGCTCCATCCCAGGACCCTGGGATCATGACCTGAGCCGAAGTCAGAGGCTTTAAACCACGGAGCCACCCAGGTGCCCTAGAATATACATTTTATAACCCTATCCACAAGAGGAGAAGAGTAACCTGAAAAATGCTTCAGACAAACTTGATAAGAAATACCAGCCGGAGAAAAGCATAAAACTTTAGGACACGAAGGAAAACCCGAGTAAATACAAAGATTGCAGTATTTTGAGGTGGAGAAGAGCTTAAATGCCTGTCTTTTAAAATCCCATATCTCTACACCAGAACCGGACTCACACAGCAAAAGGCCAAAACCAGAAACCTGCCTTTTGAGTCCCATCATTAGGGTTTTGGCAAAGGGTAGACCTCGTTAGCAATTGGGGAAATTAAGAAAATGTCTTTTCAGGAAGCAGGATTGAGGACCTGCATTAGGCACAGAAGGGAACAAAAAGAAGGGAGCACAAAAAACAAACCTTGCCGACTTGATCAAGTTTCTTGTCTTGAGCCCTGACCGTGGAAAGACCCAGCAGTGGGAGAGGGGAAGGTTTCTGTCCCCCCACACACACCCCAAAAAATCACCGTGGTCAAACAGATGGCGTTGCACATTTTTAAACCACTTTTTAACACAGTGACTTTTTTTGCCTGCTTGCTCTTTATGCCTTTAGTCAAAAGTCCCACCAGCTGTCACCATCTCAAAGAAAATGTCAGGGGGCTGTGGCTGCCTATGCTTCTCCTCAGCTCAGTGGGAGAGACAAGCCCAGGGACTTCAGCCAGCTGTGGTCCTGGCTGTAGAATGTCTGGAACGCCTGAAGAGTGGTCCCTTCACCAAAATGAACCATCACAGAGGTTCTCAGCCAATCCCTTCCCCAGGGTAGCCCCTTCCAGGTACTAAACATATAGAGTTCCCACAGCACTTTCCCTCCTGCTTCCTTGTCTCCTTCCAGATAGCCCTGTGAGGTCAGACTTATGATCCCATCACACAGACAGACCAATGGGGAACTCTGGCTTTTAGCCTTGCAATCTATGAGCTGTGTGATCTTTGCCAAGTCACTGTCCCTCTCTGGGCCTCAGCTTCTCCATCTGCACAGTGAAACTGACCAAGGTCCTCCAAAGTTCTTCCAGTTCTAAGGCTCGGCACCATTGTCTAGTAACAGGAAGACATCCCCGACCTTTCTCTTTGCATGACAGTTCCTACTGGCTCCCTGACTTCCTTTCATTCCAGGGTAAACCCACTTACTCATCAAGGAGATTGAAACCTGGCAACTCCAGGAAATTACCAAACTAGGTCCCACTCCCTTAGCTTTTTCCCCCACTTCTCCAAACACCAATCAGTAACCTCTTTAAATGGCAGCCAAATAGGGCAATTGGTTCCTGTGGAATTAAAAAAAGGAAAAAAAAAAAAAACCTGATGAGTAATTTGCTGAAACTGATCCCCCCACCTTCTAAAATCATGCATTTAAACTGATTTAGAGAACTTTAAAGACGTATTTAAAATTTCTTTCCTCCTTGTTTAACTATATAATTGTTTTCACTCATAGTAATCGTCTCTTGGAGGCGTATGCTTGACTTATTTAATAAATCCTTCTCCACATTTGAAATCATCCATTAGCAATAAGGAGCTTGACACTCCATTACCCACAATAAATTTCACTGCCATTAAATCGCCACATGCTGCGGAGAGGAATGGAGACTCCAGGATGGCCTCCTCGAGCCAGGGCAAGGTCAGAGCCCAGCCGCAGAGCCTGTCTGAAGCCTGGCTCTGGGTTCCTTACTCCAGGCCTGGATCCTCCTGGAAGTCAAGGTATTTATCTAGCCTACCAAGGGGGTTGACACAGAAAGACAAAGTAGGGTGGGAAAATTCGCATCAGCTCTCAGGCTCATCTTTCTCTTTCAAGTGGATTTGGGGCTGGCATGTAGGCCTAAGTAGCTGCCTGGAACTTATACCCACCTCGGGGGCCAAAGCAAGGAGCATGCAAAGAGAGCAGGGCCTAGGCCTGCCCTTGGTCCTAACCCAAGGCCTCAGATGGCCTTGACACAGAGACCCCGTCCTTCCGTACATCATGTTCGTGGCACGGCTGATAAAGAGAATCCAAATGTGTTTATCGTTTTTCTCCACTGTTGCCAGCTGGCCGCGTTCTCAGGGGGCACTGGAGCTTTGCTTACAAGCTGATGACGCCTCGATGCCAGCTCAGGAAGGAAGCCCAGAATCACTGAGTCGGGGGACCTCAGAGTCAGAGCTGAAAGAGACCTCCAAGGCCATTGATTCTGGCAGTTCTCAGGCTTTGTTGTATGTTAGCATCACCTTGGAAGCTGGTTAAACGTACTCATGCCCGTCTGTGGGGCCCCCCACACTGGGAAATTCTGACTCCGAAGCACTGGGTGGGCCTGGGCATCTGAATTCTCAGGGAGTGCCCAGGTAATGTTCATGCATTCCGATGTTTGAGAAGCAGGGATCTGCCGTCTCGGTTCGTAACACTGGCTATACACTGTAATAGCCTGGGAAGTCTGTGTGTGTTCGTGTGTGTGTGTGTGTGTGTGGCCTGGAAAGTTGAAATAGCTCCCATTCCTAGGCCTCACCCAGTACCTGTGAAATCAGAACTTCTGGCTGTAGGCCCTGGACATCAGAATTATTTTAAAACTCCCCAGATGATAACAGAGGCCGTCAGGATGGAAAACAACTGATGTGGGCATTTTCCAGAAGAGAAACAAGCTGAGGTCCAGAGAGGGTTTAGAACTTGCCCCAAGCCACAGGACAAGTGAGGGAGAAAGCTGCACAGAACCCAGGCATCTGCCAGTCTGATGTGAGCTCCCTGTGCTTGCTGAGATATGGATGGGCACTGAGCTTCTAAGGAAAAGCAGGGGAAGTGGCCTCCAAGGAAGAGCAGAATGCCCGGGAATGACAGTCACATCACAGGGGATGGCCCTTCAAATGACCGTGCACCTGGACGGTGTCCGTGCTGCTAATGTGGGGACACCACTTTAAGTAGCAAGAGTCCATACCCCTTTTAGAATGCCTCTTCCTCCTTTTTGAATCCCAGCATGTACCCATCAGGCACCAGCCCCCAGTTTTTTTTTTCCAGTCTCTGCATAGAACAAAGTCACGGAAATGAGCACACTTTGTCTTCTACACCTTAACAAGGGGTCCGAAGTGTCAAAAGTAAACGGCATGTTGGGTAAATCTGCCTTCTGCCCCGACTACACATGTTATGAGGGCAGTTGTGAGCTCCCTCTCTCGTTATCCCTTGGTCTGGGGCTAAGAACAGCGAGCCAGACAGGAAGTGGGGAATGCTCAAGGCTCTGCATGGCCTTGGGCAAGTCACTGCCTGGTGGGGAGTCTCATCTGTAGAATGTGAATTCTGATGCTCATCTCCTAGGACATCGTTTGGACTAAGTGAGACATGAGCAACAAAGTGCCGGTTCCAGAAGAGATGTATAAAATGTAGCTTACTGTCTCAGTTTCCACACAGGGATGGCACCACAGGCCAGATGCTGAACCCGATGGCTTGGGTTCCCAATCTAGGCTATGTCACTTCTTAGACCTTAGGCAAATTATTTATCCTTTCTGGCCTTGATTTCCCCTTCTGTATGATAGCAATATGTGCCACAAAGGGCTAATTTGAAGGTCATATTAGAAAGTGCCTCTGCCTAGTCTTCTTGGGGTGGGGACCATGCCATTATCAAATTCATATCCCCAGTAGCTGATGCAAACTTGCTCCCTAGTCCATAGACTCCGTAGTGCATAGTCCTAGTCCTTTTCACTTTTCCATAGTAAGTGCTCAAACTTGTTTGATGAGTATCCAGGATGGAGTAGAAATGATTCATAATTGAAAGACTGTTTTGGGCTTCTGGGTGGTTCAGTTGGTTAAGTGTCTGCCTTCAGCTCAGTTCATGATCTCAGGGTCGTGGGATCAAGCCCCGCATCGGGTTCCCTGCTAAGTGGGGAGCCTGCTTCTCCCTCTCCTTCTGCCTGCCGTTCTGCCTACTTGTGCTCTCTGTTCTCTTTCATACTCTCTCTCTCAAACAAATGGAAAGAAAGAAAGGAAGGAAGGAAGGAAGGCAGGCTGACTGTCTTGAGGAAGAGGAGGAAGCTTTGCTAGGAGCCATCAAACTATATAGCCTGCAGAAAAAAAATCAGCTCCAACCTGTTTCTGTAGAGCCCACAAGATAAGAACACTTTTCATGTACTTAAATAGTTGGGGGGGGAAATCAAAAGAAGAGTAATATTTTCTGCAAGGTAAAAATCTAATGAAATTCAAATGTCTGTGTCTCTAAATAGAGTTTTATTGGAACACAGCCATGCCCTCTCATTTACGTATTGTTGATGACTGCTTTCACTTGCTACAATGGCAGGGTGACAGAGACCAAATGGCCCACAAAGCCTAGGATATTTACTATTAGGCCCTTACAGAAAAGGTTTGCTGACTCCAGCTCTAAGCCTTCAAATACATGAAGAGAATGAGGAATGAGAATAAGAAAGAAAGAGATCAGCTTGGTAGGAGAAAGAACTGCTTGACGACTGGAGTATCTTTGTCCATTTGGGCCGCTATAACAAATTACTGAGACTGAGGGGATTAGACAAAAAACATTTATTTTTCACAGTTCTGGAAGCTGGGGGGCCCGAGATCAAGGTGCTGATAGATCTGGCATCTGGTGAGAGCCCACTTCCTGGTTTGCAGGCAGCCATTTTCTTCTTGTATCCTCATATGGTGAAGCCAGAGGAGAGGGAGCAAGATCTCTTCTGTCTCTTCTTCCATAGGTACTAAATCCCATCCTGAGGGCCCCATCCTCATGACCTCATTTAAACCTTATTATCTCCAAAGGCCCCATCTCCAAATACCACATAGGAGATTAGCGTTTTACTATGAATTTTAGAGGGACACAAACATTCATTCCATAGCACAGAGTTATCTAAACATGATATATGTAGCCTTGACAAGGGATATGTTTTTCTCACTGCAATGGATAACTACTTCTCCTAGATGTTTTTCAGTATTTTAAGCATCAGGACAGGGAGTTGGCAGATGATCTTTAAGCCCCTTCCAGCTCTGAGATGCCCAGGATTTATGACTCAGTTGTCCTGGAGACCAGAGAATTCCAAGGTGACTCTGGTCCAGGGATCACTGATGCCTTCAGGCTGTCACATTAGATTCTCCCTTTACTGCCAGTCCTCTGGGAAGCTTTCTGGTACCAGTAAGTTACAGGACCTGCTAAGATTCATTCATCTATCTATCAAGTCAGCACAGCTAGACATACAGGGACTGGAGATTCAAATCTCATTGTTTAAACCAATAGCTGATGGCAACTGCTGACAAGAGGAAAGTTATTTCCTGATTCACCCAGACTCAAAGCTTTTGATCAGAGTCCCTCTTCAAGCATCAAGGTGACATTGCAGTTGTAGATTATTTTCTGTGGTCTTTCTTTATTAGACTGCCTTGATCTATTTCTTGTTTGAAGTCATAAGGGCCTGATATATAGTTGCAGTCTGGCCTTCCATCTCAAATGTTCTATTAGTCATCTTAACTTTACAGCTCTTACTTTGGTATCAACATGGGCCCAATTCTAGTTGAGATGCTGTCCTGGGAACTGGTATGGAATCTGCTCTTTAAAACTATTCTACCCAGTAAATGTTCATTGACTTGAATAAGTAAGGTAAAGCCACAGAAGCCTAAGAAGCTTCTCACATAGCTTAGAGTAACCTCATGGAATCAAAATAGCTTGAGAACAGGCTAATGTGATTCACAAGTTTTCTGTCACCCCAAAATATATAATAATGCTATATATCAAACAATCCCAGAAAGCTTACCAGGTTTTGAAGATAAGCATTTATTTTTTACTCATGGGTCAACTATAGTTGGCTGTTCTCAGTAGGTTTAGCTGGGCTCAATAAACTAGACCGGATCCAGACTTTGAGATGTTTCAGATCTGCTCTGTGTGTCCTCCTGCAGGACAAGGGCATGTTATTCTCAAAATGCAGAGCAGAAGCTCCAAGAGGGCTGGGAGAAACTTGCCATGCCTCTCAAAGTCTCAGCTTGAAAGCTGTATAACAATCCATCCACATCTCACTGGCCAAAGAGAGTCACATGACCAAGCCCCACATTGAAGGGGTGGGGAAGCATACTAGAACCATGCAGAAGCCATGGCCGAAACACAGAGAAGGAAGAATGATGAGCAAATAACAAGTTCTAACAGGGCTTAGAGGGCTGACCTAAAGTCCCTTTCCTTTCCAAGCTTTCCTGAAACTCTGTAAGATAAAGTCAAGAACCCATTCCTTCCTCACTTAGCAGAGCTCAGGGATTGTAAAGGAAACCTGGTTTGACAATGGAGGACATGGGTGGTGCAAACCCTTGTTCTGAACACCACTGATTCCATCTACCTCTGGAGACAGGGAGGTTCTGGGGAGTTGGGGCTGAATTCTCTAAAACTTAAAGAAAATCTACCAAACTCCCATGAGCACACTTTTTCCTATCTCCACGTTCTTGAAAGACTGTTTAACTAGTTAGTTTGCTTCAATGAGATCATAACACATAAGTATTTTCACCACCCAGTTAACATGTGATAAGGCTATTTCTGAATAGTCAGGATAGAGGTAAACAAAAGACAACAGTCCTTTTCATGTGCTTACTTCTTAATGTTTATAAAATGCATAAGCTCACATTAGCTCCTTTGACACTAACAACCATCCCACAGAGTAAAAAACAAAGAGAAGACTAATTTTAAGAGTGCTGAAATGAAGGCTCAGAAATGCTGAGTGTTTCGTCCGAATTCACCAGCTAGGCATAAAAGGGCTGGAACAGAGTTACGATGTTCTAATCCCTTGCCTGGTACTCCTTCCTCCTGCCATGAGGAAAAACAAAGGGAGCACAAGAAGGTGGGAAACCATTGATTCTCTCCTGCCCAATCTAGGGAGGTTTCAGGGAAGAGGTCGGTGTCAAAAGCTATTGGAAGGAAGCTGTCAGGATGGAGCAGGGAAAATGTTTTTATACCTTCAAACAAAACAAGATGCTCCAAATATCTTATAACCACTTCTACTCATGCAGCCACTAGCTCACAGGATGCCTTCAGAGCCTCCTAGACTGATGCCGCATTTCTCATCTTGCCTCCAGAGGTCTCTTTTCTATTTTAGAGCCAGAGAATCTGCTCAAAATCCTCTAACTGCTCCCCATCTTGTTCACAATAAGGCTGTGCTTCTGCCCTTCTCTCCTACTGCCTCTCTCCCAGCTTCCTTCTCTGCAGCCACATGTACACCTGTGCTTTTCCTTGGCACAGTGAACATCTCTCCGTGTCTTTGCACCTTCAGTTTGCTGTGCCTAGAATGCCATTCCCCCAAATATACCTACAGTTTGTTTTCTCACTTGATTCAGTTCTCTGATCATGTCCTCTTCAAAGCTGTCTGAACATCCCATCTAAAACTGTACATCTCATTGTCTACTTTCACTGTATTTTGCTTTTCTTCATAGCATCTACCACTTTTGATAATATAGTGTGCATAAAGATGTTTGCTTACTTTCTGTCCCCCTTTTATATGGGGAGCTCCATGATAGCAGGGACCTTGTCTGTCTACTGCAGTTATCTTGAAGCATGAACGGCATATGGCAAACACTCAGTAAACATTTGTTGGATGGATAATCAAATAAGTGAATAGATGGGTGTCAGCTCTTTGTCCAGTTATAACCCATCTCAACACCTCAGTGAGGGTAAGTAGCAAGCAAACCTTCCCAGACCTGTCCATGGGCTTACCCCCATTTCAGCCCTCCCAGTGGTTGTTCTGGCAACCCTGTATGATCACCAGATTAGATCAGAGGCTTGAGAGAGCCAAACCAGAAGTTGGAAGGAGGCACAATCTTGTGTCCCTGGAGCAGAAGTCTTGGGAAAAGCCCTGGCAACTGGTTTCTGGACCAAGAGCATGATACAACTGGAATTTCTCATAATGCTCTAGGGTCTCATGAGGATGGCTTCTTGAGCTAGCTGCCTACTTGGCTTGGGTCCCCCATTGTCTCCTGCTAAGGGACCCATTAACCCTGAGAGTTTCTCTGAGCACATCGACAATTCCCTTGAGAGCCAATGAATGACCCATTTTAACCACATCAGGCAGTGGGAAGAAAACTACCTCAGAGCCAGCTAGGTCCCCTTGCCACTGAGTTTTATTATGCCCCTACTCATCAAGAGAAGACCAACCCACCACAGCACTTTAAAGTAAAAAAGAAAACACATGTTAAATAGTTTCTATTCAGCTGTTAAGATGTCTCAAGAACCAAGCATGGTCCACTTCACATATATAGAGATATCAGTCATATGATCCTGGCCAATTAAGCTCTCACTTCTCAAGAGCCTCAGCATCTTCATTTGCAAAATGGAATCTATCTCACTAGGCTGTTGGGAAGATGCCAACAGCCGGTGATCTGAAGATGCCGGTGATCTGAGTTTGAGTTGCCAATCAATTTCCATTTGTGTAACAAGTTAGTTTAGCTCTTTCTACTTTGGTTTCCTCTGTCGTAAAGATGACAGAAGCCTAGTTAATTACTAAAGTTCCTGCCGGCTCTAAACATCCATGAAATGTCATCAAATGGTTCAATGAACTTGATAAACTTGCCAAATATTTTAACTCTTGCACAATAAAGTATACAGTATATTGCAACCATCCATTTTAATTAGTAGACCATAGTGTGTAATTTATATTATGTATATTGCCTTTTTAAAAATACATGTGTGCTAATAAAACTGAAAATTATATGACATTGTATGTGCCACATAATAAAAATAATGATTCCCTCCAGTACACATATCAGATATTTAATTTGATTTGGGGATAAATAAAATATTGAGGTTGCCAATCTCTTGTCTTTACAGTATTTTGAATACCAGTTGCCTTGTGAAATGGATTTTAGGACAATTACAGCAATTCAGGCTGATCAGAGGGGAGGAAGGTGCCATTTCTGGTCTTCTCCTTGCCTGACACCTGCATCAGTCTAGATGTGAAAATAAGATGGCCCAGACTCAAAGAGAGTGTTGTGGGGTTCACCACCACAATCCCAACCTAGCTAGACCAAGAACAGGCTTGCTTTGGTGGCATATCAGGAGCCAGAAAAGGAAAAGTTTTCCCATATCAAATCTCCACTGAAATATAAGCTCCAAGGAGGCAAGGAATGAGTCTGTTTGTTCACAGCATAGAACTGGGCACCCACGTAATCAGTGAACATTTGCTGAAAGGAAGGAGGGAGACAGAAGGAGCAATATGACATTACAAAGATCCCAGAAGGGCCCAAACAGGGTAATCTCTTGCTGGGGATATTGCTGAGAGAAGTCAGGTATTCCATGGGGAACAGGGATCTTGAAGGTCTGTATAACCCCAAGATTCTACCTAAAGCTGCAAGAATGAGTGCAAAATGGGGAGCAGAGTGGAGACAAGACAGTCCCTCTTTTCATTTATGTTCAAAGGACCATGATATGGTATCAACGGGTCCACAGGCAACTGTGTGTCTTTCTCCACTGGAAGAGGGATTTGGGGGGCAAATTTAGATCCATCTGAGATACCTGTGAAATGAATCGGAGTTAGCAGCAAGTGGGAGAAGCATGGGTTAAAGCTATAGTCAGGGTCACAAGAAGAATCAAAGCTTGGACTCTGTATTAGTGTCCCAGAACTTGCCATAACAAAGCACCACAGACTGGGTGGCTTACAACAGAAATGTACTCTCTCACATTTCTAAAGGCTAAAAGTCCAAAATCAAGGTGTTGACAGGGCCATGCTCCCTCTGAAGGATCTAGGGAAGAATCCTTCCTTGCCTCTTCCTAGCTTCTTGTGGTTGCCAGCAATCCTTGACATAACTTGGTTTAGAGCTGCAACACTCCAGTCTCTGACACGATCTTCACATGGCCTTCTTCCCTGTGTCTCTATGTTTTCCTCCGTCCAAACTTCCCTTTTCTTAAAAGACCCCAGTCGTGAGATTAATCCAGTATAAATTTATCTTAACTAATTACATCTACAAAAACATTATTTCCAAATAAGGTCACACTCTAAAGATCCAGGTGGACATGAAGTTTTAGAGGACACTATTCAAGTCAGCAGAACCTCAAAAGACTCTGATGGGACACTTTCCATGATGGAGCATGGCTGGGCCTCAACCGCCTAGGGGCTCTCTCTGACCTTTCTGCAACCAACATGCTGGCCTCAGGGGGGCGCTGTGCATCCTTTAAAACACCACACACACACACACACACACACACACACACACACAGAGTCAGACAATCTGATGGTCCCAAGTTTAGAGGGAGGGTCCTACCTTGCTCCTGGCCATCTCCCCAGGGCAAAGACCATATAAGACTACTACCACCAAGAGTGACCACAAGGAAATGGATATGCCTGTAGTCCTATGAACCCAAGAGAAGACTCCTTCCTTCCCAGGTGCCTGATAGTTGTAGAAACTTTCTATTAGGAGTCCTTTGTCCCTCCCCATAGGGGCATAACTTTGGTCTTCACGATCTTCACAGACAACTCAGTAAACTTCAGACGTTATGTATGTGCCTGTGTGTGTGTGTGTTGTGTGTGTGTGTGTGTGTGTATAGAGGATAGGGATCATTTTCTTACAGTCTTCTGTGGAGCTGGGTACCACTGACCAGAACTACTCTCTAAGCTACTTAGGCCTGTGCTGCCTGAGCACTGAAAGAGGAGAGAATGGGTGGACCTCTCCCCCCTCTGGAAGCCAGTGGAATGCTGCTCTGCTGGCTCCATGTGATGAATTTGAATTGCCTCTTCACTGAGGAATGAAAAGACCTTAAAAAGGCAGCTAATGCAAGATAATGGTTTCTACAAAATGCAGCCTATCAAAGGGACCATAAAAAAAGGCAGGGTTAATGGTTATGCTGCTGAGAATCTGGGGAAGAACTCTCAAGCCCAATACATTTAATACTCAGAAAACCTCCCAGGCACCTACCACATGTGAGTCCCCTTGCCTCTCCCAACAACCTAATAAACAGACAAGAATCATTCTCCCCACTTCACAGATGGAGACATGGATCCTTGGAGATCACAATATGAACTAGCAGAAAGTAGATCCTCTGAAGGCATCCAAACAGCCCCTTCAGTTTACAGATAAGGAAAAAGATCTAGAAACCCTGACACATCAGGCCAAGGTCACGCAGCTGCTAAGACGCCCAGTCAGAATTCAAACCCAAGTTTGTGTGGCTCAAAGTTTACTGCTTTTTCCATGACATGGCTACCATGTTAGTTATTGGAAAGGACTTCAACAAGGGTCCTCCAGCTTCTGGTCTATCCTCCTTCCAATCACTTCCCTTGGGGCCTCAGTGGGAACTTTCATGCAGGCACCAGCTCTGTCTTCCCCTCTTGTTTGACCTCACAGATGGTCACTCCAGACACGTTCCCAGGGTCTGGGAGGTGGCATGTCCATATAGGATGGGAAGCCCCATGACTAAGCACTCACTGGAATGACAAAGTCTGGTCTTTTTACTACACGACCAGGCTGTGTTCTCAAACTGGGCCAGGGCATTTGTTATTTTGCATCAACTCTGAACACTGAATAGGAGAGAAAAAGTGGGACACTTAGGAACTGGCTTTCCTTTGTGCCAACAAAGTGCCATTATTTTAACTTCATTTGTGTGGTACAAATGAGAAGGAGATAAATGTCGTGTTCCAGCCAGAGTCTATTAGTGAGTATCAACTGCAACATGGAAAGATTGTGCAATCTGGCTGTGTTAGGAAAAGGGAAGAGCTGTACCCAAGGACCTCAGCTCTTTAATTCCTTATGCCTGGGACTTCTGAACTGGGAAGCAATATTAAAAAGCATCCAGTGAGTTATACACCTATAGCCAGTTGCCTATAATTTGTTTAATTACATACGAATTCTAGCTAGGTAACCTTGGATATTTCTCTCAACCTCTCTGAGTCTTAATTTTGCCTCCTGTAAAATTGAGATTATTTTTGGCCTTCCTGTTACACTATTTTTACATGAGAATTTAATAAGAAAATCAATGGGAAATTGCAACTGTTTCACAAGTGTTATTAATTATGTGTGATACATTGTATACACAAAATAGTTTTGTACCTAAGTAATCTGGATGCATGATATAAGTGTGTAATTCAAACTAGAATATATTGTCCTTTCACATCCCTGAAGTAACTAATCCTGTGATGTCTGATAGAAGAAATGAAGAAATGTTTAAACCCTTGTTCTTTTGTTTTAATAAATATTTGTAATTTTAAATTTTCACTAAGGTATAGAATGTTGTGCAGAAAGTGCTTGAATTTTTCCAAAGAGAACACACTCATACCACCCAGCTCAACAAATTAAAGTATTAACAGCCGCTCAGAAACCTCCATCACAGTCCCTCATGCTCATTACTACCACATTTTCCCCCAAAAGTAGCTTTTATTCTGATTTATTATAGAGTAAGTTTGACTGTGTTTGAACTTCACTCAGTAGAATCATATAGTATGTACTCTTGGGTCTGGCCTCTTTCAATGTCGTGTTGGTGGAATTCATTCACACTGTTCTGTGTAGTAGTCACTTACTCATTTTCATTAGTGTACAGTTTCCCATTATATGAAAATACCTTAATTTATTTACCCATTTTACTGTTGATGGACATGTGGGTTGTTCTCATTTGGGGGTTAATACAAATAATGGTTCACATGTATACAGATTTCTGTTAATATATAACTGGGACAGGAATGCTGGGTCAGAAAATAGTGAATGCGCAGCATTATCAGATATCCATTTTCCAAAGTCATGGTTCTCAAAGTTGCGGTTCTAATTTGTAGTCGAACCGGAGTATGTGAGAGTCCAGTTCTCTGCATTCTTGCCAAAACTTGATTTTCTAAGTCTTTCTAAGCCATGTTGATGTGTGTGGAATAGTACCTCGTATTTTGAATTGCCCTCTCCTGATAATTGATGAGGCTAAGCACCTTGTGTTTTTTAGCCATGTGAATATCCTCTTTCATGATGTGCCTGTTCAAGTCTTTTGCACATTTTTGTATGGTTTATCTATTTTTCAATATGGCAGGAGTTCTTTATATATTTTGGATATTGTTCTGTAAGTACACTCTTCCTCTCTGTATCTTGCATTTTACTCTCTTACTCCTCTGCCTTTTTAAGAGATGAGATATCCAAGGCCCCAAATGGGGAGGCAACTTGACCAAATTTTCTCAACAAGTTGATCATATAATATGGTGGGGAAGCTCATGACTTGGATCCCAAGATTTAGCTTTATGTAATAATAAACTATTTCAAGTTAAACGGGAGAATCAGGAGTAATCAAATCCATTTTTTTCATAAAGTGAGAACAAAAATGAGAATTGTATCACACATGTACATGCAAAGAAAGGTGAGCCAGCTATTGGGACAATTGTCTAAATCCATGCAAGCCAAATTGCTTTGGTTCTTCATATTTTAATATTTAAATCTATGTCAATTTATTTTCTCCAACTTTCTATTCTGAAAAATGTTAAACTACAGGAAGATGAAAAAAATAGCACATTCACATAAACGTGTGAACACATGTACACCTATCACCTATTAACAGATTCACTGTTTAACATTTTGTCCCTTTTGCTGTATACATGTATGTGTGCATATATGACATACATGTATAAATGTATTTATGTATATATGGGGGGGTTTTGCTGAGCCACTTTAAATTAAGTGGAAGACATCATCACATTTTAGTCATTACTAGTTAGCTATACTTTTACTAAGAATGAGGACATTATCTTATATACTAATAATACCATTATCACATAAAAGGAATTGATACTGTTATATATTAAGTCCATATTAAAATTTCCTCAATTTCCCCAAAAATATCTTTATGATTTTTTAAAAAAATCTATGATCCATTCAAGGATTATACATTGAATTTAGTTGTAACAGTTATTTTAGCTCTTTTATTTAAAACAATAGCTTTTTTATTTTTTAAACCACTGATGACATTGCTCTTTCTGCAGAACCTAGGTGTGCTGTCCAATAGAAAGTCCACATTCTGGATTTGTCTGATGGTCTCCTCATAATTAGATTCAGGTTAAACAGTTGTTTTAAGTATACCCCATGATGTTTTCTTAGGTATTCAATATTTTTCAAACAGTAGGGTGTATATCAGTATATCACCAGTGATACATGTGGGGTGGGTTAGTGGCACCAAAATGATTATGGATGGCACCATGAATAAGGCTTTTTTTGGTAACATAACAACTTTAATTTCTGTATTATAGTTGTGTTTTATTGAGATGTAATTCACTACCATATAATCCACACACTTAAACATATAATTCCACTTTTTTAGTATATTCAGACTTATGCAACCATAACCACAATCAATTTTAGAACATTTTCATCACCCCCAAAATAAACTTCATACTTTTTGGCCATCAGCCTCTATCAATCCACCATCCCCCAATTTCCCCCAACTTCCATTTTGGTCCCAGGCAGCCACTCATCTACTCCTTGCTTTCTGTATTTGCCTATTCAGGATATAAATGAACCATATAATGAATCATGCTACATGTGGCCTTAGTGACGAACTGCTTGAACTTAGCATAATGTCTTCTAGGTTCATCCATGTTGCAGCATGTGTTAATACTTTATTTCCTTTGATTGTTGAATAATATTGCATTGTATGGATATACCACATTTTATTTATCTATTCATCAGCTGATGGATGTTTGGGGTGTTGTCAATTCTGGTGTCAATGTATGTTTTCAGATCTCTCAAATATACACCAAGGAGTGGAACTTTTGGGTCATAGAGTAACTCTGTGTTTCATCTTCATAGGAACTATCAGACAGTTTTCCGAAGTGGCCGAACCATTTTACATTCCCATTCACATTGCATAAGGGTTGCAATTTCTCCATATCCTCACCAACACTTATCATCTTTTTTACTACAGTCATCTTAATTGGTATGAGGTGGTATCTCAATGTGGTCATTTGCATTCATTTGCATTTCCCTGGTGGTTAATAATATTGAGCATTTTTTCATGTGCTTTTTAGTCATTTGTATGTCTTCTTTAGAGAAATGTCTATTTAGATCCTTTGCTCACATTTTGTCTCTTTATTACTAAGTTTTAAGAGGAATAAGGCTTTTAAAAATAACTGAAATCACCACTATATCTTTATTAAGAGTTGCAAATACTTTTTCTCAGTTTGCTGTTTCCTTATTCTTTGTCCATGCAGAGTTTTTATGAGTTTTTAATGAAATTTAATTTATCAATCTTTATGCTTCTAGATTTTGAATCAGTTAGAAAGGCCTCTTCCTCTCCAATGCTTCATGGTTTTTTGTGTACTTTTATGGTTTAACATTTAGCATTCAAACCTTTTATACCTTTGAAATTTTTCCAAATGGCTATTCAATTATCTCAACACCATTTACTGAATTGTTCATTCTTTCCCCTGTAGTTTAGAATATCTTCTTTATCATAATCTAAATTGCCATAGTATTTATATATCTTTCTGGATTTTCTGTTTGTTTCATGGGCATGCTTCATTTGCTACAACTACCTTGCTTTAATTTTTGAAGGTTTATAATATGTTTTTGTATCTGGTAAGGCTAGTCATTTCTCAGAAAGTTTTTTTTTTTTTTCATTTTCTAACTTATTTTTTCAAGTGAACTTTTAAATAAGCTCATCTGATTAAAAATAAAGCCCTGTATGTCTTATTATGATCATATTAAATGTATATGTTAAACTAGGAAAAATTTACATTTTATTTTAAGTTTTCCTATCCCTTTTAGGTTCTCATTTAGGATATTTGTATACTGATCCTTCTTTCTCAGTTATCTAATGATCTTATCTATTTTATTGGTTCAAAGAACTACTTTTTTTTATTTTAAGATTTTATTTATTTATTTATTTGACAGAGATTACAAGTAGGCAGAGAGGCAGGCAGAGAGAGAGAGAGGAGGAGAGAGAGCTGAGCAGAAAGCCTGATGAGGGGCTCAATCCCAGGACCCTGGGATCATGACCTGAGCCGAAGGCAGAGGCTTTAACCCACTGAGCCAGCCAGGCGCCCCTCAAAGAACTACTTTTAAGATTTATTTATTAGTACTGTTTATCTGTTTTCTGATTCATCAAGTTCTACTTTTATCATTATTAATGACTTCTTTCTGGTATCCTTTAGTTAATTTTAGTATATTTTTCCTAGCTTTTTTAGAACAATGTTTAATTCACTTGATTTTTATTCTTTCTTTTGTTATTTAAGGCTATGATTTTTTTTTCCTCTGTACATCGCTCTGCTGTGTGTTAATTTCCTAGGGCTGCTGTTAACAAAATACCATTAGCTGGGGAACTTAAATGACAGAAATAATTGTCTCACAGTTCTGCAGGCTAGAAGTCCAAGATCAAGGTGTCAGTAGGATTGGTTGCTTCTGAGAACTATGAGGAAGAGCATGTTCTATGCTTCTCGCCGAGCTTCTGGTGGCTTGCTGGCAATGTTTTGTGTTCCTTGCCTTAGAGAAGTATCACCCCACTCTATGCCTTCATCTTGACAGTATTCTCCCTGTGTGTGTCTCCGTGTCCAAATTTCTCCTTCTTATGAGGACATCATATTGGCCCACTCTAATGACTTAATTTCAACATGATTACCTCTATAGAGACCCCATCTCCAAATAAGGTCACACTCTGAGGTACTTGGGAATTAGGACTTCAACATATGAATATTTGTGGAACACAATTCAACCCATAACAAACTGCATCCCACAAACTCTGATTAAAAAGTGCTTTCATTACTGTTTCCTAAGACTATCTTCCATTCCAGTTTTTACTTCCTCTTTAAGAGTTATTTAAGAGAGCCTTTAAAATTTCCAGATGGAGGGAGTTTTTGTTTTCTTTTTTGTTATCAGTGTTCAGTTTAATGAATTATAGTTATAAAATGTTATCCATACATCTAATTTTTAGAATTTATTGAAGATTTATGTATTGGCTAATGTATGATCAGTTTCTATAAAGATTCTCATGGTTTTTGGAGGAAAAAAGCTTATTCGTTATTCTTTGGTTACCTGGCTTAATCAGGTCTATCTCATCAATTAGTTAAGGTTTCTATACTCTTACCTATTTTTGTCCTGTTGGTGTATTATAAACCTAGAGAAGTGAATTAAATTCCCCTTCTACTAGTGTACATCTACCTATTTCTCGAGTCTCTTGTACTTTCTGCTTTATAAATGTGGATGCCCTATTATTTGGTGTGCAAATATTTATAAATTTTTTTAAAAAGTAAAAGTCATAGAAACAGAAAGTATTGGTGGTTACTAGGAGTTGAGGGGTAAGGGAAATGGGGAGACATTGGTCAAAGGGTACAAACTTTCAGTTCTAAGATGAGTAAGTTCTGGGTGTCTAATGTAAAACATAGTGACTACAGTTGACAATACTGTATTGTAAACTTGAAATTGCTGACAATACATCCTAAATGTTTTCACACACACAGAAAGGTAACTATGTAAAGGGATGGATGTGTTAACTAATCTTATTATAATCATTTCACAATATGTATGTATATCAAATCATCACATTGTGTAACTTTATACAATATTATGTCAGTGTATCTCAATTAAGCTAAAAAAAAAAAGTTATCCTTACTGAATTATACTCCTTACATTACAATGTACTCTTTCCCCCTCACTTAATGATCTTTGTCCTATAACCCACCTTATCTGATATTAGGATAACAACCCCTGCTTTCTTTGTGTTTTTCCCCGTGTATATCTGTCTATCCTTTAAGGCTCAAAATCTCTGAATCTTTATGTTGTACATGTGTCTCTTGTGTATGACATAGAGTTATGTTTGCTTTGGCTCATTCTGAAATTATTTTATCTTAATAAAGATTTACTTTTGTTAACAAGTCAAATATGTTTCATCTTCGTTCTTCCATATGGTTTGTATCATGTTGCTGTTGAATAGTGCTATTTTTAGTCTTTTAAAATGTAACCTATAGTTCTTTTTATGTGGAGTTATTCTGATATCAGAAGATTTATATGTTTATTCTAATACTTGCTTTCATAAACAGTATTGTTTTAATGACCTTAACACTGCATTTCCTTAGTTAGTTTCCTACCATAAATAGAAAAATTATATTTTCCCTTCTTCCTCTGTCATGTTTCTTCATTTTCCCACATAGCTCAGAGATGAGGATACTGTTATAATCAATAACTATTGATTAACTGTTACTCTTTTCTAAAACACAATAAAAGACACACAATGTCATGAAAAAAGTTCATTCTCTTCTCTATTCTATCTAGATATCCTAAATTAGGTAGTCTAGAACCAATCACCACATCTGTTTGAAAACATTCCCCAGGACCTAAAGACAGGAATCCTAACACTCTGTAAAGAAAGAATGGTTTTGTCAATGTAGGAGCACATGCTACACCAATATTCTTCTCTTAGGTCCAATTCCTGATTTTGCTATTGTCCAGGCTCTGGATGTGGCATAAAACCAGTGATCAGAAAAAACAAAAAGCAGTGATCAGTGGGAGAAACCAAGACTGGATCTCTACTAAGAAGCTGTTCCAGAGGCCTGGCCCTTGTCAACTGCAAAAAATACAAGATCCACAGGACTGGAGGTAGAAGTAAATTTTAGAGATATACCTCATTATCACAATGAATCCAAAGGTCTATGTGCCTACTGCACCTGCTTAATCAGTATAAAAGGTGATGTATGTCTCTCCACAGTTTTGCTTTATGGTTGTTGAGCCAGAGTATTTCAGTCTAGATTACAAATTATAGAGTCTCACCCCACCTATAAACCATACACGTTTGATTGACAAAGATGCCAAGTAGCCTTGCCTTCATTATCACCATAACTAGAAAGCACATGCTTGCATCTGCCATTGATTAGTTGCCTTCCCTGCTAAGCCTCAGTTTCCTCCTCTGTAAAATAAAAGACCAAAAAAGGGACGTGAGTTCATCACTCTCAAAAGTTCTTTTTTTGTTGCTGTATCAGAATTGTATTTCTATGTAGTTTCACCATTTTGCGTTACAATCACATTCTCTGTATCATAGTTAAGGGTCAGAATAAAAAATGGACAGAAAAGTGCTTCCTAAGTTATACAGTACTGTGCGAACAACAAGCACCATTATTACTTCAAGAGACTTCTTGGCACTTTCTTTTGGGGGGAAAAAAAAAAGAAAGGAAATGAGACACTCTTGTTGATTTTTAGGGTTGGGTTCATGAAAAGGTCTTTTTCTACCAACTCAGGGACATGTACAAAGTATGTGGTGTCCCCCAGGACAGCAGGACTCGCTTTACAGGAACCAGGATTGAGAGGAATGGCTCACGTGCTCACAGAAATATCCAGCACATGAGAGTTTCAGGTGAAAGCCAATATGTGGGAGGCTCTGAGGCTCTTAATTAAAAGGTCAATCAAATTTTTCCAAGGCAATTTTATAGTGTGCATTAAAAGAATTCATGGTCTGTTTTCTCCAGTTGGGTGGAGTTCAAAGCTACTGAAGCATGCAGTTCTGGGACTAAGGAACAACAAGTAACACAAGACCTTCATTAGACAAACGTAACTAAAGCTGACAAACATCCCAATCCTCTCCCACCCCCAACCTCTTTTATAGAATCTGTCTTTAAAGGGGAAAAGCCCAGTGATAAGTCTCAGCACTTTGGTACTCCTGTTACTTTGGGAAATCTTACTAAATATCTCAAGTAGATATCCTTTCTCTTTCTCTTACCTAGAATGAATTGTTCATTTCCCTAACCCTTCTCTAAACTCCACTCTTCTAGATCAGGAGTTGGCAAACTTTTTCTGTAAAGGGCCAGGTAGCAAATATCTCAGGTTTCATGGGCCAAATGGTATCTGTTGCCATGATTTAACTTTGCAGTTGTAGTACAAGACTGTCACAGACAATACATCAGCAAATGGACATGGCTGTGTTCCAATATAATTGTATGGATGAACACTAAAACTTGAATTTGAATTTCAACAGCTCACAAAATACTATTTTTCTTTTGATTTTTCTCCCAACCATTTGAAAATGTTAAAAAAAAAAATCTTAGCTTGCAGGTTGCACAAAAAAAGGCAGTGGGCCAAATTTGGCCCATTGGCCGTAGTTTGCCAACACCTCCTCTAGATCATGAACAACTTGCAGTCAGGGACTGACTCATAATCAAGTTTTTCCTAATACTTGCTTTGGTGATTGACACCTATGAGAGACCCAAATGCAAAACCTTGAAGGAAAAAGCAAGAGAGGGAGACCATGGGAAGGACAGCAGATGCATCCATCACATACAACAAAATAAGCCTTTCATGTTCTGTTTGGGTATTTGAAGGGAGAAAAGAGTAGAAGCCAACAGTATCACTTTGGAGTCAGAAAGATCCGAATTTGAATCTCAGCTCTACTATTGCCTGGCTTGGCCCCAAGTGAAAAACTGAACATGTGGACACATTTGCCGCAAGTGACAGAAAAATCAACCAGTGGTGGTTAAACATGGCAGATATTTATTGTCTCACTTATCAAGAAAGCTGGATATAGTGGTTCCAAGGCTAATTCAGTGGCTCAGTGATATCACTGAGGTCACACACTCCTTCTGGCTCCTGCTCTGATATCCTGAGCCACTGGCTTTTCATCTTCATGTGTGTCATCTGTGGTTACAAGGAGCTGTCCCAGCTTTAAGCATCGCATCCAGCATGGTCAAGCCAGGAAGGAAGGAAAAGAGGAAGTGCCAGCTCTATTTCCTTTCAGCTGCTATCTTCTACCAGCAAGCTAATGTCCAACCTAGAACTCTCCAAGCAGATGCTATCTAAGTTCCTGTTGTCTAGATGTGGGTTATGTGGCCACCTCGGCTGCAAGGGAGGCCAGTCTTTACCATGGGAACCAAGAGAAGATAGAGTCAGGGGGACTGGCTTGGGAAGACCTTACTAGTGCCCATCTCAGGGAACCTGGGTGGTTTAGTTAGTGGAGCACCTGACTCTCGGTTTCCACTCAGGTCATGATCTCAGGGTTGTGAGATCAAGTCCTGCATCAGACTTGGGATTCTCTCTCCCTCTGCCTTTCCCATTCATGTGCGTATGCATGTGCTCTCTCTCTCTCTCCCTCTTTCCAAAATAAATAAATCTTTAAAAAAATATAGTGTCAATCTCACAGACTGTCATGAGGACAAGTGATATGATGTGTGAAAAACATGGGCACATAAATACTTAGTCAATTACAGCTACTATGATCAGTAGGACTAGCTTAGATACTTTCAGGATTCTAGACTATGACCCCTACACTGTCAGTATGAAAACTTATTTCTCAGATGAAATCAGAAAGTCTCATACCCCTTGGCACAACATTCTAATTTCATACAATTAAAGAGAATGAAGATGGATATTCAATAGAGTGAGTGAGTGAGTGAGTGTGTGTGTGTGTGTGTGTGTGTAAGATATTAGGCTACTGATTTACTTTATACTGCTCAAGATGTACACAAAGCTATATATGCAGATACACATGCATTATGAATAAATGAGAAAAGCCTGGTGATGATAGATATGCTTCACATCCGGTATGTTAAATTAGGTAACTTACACACTTTACCCAAGCTTAAAACCTGAGTTATCCTTCCCTCTCTCTTTGCCTTTCCTGGTCAGTCAATGAGTCCTGTGGATTTTGTACTGCAATATGTTTCATATTTTTCCAGGACCCAAGCATAACCTTTATCATTTCCTGTCCAGACAACTGCAACGGACTCCTAAGTATTCTCCCACCTCTAGTTGCAAGCCATTCCCATCTTCTGGCCAGGGTTATCTACGTGAAGCAAAGCTCTGACCAAGCCCTTTTTGTGCTCAAAAACTTTCAATGGCTCCCTAGTGCCTATGAAGTTCAAACTCCTCATGTTATTCAAGGTGTTCCTGACTTGCCCCCAACCTCTTTTACCCATTCTACTCCCTACTGGTTCACTGACCAGCTCACTTAGAAACTTCTCTCTGTTCTGTGAACACACCCACCCCACTTTCTGCAACATCTCAGCCCACGCTACTCCATCTCTGCTCTTCTAGACCCTACTGCATAGGGCTGATGGGCAGTTTCCATTTTATATTCCACTGAAACTCAGCTTGCAGAGGACTTCAGGGAACCCAGAATTTTATGAACCATGATTTGTGCAAAACTACTTGATTAAATCAATAAAATGGTCAATAACTGCCTGCGATGTTTTCTTGGTCCTGGGACATCTAAACGAGCTGACAACTGACAATTTTAAATTGAAATGTCCCATCAAGCAAGTTGGGATGGAGACAGCTGATTCAGACAGCAGATTCAGCATCTGGACTGGAGGGAGGGGCCCACTGGAGTTCAGCATGGTTTTCTTCTCCCTCTTTATAGAGATGTCAGAAGAGCTTTCATATGGCAGAAGGGTAATGTGCTCTGCACTGTGCCAAAGCTGGAAGGGAGATACCACATTTGGTGACAGGCGTGGCGCAGGCCGTGCCATTTTGTCATCCAGTTAATTCTGGATCCAGTTAATTCCAGTGTCTCTGTGAGGAAGGCATTCTCATTACCTGTATTTTCTAGTGGAGGTCAGAGACCCAGGGGATGAGCAAGTTCTTAAGGCCACAGTGCCAAGATTCTGAACCAAGTCTGTCTGACTCCAAAGTTTCCCCAGTCTATGCACTTACCCATGATTAAACAGCAGGTGTGAGTTATTAAATTTGGATCAGCTTCTGTCAGGGATGCTGCAGAATACATTTGTGCAGGGGACAAGAGACTGGGCTAGATGAACTCTGGACGTCTCTCCCAGTGGAGAGATTCTAAGAGTCCATGTATGGAACAAGCAGTCAGAAGAAGACCAGTCCTCACTCTGGCTATTGGAGGACTTCAGATCTTTCAGATCTGGAAACAGAATTCAAACAGGGGAGCTCAGCCATCACCCTTAAGGTGACTTGAATTTCAATACATTTTTTTCATCAACCCCACTCCCATATTTCAACAATACCACCCTTCCAATTTTCCCCATCATGTATTATTTGCTATTGTTTCATGTTTCTATGATTAGTCTTCAAAGCTAGTCTACAAAAGGTAGATGGTAGCAATCAGTTCTTCTCTTCAGTTATACATACTTCTAGTATGTATAACTCAGCCTTTCCTATGTAAGTGACCACCACATGACTTAGTTGGCTGGAGATCAGCCAGAGTTTGCTTGATTTCTACTGGGTTCAACTAGGCTTGACTCCAAGCCATGTGCTAGATTCAGCAACTTCTCATTCTTCTGGGACCAGCCTCCAGTGCATGTCTTCTTTATGGCAACAGAAGAAGCACCGGAGTGTAAACCAAATCACACAAGACATTTCAAACCCCCTGAATCATATTTTCTAATATCCGAGCGGTCAAAAATTTATGTGGATAATTTCAATGTCAAGAAATGGGGAATTTCACTCTGTATATCATAAACCCATGACAAGGGTATGGATATCTACTATAGTAGCCCATGTTGGGCTCCTTGCTCAGTGGGGAGCCTGTTTCTCCCTCTCCCTCTGCCTGTTACTCTGCCAGCTTGTCCTCTCTCTACCTCTCTCTGTCAAATTACTAAATAAAACTTTAAAGAAAAAATTTTTTTAAATACAGGTCCATCTTCCTCCCCCTTCTCTAAATACACCCCCACACACCACACACACAAGTGTATGTATACACACACACACACATCTATATGTATGTATATATGTACATATGTGCATACCCATATGCATATATACACCAATCCTGGCACACAGCTGCTGCCAGCACTATGGCCATGGAGAACGACCTGTGTCTGAGAGTCGCACGGATACCCAGGTCCTGTGGGCTTCCTCACGCTCTCACACATTCTCTTTGTGTGAGAGGAGCCATTTTTAAAACCTGAGGTCAAATATCAGCCCTCTTCTCTAGACTTTTTCCCCTTCCTTGGCATCCAAGACCCCAAAATTGTCTCCTGGAAGCTGGCCAGGGAACTGGGCTGTGCAGCTTCAGTCTCCAACAGCTAGGGATGGACTCTGGAGGTTTGACCCCCCCCAAAGTACAAGACACAAAAGAGAGGGAACACCTCCGGATGGCTCAGTAGTAATTTAGTAGCCAAATCCCTCAGCCCTGGTGTTAAGGGTTTTAACTACCACTCATCATCTGCTATATCTCCCTGCCATTTGAAGGGAAGGGCTGGGACCTCTTCCTCTCCCTGACCCCTTTTCAAGTTTTCTGTGACTAGCTCCCTGCGTGCAAAATGTCTGCTCTGCCTCACAGCCTCAGCTGCTCATCTACTGTTTGATTTTCTCCTACTGCCTCCTATTGCCAATTCTTCGCCCTGGAAGCTACAAATACCTGTAGGCAGTTTCTTAATTATTTAACACTTTTACAGTCAATTTCCCAGACCTGACAAGGGAGCCATCCAGGATGCTGCGGCCTCTAAGTGTGCTCTCTTCAGGAAGCCGAGGCCTCTTGCTCTACCCACGGGCCCTGGCCCTCAAGGGGTCTGACATCAAATGGGTCTCTTATCACCTTCAAATTCACCAGCCTGGTCTGTCATACTTGGCTGAGGGCCTAGGACTTAGTTCAGAAAAGGCTTCTAATTGTATACCTTGTAGCTCAATGGCTGTAGCTCAACAGCACTTGCCAATAGACAGATCGGTCCAGGACTCAGTATATACTTACCATATATAAGATTCTAGTCCGGAGCAGGGGTGGGCAAACTATGGCCCATAAACAGGCCCATAAACCTGTTATAAAGTTTTACTGGAACACAATTATACCATTTATTTATGTATTATCTATGGCAGCTTTTGAGCCAAGATGCCAGAGTCAAATACTTGGCAGCAGAGTTCATGGGGCTTGCAAAGCCTGAAACTATTTGCCCTCATCTAGACAACAGGCACGCAGCTGAAAGTTGTCTGAAGAATCTTACTGGTTCTCATGGCCTTCACAGCAAGCATTTGTGACTGCCAAATCTATAGCTCTATTTGGACCTCTCTTCCAAGTGCCAGAGTCATCATGTGCAGCACTTTGGGGCATTTTCAACCGCAATCCCTAAATTCTGCTGGATTCTCAAACCTGACCTCCCTGTAAGAGCCTCTCTTCCCAGTGTGTCTCCTATTTCCCTAACGGCATCACTGCCCACAGATCCTGTGTCTCAGTCATCTGAGAGACACCCCTGGATCCTCCCTTTCCCTCAGCTCTTGTAACTACATGTACCTGTACCTGTAACTACCATGTAACTGCCATGGCTCCTCATATAGATCTCCAGATCTGTCCTGTCTGTTCCAAACTCACTGCCACCGCTCACTTTGTCTCCTGCCTGTAGGGCTACAGAAGTTTCCCCTTTCCACCTCCAAGTTCACCTTGGTGCAGAGGGATGAAGGTCAGCCAAGCTCAGGCACCAAAGAAGCACGTGATTCACAGCTTTTCATATGCTTCAAGAGAACAGCCCTTATTGTTCAAAAATAACCATGGCCAACACTTAACAGAGCACTTACTATGTTCTAGGCGTGGTTCTGGGTAATCTATGCACATTAACACCTCTGATCGTCCTAACAGCCTCATGAGATAGACAAGCTTATTATCACATCCCCATATGACAGACGGGGAAACTAAGATTCAATGAAACTGAATAATTTTCCCAAAGTCACCAGCAAGGAAAGGGAGAAGTTGGGATGCAAGCCCAGGGACCCTGGCTCCAGAGTCTATTCTCTTAACCACGGTGAGACACTGCTTCTCTTTAGCCCAGAGATTAATTTCACTTGCCAGGGTCACCAACATGGAACCCAAGGTCAGTTTGGATAATAGCTTCTTTGCAGTCTGGAACATTCCTAAGGAGAATACAGATAATTCTTGCCCAAAGGATTACTGTGATGCACCAGGAGAGGTGCTGCCCAACCACCAGGCTTCCCCTTGCAGGAGGGAGGTCCAGGGGCTCAGGACAAAACATGAGACCCAGAAATCCCAGAGCCGCATGAGTGAGAGAACAGGATTCCAGAGTGGGGCTGAAGCAGGGCAATTTTAACCCTTGAGCAGTCTTTCTCCTGTATTTGTCTCAGATGAAAACCATTACCAAGTTATCTTTCTTCTCCCTGATCTGTCACTCTCCAAGCTTTTATCATGAATAGCAACATGCTTAAATATTCAGCAAGTGCCCTGCAGAGCACTGAATAACAAAAGCACACAGGAAAGGTCACAGTCTCAACCCCCTTCCCACTCCCGGGAATTTACAATTTTAATGGCAAGACCCCAAAGCTGAACTCTATATAATGTGACTTAAAAATGTAGAAGAAATCATTTCCTCCCCTGTTTTCTCAATGTTGACTTTCTCTTGTCTTCATTGGGTATGACCAAGAGGAAAATGTATGTAAAATGAGATAGTTAATGCATCTGAACAAAATATATTAAGAATCTACTCTGTTCAAAGCTCTCTCCTTGGCAAGAAAAGTGGTGATAAACATGAGTGCCAAATAATTTCTACCTTCGTAAAGTTTTCTATTTAGCAGGGGAATAAAGTTCTTTTTTTTTTAAGATTTTTTTATTTATTTGGCACACAGAGAGAGAAATCATAAGTAGGCAGAGAGGCAGGCAGAGAGAGAGGAGAAAGCAGGCTCCCCTAAGAGCAGAGAGCCTGATGCAGGGCTCCATCCCAGGACCCTGGGATCATGACCTGAGCTGAAGGCAGAGGCTTAACCCACTGAGCCACCCAGGTGCCCCAACAGGGGGATAAAGTTCTATGTCTATATTCATAGTGCACTGTGTTACTGCCCCAAGGAAAGGTCCACATATGGGAACTAATGGTTAATGCCACTCATTAAGCCCCAACTCTCTGTGAAGCTCTGTGTTCAGTGCTGCAAGCCTTCTGCCATCTCCTATTATCTTTAAACAGCCCTGCGAGACATATTTTTATTAGCCCCATTTTACAAATGAGAAAATTGAGGCTAAGAGAAGCTAAGTAATTTGACCTAGAAGTAAAAGAGCTGGCATTTTAACTCAAGCAATTCAGATCCCAAAGCCCATAGTAGAAGCATCATTTGAGCTCCTTTTCGCCCCCCAAATGAATAAAATGTTAATAGGAGTGATATGAGTCAGTGCATTCCAAGCAGAGGAAAGAGAGTGAGGAAGAGCCCGGAGACAAAGAAATGTAAGGTGTCTGCCTTGGGTGGAAGAATGAGGGAACGTGGTAGAAAGAAGTCTTAAGGGTGGGTTGTGCTTCTGGCTGGATACTGAGGAGGTCCTATCACTTGGTGACCACTGGCTAGCCAGAATGGAGAACATCACATTTTAAGACATAAAAAACCACCTTAGAAAGCTCTGGCTTTCTCCAATTTTAAGCCAAACTGTGTCTATGTCCTTTGAACCTCAACACGGTTCCTATAATCTTTTTTTAAAAGCATAACTAAATCTTTAGCAATTTTGAGTCAAGCAAACATGGACTACCAGGACAGACTGCTTGTCCTTGCAATGGGCGTTCATGCTCTGGTGACAGAGATAGCAGGGGCTCAGCTGCCCTCCAGCTAATCACTTCTCCTTCTGAGAGGAATAGCTATGCAAGGCAGTAGCTATTGCCTTGCATCTCTGCCTCATCAAAGGAGAATCAAATTGGTTTGTGGGGCATACTATTGGGATTCATATGTGACATGTTACATTAATAGAGTGTTTGAAGTATGGCCTTCAGAAAGCATGCTTCCATTTGTTGTACTTTATCATAATCAAGAGACTCAGGGCTTTAACTGAAAAAAGAGAACAGGGTCTGGAGTCTACTTACTGGATGAATAGAAGCAGATAAACAGAGGGCAGGAGGCAGACTATTACTGAAAAACACGCCAGTCCATGTTTTCAATAAAAATACGCATTTCGGCACTGCCCAGATGAGGTCTTATGAGCAGGAAGCCTCAGAGTCTTTGGGGAGCAAGAGCATGACCAACTTTCTGCAGTGTCTGGAGTGTACGAGAGGGGCCCCAGAGATTAAAGGACTCCAATCATAAAATTAGAGCTGGAAGCAACAATGGAGATCGGTCCATCATTTTAAAATTGGAGAAGCTAAAGCCCAAGGAGAGCAAAGACTTAGCCAAGGTCACATAGATGGTTAGCAATGGGATGTGAGTTGAAGTATCTTGATCTCCAGTCCAGGGTCCGTTTATGACATCATTCTGCCCTCTAGGAGAAAGTCACTATGAGCAAATGGTAAATGTTCTCAGATGTCAGAAATCCAAGTGTGGATACAAAAGGTCAAGGGCGGCTTCAAGGAGGACACAGAACGATGTGAAGTGGGGTTTAACCAGGCAGAAAGTAGAGGGCATTGCAGCTGCAGGGGGATGCCCTCCACCTGCCCAGAATGTGCCAAGCTTGGCATCTCAGTATCAGGAAAAGAAGTAAGCAGATTCTTGTGGTAAAAAAAATTGCTACAGCAGTAAAATTAAATCTCCTTTCCGGAAGAAATGTAAACTCATAAGAGATGAGAAACCTAAACCTTTGTGCCCTAGTTTAACTGTTTTAAGAAACCAACAGCTCCTTGGATGGTTGAAGAGAGAGGGAAGAAAAAACCTGGCTTGCCTCCCCGCTTAAAGGAAGAGTATTTCTTACAGCAGCTATAAACATTTATGAAGCATCTGAAAGGCTTCATCCCCAGTAGGACAACGAGGACAGGGACAGTCCCCCAAAAGCATGGAGGAACCAGGTTCACCTTCCCCAGAGCCTTTCCCATTCACCAATGGGTGACAGGATCCCAGGAGACCTCAGTCTCCCTTGAGAATAACACGCTCAGTTCATTGGCCCATAACAAATGTCCACCAGCCAGAATGGGATGCAGTCTCTAAAATGATGCAGGTAAAGACAACAGCTAACATGGAGAAGGGTTTATAAAATAAATCTGAGGGCACCTGGGTGGCTCAGAGGGTTAAGCCTCTGCCTTCAGCTCAGGTCATGATCTCAGGGTCCTGGAATCGAGCCCCACATTGGGCTCTCTGTTGAGCGCAGAGAGCCTGCTTCCCCCTCTCTATCTGTCAAATAAATAAATAAAATCTTTTTTAAAAAATGAGTCTGGTGAACAGTAGAGAACCTGTGCCTAAAGCAGGATGATGGTAGAGATGTAAAATATACCTAGGATGAATTAAGACTGAAAAGATAAATGAACATAATTGTAACCAGTTGGTGGGATTATGGGTGCTTTTTACATCTTTAAAAATAATCTTCATTATAATCATATGTGATTAAAATAATAAATACAGTCTGCAATCCTTTTATCAACTGTACTTGCTTTTTTCTCCAGCCCACTCCCAACATACACTGAGCCAATAAAGCAAGGAGGTAGTTTTTTTTTTTTTTTTACTCACCTTCCCACACCCTCTCTGTAATATCATTTTATACCCTGTATTATCTCTCTAAGACCTAATTCCTTAACTGTCATCTCCAACTACTGACTTCTCACTCTCCTTCTCCCTGCTAGCTGCCTTCCCAAAATATTTCCTAGCATTAAAGCCATCCCCAGAGATCAGCAGTGCATAGCTAATCTGGTGCAGGAAGGGGCCTACAGAGGTAGGGTGTTCTCTAGGATAATATACTTGCTTGACAGCTGGATGGTCTCCAGAGAGCTGATAATGACTCCCCTCTCTGTTCATATATGTCTCTCCCTTTCCTTAAAAATTGGGCTGGCCTTAGTGACCCGCTTGACCAACACAGTGTAAGGGGAAGACACATTCTGGAGCTTCTGAGTCCAGGTCATAGGAAACCTTGTGCCTTCCTCCCAGCAGTCCTGGAATACTTACTCTTGGGATGCTGTCTTCAAGAACCCAGTTACGATGCTGTGAGAGGCCCAGGCCACATGGAAAAACTAAGTGTAAGTGAACCAGTCTAGTCAGCACATGTGGTGACTAGCCCCATCGCTGGCATCGACTTCCAGCCATATGAGTGTGCTATCGTGACCAGCCAGCCCCACTGAGCTCTCCGATGACTGCCACTGCAGCCTCCACATGATTCAAACTGTGTGAGAGACCACAAGTGAAAAACATCTAGATGAACTAACTCAGTTCACAGAACCCAGAAAGATAATAATGTGGCATTTTAAGACACAGGATTTTGGGATGTTTTGCAATGAAACAATAAAAACATTTAAAAAAATTTTTTTTTAGTTGGATCCCAAAACTTCAATTTCTGTGGTCCTTGGTTTGGTGAAAGATTCTAGGAAGGACTGCATTTCTGTTCAGTCATTTCTTTAATCATTCATTCATTCATTCACTCATTCATCCAACTTAAATATAACAAAGAATACCTCTGTATAAGGTACTGTGGCAGATGCCAAGAGGCTTAGCAAAGTGGATCAGAAACAACCCATGCAAAAACTGTAATTCATCAAAGGTATTGATGTATTACATATAAGTGGAAAAATGACTTGAATTTGGATGGGCCACATGGGTAGGATTTGAGTATATGCACATTTAGGCAGAAAGGCATTGAAGAAAATGAGACTAGGATGATCAAGGAAAGACCGGTGGAGCAAGACAGCAGGGAGAAGGCAAGGGGAGCAACAGGAAGGCCTCCAGAATGATCTAAAAGTAAGGAGCTCCAAAGAGAATAGTGGGGAGTAGGTCTGGCTGGGAAGGTTGAGACCTGGCCCTTGAGCAGGTCTCCTTGGGTAGCAGCTCTCTGAGCTGTGCTGTGAATCTGTCTCTGAAGGCCATGATCAACATGATCTGTGTTCTCTGCCACAGACCAGTCACTGATTGTTCCCAGATGCAAGGTCATTGTTTCGCCAAAACCTGAGATTAAAGAATACAAGGATCAAATCTAAATAAATCTCCAAAGAATTCAAATAGCATATCTTTCTGTGCATAAAGGACAGCTCCCATTGCATTTATGAGCTCTAGCAAATTCCATACATTTGCCTCCCATTAATATTGATGGGCCCATGAAGATGCTATTAGGTGGGAGAGCATGATCACAGCCCAGAGTTAATGGGTGAAAGAATTGATCCCATTTCAACCTCTAGGGAAATGCTGAAGATGGAGTTGGACAAAGCTTACAGGCATTGTTCCCAAAGTATTATCTGACCTGGATTCCTAACCGTGCTGATAACTTGTAGTATGAACTTGGGCAAACTCTCCCTCACTGATCCCCAGTTTCAGAACAATGAAGAGTATCTCTGAGATTGCTTTAAGCTCTGACACCTTGTGATTCTACAGGGGTGAGGTAGGACCTGACTCTTACACATCCGCCATCAACTTCAAATGTATCCATGGAGTTCTAAATCCTAATGGCATCAGTGTTTGGCTAGTGCTGTGTATGAGCTGGTGCTAGGCTGAGAGTAAGATCGAATCTCAAATTCCCAATATTTGACTTTTCCCCAGAGCATCAGGAAACCACAATCCCAGTTTCTCCCTGCACATCTCACCCCTGGGGTCAAACTTCATTACTGTATGCCTAAATGTAATAATACATTTAGATTTGGCTCATGCATAAAACACTGTTAGGATTCACTCAGAAAGGGGAAATTCTCTTCATCAGATTTTTTTTCTCACCCTTCTTAAGGGTATAACATAATTTCATCTCACCACACCACAAATTTACATCAACTATTTGGAAAAACAATATTCAGCTTCTCATTAATACTTAAATATCTTATCAAGAGCTTGTAATTTTTTTTTAAGATTTATTTATTTTGACAGACAGAGATCACAAGTACGCAGAGAGGCAGGCAGAGAGAGAGAGGAAGGGAAGCAGGCTCCCTGCTGAGCAGAGAGCCAGATGTGGGGCTAGATCCCAGGACTCTGGGATCATGACCTGAGCTGAAGGCAGAGGCTTTAACCCACTGAACCACCCAGGCGCCCCAAGGGCTTGTAATTTACTATAAACAAGAAGTGATGTTTATGCTAAAGTGAATTATCAGCCCATGGACTTATAAACTGAGTGCTCTTGGTTCTTTGGAGGAGACAGTAGCAGCTTTATTTAAGAACATATGAAACTTCACAATAATGCAGGCCCCAGTATCCCCAGTTTTGAGTACCGAGATGAGTGTTCCCATACACCAACAAGGGCTCCCTATCTCAGGGGTTGTGGTGCACATAGAATGGCACCATTTGCTAGTACTAAAATGTGCTTCAAATATGATGCTCCTTCTTTCATCTCTATAGGTTGCTATGCTCACCTGTGTCAGTTGATTCAGCACCATGAACCACCCTTCTCTCTTGCTGAACAACCAGGTAGCATTCAGAGGAGAAAATGGGGGATGTCAGTAGGAGTTCCCTCATTAGTTCTGACTTGCGGGAAGTAATGTTAAAATGGACCACCCAAGCACATTTTATTTTGGACCCCTCAGTCTGATGTGTTCCCTGATGTATGCCCCAAATTTTCCCCTCCATTTTCCTTTAAGCAGGTGAGGGGTTGGGTAAGAAAGGATGAGAGTTTGTTTTGAGGAAAGACAACCATGTAGAAAAAGGATAGTCTCATGCCTTGTTCCAAGAATCAAGAAACAATTCCAAGAATCAAGAAATGGTGGCTAAGAGCCAAGGAACAGTAGATAAAACACTGGAGCCTAATTGTCTGGGTTTGAAATCCAGCTCTGCTGCTCACTCTTAGTGTGATGTTAGGCATATGACTTAACCTCTCTGTTCACAGGAGTCAACCCATAATATAGGGAGAGTAACAGTGCTTACAACCCCATGGGGCAGTTGGGATGATTAAATGACATCACACATAGGAAACCCTAGAGCAGTTTGCTATTTTATTGCTCTGGGAGCTTCTGAAGCTACTAAGATAGCCCTAAAACTGAGCTGGTTCCACACCAGCTGGTCTTGTAGACTGTGGCCAGTCAATAAGGAACACCTCTTCCAGGCCCTTCCCACCACATGTCATGAACAGCTCCTGCCTCTTTCCCTCTGAGTTAGAGAAGGGTAAGAAATAGAGTAGTTGAGAATAAGACCTAAAAAATTCAGGGCAGTTATAACAGTAACAACTGGACAGTCCAGACACTTGGTTCCAACCCCAGTTCTGGTTCAGATTATGCATGTGATCCTTGTGGAGGTTGATCTAGATGGCCTCCATGATCCCTCCCGGTTCTAAGACTCTGACACCCAAGAGCCCAGAGTCCTTGCCCAACACCACTGTCTTTGGAATGGAGGCGCTGATCACCATGGCTGCCGTGCCTTTGTAAATCCTATCCTTCACATAGGACTAAACTCATTCCAGGTCACAGCTGCCTCCCACTTATACCTGCCTCTGTTCTAAGATGAAGTGATGGTGCTGAAGGGTTTGGGTCCTTTACAACTCCCACATCTGTGGAATCCCCACCTTCATAGGTACCCAAAAGCTTCTGGAACCCCATGGATCACAGTCTACTAATCACATCCTCTTATGCCTTCAGTAAGGTCTTTTCAGGGGAAGCTCTGAGATAACTAAACTATACTTGTTTTTCTGCCCTGCCCAAAATAACAGCATATGTTTTCTGGGTTATGTCAGCTCACTGAGCTGTCAAAGACACTTGAGAAAAATCAAATATTCTCTGTAGATGGTGTTGCCACACACCTTATACACACACACACACACACACACACACACACACACACACGCGCTCTTTAAATCACCATACAGAGTCAGGAAATGATGGAGGACTGACATGCAGGAAGAGGAGAATTTTATATGCACTCATCCATTCTTCCCCCAAGTTGAATCTGTGGGCTTTAAAAATCCAAATGACTCCTGAATCCTATCTGCATTAAGCTGAAAAGTAAAATATTTGGCAATCAGAGTTTGGTAAGCAACTTTGCTGAGTGGGCAAAAGGAGAGTGGGCCACACTTGGCATTTCCCCTGCTGTCTTGTGTCAGCTATGTTAATGGGCCACTTGGTGATAAATGGAGACACAGAGTGACCTCCAGCATTTGTACTAGAATGTAAATGTCTTATGTAGGAAGATTTATTGAATTTTAGAAGGTGAGTGATAGCCTTCCCACATCGTGAGCTCTCATCAAATATTTCCTGAATGATTGATGTTTTCTTTCACTTTATAGACTCCCTCAAGGAATAAATACAATTGAAAAGAACAGCACAGAATTTCTACTTAATTAGATGTGTTTCCTATAAACTAGAACTCTTTACTAAAATATAAAAGTATAAGCACTAATTTGAATTAGCATAGTGTCATACTTAAATGGGCTGCTTATTTCAAACCCAGATATATAAATATGTAGGTATAATTAGAAGCTTTGCTCACTGAGGCTTAACTTTCTGGAGTGATATTTAAACCAGGGGCTCTTTACTTTATGGATATTCCTGGACATTTGAGACTCTCTTGGAAGTTATCAATCTCTTCCTGCAAAAAAAATGCATCCATAAATAACATTTTATCACATTTTGAAGGTTTACATAGATCTCGTGGAGCCCTTTCATGACCCTTCCTTCTTACCCCAACCCCCTGGGTCTATGAATCCAGATCTAGAATCTCTGACTTTGTTCTTAGCCCTAGTCCTAGCTTAAATACTATGCTTCTCCCCTTGAGTTTTTGCAAATTAGAGTTTGAGAAGAACTTCTTCCCTAACCTCAATACTGTTTCAGGTTCAAGATTCAGAAATGTTTGGCAATAAAAGCTCATGAGCATTTTCCTTTATTGTGGTTTCAATCGCCCTAGCAAAGACTTCTTTCAATTTAATGAAGGATGAGGCTTTATCTGCCCTCTACTTTGTCTGTCTTGGCACCTATTATTTTTTCACCTTATACTCAGGGGAAAAAAATTGTCAAAGAGTAACAAGGTCTTGCTAATCTTCACACACAGACACACACACACACACAGATTTGCTTTCTCCTAATTAGGAGGGGCTGACTTTTCTTTCTCTTTTGGAAAGCATGTTTCAAGCTTCTGTACTCCTTTCTAGTGAATAGGCTAAAATATGGTTATACATGCTTAATCTTTCTCATTAAATTTAGACTTCCCTGTGACATAACTCTGTTACTTTTGGTGTAGAGCTCCCCCACCACCATCTCTGAAAGGAACAAGATCTCTTTACACAGATCAGAGAAAGTTTGTTAAACAGATATCCTCTCTTTGTTAAGCTGGAAGTCCTCAAATATGATGTCTGAAGAAGTTGTTCAGGCTATTTACATTGGATGAGGCAGAAAGTGAAGCTCAGAGTACCAGTTTCTTCATCTGTTTAAACAAGGTAGCTGATTACAATATTAACCTTGCAGGGTTGCCATGAGGATTAAAGGACACAATGTAGGTAAAGTACCTGGCACAGCACCTGTCATAGCAGCTAATAACAGAAGCTGTCCAATGAGCTCAAGCAAGGGTAACTACAGCACCATGGACAGCTCCTGCAGTCAACCACTTCACTGGTCCTACTGGATACCTCACCAGGTAGCCCTACTTTATGGAGAAGGACTATGTGGTTCTGAAAAGGACCTTGACCACTTAAGTTAACCTCTGGCTTTCTGTGGCAAGGAAATCATATTCTCTATCCCTACCTGAAGCTACATTCCACTGTATGTGAAGTTTATCAAAAGGGTATCAGTGCTCAGAGGTCTTGCTGGATTAGATAGTTGAGTTTTTATTCAGTGTCCTGTGGCTAAGTCCCCAGTTGACCATTCTTCAGAGATCTTCTTTCCAGGTAAGTACAGGGACTCTTTATTTTGTCTCTGTTTCTAAAGAGTGTATTTCTTGACTAACATTCATTTCTCAGGGAAAATAATCCGGCCCTAACCTCTACCTTTCTTGGCCTGCTGTGTGGGTTTCGGGGCAATTTCCTACTGCATTTAGGACAGCCAGCTCTTACAAGTGAAAATACCAGCCAAGGCACTGTCTTTCTAAATAGAACACTGACTAAATGTTAGCAGCCTTCTTCGTCAGAATGGGGCAGGAGCTGTGAGGGGGGCTGAAAAAACATGTGTACGTGCTCTTTGATGACTGTCGTCAGCTTCAAGAGCTCCTGCCACATGCTGTTACATGTGGCTGCCCACATAAGAGAATGTGTATCTATGGCCCATTTCCCCACTCTGTCTTCAAGCCATGGTTCTTGACTCCTCAGTGCCAGTACCACTTGGTGGCAATACAGGTGAACTCTGTAGCTTTGCTCCTAAAAAACTCTATGTTAAAATAGAATCTTGTAAAGTGTTTGTCACTTTATCATTGATGGACATCGGTTTTAAGTGCCTGCTTTGAATTCCAATTGTCCCCTGACTGAATGGTTCTAAATACTTCGTTTTCCAGCTGCCCTGCCTCCTGCCAAATTGGTTCTCTTAGGCATTAGGAGTTTGATCACCATTTATCAACTTTTCCCTAAAGCAGGTCTTGTTACTATTTCCCTGGACAATAGTAATACCTCATGGCTGCTTTTATACCATTTCCCCCCACCTTCAACCCAGTTTATACAAAGCTGCCCAGATTAATTTTCTAAAAGTTTACTTAAGCATACATAGCCTTGCTTAAATTCCTTGCTTGCAATTACATACAAACCCCTCACCCAGTAATTCGGCGTCCTCTTTGATATGTTTCAACCAGCTTTTCCTGCTCTTTTCTCTAATGAATATCTTCTCATATAACAGATGGACTGATTAATAATTCTTTAACAAGTTTACCCTTGTAGCTTTATCCATTTTTCTCTGTCCTCCTAGAAGGAGCTCCCTCTTCTTATAAAATCCTCCCATTCTTCCAGGCTGCCACAAGCCACATTCTTTGCACAAATTTTGCTAAGTAACAATAAAAGCTAACATTTAGTAAGCACTTAAGATACACCAGACACTGCGCTAAGCACATTACAGGCATTATATGTCATTTATTCCTAGGGGGGAAAAAAACTATTATAGCCATACTTTGCAGATTAGGAAAACAAAGTCCAAGAAGCTACAAGGTGTTAGAATTATTGAAAAATGAAGCAGGATTTGAACTCAAGAGAGGCTGAATTTGGGGCTCTTGTCTTTAAACTCTCCTGGGTGCTAGACCCAATGCCCAGCACTTGGCTAACTCAGTGTTCCATAATGTATTATAATTACCTTCAATGCATTTGTCTTCTTTTCCTTCACTCTGGATAGTGAATGCATTATCAACTTTTCCCTATTCATCTATATCTATAGCCAGCAGTTTCTGGAATGTTGGTGGAGGGAACTTCAATGAGGGGGGAAACGGGCTGCACAATGTGAGTATTCTGGATGAAGGAGCGGTCTGTGATCATGAGAGGGAATAGGATAAATCGTCTTCTAAACACTCTATAAGCCTTGAAGAAATGCCTACTTCCTTGGGGCAAGTAGTCAAGTAACAAACATCACCTCAGCCAGACAGAGCCCAGAGCCCAGTTGCAGAGGGCTCCATTTTCCACCTAGCTCTTCTACCACTGTCCAAAGGGACTGTGATGGGATAATAGCAAGCCCACTCAGAGAGCAAAAATCATGATGTGGTTCACCTCAGAGAAAGAATGTATGGCCTGAGGGAAGTCAGCCAAGCCTCTGGCTGAGGCAGAGCTATCTGGAAATGGAGCAAGGGGAGTGAGAATGCAAAAGGAGGAGTGGACAGATGACCCATGGATGAGGTCCTTCCATACTCTGGTTGTAACAGAGTACCAGAAAATTTAGAGATTTGAGGCAAGTGTAATAAAGGGACCCTTCTTAGGAGTGTGGTAGGGTATAGGAAAACCATAAGGGAGGTGCTGTGTCCAGGGGTGGATAACAGTAGGGACATTACTACCAGTAATGGCCAGGAAAACACTGGGGAACATGGAGTCAGGGAAGCTGTCTGACAAAAGCAGTGATCATCAGACAAGGAACACAGCTAGCTCATAGCAAATTTGCAGCAAGGTTGCTGGGGGTAGGGGGCAAAGTACCCCAGCTTCATCCTCTTATCTTTCTAATCTACTTCTTAGCCTCCTCATTAACTGAACCTAACCAGAGCCAGAGAGCAAGGATGCTCACTGATACCATCAATAGAGGTCAGTCTCCCCAGGTAGAGGGCAGGGTAGAATGGGGTGGAGGGCAGATCTGGAAGGATAAAGGGAAGACAGATGTCAGAGCCATGGTCTAGCCTCAGTGATCTTGTTAATGAAGTACACACTCACAGAGCATGTTATGGACTGAACTGTGTCTCCCCACCTCCAAACTCGTATGTTGAAGCTTTAACCCTCAGTGTGACTGTGTTTGGAGATAGGGCCTAGAGAGATGTAATTAAGATTAAATGCGTCATATGGGTGGGGGCCCTGATCCAGTAGGGCTGATGGTGGCCTTATAAGAAGAATAAAAGACACCAGTAATACATGTGCCCCCAAGGAAATGCCATGTGAGGATGTGAGGAGACAGTGGAAAGGTGCCCACCTGCAAGCCAAGAAGAAAAACTTCAGGAGAAACCAAACCTGCCAACACCTGATCTTGGACTTTCAGCCTCCAGAACTGTGAGGAAATAAATTTCTGTTGTTTAAACCACCCAGTCTGTGGTGCTTTGTCATGGCAGCCCTGGCTGACTAATGCAGAGCAGGAGGGAACCTTAGAGAGATTGTCCAACTTGACACTCTTAAATCACAGAGGAGTCTTAGCAGCAAGAGCTCATACTGATTTAGAGGCAGGGTTTGGACTAAAACTCAATGAGGCACACTCCCAGGCCAGGACCTCCCATGACACCCAGAAACTCCGAGATGGTAACCATGGGCCAATCCTCCTTGGTTATGTATTTTATTAGGCTTGTCCCAGAGCTGAGTTTTAACTGAATTAGTTTCCAACTCTGAAAAATCAGGAGATTCTACATTAATGTACAGATGTTCAACTTCCCTTTAAACATCAAAAGATCTAGCAACTCTCGGCCCACATTCTAGCATGGTTCTGAAGAGCCTCATCTAAGCTCCAGTGGCCTACTTCTAAGGCTTCCACATCAACCAGCCCACCATCATGTCTGCTTCATTCATTTAGTTACTCTCTGGCCCCAATAAGCTCTTCTATAATCAGCCTCTGACCACACTAAGCTATTTCTCAATCTGCTAATCAATATGTTAGCCCCTGCAGGAAATACATGCAGTGAGGGAAGACTCTGGAAGCAAGGGAAATACAACTGTCCTCTAAGAGTTAAACAGTGAAGTCAACCCACAGTTGTGAAGAGCAGAAGGAGGCTAAGTTGTCTCAAAGAGATAATGTCCCCTAGGTGTGTGATACAGGACAGAAACCTCATTGTACATGTGACATAACTGAAGAAAGAATATGTCAATAGGTGTGGGTTCAGAAAACAGGGTCAAATGCAAAAACGAGATAACCACCCAATCATCATTCGTGAAAAGAGGACTGTTGTTAAAACAGGACCAGAATATTCCTAGAAAAATTAAGATCTACTGTGCTGTGAGTGCATGGCCCCATCAGCCATTTGAAACATCTTATGGTATCTACTTTGAGTCCATGCTCACCAAACCACCTCTTCTGCAGACCCCAGTTTCCATACAGAAAACTACCAGCCCCTCTAAAACCCCAAGGGATAGATGGGTACTCCTTTCCTTGCACTTCCATGTGCTAGCTTCCTGATTGATTGTATCCGTTTTGGGAGCTTTATTAAAAGGCTCACAACACTGAAGATCAATTTGATTCTCTGTGCCCTGAAAAATCCAGTTTCTGAGCCTGCAAGACTGAGAGCCAGATGTTCTCCTAGAGGCCTCTTGGGAGCCAGCAAGCTGGCCTTCCTTGTAAGTTTCCCCTCTTTTTCCCCTCCCTTGTCCCCATGCACATGCCAGAACCTCACTTTGGCCATATGGCCTCACTTAAAAATAATGATCATACACAAGCAATTTAACAAGGGTCTTCTGGATACAATGTTTTAATGAAAAGGAGAAACACTGTATCTGAACATCCATGTCCATGTGTGGCTATTTAAATTAATTAAAATTAAATAAATGTAAAATTCAATTCCTTGGTCATGCTAACCACATTCCAAGGATTCTATAGCTACATGTGGTTAGTGGTTGCTGCCATCTGACAGTCAGTTACAGAACATTCCCATCATCTCAGAAAGGTCTTCAGCATTTTGCTGAACCTCAGATAAACCAAGCTCCCAACACCTCTTCATGAGAACCTGACACCCACTAGAACCCCAGAGACAGATAAAGATCGAGCCCTTTCATCCAGAAGGCCCTGGCATTTAGCTTGTTCATTCTATACCAGAACTTGTGTAGATTGGCAGGACAGGATCACTAAACCCATTCTACAGGTGAGGAAAGCAAAGCTCTTTGGTAAATTACTCTTGGTAAAGGCTGAGAAATTTCAGGTGAAGCCAGGATTTGAGTCCTGATTTCCCAACTCCTGGCTTAGTGCTCCTCCCACCTACACTATGTTGCCTCTTCAGTAAGAGCTCTCAAGGTTGCTGACTATTTGCCCAAGTGATATAGCATTGGGACACATGGTTTGGAATCTGGAAAAAGGAAGGATGTGTCCCTACCACTGTGTTTTTTTATGGTAAGGCAATGGATGAAGAGGCCCCAGCTTGAATGGGGGCAGGGAGAGGGAGGAAGGTGGAGAAGTGCCTGGGAAACACACTGCGCTTATGACAAGAGTTCTGCTTTCCAATCTATAGTGTGGGGGTGACACTGTTTCTTTCCAGCCACAGAGGCAGGTAGAACAATAGACTGAAATCATGGATGAGAAAATGACTGGGAAGGTGGTAAGAAGCTCAGAGGACTATAAGCCTCCTGCTTCTCAGAACCCAAACAAAAGTAAAGCTATAATAAACAGACTCCCCACCCCCTTAGCCTTTTACTGTCATGAAAGAGATAAATGTCAAAGAATCAAGCTTACATCAGACAGATTATATATAAATTTTCCCTTGGGAGTCCACATGTCAGCAAAGGGTCAGCTCAGCCTCCTCTATTTGCCCAGTTGGAGTTTTAAATAATGAGAATTACTCATAATGATGTAAAAAGGCTCTACCGGACTGTGATGGGTCTTCTGAATTGCCAGAAGTAGTCCTTAGGTTTTTATACAGCAAATTTCACTGTAGTACAATTATTTGGACATTGGCAATCTGTGCGTAATTTACATGACAGTCATCATTTAACAGTATGTTACACTTAAAAATTATTCTGGATGATGAGAATTTTATTCTATTACTAAAGAATGATTTGGTTTTGTCATTGACTTTTTCAAAAGCATGGAGGGAAAAATTCAGTTTTTCCTGAGTCTTAACTTTTGGTCTAGTTTTGTGTTTCAATGTGATATGGGCTTTCATGGATAATTCCTTACCAAAATGTGGTGTGCCACAAGTCTCACCTAACGATAGGCTTCCAGGGATGAGAGGGAAGGACGGAAAGGGGGAGAAAGAGAGAGACAGAGACAGGAAGATATACAGAGAAAGACAAGATGACAGACACACAAAGAGAAGAAAACCGAGCCAACAGTAATACCTCTTACCGTCAAGTTCCCACCTGTAAGTGAAAGGATTTCTAAGCCCTCCAGAGAGTTTACAGGGCTTGATCCAATTCTCACAAAGCAAAATTCTACATGCATCGAGAAGCCTTCCCCAGCCATGCCAATTCCAATCTAAGAAAGAGTCTTCCTGAAGCAAAGGCAGGGCAAGTAGCTGACAAGACCAAACTTTATTGAGTGTAATGCTGTCTAATGCAATTCTCCAGGCAATATTTCTTGGCTTTTCAGATGGTTCTCATTTCAGCTGGAGCCTATTGATCTCCTGCCAGATGATTGGGGCAGCTGTATGTGCTGTTTACTGAGGTGTTTGGATCAGTGCCCTAAATTAACCACCCTTCAGCTAAATAGGGGTCCTTTTCTTTCTCACCTCTCTGTTTCCCCATTATCTTGTCATTAGAACAGGATGTATACCTGGAGGTTTGTATTACACTTCCAGGGAAGTGACTCTTGCCTTAAATTACCTTGTTCTGGTCTAATGTTTATGTCCTTTTCAAACCGATATGTTTATACCTACCTCCCAAGGTGATGGTATTAGGAGGTGGGCCCTTTGGGAGGTCGTTAGGTCATGAGGATTGAGCCCTTATGAATGAGACTAGCATGCAAGTATAAGTTATATTCTGTAAATAAACAGGAGAAAGGGGTGTCTGGGTGGCTCAGTCATTGAGTGTCTGCCTTGGGCTCAGGTCATGATGTCAAGGTCCTGGGATGAATCCTGCATCAGACTCCCTGCTCAGCAGAGAGCCTGCTTCTCTCTCTCCCACTCCCCTTGCTTGTGTTCCCTCTCTCCACTGTGTCTCTGTCAAATAAATAAATAAAATCTTTAAAAAAAATAAATAAGTAGGAGAATAGTCCTTGTGAATATCTAAATTTTTTCTATATTCTAAATGTGCACATTACAATCTATCTGGACTCTAACAAATATTCTTTTCTTTTGGGGCCCTCCATAGGATTTTTCATCTGAGCCTGACAAGAATGGAACCCTATAGAAACCAGGGCCATAAGATAAGGAGGCATTTGCCCCAGGTGGAAGCTGGGGCTTCTGCAGGGCTCATGAGTTGGAGGACACAGTTAGAGAAAATGGGGAATACAAATGCCACACAAATGAAATGCATCAACCAACATCCCATCATGGACAGAATAAAGCCTGAGAGCCAAAGGGTCTGGGCTCAACTCCCATGGCTGTCATTTACCTTCTGATCTTCCCTGAAGATACCCAACCTCTCTGAGCCTCAGACTTTCATTTGAAAAACCGATGAGAAATGCCCATGTCTCTCCCACAAAGAAATGAGGTTGTGCCCATGAAAGTACTTCCCACTGTATTGTTCCAGTCAGGCTTCCCTTTGGTGTACCATAGTAACAAGCAATCACCAAAATCTCATGAGGAGCACAAAAGTCTATTTCCCTCATTCTCAATGGCAGTGGAGCTCAACTCTTCATACTCCCTGGGACCCAAGTTGGGAGGGCTCTGTGCTATCAGCTGCTTCTGCAGTCCCCCTGCCAGTGGAAAAGGGATGTGATGAATCCTGATGGACCCTTAAGTCTTCCACCCAGAAGGAGGAGGTATTGCTTCTGCTCAGATTTCCTTCACTACATCAAGTCATATGACCACAATGAGATGAAGAAGTACAATCTTTCCATGAACCTGGAACCATGAAAGGTGGATGTACCATGAAACTAATGAAGCTTAGCTCCTGTCCCCTCACTCCCACAGGCCCCTTTCAAGTCCCCAAGAGAGCCCAATATGATGCGTTTGCAGGTCACATTCTTTGTAAAATTTGCAACGTCATGTATGTTTTAGTCTGGTATAAGCTTTAGGCTCCACAAAACCTGAATGTGCCCTGGACAGGGAGGAGGGCTGGGATCTTTGTGAGTAGCTGAGATGAACAGTCAGGATAGCCTAAATAAAAATAGTTTTTCAAGCATGTGACTCTGTTCTTCCAAAGTGATGTAGAACCTGGGAAAAGATAGCATCTGACCCTCAGAATAAGACTGAGGGACAAGTAAAATGGGGGCTACTACAGCCCCACCATTGTTCTTCCCTTGGTCCCAATCCCACCTCTTGCTTTATAGGAATCTGTCTGACCTTCCTGTGAGATCACACACTACTTGAGAATATAGATTTTGTATTATGGGCTTCTACGGTTTTAGATTTGGAAGTGGCCTTAAAGATTATGTTGTATTATTTACTCCAAGCCAAGAACCTAAAGAAGAAAAAGAATTGACAAGTTCACATACCTATACTGGCAGGAATCTAGCCTGCAAACCTTGAGTCACTACACTCTTCCTTGTAACTCCCACATGAAATCATTCAATAATTATTCTTCTTTCTGGCCCCAGTACTAGTTGGGATCAGAAGTGGTGCCATTTTCCCCATTGAGATGTCATCACTTCTTGGCTCAGCATTATCAAGAAATATCCCAGTTGCACCCCAAATACATCTTTTCCACACTGAGTTTTCTGCACCATTCTTTACCTCAGTTACTAGACCTAAGGGCAAAGTCCTTACACACCACCCTCTCTAGTCCTCCCACTCATACACCACACTCCCCAGTCTTCCCTGTTCACATGCTATACTCCTCATTCCACCCACCCACACACCACACTATATCCTCCCCTCCACTTCCTCATAATCAGGGAGACTATTAGAGCTAAAAGAGAGTTTAAGAATCATTTTCCCAGTTTCTCTATTTTATAAATGTGTAGAAGATTGAGAGAAATTAAGCATCCTATTTGCCCAGGAACACATACGTCAAGGCAAAGCTCAGTGGTCCTGATTCTAGAGTAGTGCTACTTCCAGTCTTCTAAACTCCCCTAACTATGGGGGACATCCTTATCACTCTCCTTACTGTTGACTATTGCTAAACACTGTAAGTGTTTAGGGGTGATAAAGATAGCTCTTCATTTTTTATTTATGATCTGATTACTAGCACCTTGATGATGAAGTCAGATAACTGCGATAAAGGACATTATACTCTGCCTTCCTGAAGTGTCTTCTCCAGAAGTTCTCAGCTTCAGAAAGGGAAAAGCGTTAGACTTACTTTGTAGTAGGTGATACCCCTTACTACAAGGGCCATCCTTTCTAATACAATAACTGAGAATTTTCACCTAGTTGGATGGGTCTATCAGCTGGATTAACACACATGTCACGTTAAGTTGAGGATAGCTTAATAAAGGAAATATTTACATAGTTGTGACCAAGGTGTAGAGAAACCACAAGAGATAGTGCAGTACCTCAGGGCCAGTAATAGTGGGGCAATTACTACCCTCAGGACTTCAGTGGTAGGAGAGGAAACAGTCATGGATCCACAAACAAGAACCATCGTGTGGAGAGGACCACCTGATAGGAACTAGGATTTTCACAGGAAGGCAGCAGCCAGTCTATACAGTGAAACCCTAAGGAGACAATAGATACTCTGACGTTGCTTTTTCTCCCTCCCTCAACATTTCCCACCAGGGCTTCCCCACTGGCCAGAGGACAAGACAGCTCTTAGATTTGCTGCCATGCACGTTGGATTTATTCTATTTGTGGTTTACTCAGCTCCTTAAATCTGAAGGATTACATCTCTTACCAAAATTGAGAAGTTTTCAGCCTTTATTCTTTCAGTCTTTCATCAGCCTGTCTCTTTCTTTCCTCTTCTGGGATTCAGATGATACGAATGTGAGATAGCTTATCATGGTCTCACAGGTCACCAAGGTTCTGTTGTTCTGGATTTTTCTTTTTCCAGTCTATTTTCTTTGCTGTTCAGATTGGTTTTCTCTATTATTCTATCTTCTGGTTCACTAATTCTTTTCTCTGTCTTCTTTCTTCTGCTATTGAACGCATACACTGAGCTTTTTTTTTCCTTCAGTTATTTTTTTTTTTCATTTTCCATTTGGTTCTTCTTTATATCTTCTATTTCTTTCCTGAGACCTCTTAATTTTTTCATTTGTTTCGAGTGTGCTGTGCTCATCATTGCTCACTGGAGCATTATTATCATGGCTGTTTAAAAACTGTGCTCTGATAATTCTAAACATCTTTATCATTTCAGTGTTGGCAACCACTGATTGCCTTTTTATCATTCAATTTGAGATCTTTCCAGCTCTTGGTATGACAAGGATTTTTCTATTGAAACCCGGACATTTTTGTATTAAGTTATGAGATCCTGCACCTTATGTAAACCTTCCATTCTATTGCTTTTCTCTGACACCACTTCAGAAGGGGTAAGTGTAGCACCTGCTTATTACTGCCAGATGGAAGGTAAAAGGCTAGGTTTCCCACTCAGCCTTTGTTGACATCCAAAGGGGTAGGGGTGGTGAGGGGAGCTCCTTGTTACTGATGGTCTCCATCAACACCATGGTGGTGTGGCCTTGTTACTGACTGGTAATGGCGAAAGTCCTGACTTAACATTAAAACTCCTCAGATACTACTCCAGTGAGGAGGGAAGGGGAGCCCCATAATTGTCAGGTAGTAGTTGAAACCCAAACTCTCAATGTCCCCAAGAGTTCTCCACTGTCATCATGGTTACAGAAGGAAAGAGGGGGAAGAGCTGGTGACCTGACCACAGGAAAGAAAGTTCCAGTCTACTTGGCTTTCTCTTTGCACCACCCTGGTAGGTGCCTCACTACCACCTCATGAGGGTTGTAGTCAAGGCTCCTCACTGGCTTGTGTTACACCTGTGGGGGTGGGACCACAGTTGTGTTTCCATAGTGTCTGGCTGAAGTGCAGATTGGTTATTATCTAAAAGTATTCTGTCTTGCTAGGTTGTCCCTTTCCCGATACTTTAGCCAGAGAGAGAGCAGGCTTTTGTTGGGGCTTTTTTTTTGCTCATTGGTGTTTGGGTTGCTGAATTCTTTAATTCCAACCCTGCGATATATGACATACAAAGAAAACCCAGGAAACTCATCATTGTGCCGCTCCAATCTTGGACCCCAAGATGCCTAGCCAGTCTGTGTTCTTCTCTCTACTTTTCAGAGTCATCTCATTTTTATGTTATATATAGTGTCCAGGTTTTCAGTTGTACTTAGCAAGAGTAATAGAGAAAAGTATGTCTACTTCATCTTCCCACAGGCGAGAGTCATCCACAGTGTATCTTTAAAATCTGAATGTATTGCCAACATTTAAAAATCCAAAGATTTCAAATAAGAATCTGGAGATCTGGCTTCTCTTTAAAAAGCTGGAGTATGTAGCAATATTGGACCCACACTCCAGAATAGAAAGCAGCAGCCAGAACTGCACTGTCTGGTATGGTAGCCCAATAGCCACATGTGGCTATTTAATTTTATATTTAATAAAACTCAAATAAATTAAAAACTCACTTCCTCAGTTATACTAGCCACATAGGACTAGAGGCCTCTGTATTGGACAGTACAGTACAGACATGTCCATCATTCCAAAAAGTTCTATTATACAGCACTGGTCTATACATGATGGGTCACGCCTGTTCCAGTTTGCCAACCCCCCACTGCTTGACAATATATCAGGCCATGTCTTTCCTTTTCCTCACCTGCTGATAAATTTGTGTTTACAATCCTTGGCTTCAGGGTCAGGAGGATTTTTGACTTGTGGAGATATGGAGGCAAGTGAAACAGGTGGAGAGCACAGCAGGAGTAACGACACAGGAGAAGCTATGGTCCTGGAAAATCAAGGCAATTAGGTTTGGATAGAGAGTAGGAAAAGAATCAGAGGAGAAAAGAAAGGTAGAGATTAAAGCCTTGGCAGAAAGGAGACACAATTATAGGCCCCACTTTGCTTCTGACTAGCTGTGGAACTGGGCTCAAAGAATAACCTCTATGCCATAGGCTTCACCGGGGACCTCTCTCCCCTTTGCTGTCTGTGTGTTAGTTTAGTTGGCTTTCTCACAGGTCCTTGGATATCCCAAGCAATTCTTTTACCAGGAACTTCACTCTGCCTGGACCACTCTGCACCTGAAGTTCACACACACACACACACATGCTGGGCCAATTCCAATTAACCATCTGATTTTAAGGAAGCTTCCCCATACCTCAACTAGGTGCGATCTCCAGCCACTTGCGCTCATAGTGCCCTGTTCAATGTCATGGCCCTTATCATACGTACATCTACCACCCATTGTAGTAGGTATTTATCTGTTTGTCTCCCTCCAAACTTGACTGTGCATTCCATGGGACCCACAACCATGTCCATGGTGTTAACTGTAATCTCTGAACTGCGGAGTGACTGGTACAGAGTAAATACCCACACAAGTGTTGATTCCATGAAGGTTTGAAAGTTCTTTAGACCTTAGTTTCTATATCAGCAAATTGGGAGTAATAGTAATTACTGCCCCTAATTACAAAAGCAACATTACTTTAAAAGTTAAGACTGGGGTGCCTAAGCAGCACAGTTATTTAAACATCCAACTCTTGGCTTTGGCTCAGGTCATGATCTCAGGGTCATGACGTAAAGTCCTGTTGAGCACAGTCAGCTTGGGACTTTCTCTCCCTCTGCCCCTCCCCACTGCACTCTCTCTCACTAAAATAATACATAAATCTTTTTTTTTTTTTAAGTTAAGACCAAAAGCCATAAACATTTTAATTATTGAACGGAAAGCTATCAAGCTGTTAGCTTAACAAGACATCCTAGTGACCCTGTTAAAAATGGACACTCTGGAACTCAGGGGCTAAGCTATAATGTGAGTTTCCAGAGTTGATGCAAAGCAATTAGACAGCACTGCTGTGAATTCTCCCCTTGTAATGCCTGAGCGATTACTGTGTGTTTTGCTTGGCATTAACTACCTTGTATCTTAATTTATATTAATCTAAAGACTGATATATTTAATTCCAGCTGCAGTTACACTTTATCTCCTAGCTAAAATTCAAGACAACCGAAGAGTGGCAAACCTTTTGGACCTCAGTTTCCCCATCCATTAAAAGAGAATAGTAATTGCTGCTCTGTTCAATACACAAGTTGGTGAAGATTAACCAAGACAGCTAATAGGAACACAGTTGACAAATCATAGTGCACCATGCAACTGTGGGGTATACTTATCTGAAATAGTGCACCGTGCAACTATGGGGTATACTTATCTGAAAGCAATACTTAGGCTTCCTCCCCCACGGTGCAATTCCTGCAGAATTAGGGGTTGGCCCAAGGCCAATGGGGCTTTACTTTTAAAGGATATTCAGTCTGAGTATCACTGGAAAAATCATGAATGTTGACCCCAATGGGGCCAAGAGGGTAAGAAATGCAATGCAACTTTGCTAGAATCATTCCCGCATCTTCAGACCCTGCCTGGGGAAAGCTTGGGGACTATCAGCTGAACTTCATGATGGGGCCCAGCCTCTTATTTCACCCCCTCCATATCCCTGCCCCACCTGGGACAAGGTGAGGAAGGCATGCCAGCTATATTCACCTCTTGATACAACAGAGGGCAGTGGTGCCCTCACTGGGGTCCACACCCAAGCCAGTCTGGAGGGGTGGGGCATGTCCTTCTGGGTATGTCCTCAGGAGCACAGGCCTGACCCTCTGATACTTGGGATTGGCCCTGCTGATCCTCCTTTCCCCCAACCACAGGAACACCACCACCACCCCGCAGGGCAAAAGACACACTCACACAGGCACAGCGACACACACATATACAGACATACATCGCCACATGCATATACACGCAAGCACACAGTTACAATGGAGATTTTCCAAATGAATCCCTATAGACTCCTGGAGTTTAAGCCACTTAACATCTACATTGAGACTCTTCCCCTCAAAATAAGATTACTATTTAAGGTTAAGAAGCCTGGAGTTGGTTTTTTGTTTTGTTGGTTTTGGGTTTTTTTTTTTTAATTATTATTTTTAAATATTTTTATTTATTTATTTGACAGACAGAGATCACAAGTAGGCAGAGAGGCAGGCAGAGAGAGAAGGAGGAAGCAGGCTCCCTGCTGAGCAGAGAGCCCGATGTGGGGCTTGATCCCAGGACCCTGAGATCATGACCTGAGCTGAAGGCAGAGGCTTAACCCACTGAGCCACTGAGGCGCCTCTTATTGTTGTTTTTAACAAAGGCAAGAGGCCCATTCCACCAGCCAGCCAGGAGTCAGGGTGGTCAAGTGACCCGGCCGCTGTTATGCAAGTGACAAAAAACCCTGTTCTAGCCCCAGCCCTGCCACTGTCTGACATAAAAGAAGCCTGTCAGTTCTCTCCCTGTGTCCCAGTTGCCCCTAATGGGAAATGAGGACGCTGGTCTCCTTCCACGCACACTTCAACCTCCATGGCTCTGTGCTGCCCCTGCTTCCTTCGCCTTCCTAAGGGCAGACAGGGAGATGCCCCTTCTCCAGTCCCTGCGAAACAAAGGTGCTCCCGTACAGGAAGCCGGGTGGGCTGGGGGAGCTCCCTCCCTCCCTTCCAAAGGTACTTAAAATGAGTTTGGCACCTGTGGGGGGCAGGGCATGGTTTTAAGGTATATGGGTTTATTTGACTAAATTAGAAATCAGGAAAGAGGTCAAAAGGAAATCAGATGATGATTTTAAAGGAAACTGAATTCATTCTGTCTCTACCTCTGGTAGGTGGGATCTCTTAGGAGCCTGGGTTTATCGAGGGATTTGGAGTGGGGTATTAAACCTGCAGTTTTTTGCTCTAGGAAATAGGCTTTAGAAGGATGGGCTGAGGGAAGCAGGGCCAGATTTCAACAAAATTATGAGGCCGGTGACATTTCTGTTCTATGCTTCTCCCTCCCATCGAGGGCACCTTCATGACCCATTTTTGGGACAGCCATCCAATGGCTTTGTGACAGACACAACTCCCTCCTGACTGCTCCCAGGCACTCTCTTCCCGTCCCCACAAAACTGCCCTGGTTAAGTCTAGTTCTCTAGATGTCACCTGGTTTCAATGTAGGGAAATGCCTTTGGGTCCCTAAAAGCCACTTCATTTCAACAAATAGGTATCCCTACCTACGAGGGACCAGGACTGTGCTAGAGGGCAAAATAGGACATGGACCTGTCCACAAGGGGCGGCTCCAAGCCTGGCACCTAAGAATGCCCCTCCCCACCTGCGTTCCCAAACAATTCGCAGCCACCACTTCAGGTAGACTTGCGATCCAAGCTGGCTTTGAGCCTACCCTTCCCGCTCTCTGCAGTCATCCAGAGGGAGCGAGCATACTGCCAGTGCCCGTTCTTCGTCATCCCCTTTGCATAGTGAATTGAACATCTGAACCCAAAAGCTCACTGTGTCTTCTCCATTTCCGATCACAGACAGAGTCCAAATGTCCTGCTTACTGATAATGCATTTGGAAATCTGTTTTCTTCCTTCTCTAACGGAACTGTGTCCATTTCCTCAAACCAAAGCATTTCCAAGAGAATTAGCCAGTTTGTTGACTTATTAAAAATAACAGCATGATATGGGAAGAGATGGCTTGGCCTTTACAGGAGACAATCAGAAAATTAATGCTTCAAAAATTTTAGATTTCAGAGCACAGTATCCTCTTGTGATGCAGCAATGATATGCGCCTCCCCCTCCCATTTTACAGTGGAAGCAAATAAAGTTCCCCTTCTGGGAACTTCACAGACATCTGGACACTCTCCATCATTTAATGAAGGTTCAATAATGGAGCTCCCCTAAGACAGCTCAGGTCTTTGAGTGTTACCATTGTTCAGGCCTCCATATATAGGGTGTGGCTGCGAGGATAGAGCAGACATGCCCAGCGGCTCGCCCCTTGTATGTTAAGCAGGAGGCACCCAGAAAGCCAGGCTTTCCATCAGAACCTTGGAGAGGAGACGTGCCCAGATATCAGGAGAGTGGTTTTCTAGTCCCAGCCCTGCTGCTGCCTTGGCGGGAACCTGAGCCAGGTAGGCTCCATTCTCTAGGTCTCAAAATCCTCATGTATAAAATTATGACTTTGGCTTGGAAACAGGCTGCTCTTGAACCTACCCTGGTCATAGCCAAATTCTCACTGAAATGAGAAAAGATGAGGACCACAGAATGAGTTCCTCTTTAAAACCAAATGTATTCTGTCTAAAGGACTGTCTGTGACTTTGACCTTGGGTCTTTTCTACATGTAAAGTTAAAACTTCATTAAAAAAAATTAAATGACAGTGCAAATGAATGATAGTTGAGTTTTGTTTGGCTTTTTTTTCTTTTAATTATCTTAATTTGGCAAACAAGACAAAACAAACCTACAACTGTCAGTCCTCAAAATATCGTCTGAATTATACTGGTCCACCAAATCGAGAGGACTGGAAACCACTGGATTGGATGATCTGTAAGTCCCCTTGTGGCCTGGATGACATCTGTGTCTGATGGCCACACCTGGTGTCCAAGCTCAGCACTACTCTAAGAAAAGGAGTTGTCTAATTTATTTTGAAGGCTCTCAACTATTGCTGCACCTAGATTCACAAGGCAGCCTTTAAAAAAAAAAAAAAAAGAATCCTCAGGGCCTCCTACCCCCCACAAATCAGTTGAATCAGAGACTCTGGGAGTGAGCCCCAGGCAACAGGACTTTGTGAAAAGCTCCCCAGGCAGTGCTGTTAATGTGCATCCAAGAATGAGAACTGTGGACTGAGGCATTCACACATCTGACCATATAATATAATTCTTGGGAGAAATATTCATAAAATTTAGATCCCTAAGCTGTTCCAGATTTACTAAATCAGAAACTTTAGGGTCCAAGGAATCTGTTTTCAAAAACTTCCGAAGTAAATCCACAGCAGTTGTGTCCCAGACTGATAATTAGGAATCACAGGTACCTGTTACATGTTAAAAGTTGTAGGGTCTCAGGAAGGCTCATTGCGTCTCTGCACATCTTTCTTGTGTAAGGATCACACAGGAAATGTCAACATTTTGGGTCCATTCATTACCCCACAGCATCCTCCTTTGGAAGGCCTCTGTCCAGGAGACCAATGACTTCATCTGTCCCTTTCATCTCAAACATCTCTGAATTCATGGAATTAGAGGACAGATGGGCAGGCAGGTGATTCAGAGAAAGACAAGAAAGTACCAGAAACATAGGTTTCTCTGCCCACTCCTCGTTTGCCCTGCCTGGCCCTGTGTATGCTATATATCCGAGCTGCTCTTCACAGTGGTGGCTGTGATCCTGACCATCCATACATGCTCCTGCACAGACCCCTGCCCCCTCTTCACCCAAGTCCATGAGCAAAATGCAGCAAGGTCGCCAACCATCACGGGTCAAGGTAACTTCCGAATGACAGCATTTGTGCTAGACCAGTTGCTCTGCATACGCAGAAGTGAAATGTTCAGCAAAGCTCTGGTTGTCTATAATTCACATTTTTATCAGTTTAAGCCTCCCTTTGAGACACTGAGAACTTTGTTTGCTACGTTCCCAAGAAAAGTCCAAAGGACTTAGAAACCTTCACAAAATTATATAAGGCATCCAAAGGCTTTTGCATGAATGAAATGGTTGAGATAAGATCTACTATGAAACAGATTGGTGATAAATGAAAGCAAAGAAACGCATCCAGATCTCAAAGACTGTGCTTCTGTCTCCAACTCCCTATGAAATCCTCATGAAAGTTTTCACGGTTAGACTAACATCCAAGAGAGAGTTGTTACACTCCAAAGGCTTCCAACCAAAAACTTCAGCCCCACAGATCTGTCCTGCTTTAGCCCAGCCTCCTAGCCCAGGTTTAAGACACGGTTGTTTAGGAAAGGGAGTAACAGATTGGAAAACACTGAGCTGATCCCTGAGGAGATCAGCAGAGAATTATTCGTTCAATAAAACTAGTAAGAGCCAACATTTATTGAGCCCCTACTCTGTAAGACACCATTCTGAGATACAAACAGCTACGTCAGGTACACAGGTATTACCTGTCAGAGACAGGATTCAAACCCAGAAAACCCAGCTCCAGAAACATGTGCCAGGCATTGAGCTAGACAGTTGGGAATGAAATGATGGACAGATGGACACCAAAGAGTCTCAGGACAGGGAAGGGTTAAGTCTGAGGCCAGAGAGGCAGTGGGAACAGTTAGGGGCAGTAGATCTCTCATTGATCCACTTTTGTGCTTGAAAAAAGTCCCTCCCTCTTTCCAGCCTCAGTCATCTATAAAATGAGAGGATGGTCTAAAATTTCTCCAAGATCTTCCCAGGTCAAAAAAGGTGAAAAACATAAAGTAGTAAGCAGGGCAGCAGATCACAGTGGGTAGGAGTTTTTATATGTTCAGGGAAGGGGTGGTTTCAGAAGCAAAAGCAAAGCCCAAAGAAAAATGGAAAAAAACATTTTGTCCTTCTCTGTAATGTGAGGGGACCCATACCTAGTGCTCTTCTTTAAAATCTGGGAGGGTGGGGCACCTGGGTGGCCCAGTGGGTTAAAGCCTCTGCCTTCAGCTCAGGTCATGATCCCAGGGTGCTGGGATCGAGTCCCGCATCAGGCTCTCCGCTCAGCGGGAAGCCTGCTTCTCTTTCTCTCTCTCTCTCTGCCTGCCTCTCTGCCTACTTGTGATCTCTCTCTGTTAAATAAATAAATAATAAAATCTGGGAGGGAGTTTGTGTAGCACCCATGCAAGAGGCAAAGGAGAAGACAAAACAAAACAAAAAGGCTGGAGGAGCTTTCCCTCTGCTCCCTGACGAGTTTCGTTTAAATGATGTATCAGCTGTCACTATAAAAGGAATTAGAGACACAGGGAGTCTGAGACAGGGACTTTGCTGGTCATTTCAGTGTACATGTCCCTAACAGCCAACAGCATCAAATATTCATCCCTATCTGAGCGTAACCCTGCCAAGGCATCAGAAAAGTGCATTTGCTAAATACCTAAACATCTGGACAGCAGCCTTTCCAGAGGAATCAGAGCCAGAGAGAGCAGAGCCAGAGCTCCAAGTGACAGTGTAGCTAGCTTAAGCAGATGAAGGGACAAAGATGGCCAGAACACATTAGCCCAGCCAGGCCTGCCATGGATTGAGGAGTGCTGGTACGCGGAGAGCCTTGGCGACGAGCCCCTTGTTTACAGCCATCTCCTCAGCTAACAAACAAAATGTGTTGGTCTCCCCATCTCACTCCGAGGTCAAAAATGAACCTTCTGTTCCATCTTTATTCCAATAAAAAGATCTAATTCTAGGCCACTCTTTTTGCTTGGCAAAGCACAACCAACACCCCTCGAGATGTGCTGTACTCCTGTGGATTAATTTGGATTGGTTCCCATGACAGCAATCAGCCCGGGACCTGGTGCTCTGGGCTGAGCATCCTCTACAGCACCCCGCGGCCCCACAGCCAAGAACATCCCTCCCCGCTCTCTTCTCTGTTTCCCTCTCATAAACCTCTAATGCAATCCCTTAAAACGAATATACTGAAGAGAGTTTGAAAGTCCCTCAAAAAGGTAAAGATAGTATTGCCATGTGTCCCAGCAGCAATCCAACCCCTAGGTTATCTACCCAGAAGAACTGAGAACACGTGGCCACACGAACACTTGCATGTGAGTGTCCCTTGCACTCACATTCAAATAGCCAAAAAGTGGAAATAACCCAAATAACCCAAATAACCATTGATGGATGAATGCGTAAACAAAATGTGCTAAGTCTACATGATGGAATATTATTTGGCTAGAAAAAAGGAATGAGGTACTTAGACGCTACAATGTGGATGAGCCTTGAAAACATTATGCTAAATGAAAGAAGCTAGTTACCAAAGAGCATACAGTGTGTTATTCCATTTATATGAAATGTCCAAAACAGGGAAATCTCTAGGGGGAAAAGTGGTTAGTGTTTGCCTAGGGTTGAGGTGAGAAGATAAGGGGCTGACTGCTAATGAGTAGTTTCTTTTAAACGAGATAAAATGTTCTAAAATTAGTTTGTGGTAGCGATTGCTCAACTCTGTGAATATACAAAAAAGCAAAAACAAAAGCCATATACTTTAAATGGGTGAATTGTATGGTACATGAATCACAGCTCAATAAAACGGTCTTTAAAACAAATATATTACTTAAATACACCTTAAAATGCATTATAATAAAGTTTTCAGGGCAGTTAAAGGGATTAAATTTTTGCACAGCCTTAGAGTAAATGGAAATGAAAGTTTCTATTACTTCCTTCCTTTTCTCATTGCAGAGTTCTGTTCTCACAAAAATGGGAAATAATTGCCTTTCACCCCAAACTTCAGTCTCAAACAGATTTAAATCAGATATTTTTATGGCTATATAACCACCTAAAAGGGATATGGGTTTAGTCAAAAATAGAATAATAGAAATTGGCTATATTAAAGGATTTTATATGATATGATAAAATGGAAAATTAAGTTGGCTTTGGTATTCTGCCTCAAAGAAAAGTAGAAAACAGAAGACAATCTTCTATTCTGTATTGGTAGCTATTTGTGTGCCAGGAAGCAGAGTGAGTGTCCTAGAACTTCGGGATTCTTCTATTTGTACTTTCCTGAGGCAGGGACAAAGTGTTAATTTGCCTTTCAGACCACTGAGATGACAGCACAGGAGACAACAGAAGGTTCTCAGGTCCTGCCTTCATTATGGCTGCTGATTGCTTGGCAGGATTGCTTTTATACCAAAATTGCTATTTGGTGCCATTGATACTATAAAACTGTGGCTGCATGACCTTGAGCAAGATGTTTGACTTTGGTGGAGCTCAACTTCTCTGCAGAAAAATAGTTCCTGCCATGCCACCTCAAAAACTTGATCTGATAATCAGGTGAGATCACAGGTGGGAAATGCTCTGAAAATTATAAAATATTTTTCACATGAGAAGGCTTGTTTTAATCAATCTCCATCTTGAAATAATGGCAGCATAGGCTGTAGGGCATGAGATTTCAGGCCTGGGATTTTATGGAGGCCATCAACCACTGCAACATGGGGAAGACCCATCAGTACTCAGAAAACCATAGCCTCTTGGAATCAAAGTATCTTGAAATTAAGAGGAACTTAAAGAGTATCTAGTTAGTAGAAGATCTCACTGATATTTAAGTCTTCACCATCACTATACTGACAAATAATTCACAGTCACATCCATTCACTTCATGTTCTGATCAACCTACTATTTTTCTACATATAGAGAGATCTACATATTTGAGAGATTCAACTAAATTCAACTCAATAAATCTTTTGTGCCCAAATTTGGGTGAGAAATTATGGATGGATGACCTGCCCTCTTGGAACCTTCAATATATTTGAAAAGTAATACTTGAGTTAATCAAAAGAAAATGCAAGGCAGTACTGAAGCCAAACACCAGAAGGTAAGTAGTCTTTGCATTAATTTTCTATAGCTATTGTGACAAACTGCCATAAGCTTGGTGGTTTAAAACAACATAAATTTATTCTTTTACAGTTTAAGATGCCAGAAGTCCTAAATATGTTTCACTAGGCTAAAGTCAAGGTGTGAGCAGGGCTGGTTTCCTCTGTAGACTTCAAGAGAGAAAATCTGTTCCTTGCCTCTTCCAGTCTCTGGTGGCTGCCAGCATTCCTTGGCTTGTGGCCACATTACCCCAATCTCTGCTTCCCTGATCATAGAGCTAGCTCTTCTGTAGTCAAGTCTCCCTCCATCTCTCTCTTATAAGGACATTTGTAATTACATTTAGGGTCCACCTCAATAATCCAGGATAATCTTACCATCTCAAGATACTTAATCACATTTGCAAAGTGTCTTTTACCATATAGGTAACATTCACAGGTTTGGGGAATTAAGACATTGATTTTGGGGGATGCCATTATTTGGCCTACCACAGTCCTCAACAGCATCAATGGTTTAGAAGGGGACTGACTGATCAACTTTACCCAGAAGGGATATCTCAAGAAGAAGAGACTTAGGATAAGTTTAAACAATGAATAGAGAATTTGATCAAGAAGAAAGAAATGGAACATTAAATGGATCAATAATGAGAATGAAAATAATCAGTTAAGCCTGTACTAAGATCATTTATGAGCTCATATTTGTACTAGGTTCTTCCACCTGTAGGGAGATCAAATTCCTCAACATTTGTGTCTGTTTCAGGAAGCCCATAATGCATTAGAAGAAACATGTATCCATAAGATGGTGAATATATGGCTCAGTGTTTTCTGCTGAGAAAGCAAAATTCACCATGAGCTATGACCATGGCAATCTTACTGGGAGAAGCAGGCCTGGAGTGAGTTACCCATCCACTATTTCAGTCAAGTGGAAGTAGGGGAGGGGTGAGTATAAAGATGAGGAAAAGGATAGCAGGCTTGGTAAGATGGAACTCGATGGAAACCTTACCCAGAGCCATTATAATAAAGCCATGGGACTAAAGCCAGGTTTCAGCAAGTTGTGAGAGAATGGATGAATAAGAGTTGGGAGGCACAGTAAGAGAGAAAGGAAGAAAATGAAAAGGGATGGCCACCAGGGAGAGTGACTGGTCAGCAAAGGAGTGAGGAATTGTTTCGTTTTAGGAAAAGAGAAACCTGATCATATGTGAAAGAGGAAAAAAAAATTCAGAAGAAAGGGCAAACCTAGTAGAACTTCTGGAGAACAAGGTGATGCTCATGAACCACAACTTGTAAAAATGTCTTTGGTTTAGAAGTCTGTCCTTAGGATTAGGGAAGTGGCAGAAAACACAACTCCAGGATCAGCCCCGAGACCATCCCTGCAATCCCCATCAGTCCCCTTGGTGAGGGCGAGGAGGCTGCATCCTGCTGGCTCACTTGGACATTTCCCTAAAGTTGGCAAGGCTTGTTTAGAAACGCTTTCCAACTGGTGATAGGTAAGAGAGGTAAGAGTTGTCCCTCTAACCATCTGGGCTCCATTTCTGTTATAAGTTGTCAAGCTCATTAACATGTGGAGAAGCCTGTTAGTCTTGGCTTCCGAGTTTTTATAGATAGTAAAATGCTATTTTTTAATAGTTCTGGCTCATTCATTAGCAATGTCCACCCTGTTGAATTCTTTGTAGGATATAATGAGGGCACAGTCTCAGAGGTAGGGAAAATACTAAGTGAGTCTGGGGGCAAACAGGTAAGTAGGTGCTCTACCATTTCTGCTTAAAGGATATAATTCAGACCTAGAACCCCTGAACTTCCAGCTCTCAGGTTGTGTGAATATCCCAACTCAACTAGCATTGATGAGGATTTACTGTGCCTACCACTCTGCTCGGTGTTAAAGACACAATAATGGTTAGCGTTTAGCTCCTGGGCCCTTTTGGATGAAGCTGAAATGAAAACAACGCAACCATCTGAACTGCATTCATCATCATGCAACAGAACCCTGCAAAATGTGGAGAGGCATTCAGGGCTAGCTGGGAACACTGCCCCCCTGAGCAAAATCAGGATTTGTAGCATTAAGGAAGATGGGAGGAATACAGATTTGGGTGGGCAACTAGCTAGTCTACCACAACCACCTACTTTTCTCTAATACAGTATTTGGGAGCAATACCAAAAATAAGAGTCAAGTGACATGGGTTAATTACTGAATGAGGGTGGAAAAGGGACACCTAATATGGTTGACAGGGAAATATTTTTACAGTGAAAATGACAATGAGCTAGGCTTATGGAATGACCAAGATTTCATCAGGTGGAGAAGAGAATAATTTGGAGATCTGTAGAGAGAATGGGCCATGATGTGGGGAAGTGCTTGACAGACTTGGTGAATAGCAATATAGGGTGAGAAGAGGGGGCAGGTGAAGGCGGAGGCAGACGAGGATGGAGCAGGCAATGCCATGCTGAGAGGTTTTTAACTTTATGCTGCCTACAGTAAGGAATTCTAAAAGATTTTCTTTTAAAAAAATTTTTTTTAAATTTATTTTTTATTTATTTTCAGCATAACAGTATTCATTATTTTTTCACCACACTCAGTGCTCCATGCAATCCGTGCCCTCCATAATACCCACCACCTGGTACCCCAACCTCCCACCCCCCCACCACTTCAAACCCCTCAGATTGTTTTTCAGAGTCCATAGTCTCTCATGGTTCACCTCCCCTTCCAATTTCCCCCAAGATTTTCTAAGTAAGATGATAAGATAGTAAGTTACCAGTTAGCCATTGCTGCATAACCAACCACCCCAAAATCTCAGTAGCTGAAAGCAAAAATAATTTGTATCTACTCGAATCTGCAGGGCTCTGTTGTAGGCTACATTTGCTGATCTGATCTTGGCTGGGTTCATTCATGTATATGCAGTCTGGCTGGGACTCTTCTAGGCCAGACTTAGTTGAGGGATCTTAGAGATGTTCTGCTCCATATGCCTCTGATCATTTTCCTGGACCCAGTGGGCTAGCCAGGGAATGTCCCTCTCATGGTAATGGTAGGAGCATAAGTAAGCAAGAGGAAGTGCCCCAAGCTTCTTTAATCCTAGGCTGAAAACTAGCACATCATTACTTTCACTCCATTCTTTTGGCTCTAACAACCACATGGTTGAACCCAGAGTCGAGGTGTGGAAAATATTCTCCTCTCTTTTTTTGTGTGGGAGGAACTATAGGTCTGAGGCTAAGGGTATAGAAGCAGGGAGGAGAGAGAAGTTGGGGACATTAAATGCAATCTCCCACACTAAGAGGCATCTTAAGAAGATAACTGTCAACAATGTAAAGAGCGAATGGAAAGAAGAAAGTGTGGATTATGGTTATGGTTGTAATTCATTCACAAGAGGACAACAGCACTAAAGCAGCAGCAGTTGCAATGGAGAGAACAGATGGAGGATGTCTTAACCACTTCTCTGTTAGACGAGCTTTGACTCTGCGAAATAACTAGATGAAAACCCATCAATGGCTATTGCAAGGTGATATCGATTGAGCCGTGCTGAGCTATCAATTCCTAACATTTCTTCCTTGGGTTAGAAGACATGGCTATTTATCTTCTGTCTTCAATCCTAAGCAGGATGATCCTTTGCTAGAAAAGAAAAGTCTAAAAGATAAATGAGGCCTGCAGGTGGCCCCACAGCAAGAACGAAGACAGTGTTACCGCTGAGGCCACAGTGTTCAATTTAGTTCTTTTATTTCTTCCTTGATAGCTATGACACACAGAGAGCACAGCCCCTGCAGCACCTACAGTCCCTGCCATACTCTGGGATACTGACAATATTCTGTGCTATTATTCTTTCACCATTGGGTGGGTTAATCTGGTCTCATTCAGCATCTTAGATTTCTCTCTAACACAGGTTTTAGCTTCTCTGGTTGGATACACATTATAAGTCCAATGAAGCTTTCTTGCCTCAATTATTTTCTGTTCCAGTTACCTTGACTGGATCATGAGGTCAAATGTTATATACCAATTTCTCCCACCTACGGGGCACTTCTTGGGAATTAGATTCTGTAGCAAGAGTGCAGTGCCTTGGGGAAAACAACAGACTTGATGTCATTCTCACAGGAACACCACGTCAGTCAGGCTGCCTCAGTGCTTCTGAGCCCAGGTGTTTAATTAACTAACTACCTTAGAGGGATGGGGAGAGACCTAAAATTAATAGGTCCACTCCCTACAACTGTTGTTATACCTTTCTAAATGTACTGTGATAAATTTGGCATCACAGAAAGAACAGAAATTTTGGAGACTGCTTCAAATCCTCACCATATCAATTTCTAGCAATGATACTGAAGGCACTTACTGAACCATATCATGAGTATCATTGTCTTGTGTGTAAAATGAAGATACTGACAAGATTTACACTACCCGGGGCAGTGAGATGAAATAAAATAAAGAAGATGAAAATATTTGGTAAATAGAAAGGTACGCCAGTCAAATTGGACCCCACAGGGAGTAAGGAATTCTAGAGGATTTTCTAAGTAAGATCTTTCAGATGACATCACTGGACCCTCAGCGGCTCCTTGGAAAGTCAGAGGCCATACCCTATCCAGAGCCCACATAGGAAATACCAGGAGTAACCCAACACTCTAGATGCATAACTGGCTGGCCACGCTGCACAGTAACGGTCAAGGAAGAGGGGGCGGATGGTGTACTGGGCAAGACATTGGTGGATGCCAGGGAATGAAACCACATGGACCCAAGCTGACTCAGTAGCTGCAGTGGCAGAACTGTGAGTGGCCTCTCAGATAAAGGAAGAACATGGTGTTGCTGAAGAGAACAAGCAGCTGAGAGTTTAGATCAGGGCACCAAGGGAATCGGAAGAGGTATATAAAAGCTATTCTCTATAGCCTCCCTTACTCAGTATCTTTTGGTGTCTACCAAGTACCAGGCACCCGCTAGAGTCCGAGTACACAGAAACAAATAAACAAACAACCAAAAACAAAAACCCACATGTTAGGGCCACTTTCCGAAAGGCATTCACAGTCCTGTAAAATGCAACAGATACATGAGCACAAGACTGCAATATAAAATGTATATGTACTATGTAGATATACACACAAGGTACAGTGGGGGCATAATATATAGAACTTACAAAAAGAACACTACTGGTCGGGGCACCTGGGTGGCTCAGCTGGTTGAGCAACTGCCTTCGGCTCAGGTCATGATCCCGGACTTCCAGGATCGAGTCCTGCACCGAGCTCCCAGGTCTTTGGGGAGTCTGCTTCTCCCTCTGACCTTCTCCTCTCTCATGCTCTCTCTCACTCATTCTCTCTCAAATAAATAAATAAAATCTTTAAAAGAAAAAAAAAAAAGAACACTACTGGTCAAATAGAAGGCAAGAGCACCAAGAGGGCTGAGGAATGTAGATAGGGCTGTTCAACCAAGTAAAACATTTCCTTCTCCTGAAGCATTCAAGCTGGGCAGCCACTGAGCTAATATTCCACGCACAGGATGAGAGCATCCAGTGGGTGAACTAGATAACTCTTTGTGCTGCTCCAGCTCTGGAGCTCTGTACTCTTATGATGGACTCAGACTTGGCATCCATAACCAGATAGTTCAGTGGTTGGAAACTTTCACTAAATGTCTGTGTTTGAGGGCTCCATACAAGCTGGCGGGTTTGTTCCAGTTTTGTTCAGACCATACCCTGAATCCTGTCCTACCACAAAGGGGGAAAAATTTAAAAAGTGTGACTGACTATCTTACTGCTGCTACTTTAAGAAACAGAGTTCACCTTGGCAACAGCGAACTAGAAACTTAGAAAATAAGAGATCCAAAAAAAAAAAAAAAGAAAAGAAAAGAAGAGATCCACCAAAGCAGCACCAAAACTATAAATATCTCTCAATCAACCTTACAAACAATGGATATAATTTTTATGTGCTCAAAAAATCAAAACAAAGGGCATCAAATAAGATAGAAAAAAGGTGAAAGAGATATATCTTGTTACAAGGTGAGACAACTTAGTGTAAAAATATCAATTCTCACTTAAGTTAATCTATAAATTCAGTAGGATTCCAATATGGAATATTTTCCCTTCCCAAACCACACCTTACCACCATATTCCTAAAGGCCTATTTATAACAGTTCCTTCTGCCCAGCACATCATGTCTGGTTATCAAGAAAAAACTACAAGGCATACTAAAAGGCAAAAAAGCAAAATTTGGAGAGAGAGTGCAAGCATGAGAGCCCGAAGTGGCAGAGATGTTGGAATTATCAGAATAAGAATCTAAAACAACTGTGACTGCTGTGCTAAGGATCTTCATGGATAAAGAAGACAGCATGCAGAAACACATGGGCAACTTAAGCCGAGAGATGGGAATCCTATGAAAGGGAACAAAAAGAAATGCTGGAAATGAAAATTGCTGTAACAGAAATGAAGAATGTCTTTGATAGGCTTAACAGTAGACTGGACATGTCTGAGGAAAAATAAATCTCTGGGCCTGAGGCTATCTCTGTAGAAACCTCCAAAACTGAAAAGCAAAGAGAACAAAGACTGGGGGAAAAAAAACAAACAAACCCAGAATAGAATATCAGGGGCTGTGGGGCAACTACAAAAGGTAGTTGTAGGGTAACATAAGTTGTAAGGTAATGGGAATACAAGGAGAAGAAAGAAAGGAACAGAAGAAATATCTAACGCAGCAATAACTGAGAATTTTCCTAAATTAATCTCAGGCACCAAACCTCAGATCCAGGAAGCTCAGAGAACAGCAGGCAGATTAATGAAACGAACACAAAAAAATTCTATATCAAAGCTTATCATTTTCAAACTTCAGAAAATCAATGATAAAGAAAAAAATCCTGAAAGAAGCCAGGGAGGAAATACACCTCACCTATAGAGAAACAAACATAAGAATTATATCCAACTTCTCAGAAACCATAGAAGCAAGAAGAGAGTGGAGTGAAAATATTTAAAGTATTGAAACAAAATTCCACCAGTCTAGATTTCTCTACTCTGTAAAACCATCCTTCAAACGTGAAGGAGAAATAAAAATTTTCTCAAATAAAAGTTGAGGGAATATGTTGTCAGCAGACCTGTCTTACAAGAAATATTAAACAAAGCTCTTTAAAGAGAAGGAAAAGAATATAGGTCATAAATTTGTATCTACATAAAGGAAGACTACTGAAGAAGGAATAAGTGAAGATAAAATGAAAACGTTTATTTTTCTTATTCTTCATTTATTAATAGATAACAGGTTTGTTCAAAATAATGATTGCAACAATGTATTTGATTATATGTGCTTATGTATACATCTTATATATACTGATGCATTATATATACATATATATGCTTATATACAAGTGAAATGAATGACAGCATTAATAGAAGGAATAGGAGGGAGGAATCAGGCTTATTTTATTATTATAAGATAGTTACACTACCTGTGAAATGGTAAAATGCAATCTGAACATGAATTTGAATTTGTTGCAAATGTATACTGCAAACTCAAGGACAACCGTGAAAATGAGTAAAAACAAAACAAAACAAAACATAATTGATGTGCTAAGACAGAAGAGAAAATGGAACCATGTAAAATGTTCAAATGGGGCACCTGGGTGGCTTAGTCAGTTGAGTCTCTGACTCTCGATCTCAGCTTAAGTCTTGATCTCACAATTTTGGGGCTCCATATTGGGCATGGAGTCTACTTAAAAATCAAAACAAAACAACCATAAAAGGCAGAAAAATAGTGGAATGCAATAATAGGAACAAAGAACAAGAACAATAAGTAGAAAAGAGTAACAAAAATGGTAGCTATTAATCTGACCACATCAATAATCACTCTGAATGTCAATGGTCTAAATGTACCAATTAAAAGAGGTTGTCAGAATGTATATTTAAAAAAAAGATTTAGCTAATATACTGACTACCAGAAACCCACTTTAAATATGAAGACACATATAGAGTAAAAGGTAATACATGTTAGACTTCATGCAGCTGGCACTAAGAATCAGAGGACCCTGACTGCAGGCCACAGCCCTGGTCAGGGAAAAGATACTGACCAAACCCTTCTTTGCCTTTGTCTTCCCTGGCTCCTGAAAGTGCCTCTTCAGCTGGCCCCAGCTTTGGGCCCCGGATGGCTGCATTCCTTCATTTAACACACAGCATCTGAGTACCTGCTGTGTGCCAGCCCCTGCGCTGGGCTCTGGGCCTAGGCTGGTTCCTAAAGCACAGATCTCACCATAGCAATAGCACTTTGGTGGCCTTCACCGACCACTCAGTGGGAACGTCCACCAATGCTTCCTCACCGGCTACCCAGTGGGAACTCCATAGTTTCAGGAAGCCTCTAGAACTACACTTCTCCTTGCCTCCCACTAACTCCCTAAACTGGGCTGCTCAGGAGCCTGGAATTCTGATGAACTTCCTACTCCATTGTCTTAGTTGGTTGTCTTAGTCTGTCCAGGTCAAGCTAAATGCCACAGGCTGGGTAGCCTATAAACAACAGAAACCTCTTTCCCACAGTTCTGGAGGCTGGAAGTGTAAGATCAAGGAAGCAGCTCAGGTGAGGGCCCTCTCAGAGGTTGTATACTTCTTACTGCAGCCTTGCATAACAAAAGGAAGGAAGAGAGGTTCACTGTCTGGGGCCTCTTTTAAAAGGGCATTAATCCCATTCAGGAGGGCTCTGTCCTTATGACCTAATCACCTCCCAAAGGCCCTGCTTTCTAATATTATCAGCTTTTGTAGTGAGTTTCCAATATACAAATTTTGAGGAGGTACAAACAGTCAGACCATAGCAGTGACCTGACCTTTCCCCAGTCTCCTCTAGGATGACAGTTCTTAATCTGGAGTGTAGAAACCCAGAGCATAAACAAAGGCTGTACCTTTATTCTCACTACTCTTGAGCTCAGGGGTTGGCCCACTATGGCCTGCAGGCTAACATCTAGCTTACCACATCTAGCTTACCATCTGCTTTCTCACAGCCTGTGAGCTAAGAATTTTTTTTTTTCTTTTTTACATTTTCAAATGGTTGGAAAACACAATCAAAAGAGGCATCGTATTTCATGACTTGTAAAAATGATATGAAATTCAGCTTTCACTGTCTATAAATAAAGTTTTATTGGAACACAGCCACACACATTCATTTACATATTGTCTGTGGCTACTTTCATGCTACAGCCACAGAGCTGAATAGCCGCAGCATAGACCATATGGCCTGCAAAGTCTAAAATATTTACTATCTGGCCCTTTACAGAAAAAGAGTTTGCTGACTTCTGCTCTAGCTAAAAGTTAGCATTCCCTTTGATTATGAATAGAAGGTGACAAACCAGAGTGGTATACACAGTATGTACCTGTGACTGTCACCAACAGAGATCACAGATATTTTCATAATATATTATAGTTGTTATATGCCTTGAAATATGATTTATTTTCATCATCATTTTAAAATTAAGACATTAGATGCACCATTTTATTTTATTTTATTTTAAACACATTACAAAGGAAGCACACATGTCATCACATGGCTTATTTTTAGGGTTTTAAAAAATATTTTGATAATTATATTTCAATAGAATTGTGATCCTATGTATTCTGGTTTAGGCATTTCAAAACAGGATTCTAGGAAGGGGTTCACAGGCCTCACCAAACTGCCAAAAGGCTGATGGCACTAGAAGGATAAAAAGCCTAAGTCTATGAGAATCCATTTGCCAGAGTCCTGATTCCTCGATCAGGTTTGGTCATTTCTCTGGTGCAAACGTCTAGAACCACCTTCCTGCATTCCCCAGCTACCCACTGGAAATGAAAAGCTCACCTACAAATGCAAATTTGTGTTACTCTGTTGACCCCAAGTTATCACTTCACTTTTATTCCATATCCCCTGTTCCCCTGGGGCTCCCGGAATTGCTTGGGCAACAGCTGCCTTTGCTATGCCCCTAGTACCCTAAACCTTGAACTTCCCAGCTGCCCTTAGCCAGCCAGCCTTAGGAGGATTTGGACATTGGGCCCTGGGACACTGTATTAGGGACATCACAAGCTCACTTCCAGGATGGAGGTTGAGAGGGATGGCAATGCCAAGGTTCAGGGACAAATAAACTAAGAGGACCCTTTTGCCCTTCCCCTAATCGCCTTCCCACAAGAACTTCACCTTTAGTTAGTCGTATACATTTTCCTTGCATACCAAAGGAAGAAGAGGGGCTTGGTTTGCTTTACGCAGGAAGTGCCACATTGGACTTCATATGAGGGGCCTCATGACTGCCCCAAAGGCCCCTCCATCTATAATGCAGATTGGACCTCAAATTCCCACTTGTGACCACAGAAGTCAAAATACTACCCTCAAGTGGTCACATGACTTTGGACTAAGCCATATACACATGGATATCTCTAGAATAAATATGGAGGACACCAACTGTATACTATACTCAAATTGGCAATGTAGTTAAGATCCTAAATATTTACTTTTCTACTTATAAGGTACCTGAACTTTCCTAGTGAGAGAACATGAACACATAATTATGTGTGTATGGCCCAGATGGATTTTCAGAGCCAGCGTAGATGTGACAGGGCTAGGGTCCTGAAGTAGGTCTGTGAAGGCAGAGACTGACAACCTGAGGAAAGCAGGTCATTACTGAGGGTGAACTCCCTGACCCCCTCATTCCTCAGGACTTCTCCTCACAGAGGTTATTAAGTTCTCTTCCTCTATGAAAAGCAGCAGCTCCCAGGATGGTCTTGGTGATGGGAAGATGAGCTCAATAACTACTAAAGATTCTGACATTCAGGCATTACCCACTACATACTGACCAAGAATCTTCTGTCCTCCCCTTGGGGAAACTGTACATGAGAAAGCTGGCCATCTTTCCCTTGGACCTACTCAGTCTAAAGAGAATACAGACATGGGGCTTCCCTCAGAGATGGGTGACCAGCCATCCTGGTTTCCTGAGAAAGCCAGGGGAAAACTGGGGTGAGTTGGTTACCTTTCAAGAGACCTCTGACTCTACCTTCTAGACCTTGCCAGTTCTCCCAATGGGTGACTTAAAGCAAGTCTTAACTTCTTTATCTTTGACATGGGCCATCTTAGACATGTGACTGAACCCCTTGAGTACTCTGGGACCCAAATATTTACAAAGAACAAGGTGGTTGATATCATTGCTTTGATACACACCATCATTATCATTACATACCTCTTGTATTTCTCTACTGCACTTTTTCCCCAAGCATATTCCCAGCTATGGTCTCATTTTACTCTAACAACTCTGTGAAAGAGAAAAGAGAAGTTGGAGGAGAGATGGGAATCACTCTGATCTCCATTCTACAGATGCACAAAAAGAATCCCAGCAAGAAGATGCCTTCCCAAGGTCACTGAGTGAGTGGGCAGGTGGTTCTGGCCTCTGGGTCTCTGCCCAAAACCTGTTACTCAGAATCTTCATACTTGAGTAACCCTGATTGCTGATAAAAATCAGCCCCATGGCTCCAGCTTTTCTTGGGAGAGCAGATCCAGCGTTTCACAGGTAACACAGACTCACAATCATGAAATGAGGTATTGCTTTGACAGGACATTGATGAGACTTTAAAGATGAAGTAATTGGGCTGATAAGATAATGAGCCCTAAAGTGGATAATAATATTGAGCTCTAAAAGGGATAATAGTATTGATCTGCCTTCTCAGGCCTGTTGGGAGGATTAGCTCATTGGCAATTGTGGAGAATTCTGCAATGAAGGAACATAAATGATAGCATGTTTGAGAGTCCCCTTGTTCCCTTTGGGATGACTCTCCCTGGAGTGATCTAAGTGGTCATCTGGATTCCATAGTAATCAAGGCCTGCCTGATGGAAACCCTTGGCCCTATATTCTATACTCCTTACCTCAACCCTAAGATGAAGACTTGCCCCTCTATAAAAATCAAAGTGCAATGAGAAAGCTTTTGACTTTCAGGCTCCAGATAGAAAGCAGAGGCATGGAAGAAATGCAGGATTCTTTCATCGCAACAACATTGTCTGCGGTCACAAAAGCCATGGGTGCAAAACTGACTCTTACGGGGGCAACAAGACATCGCTAGAGGGACTCTGCCAAGTGGGGGCTTGAGAGAGGCCATGTAGGAAGCACTGTGCTTATGATTCTGATCTGGAGTTCCTATTTACAGCCACCAAGGAAACATGAACTTTCTCTTACCCACTTTCATAGCCAGCCCATGTGGAAAAGCTGTGTTGTTTTCACCATGTCATTAATATAGTAATAGTCATTTCAGAGTAGGTGTTTAATAAATGCTGATTGATGGATGTTTTGGTATTTGTATGTGTATCATGTGCTTACTCACAAGCAAGCTTTTCTAATTTTGGCAATGTTTTGTACTGATTCATGTACTCTCTGTCCCAAGCCCCTTGTGAAAAATACATGAATGAATGAAGCAATTTGCCTAGAATCACACAGCTTGAAAGTGGCAGGACCAAGATGGACCAGAGCTTCCAATATCTAGAACTTCCAAGCCTAGAGCTCCCTTGTCTCTGTCATCCTGTCCCCCGTAACTATGCTGCAACCCAATCACATGCATTCAAGGGGAATGCAATAGAAAACCACATTCCTGTGTTTCTCTTCCGCTTTCAAACTACTACCACACTTGTAGCACTCCTAACACCAGAATAGAAGGGGTGCCCTACACCAAGCAATTTTGGTGTAGGGAGAGCTAAATGTTCCAAATTTTGTATCATGGTTTGGTCTTTCTGGTGACCAGCCTCCACCCAGGGGCCCACCAAGAATCCCTTATTACAACAAAAGACAATCTTATCACCTAGGAAATCCCAAGGGATTTAAGAGCTTATTGTTAGGCGCTTCTATCACTCAGGAAATTACAAAGGTCTCAGGAACTCTGCATCAGGAGCCAGGGTCAAAGACTCAATGTTAGAATAAAAGATTCTCCTAGCATCCCTATTTGGAAGGGTTTTAGAAGCTTTGTGTCAGGAACTAGGAGCTGAGACCAAGAAATACATCTGTATATATTTCTTTTTCTTTTCTTTTTTTTTTTTTTAAGATTTTATTTATTTATTTGACAGACAGAGATCACAAGTAGGCAGAAAGACAGGCAGAGAGAGGGGGGAAGCAGGCTCCCCACTGAGCAGAGAGCTGGATATGGGGCTGGATCCTGAGATCATGACCTGAGCCGAAGGCAGAGGCCTTAATCCACTGAGCCACCCAGGTGCTCCTGTATATATTTCTTATTATTGCACAGGGACTTATCCTCCATGTTACTTTCTATTTCCTCTGTGCTAAGTACACATGGACCCACCCAAGGGAGGCCATCATACAAGAAGCAACTGTAACTTATCCCAGCCTCCCCAGCACCCCAAGAGTACTCTGGTGGACACCTGCATGCCTCTGTTTGCCCAGAAAAGTAGTGAGGTTTACCTTTTTATTCTAGTTGCTTGCATTATCCTCTCATCCCCCGCAGTTTCTGCCTTCTCAAAGACATTTTAGAGAAAAGATTTTTAAAATTGCTTGGAAATTGAGGCATGATTGCCCAGTTATTGATTCAAATTCTGGCAAGTCTGACTCTGAGCTGTCTCTGTCATTCCTGCCTCTGACTCTGATGGCTAAAGAGGGATTCCAAGGAATTCGACTGTAATCAAATGACCCAAGAATCCCCACGCCCTCCGCATGCAGGAGAATTTAATATTTCCATTCTAGCTGAGGTCCTCATTGCCAGGATGTTATTTGAGATTTCAGTTTGCCTGACTCCATTCTAAGATTTTGCTTGAACTAGTATTTTTTGGTTCTTTGCTCCTGTATCTTACAGCAGACAACAAACAACCTCTGAATATTCACAGAATGGCAAGCGCTGGGTTTAGGCAGCAATTTGGCAGATAAACATAATAACAGTAGCCTCAGAAGCATTCCTATTGGGGATGTGATAGAGAATGTTCCATGGCAAAGAAATCCTGTGCTTTGTGTCATCCTTTGCATAGGAAGAGTCTGGGTCTATTGCATCTCACAAGAAGAAAAGATACTCAGGAGACAATAAGATAATAGTAATGAGTCTGCTGTGTGTTAAAGGGTTTGAAACATGATCATACAGACCTGAATCTACTTCTTTCCCAGGCTTCCTTTAGCAAATTTCCTTCGCTTGGTTTCTATGGCAACTGGAAACTGCACATGAACTAGAGACACTCAATAGTCTTCCCTGGCAGGCGTGTCCATTTCAGATCTTTCTGCTTTAAGTGATGTCATATTGCAACCACTAAGAATAAAATAATAATAATAATAATAATAATAATAATAATCTATATACTGTATTCTCAGAATCATTGCTGAGAAGATCACATTGATAGCTAACATAGCTATTTTCCAGGGCATAGACTTAAAAATTATGGACCTTAACTCAATCCTCCTGATAGCCCTGTGCATTTGCTATCTGTAAATATCAGGGTCCATCTAGAAAAACGGAAACCACTCTAGGTCTTTCAAATGGAAGGAGTTGAATGCAGGGAATTAGTTACAGAATCACTGAGAGGCCAAATGGGGGGGTGTGAAAGGCTGCCCACAGAGTAGCAAAAAGGGGAAACTGCCAACAGCCCTGGGGCTAGAGAGACAACAGGATGGGCTAGTGCTTCTGAAAGTGCCCAGAAGTTGAGGCCAAATGGCAAGAACTAGAACTATCATGAGGACCGCATGTAGGAGCTGAGACCATGGATGGAGGAACTATCCGGTGGGCACTGAAGCCACAGAGGAGACACAACTGCTACCAGCTCTTCCCAGAAAGCTGAGAGAGAATGGGTGAGTAATACATCGACCTCTCTCTTCCCTCTGGTTTCATTACCAAACATGTTTCTGTCAAGGCCACCTACTGAAGGAAACTGCATGGAAGGCAGAGGGCAAAGGATCCTTGGAAACAAGGTCCCCTGTGAGACAGAGGAGAGCAAAGGAAATACAGGATGGATCTGAGAACAAACTAGCAGATGACTGGTGGAGTAGCATATACCCATTTCATGGATGAGAAAACTGAGTCACAGAAACAGAAGATCTTAAGACAACACTAGCAACTTAAATGACTGGTTATCTGGTTAAGAGTCCATGCTCTTAACCACCTTATGATGCCTCCTGTAGAGAGAAAAGGTGCTTCTTTACACATATGGCATTTCTAAAGCACACATAGCATTTCTAAAGCACATGCCCTTCACCTAAGTGGGCCCAGGTGATTATGCAAACCTTTAGCTGTGGGGGTCTATCCACCTGAAACTTGCCTATTTGGAGGGGTTCTGGATATTTGTTTGATATGTACTAAGATGATTGAGCCTGACCACATACAGTCATAAAATTATAAAAGAGATAATCTATTCACTGGTGACATGGACCTGGAAGTGAGGGGAAGACAGGACAGATGAGAAATCTTGTCTTCCTCATATTTGCTAGAGAACTAGCTTGTGGTTCCAATTGGTCAGAGTATAACAATGAGCTAAAAACAAGAAAGATGAGGGAAAAGAGGCAAAAATGCCCAGTTCCCATTTTCTATTTTAATGTTTGACCATTTGCCATTCTTAAACTTGTAAGAGAAATTTATCAAGATAAAGCTAAGACTTCTGTCAGCTTCTTTTCTCTGAATTGTGGGAAGACCATCTAACAGCCCACGTATATGTCTCTTAGAAAAGCTCATGTTTTAGAAGAGTTTACTTAAAAACAAAGAAAACTTCTAATATAACAATTTTCAACGACTGGTAATGGGGAGGGAAGCACATCTTGGGATAAATTTTTCTACCGTTTCCTTTAAGTTCTGTGAGCAGGAACCTCTGTATTTGTAAGGCCAGCCTTATTTACATCCGTAGACAATTGCGTGAGTTGCCTACTGTGTGGATGCTCTGTCTTCCTTGCCAAAGGCTCCAAGTGCTTCGCTAGTCAGTAACTGATGAAGGGGAAGGCTTCTCTCCCACTGAAACCCTGAAGCCTTCTAGGACAGATGGTACACTCTCCTTCCTGCAGGCATGGGACACTGCTCAACAGCACCCATGCTTGATGCCACAGAATAAGCAACTTGTGAACTACTGGAGCAGGCAGAGTATGATCTCTCCTAGCTGCCCAAAATTTTTCTAGATTTTTCTAGAAACTTACCATTAAAAATAGCTTTGCTATTCACAATAATGGATATTTGATGACTAGGAAGTCTTTTTTTAAAAAAATATTTTATTTATTTATTTGACACAGAGAGAGAGAGCGTGCATGCACAAGCAGGGGGAGTGGCAGGCAGAGGGAGAGGGAGAAACAGACTCCCCACAGAGCAGAGAGCCCGACATGGGGCTCGATGCCAGGACCCTGGGATCATGACCCAGCCAAAGGCAGATGCTTAACCAACTGAGCCACCCGGGCGCCCAACCAGAAAGTCTTAATACCACTTTCTTACCACTGATATGACATAGAATACATGTGAGGACCAAAGAATAGCTGTTGATTTGCTAGACAAAGAAGAGAAATCCCTTATCTCTGACTTCCCTCAGTTTTCTCCAGGGGTGGGTCCAGCCTTTATGTGGACTTATACTTATATCATTCTAGGTTCTCTCTTTAAGAAAAATAAAATGCAGAATGATGAATACGAACTTAGGAATGACAATGATTATTTAGAACGATAAAAGAAATCACAACAAATTATAAAACTGTAAAAAGCAGACAAATATCAAAACCATTACAAAATCTAGAGTATGATATTTGGTTAGTTAGCTGCCTGACACACCTTCAGAGTATTTTTTCCTATATTTTTCATACTTTTCAATCATGCCCTCATTCAACAAAAACTTTGTGATATTTTCTATTGAAAGGCTGGAAAGCTAAAATTCAGCCATTGCTCTAACACAATTGAAGAAATTTTCTTTTTTCTTTTTGATAGTTCAGAAAAGTTTCTTTCAGCTTTCCAACTTCTTATTCATAGTGATATGTCAAATTTTAGGACTGTGATCCAACATAGAAAAACCTCGAATAAGTCCCTTCTATGTAGGAGCATTTTAGGTTTCCTTGTGAAGTGACTCATCTCAAATATCTTTGAAAAGTTTACATTCATAATTACTTATCCTCAATATCTTTGTTTCTTTACACTGGGTGACTTGGCTCAGAAGACAGTGGGAGTATTATTGGATGCCACAACTCGAGTAGATTGTGAATTAACTGAACACCTCTTAAATATACCCACTGAACCCAAGTTAATGCATTCCAAACTCAACTTCCACTGAGGTGCATTCTAAACATGACCATGGCTACTAAAGAGCCACTCAGCACAAGGGGTTGGTGACAGAGGAGACACTGGCATGAAAACAGCAGTGTTAACTGACTGCAGTTAAAAGATTTTACTTTCTAAAATTTACAAAACACATGACCATGTAAACATTGTTGGGACTTCTTCAGGGCCCTTGATTGGGAGGAAACTTAAAACTTAAAATTTAAGCTTTCTTAGCTTCATGTTAAGTCTACTTCTAATAGAAATTTCCCAAAATCCTAGAGGAAAACATGGGCAACAACCTCTTTGACCTCAGCCACAGCAACTTCTGGCTAGACACGTCTCCAAAGTCAAGCGAAACAAAATAAAAAATGAACTATTAGGACTTCATCAGGATGAAAAGCGGTTGCATAACAAAGGAAACAGTTGACAAAACTAAAAGGCAACCTATTGAATGGGAGACTATAGTCATAAATGACATACCAGATAAAGGGCTAGTATCCAAAATCTATAAAGGACGTACCAATTTCAAGACCCATAAAACAAAAAATCCAGTCAAGAAATGAGCAGAAGACATAAACAGACATTTCTCCAAAGAAGACACACAAATGGCCGACAGACACATGAAAAAAATGCTCAATATCACTCAGGGAAATACATTTCAAAACCACAATGAGATACCACCTCACACCAATCAGAATGACTAAAATGAACAACTCAGGAAACAACAGATGTTGGTGAGGATGTGGAGAAAGGGGAACTCTATTCTGTTGGTGGGAATGCAAGCTGGTGTAGCCACTCTGGAAAACAGTGCGGAGGTGCCTCAAAAGTTAAAAATAGAACTGCCCTACAACCTAGCAACTTCACTACTAAGCATTTATTCAAGGGATATAAACATAGTGATTTGAAGGGGCACATGCACTCTGATGTTCACAGCAGCAATGGACACAATAGCCAAAATATGGAAAGAGCCCAGGTGCCCACTGACAGATGAAAATATATATATATATATATATGTATATATGACTCATTCATCAAAAAGATTGAAATCTTGCCATTTGCAATGATGTGGATGAAACTAGAGGGTATTACACTAGGTGAAAGAATTTAGTCAGAGAAAGACAAAGACAACATGATTTCACTCATATGCAGAATTTAAGAAATAAAACGGAGTAACACAGGTGAGGAAAGGAAAAATACAATAAATAAAAACAGAGAGAAGGGGGCGCCTGGGTGGCTCAGTGGGTTAAGCCGCTGCCTTCAGCTCAGGTCATGATCTCAGGGTCCTGGGATCGAGCCCCGCATCGGGCTCTCTGCTCGTCGGAGAGCCTGCTTCCTCCTCTCTCTCTTCCTGCCTCTCTGCCTGCTTGTCATCTCTCTCTGTCGAATAAATAAATAAAATCTTTAAAAAAAAAAAAAAACAGAGAGAAAGGTAAACCATAAGAGACTCTTAACTATAGTAAACAAACTGAGGATTGCTGTAGGGGAGGTGCATTGAGGTGGGGTCGGTCACTGGGCATTAAGGAGGGCATGTGATGTGATGAGCACTGGGTATTATATGCAACTGATGAATTACTAAATTCTACGTCTGAAACCAATAATTCACTATATATTAATGAAACTGAATTTAAATTTTAAAAAATCTACCTCTAGTTCTGTCATTATTAGCATCATCATGTCGTGACCATCATTATCATTATTATTACTGCTGCATCACGGGGTCTTTGTGGAGATTACCATGGGATAATACACACAGAACTCCTGGACCATCAATCAGTTATTATCAAGCAATTGCATTTACTGCTACCACCACAACCACCACCATCATCATCATCATCATCATCACTACCATCATCGCACTCGATTCCCAAGAAGAGGTGAAGGAAGACTGGCATGGTCAAAAAGCTTCCTGAAGAAGATAGATCTTCTGCTATATGCCAAAGGCACTCCTTTTACTTTTAACACATACAAGTGTCTCTAGTTTTCCCAGGCAAGGACATACAGTAATTGATTTCCAGGACTTGGAAATCCAGATGGGGGTAGAGGGTATTTGGCAGGTTCATATTTGCTACAGTTACAGTCTGGACTGAAGGAAAAGGGTTTGATCATCCACCTTATCTTAAAACTGACTTAATTATCCTGTTGAAACTCTAAGAGTAATGGAAATTTAAAAAAAAAAAAAAAGAACAACGAACCTCAATACTCTGTTCAGGATGGTTTAATTTCAAGAGATGTTGGTTAAGTGATATGATCTACCTACATCAAATTATTCTACAGAAAAAAGCTTTCTGGAGAGATCCACACACATGTGCACACATGCACACACACATGCATGCACAGAGAGAATAGGTTGAATCTTTCCTCCCTAGAGCCAGCTAAAAATATAGTTCTCTTCCTCATCTCAATAGAAGCCAATCCACCTCAGCCCACTGAATTGGTAGCAAGAAATGGTATCAATGGGGGAAAGCCATGTTTCCATTTTCCCATGGAAAATTCCAGTTGGAGGGAGAGAAGGGGCAGAAGGCAGACTCCTGCCCAGGAAGGCAGGTGAGCTACCAATCACCTTCTTCAGCAGCCAGTGCCTCGCTGCCCTCACCCAGACCCAGGCAAGCACAGACATAGAGGCAGTGCCAGTCTTGCTGTGGAAGGAGGACTGTGCACTGTGAACTCTCCTGGGTTCCCAAGGCAACAAGCTCACCCATCTCCCCAGGCCTGAAATGATTGCCTTAACCAATCCGTTGGGTAGAGGATTGAAGTCTCCTCATACCACCAAAATGCCAAAGCACAGAGCCTTCCTCCAGGAATTAACACTCAAGCTCGAAGTAGACTATCCAATGGCCTAACTGGACAGCAGGGGTGTGAAAGGATGGGCTGCCCCAGTGCCTTGTTAAAGCCTCCCCATAGCACTATGCAAGTCCAGCCTTCTGCTATGATTGGGCCTCTTTCTTCTGGAGCTTCCACACCTTCCACTGAGCTCACACAATTTCCTTCAATTTCACTGCCCCAGTCCCGCCTCTCAGCCCATCTACAACACCCATGGAGCCTCTCCAGACCCCACGTGTATTGGTTACTACTTCTGCTGATCTCCCATAGCTTTTGATTTAAGAAATGAATTACTTTTTGCATGGATTCTTAGTTAGATGTGGTTTTATTTCCTTTCTACTGGTTGCTGGGCTTCCCCCACATTTATGCGCAATAAACACTCGCTGAATAAATGAACAAATGATGATTTGCAATCAGAGGCGATGGCCAGGGCATAGCTCTGTGCAGTGTGACTGAGGAGGACCCCAGGAAGGACGCTGGGAGATTCAGAGGGTGCCTGAGGGTGTTGTGTGCTCTCAAGCAGCAGAGGCCTCTCCAGGGAGACAGAGGGGTTCTATAAGCAAATCCTGACACTCAACAATGCCCACAGGACCCTGATGGCTAGTTAGGACCCTTTGGGTTGCAAGTCACAAAGAAAGTCAACTCAAATTGCCTTAAGCAAGAAGGGAGGTATTGGCGTTCGTTCGTGGGTGGGAAAGATACTGGAGGGACTTACAGCATGAAGAGTCCCAGAAACAAAAAGCCCGGGAAAGAAAGTGCAAATCCCCTAGAGACCTAGAAGATGCTTCTTTTATCTTTTCCCCTCCCTTCCCTCCCCTCCCTCTCCTCTTTCTATCTGAATCCCAGACATGTTCATCTCACATCACACCCTCTCTCTTCTCTCTCTCCTCAATCTCACTATCTCTATTTTAATCTCATTCTCTTTTACATCAGAAAATTTCTCTCCACATATCAGAAAAAATAGCTCCTAGCAACTCCAGACACAAGCCCTTAATGATTTAAAACTAAGAAAAACTAGCCTTCCACCGCCAATCACAAGATTCCTTAGGAAGCCCCCGATCAGCCTGGGCTCTATTTCCCTTGGACGGGTCGCTGTGTCCAGGGATGCGACACCCTTCTTGGCCCAATGGTGTGGTGAGGGAAGCCTGGCGCCATGACTGACAGCTGCTCCAGGGCCACCACATTGAGGGGGAGAAACAGGAAGATCGACAGCTTGCTTCCCCAGCAAAGACAAGACCTCCTGGCCAAGATAAGAAGGGGAGGATTTGGAAATAACTTCAGGCGCAGGGGCGACGTCAAGACTAGGGATGTACTTCCAGGCAGCAAATGGGAGGCCCTCTGAAACTGTCTGGGCTTTGTCTCCCAGGGACACCCTGTCTAAAGTGAGCTCAGCCCGGCAGCTCCCATCACACTGATACAAAGAGCTGGAAATAGTATGTATTTCCAGCTAACTCAAAATTACAGTAGTCCACCTCTAGATCTTGTGTTTCATGTGCTCATAAAGAGTACATATATTACTAAATCACCATTTCACTTTCTAACATTTTGACAACTGTATTCAAATGTAACTGGCTTTCTTTGTAGTCCGGTGCATTTCATACACTTTAAAACATTATTCTGAGAAGGAGCCACAAGGCCTCACCATATTGCCAGGCGGTGTCCATAGCAGAAAAATGGCTAGCAACCCCCTGTGTAGTTGACAGCCCGATGCTAACCCTCCTGGTGCAATCGTCCAATCTTTGCATCATTTTCTTTATTTTCTGTATTTCTGCCATTTTTGTTCTACTCTCTGTACAAATTCCTCAATTTGCTCTTCTGACCCCATACTCTATTTTATTTCTGTTGCATTGCCTTTGAGCTTGGGCTTATTCCATTGTTGCTCTGTCTTCTCATCCCTCTTAGGCTACCAATTCCAGGGTGTGATTTATTCCTGCTGATCTTTGGCTGTCTGCTCACATGTGGAAAAAGCACTCCATAGTGACTGGGATTTCTGTACCCAAGAGCAGGGCTCACTGGGTGGTGGCTTCACTGCGGGGTTGTAAGCAAAGCATCAGCCATTTCATTGTGGAATTTCCCACAGAATCTGTGACTTCCCTCTTGGGGAACTTTACCTGAGGAATGCCCTAATCCCCAGCTTGGAGGGAGTGGGCACATACAGGTCAGCGTCCTAGGAACCCCCCAGTAAGGACACTTAGATCTTATCCCCTGTTTTCCATCCAACTTAGAGCTGTTCCCTGCTATTCCCTCAATCTGAATTCTCTCTGGTTCAATTACCCAAGGATTAAATCTCCTCCTTCCAGCCAGAGAGGAGAGGAACAGTGGGTCTGGATATTTGGATTGGGAAAAGAGACCTCCTGAGATAACTCTTCTGCCTGTCCTCTATTCCTTCCTACCCTCTCCCAACTTTGAGAGTTGGTTGGTGCCACCAATTTCTGAGCCTTTGCACTTTTCCTGGATGCTACCTGACTTGCTTCTTCTTAGCTTTCTCCCCTGCCGGCATCACTCTCCACTCTGCCATTTTTCATGTCCCAAAGTATTATGTGTCTTTTTTGTTCATTTTCTTTCCATTTTTCTTTGCCTTTACAGGTTTATTCCTTTGCTTTGCCATTGCTTTAGTGGAGCTTGGGAAGAGAGCGAGGTTACAGGACACACTCAATCTTCCACATTTTATCCACATATCTTCTGCCTTCCAGTTTCTCACTTTAGCCCCCCCCAATAATAAAAAGACACCATCAGCCTTGCATTGACACTTGTTGGATATCCAACTCAGTGTGGATGCAACAGAACCTGGCAGTGGAAACAGCTGGTTCTGTTCCATTACTGCCAGCCAGTAATGGAGATGCCAGCCCCCAGCCCAACAATGATTAATCTGAAACAAGAGAACTTGAACTACAAGACAGTAAAGGAAGGAGAGAAGCCTAGTGTCTGATCTGGTGATCTTCAGGAGGAGTCAGGAATACCCACCTCCTCCAGGCAGACTGCCCGGGCTGAGGGAACAAAGGTAGGAATCCCCTCTCTGCCCCAAGCACTATACACACCTGACATGTCACCTAATACCCTCATGATTGCTTCCAAAAGGGTACTTCCCTGTACTTCAATGTGACAGTAGGGTTTCCCCATTTCTTTTCATGTATTGGTTCTGTGATTGTTATTCTGCTCCATGGTTGTGCTCTATAGCTGCTATTCTGTTGACAATGTATCCACTTGGGGCAGTTCCTGTGTCTTCTGAATGGCTATCCAAGTTGTCCCTATTTAAGCACAAACTCCTGTGGTACCAGATTTAAAATAAAAAGGGAGAAGAAATGGTTTTTTGATAAGGAGATCAAATTAAGTTGAAAAAGAAATCTGACTTCCTGTTTTAAAGAGAAAGAAAAAGAGCAAGCATCTGAAAGAATGGGTCTGGAATCTTGTTTGTATTTCCTTGCAGTGAGAGGAAAGACTTGAATTTCTATAGCACTTTGCTTCAGGGGATATCAAAGCTTTGCTTTTTTTTTAATTACACAAAAGAAAGCAAAGGCACCAGATATGAATGTTTCAGAGCCAGAGAACCCAGCCCATGCAGCTGAGCTGTTATTTAAAGACACGAAAATGCAGATCCCTGGATAAACCAGAGCTGAGTTGCCTTCAAAAGCTGGGGCACAGTGGTTACTGAGGGTCTCTTCCAAAGCCCCGTGGTCCCAGCGCAGGGCTGCACAGCTTGGAACTGCCAGCCCCCACAGTGGCTGCCACAAACCTCCTCAGCCCCCACCTGATGCTGGGGGTTTACAGGAAAGACAGATCCAGCCAAAGAAGGTGAGAGGGATGGCATCTCAAAGTAGTTCCCATTCTGACAGAAGGAAACAAGAGTATTTGGAATTTGCCAGAACTCACATTGAATGGGTTTTCCATAACAAGCATCATAGTAATGAGGGCTATTTTTTGGGAAGATGTGAGTTTTTGGTTTGAGGACATTTTTATGAATAATAGCCTAATAGCCTAAGGTCTAAGATTAAAAAAAAAAAAAAAAAAAGAAATATGCTGGCAGCAGCTTCTTACTCTGCTGATGAGAAAGTCCAGAGCTGACCAAATTTCATCTGAGCCACAGGCCTACCACACAGCTGAAGCAAAATTAAGGAGAACTGGCCACACCACCACAGAGAGGCCACATTGAGTTACTAGACCAGAGGCTATCTCCTCAGGGCCATTCCAAGACTGCTGGGTCCCCAACAGCAAAGAGGTCCAAATGAAGAAAATTCCAGAACCCTGGTGAGGGAAATGAATGGAAAGAATGAGCACTGTGGAGAAAACAATGGCCGAAGGCTGAAATTTCCACAAGGGTAAGGTATCTCACTTGAGATATCAATTATATGCTAAATGACTATAAAATCCCACCACCCAAGAAATTAATTCTAAATGCAAACTACACAAATAGTTGATTACCACTCATTGATGTGAACAGAAGGTTGCTTTTGGTAAATTTCATAATCCTTCTGAAGAGGGAGGGGAAATTATGAGTGTTATACTTCTCTTTTCTATACTTAGCTTTAATTTATTAACTCTCCATCCAAACACAGGAAGAATCTCCTATAGGATCAGGGCCCACCATGTAAGGATGTGCAGGTTGTACACGGAACAGCTCCAAGGTTTCCTGACATTATAGGCAGTAGCCATCGATGAAGCATGATCAAGATGTTTCCCAATGCCAGAGGCCGTGGTCACAATGCACCATAAAAAACTTCTACAGTGAATGAACAGATCCTACCAACTGATGTTAGCACAAACTAGAGTCTGAGGCTCCATTCCCTGGGTCTCCAAACGACCATCATTTTAGACTAGGCTCTATTGCCAGAACTAAGGGCTTGAGTGCAGGCTCTTCCATGTCAGGTCTATTTCCATGCAAGCCTCCACTTCTTCCTAAGGTCTGCAGCTTGCCAGAGCTTCTCTGGAAACAGCTGAGTAGCCAGAAGCTAAAAGCTTCCTTCCTGATCTGGCTAGGACATTTTCCAACCCCCACACGGGGGGTATAGTTTTCTCCTCCAAGTGCAAGGAATGTGGCTCTCTGGCTTCTCAGAGATGGCTGCCTTCCTGGTATCCCCTCTACAAAGATGCATCCAACCACACTCAGGTTCTGAAGACCCTAAAAGAAGAGCCTCAGAAATCTTTCCTATCCGTTGGCTGAGGTCAGCCAGCACTTCTGTCTCCATGAATTAAATACACGGACTAATCCTGTCCCCCCTGATACCCATCTTGGCCTGTCAGCAAGTCTATGGGAAACGTGACATCAAAGGACCACATAACAGACTCCTCATGCTGCTCTCCAACCCTCTCCTTTGGACTTTATGGACACTGAGTGCCCACAGACCCAGACACTGCCTGCAGATGTGACATGATGACCACTAAAACATACATTTACATTGACAGCAAATCATCACATAGCAGCCATTTACCCAAGCCTTAAAGGCACCAGGACATGTGAGTTTGAGGTTCCAACCTCGGTTCTTCTGGGTCATAACCGCTCTCCAGCAATGTGACTTGTGGTATTCCACTTTCCTTCTCCCATCTTTTGTGTTTGTGAGGTTAAAGGCAGTTTGGAAGAGTTGAAATTACCTACAGGTAGAGCACTCCACTACAAGCTGAGCTATCTCTGCTTTTCTTCTGATTTTCTCTGTGTTAGGATGGCTGTGTTCGAAAGAGCTGTCAAAGATAACGGTGACATTTCCCCCAAAAGACTAGTGAAGATGACGGCATCAGCATCATGTATGTCTGAGCACAGTGAGCCTTTGAATCACTTTGGCCAGTCCTATCCAGTGTGTGGTAAACTCCTCTCAGGTAGCTATAAGTCCTGAAACCTGCCTAGTCCCGGTCCCCTAAGTCTACCCGTCACAGCCACACTGTGGAGTGAGACTGTATTTTATTATTAAAGTAATAATGACAGCAGCAACTCGCTTGTTTAAGTGCAGGCTTTGTGCCGAACACCATTCTTAACAGTTTCCGGTTTCCATGTATTATTCCACTGGATCCTCCTGCAATCCCCCCGTGGTACATACGGTATCATCAACGTCCCCATCTGAAAGATGAAGAAGCAGAAGCACGAGAGACTGAGACGTCTACCTCAGGTCACACGGCTGGTAAGGATTTGGACCTACGCAGTCTGGCTCGGGAGCCCTCGGGCTGAGCTCTGGCACTCTGCTACTTCAGGAAACTCTATCCTAGCCAGAGCTCAGCCAAACTGGAGGCAAAGCCATGCACAGGTCTTCACGGTTTACCCACAGATCCCTCTTTAGGAGATGTAGGATCTGGAAAGATAAAAGAGTCTTAAACTTCCCTGGGCCCTCCCTGCCATGGTGGCACTCGGCAGCTAGCCATGCCAGCAGCCCCGGGAACCTTCCGCTGACTCTCCAGGGAAGTGTCCCTCTGGCCTGCCCTGGTGCCCTGCGCATGTGCAATGCCCCCCCCCCCCGCCACCCATTCACGTTTGAAACTCATGTGTATGTGCGACACAGTGCCTGCAGGCAGCTCCGCGGGTTCCAACAACCCATTCTTTCCTTCTCCTCCCCACTCCACACTCCCCACATTCTCAACCAGTCTACATGTCCCGTGCTAATTGCCCTTTCCAACGGTTAGCATTTCCAAATGGCAAGATAAGTTCAGAGTCATTTAAAGGAAAAATGGGCGTGCTTGAGACAGCCATGAAAACATGGAGCTTTTTCTTTTTTTTTTTCTTTTTAAATATCCTCCTTACCCTTCCTGCAGAGATGGTGAGCTCAAGTGGCCTCCTGCTTATTGTTTTTCCCAGGGAAGCCAATTTCAGCCGAGTTCCCACTGTGTCATAACATGAGAGCTCAACTTACACACTTCCAGAGAGGATAGGTGCTTGGTTTTGTTTTCTTCTTCCCTCAAGAAAAAGCCTCAATCTCAGTTGCAGGCTTAAACAGACTTACCAGCCATAAGCCCCATAAGCGCTGGCATGCCATAAATAGTCCTTTTCATCAAAAGCTGCAAATCACAATTCTACGGTACAACCCAGAGCTACTCAGATAGCTGCCCGTGGCCCTGAGTATGGGGCCTTGCATTCAGCAGCATTTAATAAAGATTTGTTGATGGACTGATTGATCCGAGTCTCCCATATCAGGTTGTAGCCTAAGTCTCTTAGGCTTTTTTTTTTTAAGGGATTTGAACTAAGATTTAAAACCACCCCTTAATGCACCAACCTCTCCAGTCTCTCAGTCCTTTGGGCCCAGAAACTTAGAACCTATTTATAATGCATCCATTTCAAAGCCCTTGTGGGGACCAGAAGGCAAGAAGGAAGGCAGAACCATCCAATCCAGGAAGAGCCCCTACACCATCTTGGCCGTGGCAAAGTCCTAAATGGTGCTTCTCAGGACGGCCTGGAGCAACTGAGAGGGGCCCTCTAGATCATCAGAGAAAGGAGACCAAGGTTTCCATCGTGATGGGTTACAGCTTTGGAGTCAGGAATCCTGGGTCCCCTACTCCTAGTCCTGTGGCCTTGACCAGGCGACTTAGCATCTGCATGCAGCAGGCTGCTCAGAAAAACCAGTTCATGGGATTTTTGTCAGGGTTCAATGGGGTAACACTTGTTAAGCCCTTGAGACAGTATCTGGCATGGAGAAAGCATCATTTGTGTTTTAAATGATTACCTTAGCCATACAGGGAAAGGCATTTTATGGTGCTTTTAATTTTATGAAAATTAGGGGGTCCTTATATACCAAACAGTAACTCGGCTAACCAGAATATTCAATTAAACAGAACAACCTATTCTCCCCAAATGCCAGGCAGATTGGAGCTCAGGGTACGAAAAAAGCGCAGGCAGGAACAGAAACAAAACAGGGATCAGTAATAACTGACCTGAATAGGGATTGCAAAACACTGGTGGCGCTAAAAAGAGTCACATTATTAATTTTTAAAATGTCATTATAACGTCAGGAACAGGTATACCATATGAGCTCTTCCAACTTTTTTTTTTTTAAAGATTTTATTTATTTATTTGACAGAGAGAGATCACAAGTAGGCAGAGAGGCAGGCAGAGAGAAAGGGAGGAGGAAGCAAGCTCCCTGCCAAGCAGAGAGCCCGATGCAGGACTCGATCCCAGGACCCTGAGATCATGGGTAGAGGCTTAAGGTAGAGGCTTAACCGAAGGTAGAGGCTTAACCCACTGAGCCACCCAGGCACCCTCTTCCAAGTTTTTCAAAGCCCTTTCCATAGCGATGGGGAAGAGAGGGGGCTGAGTATGCTCCCGCGTTCTTGCTTTAGTCATCAGACTTCAGCAAGAAAAAAAGAGGGTGAGCAATGGATATATACAATTAGGAAGTAATTAAGGCCATGTAAACACAGCTGTTGATAAAAACACAGGTAAGGGAATTCTTAGAAAAATTAAATGTAACAAATCAGGTAAGGGAATTCTTAGAAAAATTAAATGTAACAAATCAGCAGGCAGAATGAAATGGGTCCCCAGGCAGCGAAGAAACTTAATAAACTTCCTGAACAGCCACCAACTCAGAAAAGTAACAGTGAGTGAGGACACAGAAATTTTGCATTGTGTCTGGAAGGGAACCGGGGAGAGAGAAGACCTTGGGATGGCTAGTAACCTCCAGGGCAAGAGGAACAGTAACATGACAAAGCGGAAAGCGGCGGAGTTTCCCTTGCTCATCCTCCATCTGGTTACAACATGATGTTTTGAGGACAGATCATTGTCTGGGTTAGAATGACCTGGATGGTATAAAAAAAATCAATTCTGCAAGTGAGAGATAAAAGGTGAGCAAAACTGGTGCTGGATGTCTGGAAACACCCGGGCCACCAGGACACTAGCTATGATCATGGTAACACGAGGTAAAAGGCAATTGGTGCTGTGGCAGAGTTATACACAGAGCTTAGGGACGCGAAAGGGAGGTGAAGTTTCACCGAGAGTATCAGGGAAGACTTCCTGTAAGAGGTGGCATTTGAACTGACCTTGACGGACAGGAAAAATGCTTCAGACAGGGAAAAGGCATGCAAGCATGCATCCATCCATCCAACTATCCAACTATCTACCCGATTAACAAATAGTTACTGAGCACTTACTTTCTAGGAGACACTGTGCTAGTTGCTGAAAACAAATTGTTCAGTAAAAAGAGACAGAATCCCTGTCCTTGGGGAACTACTGGGAAGGCAAATATTAATTAAAGCATCAAACCTTTGGACATAAATTGCAGTGTGGCACTGCCATGAGGAGTGGTGCAGGGATGTCTGAAGCTCTTGCAGGAGTGTCTAACAGAGCAGAGAAGTTGGGGAAGGCCTTGCTAAGGAAGTGGTGGTAGAAATGAGATCCGAGGGGGGGTAGTCAGAAACATCCAGGCAGAGGAAGGAGCCTGCAGCATTCCCACTTAAGGGAGTAGCATGCTTCAAAGTGGAAAAGAAAAGCAATGAGAAGAGGCACCTGGAACAATCCAGGGGGGGCAGATCATGGTGGGGTAGCAGGTGGGGGGAATCCTGTGTGGAGACTGAGCCAGAAGAGCCAGCAGGGGCATGTGGGGTTTTGCTGAGAAGCTCCCACTCTTTCTTCTAAGAACAATGGAAAGTCTTAGAAATCCTTTAACTGGTGTCATCCTATGGAGGGGAGGAAGGTGGTGGCATGGTGAGAGTTTTATCTTGGAAAGAGGACTTGGCTGAAGAGTAGGGCCAGAGAGGATGAACCAGTGGTCCAGCAGGAGAGATGGTGGTGGTCAGGACTGGGCAGGGAGCAGTGGGGATGGGGAGAAATGATCTTAAGGGATACTCTAAGTGTAAGTCCACAGGAATGGCAGGTGAACTATGGGATTTTGGTAAGGGAGAGGGAGGTGTCCAGCACTCCTCTGGCTGTAGAGCGGATCCCCCAGATATGACAACAGGACAGGGCTGATGTGGCAGAGAGATGAGTTGGGGGGGATCAGGGGTGTGAGGGTGTGGTCAATATGGGTCTCCCCCATAGGCTACAAGCCCCCTTCAAGGGCTCTGTCTCCTTTTACTGAAAATTGTGTCCTTGGCAACTAGGAGGGCCTCTGACAGATAGCGAGTATTCAGCGACTGCTTGTTAACTGAGGGCACAGTTGGATGAGTGGATGGTTTAGGTTTGGGACAGGTGAAGTCTGAGGTGCTTTAAGACATCTGAGAGGAGATGTCAGGTAAGCAGTGGACAGATGGATGGGCTGTGGCTCAGAGAGTTCAGGATGGGAGCTACAGATGCAGGATCGCCCAAAAAGACGAGGGAGAAGGTAAACGGGCCCTGGCTTCAGCCTTTAGCAATTCCAACAGGTCGGGGCCCGGTAGTGGACAGAAGGTGCACAGAGCAGGAAGAGAAAGGGCAGCCAGAGTCAGAGAGAGTATTTTCAAGAAGGAGAGAACAGTCAACCGCGTCAACTGCAAGTAAGATGAGAACTGAAGAATGTCCTTTGGATTTAGCAACACTGAGGTCATCGGTGACCTTTGTGGGAGCTGTTTTTGTGGTGCAATGGGGTGGAAGCCAGATTGGAGGGGGTGCAGAGTGCGGAGTGGGAGGTGATGAAACAGCCACAGGGAGTAGACGCAAGTCTTCAGAGAAGTTTGCAGCGGAGAGAAGAGGGGTGGGACGGAAGCCCGGGAAAGGCAGGAATGGGCCTGGAGGGTGTGAGAAGCTACAACAGCCCAGCACGGTTACAACAGTGGCTCTTCTGCCTTTTCTTCTGTCCCACCATTTCCAGAGGAACAGAAACCAGAATATGACTTGACTTGACTGGAGCGATGAGCTTGATTTTTTTGGAGATGTGATTTGGTGTGGGGGAGCTTATGGGGCAGGCACAGGGAGAAAGCAGTCTGTAGGGTAGCTGGAAAGTTGGTCCAGAGCAGCCCTGGCAAACTGGAACCCCCAGATCCAGCTCCCCACCTGTTTATCTCTGGCCGGCCCATGGGCTGAGGATGGTTTACTACATTTTTAAATGGTAGACAAACTCAAAAGGAGAATCATACTCTGTGACATATAAAAAGTATATGAAGTTCAAATTTCAGCGTGCACAGATAAAATTTTATTGGAACACAGTCACACTCACTCATGTACATACCGTCCGTGGCTGCTTTTGCCCCATGGAGGTAGGCTGCAGAGCTCCAACAACAGGCTGTCCAGACTGCAAAGCCTAGAATATTTACTCTCTGGCCCTTTCCAGAAAATGTCTGCCGGTCCTTGGTTAAGGACATAGGAAAGCAATTGGGGTAACTTCCTGATAATCAACGTTATGGAAAAGAGTCAAGTGAAAGGGGACCAGATCACACTGTGCATTATGGAAAACAGGTGGCTGGCCATTTGTGGAGTACAGAGGGGATGGCACCAGCCTGACATCTCTGGATCTGTCAGAGACATTTATCCCCCCACTTCAAAGCTCTCCCCTACTCCGCTTCCCCTTGCTGATGTCACAAAGTGCAGTGGAACATTTCTCTTCCCTTTCCCTGTATCTCCCGCCATCTTATGGCACTTACCACCATGGTAATTCAATAATTATTTGTAGAACTGATGGTTCACTGTATATCTCTGCCTCTGGACTGGAAGGCACCCTGGTGTCAGTGCTTCTAGCACAGTACCTAGCACATAGTAGGTACTCAATAAATATTTATTGAAAGAGTAAATGAAGTGATGAAGAAAAGGAGAGAGGCATACATGGTAAATTGAGGAGGTAATTATACCTATCTGCTTGTCTCAGAGGGTCCAGTAGAAAAGACATAATGCTTTTTAAGGACAGTGCACTAGAGATATAGAGGCGGACGGTTATTAAAATATCTGTGATGGAGCATTTTATGTGCAACTTGACTGGGCTAAGGGATGCCCAGAGAGCTGGTAACATACTATTTCTGAATGTCAGTCAGATGACTTCAAGGAGAGATTAGCATTTGAATTGGAAAACTAAGTAAAGACAATTTCCCTTACCATTGTGGCTGGGCATCATCCAATCCACGGAGGACCTGAATTAGAACAAAAAGGCCGGGGAAGGACAAATTTGCCCTCTGCTTGAGCTAGGACGTCCATCTCCTCCTGCCCTCCACTGTGGGTCTCTTGATTCCTGGGTCTCTAGACTTGAATCAGGACTTATACTGCCATCTCCCCTGGTTCCCAGGTCTTTGGGTTTGGACTAGAACTACACCACCAGCTTTCATGGGCCTAAGTTTACAGATGGCAGAATGTGGGACTTCACAGCCACCATGATGGTGTGAGCCAGCCCTCATGATAAACCTCTTTCTATGTATCTATATTTCTCCTGTTCGTCCCATTTCTCTGGAGAACCCTAACACAGCATCCTGAGGCACAACTGCCTCAAAGGCCTGCTAGTAGTTGAATCCAAGTTGCTAGTGAATGCCTCTCCCTGATTCACCTGCATCACCTGAGAAGCACAGAGAAAGTAGAGTGTGCGGTCTCCCTGCTCCTCCTCCCTCCAGCAAGAATCTTCTCTCCTGAGTCCGTTAGGCGCTGAGGGGACAAACCATAGAAGAACGGAACCTCTGGATATCTACATATTCTGCATCTAGCAATGGGCCCTTTTTACCTTCCTCTTTTGACTTTCCTATCAACTCTGAGAGGCAAAATATTGGCAGTTTATAGATGAGGAATCTGAGGCCTGGAGAAAGGAGGTAACTTATCTGAGATCACACAGCTAATAAGTAGCAGAGGGGGGACTCAAAAACAGAAATGTCTATGTGGTTCCTAAGCTATACTAGTCAGGGTTTCCCAGAGAAAGAGAACCAATAGGGTATGCGTGCGCACACATGCGTGTGTGTGTGTGTGTGTGTACAATTATGAAGGCTGAGAAGTTGTGTATGTGTGTGTATGTGTGTACTATTATGAAGGCTGAGAAGTCCCAAGATCTTCAGGCTGAGCAAACAAGCTGGACTAGGAGAGTCAGTGGATCCAAAGACCACTTTCTAGTCTAAAGACCAGCGGACTGATCTGAGATCCAGGAAGAGCCTATGTTTTAGTTTGAGTTCAAAGGCAACAAGAAAACTGATGCTCTAGCTCAAAGCAGGAGGATGGGGGTATGGCCAGCCTTTTGGCTCAGTTCAAGCCTTCAACTGATTTGAATGAGGCCCACGCACATGAGGAAGGGCAATTTGCTTTGCTCAGATTGTCGATTTAAAACTCACCCAAAACTACCCTCACAGAGACACCCAGAATTTGACCAAATATCTGGGCACCCCATGACCCAGTCAAATTGACACATAAAATTAATCAGCAGACAAGCCCATGGACCTTTCACTATATCACACTCAGCTATGCTTGGGTCTAGAAAGTCCTCCCCAGTGATATCATAAAATGTTACTGGCCCCCAGAGATCTCTCTCAAAAAGCAACAACCAGTATCTTAGGAATAAATTTTTTCTGCCAGTTAAATAGAAACAGACTAAACTAGCTGCTGTAATTACTTCCTTGATTCAATCCAACTTCTCCCCACGTAACCCAACATACTTCCACTATTTCTAGAGAGGCAAATGAAAATCTCAGATGTTCAGATCGTTCAGATCACAGGAAGAAGCAGAGTGGGAATAGGAAAATGAAACTCACCACAATGCAAAGAGAGAATGGAATTCAGCCATGGAATCTACAAAGGCAAGGAGGATTTCTTGATTCCTTTGCTAATTACAGTGTATGTGTCTCAACAGATATTTCAGTGAAGACACTAAATTCTCAATGCCTGATACACTACAGGCACTTAAAACATTTAAGAATGGATCAGTATGTTCACCCTCCCTTTCTTTCTCTCTCTTATCCCCTTTAAATGTTAGAAATTATCCCTGTTTTCATACACTTGAGGGAAATCATGATGGTACTGCCTTGTCCAAGCCTCTCTTCTTTGACTGTTCAGTTCTGAGGTTTTTTGGGGTTTGGCAGTCACCCCCCACTTCCTGGGCCTCCTCTTCCCTTATCTTTCTAAATCCAATATATTTCACTATATTGGTTCAGTTAACTCCATGAAGGTCTCTTGCTGCACTTTCTGCTGCACTGCTGGGCCATGTGTGATCTGTAGATAGAATAATTTCATAGGCTGCACAATCACCACTTACTCCTGGGAAGTACACATGGCAGTGACTGGATTCCTCATTAACTTGGCCTTGTGTGAATCTGTTATGATGGTTCCTAGACACAATACTGAGTTTGCCTGTGGAAATCACAAGGAAAGGAAGAATGATGTCCAATACCTTATAGCTATGACATTCTGTTCCCAAAAGGCTTGGATCCTTTAAGAAACTCCTGTCCTAGTGTCATGTTCTGGCTCAGAACATGAGCAAAACATTCCAGGTGGGCAGACCCATTCAATTTCTCTAATACTGTTTGGTGTTCGGCACTTAATCAACTCTGTGATAACTAAAGAAGTTTATGAGGTGGTCCCTTGGTCATGATGAAATGTACAAACTAGCCTTGCCATTACATGCTTTTATAATACTGGACAAATGTATTGAACAATTCTTCAGATACTGGACAATCGGTGCACAAAACTGTGATGTCTAAGAGCAAGGAAACAATTGAGGTGAGTCCTGTGATTATCCTGGCTTTCTGCCTAGACTCTTAAACTAGGAGGAAGAAAACAATTAGGGGATGGGAGCTTCCCTGAACCTAAGAGACAGGGATTACAGTTAAGGGAGGTTGAGGTGGCTGAAAATGGAGCACCAGAGCACCAAAGAAGAAATACCTACAAGGAAGAGCTCCAGGTTCACTGGAGGCCCTTGTTTGTATAAATAATAAATTCCACATGTAAGGTGTGATTCCATAAGACCACACAGAGAACAACTACCAGAGACAGAGCAACTGTTGGAGAACTACTAGCTGAATAGCTCTCACAAGTTACACGTGGCTGGGAAGCACTCAAGTTCCAACCAACTAGAATGAAGATTATTTGTTGAACACCAGAGAATTCAGTAGAGACCCTATAAAAACCAAGCCTTAAAAGTAGTTAAACTGGGGCACCTCTGTGGCTCAGTGGGTTAAAGCGTCTGCCTTTGGCTCAGGTCATGGTCCTGGAGTCCTGGGATCGAGCCCCACATTGGGCTCTCTGCTCAGTGGGGAGTCTGCTTTCTCCTCTCTCTCTCTCTGCCTGTCTCTCTGCCTACTTGTGATCTCTGTCTGTCAAATAAATAGATAAAATCTTAAAAAAAAAAAAAAAGTAGTTAAACTAGCATTACTAACAAACCTAAATGGGTATTCAACTAGTAACAGTAAATTAACTACCTGCAAGAAAACTCAACACTTCTTAAAAGAACATAACAAAATTCAAACAACAATTTAACATTTACAGTGTTCTGTCTTCAGTTAAAAAAATATATTAGGGGCAACTGGGTAGCTCTGTAGTTAAGCCTCTGCTTTTGGCTCAGGTCATGATCTCAGGGTCCTGGGATCAAGCCCCACATCGGGCTCTCTGCTCAGAAGGGAGCCTGCTTCCCCGTCTCTCTCTGCCTGCCTTCTTGTGACCTCTCTCACTCTGTCAAATAAATAAATAAAATCTTTTAAAAAATATTAGACATGAAAAAAGCTAGGCAAATGTGAACTGTAACTGAAATATCAGTCTATGGAAATAGACCGGAAATGAGAGAGATGATGGAATTAGCAGACAAGCAATTGAAAACAGCTATAATATCTTTAAGGTGTTAGATGGAAACATGAACCATATATGAAGAGAAATCGAAACTATTTTTTTTCAAATCCAAATAGAATTTCTAGAGCCCAAAATGAAATAGCTGCAATAAAAAAATTAAGTAGATGGGATTAAGACCAGCTTTGACACTGTGGAAGGAAAGATAGGGTAATGAAAACTACAGATTAGGGGAAAGAAAAAGGCTGAAAAAAGGAAGACAGCCAAAGTAACTTGTGAGAAAATATCAAGCAGTCTAACATACATATAATTGGTATCCTAGAAGTGGAGAAGGCAGATAAATATTTGAAAAAATACTGGATGAAAGATTTATAATTTTTTGATGAAAATTATATACCTACAGATTCTGGATGTTCCACTGACATCAAGCATGATAAACATAAAGAACACTCTACCAATACACAACATAAACAAATTGCTAAAAATGAATCATGAAGGGGAAATCTTCAAAGCAGCCAGAAAAAGATACATTATATATTATATATCTGGGGGAAAGATGAGAAGTATCTCTGAGTTTTTATCATAGATTATGCAAGTAAGAAGATAATGGAATGATATTTTTTAAATGCTGAAATAAAAAAGTGACAACACAGATTTCTATGGCCAGTGAAAATATTCTTCAAAAATTAAGATCATGGGGCGCCTGGGTGGCTCGGTGGGTTGGGGCTTCTGCCTTCGGCTCCGGTCATGGTTCCAGGGTCCTGGGATCGAGCCCCACATCGGGCTCTCTACTCGGCAGGGAGCCTGCTTCCTTCTCTCTCTCCTTCTCTCTCTCTCTCTATCTCTCTCTCTCTGCCTACCTGTGATCTCTGTCTGTCAAACAAATAAATAAAAAAATCTTTTAAAAAAATTAAGATCATTAACGAGAGATTTCATTGCCAGCAAACCAGTACTACACTTAACAAAAGTTAAATAAATGTTTTCTGGCTGAAAGAAAATGATTACAAATGAAAACTCAACTCTAACCAAAACAATGGAGAACACAGGGAGGGACAAATATGTAGGTAAATATAAAATATTTTTTTCTCATTTGAGAAATTCTAAAAGATAATCACCTAAAGCAAAAATAATAAGCAAAAGTTGATGTTCATAACAAATGTAGAAATCAAATGTATGACAATGACAGGACAGAACACTAAAAGGGGAATGATATACACTGTTATAAAAGTCTTACATTGTATGTGAAGTGGTATATATTGAAGGTGCTGTTAGGTAGTTAAAATCTCATATTGCAATTTCTATTGCAACCACACACAAAGAAAAAGAAAACATAAAATGGATTAATAATAATAAAACACAATTAACAAAATTGAATACAAAAAATAATTAGTTAATCCAAGAAAAGGCAAAAAAAGAGCAAAATACAAATGAGACAAAGAGCTAGATGGTAGACTTAAACCAACAATTTCAGTAAGTGTATTTTAAATGTAAACAGACTAAAAACAGCAATTATAATGCAGAAATCGTCAAATTAGACAAAAAACTAAGAAAGTTATTCTTCAAGAAATTCACCCTACATATATAAAAAATACATAGTTTAAAAGTTGAAGTATGAGGAAATGACAGGCCATGTAAACATATAGCAGGAGTAGCAATATTCCTAACAGATGAAATAGAGTTTAGAGCAAGGAATAGTACAAGAGATAAAGAAACACATTTCACAATGATAAAAGAGTCCATTTAGTAAGGCCACAAGATATAACCAACCCAAAGGGGTATTCACCTAATAAGAGAGTTTTACCATACATGCAACAAAATTTGACAGAAATGAAAGGAGAAACAAACAAATTAAAATTATAGTTGGAGTCTTCAACATTCCTCTCTCAATAATTCATAGAATAAGCAGGCAGAAAAATCAATAAAAATATAAATGACTTGCACAGCTAGGTGCCATGGAGACCTAAGGAGAGGTAGGTGGGTAAGGCTGGCTACAGTACACCTTTCAGGGGGAAGCTCTCCCAGCATCTGAAGGGAGAGGGAGAATCTGGGGAGTGGAAAGAAGGCTTGGGGTCTCCCAAGGATAGAGTCAGAATACTGAAGTGGAAGTGTGGATGGTCTCCGTGTGAGCCACGCAGAAGACTGTGGCTAATTCAGATCAAGTGAGATATGGGGAAGAATAGAATACAGAATGAAAGCAAGACAAAGGATATATAAGGCTGAAAATGGCCATCCCTGTGGTTCCTGAGTAGGGCAATGGAAGCATGGCAGGATCAGGCTGTGAGTGAGGAATCCAAGTCCAGGAATTCATGCAGGAGGCTCTAGCAGGGGTGTAGACATGGATAGATGGGAGCCTGATCTAGTGAGGTGACCTGGGAACACAAAGATCTAAGAACCATTCTGATGAGCACAAACCTTTGGGAACAGCTGACTCTGTCTTTCAGAACTCTCTGAACCTCGAAGAAGCCTGTGGATAGAGCTCAGATTCAAGTTCAAAACCCTAGCTCTAAGCCTGACTCCATCACAAACAACTGGGAACATTTTTAAATGACTCCAAACCTTAGTTTTCTCATTTTCAATATGGGAATAATAATTCTCAATTTGTGGGGTTAGTGAGAGGATTACGGGTGAGGTCGGTGAAGCGTAAGGAAGATAATAAATGATAGACATTATAATTAGTCCCATGGTCGAGCAGAGGTTCCTGGGACTACTCCAGGAGGTGTCTCCTCCCTTTGGGTTTCAAGAGTGGGGTCACAACTACACTGCATGAGTGAAAAAAGAAAAATTAATGTACACATATATCCAGCAACACTGGGAATAAACATTACTCATATATGTGCCATGTATGGGCCACAAAAAGAGAGTGAGGCAGGTCCCTTTCACTAAATAAAAGGTCAAGGGGCCTGATTATGAAAATTTGGGCCAAGGGGTTCATAATTTGCAGTTTCTCCATTGGGAGAAGGATGCCTTTTTAATTTGAGAATTGACTGAGCGTAGCCTACTTACCCAACATCTCTGTCATTAAGTGGCCCCCTTGACGCTTTGACGCAGTAACTGTGGCTCTCAGGGAATCCTAGGAGACCATTGCTCCAGAATCTGCTCTCCAGGTAGGGACATGGGTTGGGGACATCGGGCAAGCACAAACTTAATACAGGTGCTCAAATCTGGGAACTGTTAATTTCTCTATTTTGAAAGACAAGAAACAGGCATTTACTGAACATCAACTGTTTATAAGGCAGGCACTTGAGCAGAGGCTTTACCTGGCTCATCTGGGATAGCCAACTGCTCCCCTATTCAGCAATCACTTATTGAGTTCCAACAGGCACTGTGCAAAAATGCTAGGGATGCACTAGGATCAGAAGGATGGATAAACAGATCACAACTATAGAGAGACAAGTACCAGCCAAGAGTAGATCCAGGACAGAGGGCCAGCACCTAACCAGGCCCTAGTGGTGGAAGCTGTGTGTGTGTGTGTGTGTGTGTGTGTACGCACGCGCATGTGCAGAGCACTCGAGGCAGAGGAAAGAGCATGCACTAAGGCCTGGCAGTGAGAGAGATAGAGAGGAGTTCAACAGAGGAATTTCCAGCAGTTCTAAGGCTGGAGCAGAAAAAGTCTGCAGCAGTAAGCCAGTAAGAAATCTAAATCTTTCTGTCTTTTGGTCATGAAGGACTCATCAGCCTGGAACAGTAACCAGATTTAGCAAATGAAAATACAGGATGCTAAACCTGATGGACCCCTGCTTCAGCCAGGCGGTCCCAGTCAATGCCAACAGTGATCGGTCTTGTGCACAGTACATACCAGCAACATGACTGAATGAGAATGGACTTCGCCTTCGTGAGCCTCCTCCCCAAAACACACTAATCTAATCATGAGAAAAACATGAAACAGACCCACGTCAAGGGACATCCTACAAAACACCTGATTGGTGCTCCTCAAAACTGTCAAGCTCATCAAAAACAAGGAATGTCTGTGAAACTGTCACAGCCAGGAGGAGCCTAAGGGAACAAGAGGACTAAATGCGATGTGCTATCCTGGTTGGAGTCTTAGAACAGAAAACCAAGGAAATCTGATATAGTTGGGCTGACTTTAGTTAATGTTAATATATCAACATTTGTTCGTTAATGGTGATAGTTGTCACACTCACATAAGATGTGAATGTATAAGGGCACCTGGGTGGCTCACTGGGTTAAGCCTCTGCCTTTGGCTCAGGTCATGATCTCAGGGTCCTGGGATCTAGCCCCAAGTTGGGCTCTCTGCTCAGCAAGGAGCCTGCTTCCTCCTCTCTCTCTGCCTGCCTCTCTGCCTACTTGTGATTTTTCTCTTTCAAATAAATAAATAAAATCTTTAAAAATTAAAAAAAAAAAAAGATGTGAATGTATACAGGAACTCTCTGTACTGGCCTCATAATTTGTCAAGAAATCTAAAACAATCCTAAAAAGTTTATTTCAAAATACAGGATTCACAGTTAAATCTGAGTTTCAGATAAACAGCCTTTTTTTTTTTAGTATTTGAAGCATAATTACACTAAAAAATTATTTGTTATTTGTCTGAAAGTCAAATCTTACTGGGAGTCCTAGAAATACGTCTGGGAAGGAGTTCACCCTGAGAACAGCAAGGAGCAGTGGGGAGCTAGGGAAGGGCTGCATGATGTACAATGTATATAATAGATACACAGATAAGGAAACTGAGGCTCAATAAGCTATACCTGTCTCCTGGATAGCTTTGTGGGGACCCAGGGATCTGAACATAGGCCTGCCTCACTGCATGCCCCCATCTATCCATTACACTCTGATGTCTCACAAAATTCCTTCTAGAAACATCCACAAGAATTCACTCTGGTTGGTAAAGAATAAAGGAGGATCCAGAGCAGACACTGTATCTGGAAGACTCCTGCAAAAGCAGGTGAGTACTTCAGAGCCCCAGAACTCAGAGGCTCCCCAAAACAAAAGACTACATGCTGTGTACCAGATCTCCACTGATGTCCACCCTTCTCCTCACGATCACAGTCAAAACAGACACACTCAGAGCCACAAACTGAAAGGCTGAAAGGGACCTTCCAAGCTAATCCATCCAACATCCCCCTTTGAGCAGGACTCCCATCCACAGTTGTCCTCCCAGATGTCCAATCCTTGGTCTAGCTCTTAACTCTTGGCTCCAGCTTTCCCCCATCTTTCATTCCCACTACCAGTCTGCTTGGATGCCAGAAAGCAGCCTCCTGAGCTAATTAGGGCTATGCGTTAAGTAAGAGTCAATGGTCTCTGAGCCAGGGCCCAAAAGGTTCTTGTGTGTGGAAAGAGAAACATTGTAATGCAGATTCCAGCTGCTCTGGGACCTGTCTGTCTTACTCCTCCCTGACCTGTTCCGAAGAGGTGATGCTGTTTTATCCCTGGGCTCTGCACACACGAGGTTAAACAACGGCATTCGCGGGAGCACAGCCTGAGGGTTGCTTCAGTTTTTATTTTAGCAGCGCATGGGAGACGACAGAGGGGCAACAGCAGGGTGACGCGGACAGGCCGGCAAAATCTCCTACAGGAAATTACTGACGTCAGCCAGCTGCTCCAGGCCCCTGCTGGGCCACTGCTCCTCCTCTCCTATCTCTCAGGGGACGGCCATCCCGCTGTGGCTTGCCAGCTCTGGAAGGCAAAGAGGGCAAAGCTCCCCGCCTGCTGCGTGCCCACCTCCAACACATGTCCCCACCCCCAGCCCACCCTGCAAGACCACAGACAGGGTCCCGCCAGGGGTGGGGGTGGGAGGAAGTGTCTGGCAATCCTCTTTTCTCTAGAAATAGGATTGGAAATGGGGTAATCGTCTAAATGGGCAGTCCTGATGAGTTGATAAACATAACTCCCATTTTTATTACAGTGATGAGGTTGCCTGAGCGAGCGTAATCCCTCTCCCAGGCTCCAGGAGATTGCCAGGCAGCCAACACCCCCCATCCCCGCCCCCGCCTTCCACCAAGGCTGCATTAGTCTGATGGCAAAAGGCACTGAGCTCTAGATGGACTGCATTTCATAATGGCATTTAAAAGCACAGATCCTGGGGTCAAGCCAGGGTCCAAGGACACCACTGACTAAGCTCCCTGTTCCCTCGACATGGCCCTCCTGCGCTCCTAAATACTGATGGGACAGAAACAGTCCAAATGCAGGACCGCCCTCAGTCACATAAGACAGAAAAGATGTGGGGAACGACCCCAACTCAAATGACTGGAGGAAGCATAACATAATGGAAAAATCCAGGCCAGCCTCAGCAGAACTACTAACTCTTGAGGCCTCTGTTTCCTCATCTGCATTATGTGATTGGTGTGGTCCTTCTCTGCTCTTCTGCATAAAAGAGCCTGCAAATTCATGACTCTCCCAGCTAGCCAGCAATCCTATCCTTCCACAGAGTAACTCCTTTCTGCTCTAGAGACCGTTTTCTTTTTGTAGTTCCCTACTGAAATTTTAACCTTCCACTTTATTAATGAACACTTTATGGGAGAGGATGACCTAGTAGCAGCTGGAAGCAAGGCCGGGAGGGAACAGGACAGGCAGGGGTGGTGGGGCCTTGGGTACCAAAAGATAAAAGGGGTTCAGGATGAGAGGTAGGAAAACAGGAGAGTCACGTCATCTGGGGCCCACCATGGAGGGAAAATGCCCAGTGAGAATGGATGAGGTCCAGGCAGAGCAGGGCAAGCATTCAGGGACCCTCAGAGCAAGCCACGACCCTGCATGGGCTCCTGATCGAGGCTTCATCTTTCTTCAGTTACTCACTGACTCAAGCAGTGATTAGCCGGGAGCTGCAGCAAAATTAAAAGTGGATTTAGATTCAGAAGCTGGACCCTAGCTGCAGTAACAGCACTTACTTGTCACATGACACTGAACAAGGCATGCCACCATTCTGAGCCATCAAAATAAGGCTAGTGCTAGTGCCTGCTTTGCACACTTACAGGTGTTGCCATTCCCGTGGGAATCTCCACGAGTTGCGCTGGCCAGAATTGGACAATGCACAAGTGGTATATCACAGCCCTGCTTATAGTTAGAAAATGTCCAGTGACATAAGATACATTAGGCATGAACACTATCAGCGCACTAGCATTATTATCTTGGACACATTCTAGAAGGGGATGCTAGACCCATAAACAACATTTGCAAAGAGCTAAAATGTAGTGGCGTCGAGCTTTGCATTCTAGCCCCCTCAACCGTGGTGAAACAGTAAAGCAATCTGTTATAGAACTCTAGTGCTGTCACTGAGATTCAGATGACAAGAATCCTAAAAAAAGAATAAGCAAAATAGGACATGTGGTCCCATGCTCAGGGTGAGGCAAATACCCTTCATTATGGGTCTCCCTGGTCCCAAGACTACTCTGCCCCCAAACTCTACCCCTCTCAAAATACCCTCTGTTATGACTCTCATGGAGTCTTGGTTAAGACAGGTTGCTGTGACAGACTTCACAGGTCAGGACAGGAAGACAGGGATCAAGTCTGTCTGGCCCAGAAGGCGGCTCCCTGGATCTTCCTGGACCTCACACATCATCTCAGGGCAGCAGGTTCTAAGAGTGGCCTTTCCATGGGCCACTCTTGCCTGGGAAAGAAGAAAGACCTACAGATTCAGGACTCTGTCACACTGCCTACCATCCCACCAGTTCCAAGCCCCTTCTCCCTCTTCCCCACATGCCAGCGACGTTCAGGTCAAGTAAATTAAGCCTGTGGAAATCATGTAAACCCCTTTGATCTACTCCTGCTTTTGGGGGGCAGAGGATGGAAAAGGCAAACACTGTGCCCACCTGTCCATTTCTCATTCCACTGCTTGAATTCCAGCCATCTTCATCAGGGGCATCCTAACACACCTCCCTGGTTCCAAGAGCCTTTGCCCTCCATGCAAGGTCTCCCTGTCCTATCTCTGTGTTACAGGCTGCACAGCACTTCCACGCCAGAGGACAAGAGCTTGTTCCCAGCCTCACTTCCGGCTACTTCCTCCTGGGTAGCCCACAGTGCAGCCCCACGGGCTGGCCCCCATTCCTGCACCACCTTCATGCATTTATTCACCGGTGTGTGACTAACTGAGAGTGCAAGCTGTGTCGGGCAGTGCACTGGGCACCGGTGATGGAGGCCAAATCCCACCAGGCACCGTAGAGCTCACCACCTTCCGGGGAGAATGGATATCAATCAAAAAACTGCAAAATATAGGATCACAAACTGTGATGTCTGATAAGGAAAAGCGGTCAAAGATGTGCAAGGCCAAAGGGAGAAAGTGGCCCAGGGGTCGTAGAAGGCTTCCTTGAGGAAGTGATACTTGAGCTGATATGTGGAAAATGAGAAGGGAGGAATTAGGCAAACGGGGTGGGCACAGCAGCCTTCACAGGAGAGAGGATTCCTGGAAGAGGGAGCTGCCTGGGCCTGGAGTAGGGGAGGAACAGGGAGAAGGTCCACACACTAAGGGCAGAGCCGGGGGTGCCAGTGCTAGATGGAGCTGGAGAAGTTGTCAAGGGTCAGATTAGAAGGGCTCCTAGAAGCACTATTTAGGACATATGGGTCTTCATCCTATGAGAAATGAGAAGGCATTAAGAGGTTTTGAGCAGGGAAGGAGGGTGATTTGGGGAGCGCGAGACATAATCAGATTTGCATTTTGAAATGCTCATTCCAGCTGCTGTGCAGAGAAGGGGCTAGAGTGTCCAGAGTGGATGTGGAGGCCCAGTGAGGTGGGAACAGCCTCAATCTCAGGCAAGAGACATGGATATAATAAGCCAGAAACGGGGAGCTAGGAGTGAAGAGGGAGTCGAGCAAATGAATTTGCCAAACCAGGGTTTACCAAACCAGACGATGGAAGACGGGACACTGGAAGATGATTAGATTTGGGTAAAACGATCCTGACATCAGTTTGGGACCTAATGGCTTTAGGGAGCTTTGGGGGCCTCCAAGTGGGAAGACCAGTGATAGATGGGACTGAGATGGGGATGTACGTGTCCAGAGCCATCTGCACACAGACGGACTGATGGATGATGGATGGACATGAATGAGATGGCTTTACGTCACCACTCAGGGTCACCTCTCCCCAGTCACTGCACCTGGGCCTGTCCCCATGCAAGGAGAGCAGGTCTCCACTGCCTCATAGAACTCCTCAGGCCTCGGGACCCACCCCTGCTGCTCTAGGGCCTCTTGTATCATTGGAGGGCCACTTTCATACATGTCTTCCCCAGTAAAGGTCTAGGAACAACTTGGGGGCAGACATGTGGCTTTCCTCGTGAAGTCCTCAGCACATGCAAGAGAGCCTGGCTCCTGACTGAGCAGGCAGATACAGGCCCGCTTTTCTATCCCCCGGCAAAGCCCGAGTACACTGCTGCTCTGCAGAGAAGAAGGCAGGCCCAGATCCAACAGCTCCAGCTAAAAACCATTCTCAGATTCCTCAGAGGAAAAGGGTCCTATTCCTACTTTTGCTTCTAATAAACCAAGACAGGTGTTGACAAGTTCTTAAAAGACAGTGGTATGGATGTTTTCCCACTGTTACTATAAATAAGTGAGCAATTGGGTTTATTTCTCTTTTGTTAAAGACTTCTCATGTGAAAGGCGTTGATAGGTAAAGAAATGAGTAAGCTCTGTCCTTAAAGAACTTTTAACACAGCCTCTTATTCAGAACCCAGTGCTCTGGTTATAATTCAGGACAAAGTTGTGCATTATTTCCTGTGGTTATCTACAAGAAAATCAAAGTCTGACTCTGCAAGGAGCTTATAAGCTCAAGAAAATATCGGACAAAGATAGAAGAAAAGTTACCTCTATTAGTACAAACAAAGCCACCCTACTTTCTCCAGTGCCTTTTTTCAACTGGAAAAAGGTACCCCTCATCTAAAGAGACAAGGCTCCTGGGTGGGTTAAATGACTTGGTGGGATGTAAGCCTCTGTCCCCCCCCGCCCTGGCCAGATGTTCCTGCACAGCACACACCATGCTCGACCTATACATGACAATAGTAACAGGTGTTATTCACAAGGAGCGGTCAAGAGAGGATGGGTGAACCAGGGAATAGGTAAAATATGACTGGGCATGAGAAGGAGCAGCACTGCAAGGAAGGCTAGAGGTATGTCCAGCAACAAATGAGGTTTGACTAAGGCAAAGGGTATACCTGATGGAGAAAAAGAAATGAGATTGAGAAGTTTGGTTGGGGAGTAATTATGGAAGGCCCAAAATACTAGGCTAGGAGTTTGTACTTGACCTTGGAAGGGCTGGTCATGGCCCCGGGGATATCACCGCCCCTCCCTCCCCTGTGCTGGTTAATTTTAGGTATCAGTCTGAGAGTGGCCCTCAGGGTGCCCAGATTAAACATCAGTTCTGGGTGCATCTGTGAGGGTTTCTGGGTGAGATTAGCATTGGAATCAGTAAACCACTCTCCGCAGGGTGAGTGGACATCATCCAATCCACTGAGCCCCTGAACAGAACAAAGAGTAAAGGAGGAATTTGCCCTTTTTTTCTACCTCACTGCTCAAACTAGTGTACCTTACTTCCTCTTCCCTGCCCTGGGACTGGGATTTACATCATTGACTCGCCTGGTTCTCAGACCTTCAGACTCAGTCTCAACCAGCCCACTGGCTCTCCGGGGTCTCCCACTTGCAGATGGCAGATCACGGAACTTTTCAGCTTCTATTATTGTCACAGGAGCAAAATTCCTCAAAATGGATCTCATTCTAGATAGATGGCTAGATAGATAGAAAGATAGATAACCTCTTGGTTCTTTTTCTCTGGAGAAGCCTATTATACTCTCTCTTCCCCAGAACAATGCCAGGGAGAGTTGGCTACCAGCACCAATGCTCACCAGAGTGCCTACTTGCACCGGGAAAGCAAGCCCATGGAGGATACCACTGGAGGAAAAACAACTATCTTTGTGCTGACAGAGAACTCTAAATGCTATCTAATCACTTGCATTTGTAGCCCGCCTAAAAGTATGTGTTTTATGACCAATATGTTTATTTTTTACAATAGTCTCATTTGATCAGTAGCATGAGAAAACAGAGCAGGTAAGGGCCTTGGCAAAGGTTGAAGAGAAAATCCACAGTGGCGCGGCTGGGACTGGAACCCAGGTCCCTTACCAAGGATCTAGTGCTCAAGGGTGCTGAGCCTCCCTGCACTTGGCTTGGCAGGCTCCCTCTTCCACCAGTCACCACACTGACTGCCTGAATCTGCCAGTCCCGGGTCCTTTCCAAGAAAAGACAAAGCTTCCAAACAAGCAGTAATGACATTGATTATGCCAAGCCAGAGGCAGGGGATTCTGGATCATTTCCATAAATGATCCAAAATACTTGCTCAGCAGTGCCTGTGCCCTCACCCCCCAACCCTTCATCCCAAGAAAGAGACGTCCGGTACTTTGTAAGCGTGAAGAAGAAATAATTCCCTGTGGATTTCTGCAGCCTCGTTTCCCTAGCTTGTCAACTGCCAGCAGCAAGCCAGACTGGCTGCACTGTCAGCTTGGCTCGATCTGATTCCGTCGGGGTTTGCAGACTGCCGCAGCCTTCCTCCGCCACTGCTCCCCCGCCCACCCCACCCCAACCAGACAAAAGCGAATCACCTTCGGGGCTTCCGGGTATATCATTCAAAAGATTTCCCCGTTCAGCTCGGACTTCATAATATAGTATTCTCTTCTGCTTCCACCAGCTGTACATTTTTCTCCAAGAAAGAACACTAAAGTTATTTTTAACACTGTACTACAAGCTATGTGATCGAAATATAATTTTAAAGAGCAAACAAATAAACAGGAGACTTTCCGATAAGTCGTGCAAAGCCAAAGAAGAATGTCATCCAGAAGCTAATTTTCAGTTATCCTAGCTCTGTCCCCGACCCCCTTTTCCTGTTTCACCCTTTCATTACTAAGGAAGTTGGGGTGAAAGGGTATTCGCCTTTTTTCTCAAAGACCCACCTCTGGCAGCTGAGCTGCTCCACACCTGAATTCACACATCTCCCGCGTCATGACAATTACCTCCATGGTAACCACTCATGACATCATAAACACGATGTGATAGCTGAAGAAACAAGAGCTACAGAGACCCTGTGGGATGCAAAAGCCCTGTGTGATCGGAGGGGTTCATGGGGAACAAAGGGAATTTTGTCTTGAGATTTTAGCAGGAAAGCAATTCTTGGAATCTATTCTTGTGTCTCAGTATTTCTCGAATTTCAAAGCCTCTTGCTATACAGAAGTCAGTGAATACACACAAAGGGGTCAGGACATTTCTAGAATGGCACCGCAGCACCTGCACCTGGAAGCAAACTAGTGAAATCAACCGATTTCCCCCTAAGGACATCAATCCTTAAGGACAGTGAGATCTCATAAGCACATGTGATTGTCAAAAGAGGGGCTCCTGGACCAGTTCCAGGGTTTGTACACAACAGTGTGTTCCTGGAAAGTCCTTTATCTCTTCCTACCTTTTCTTACCCAAAATAAATGCCCAAAACCTCAAGTCAAGGTTAGCAGCTATTAATAATTTTGTGGACGGCAGCCAAAAGAAGAGTGGACGCGCCATGAGTGTGTGACAGGCGCACCACACCAGCTCCCCAGAGAGGGGGCGGAGGTGCTTTGTTGCAAGGCCGTGGTGAGATGTGAGGCGAATGTTAACATCCACTTTACACAGGCACTTCCGTCTGCAAACGGCCCCAGCTTTGGGACTTAAAATTTCATTCCAAATAGTATTAGATACACCGGGGCTCTCAAGATATGGACTTCAAGTTGGAGACATCAAAGTGCATTATTTACTAAAACCACCGTGGATCTCCCCACCTCTTCTCGCACAAGATGCTATTGTAAAACTCAGGCTGCTTTAATCTCTGTGATGGAAGAAAGAAAGGAAGAAAGGGAGGGAGGGAGGAGGGGGGAGGAAAGGAGGGAGGAAGGAAAAGAAAGGGAGAGAGAAAGAGAGAAGAAAGAGAGAGGGGAAGGGAAGAAAAAAGGGAGGGAGAGAGGGAGGAATGGAAAGCAAAGGAAAAGAATGAAAAAAGAAAAAGAGAAAAAAAGTGCAGCTTGAAGAGAACTGAAGTCTCACAATCTGGGAGAGTAAACATCGCCCAGTGAGCTCTTCAGTGTAATTACCGGCCTTAGAATTTCAATTTACATGTGTCTTCATTATCCGCTGAAGGACTCAGCTATTGTTCTCTGAATAAAAAACTTCAAACGCAAACAGAAAATGGGGGAGGAAAGGCTTATTGAAGGGCCTCCAAGGATTAATCTTTGCATTCTTCTCATTTTTTCCCCGAATTTGAGGATAAAATCTGTCACGGAATATTTGATCTTAGGGAAACACTGAGTTTGGTTTTGAGAACACAAACTGCTTCGGACCATTATTTTAGCAAACAGAACTTGAGAGGCACAGGGCTCTAGTAGAGGGTTACATTGAATTTTGCATAAACAAAGTAACTCAACCTTGTTTCCTCCTGGGTGGTAGGAAGTTCAGCTGTGTGCATCCCCTTGCTGGCCTGGCTGATCGAGTGCCTGTCTGTGTGTGTGAGTGTAAATTTCAGGGCTCTTTTCAAGCATCACACCCTTTGATGCCCTCAAACTTTCACTCGCCTTTTCCAAGTATTTAATTCGGTTTGTTTGTCCATCTTGGATTGTCAGTTTCTGCCAACAGAAACAGGAGAGCAAAATTAATTTTAACTGACTTTAATTTAAAAAAAATGTGTCACTCCAGATCTCTAAAAAGTAGAATTCTCAAAATGACTGGGCATTGCCAAAGCTTCAAGGAGCCTTCGAATAGCTATAACTGACTTATCGTGGGCTTATCAAGACACCTGGGGATAAAGCGTGTTTGATTATGAAGGACTAACCTTTTTATTAAGACTGGACGCCTTTCCACCAACCTTACTAGCCAGTTGACAATTGTTCAAGCAGGTCTAACTGAAGGCCCACATTGGGCAAGGAATTCTGCTCAACACTTTGGAGGATAAAAAAATGTCAGTACGTGGTTCTGAAAGAGCTTGTTAAGGGAGAGAGGACCTCTGTAGATATGTAGAAATCATCCGTTACAATTAAGATGTGCTTTGAAAGCTCTAAGGAGCAGGGACCACTTCTGGGGGGGGGGGATGGTTACGGTGGGCTTCACTGAAATGTCATAGTTAATCTGAGAGAATTCAACGAGTATCAGTGGAGAGACATAACATAGCGACAACCCAGAGCCGGAAACCTGAGATATATTTAGAATAATGAGCAGAGGACTGGCTTTATTGAGTGTCTGTTATGGCTAGGATGCAGAACAGAAAGAGGATTTTGCAGGTGAAAGCCCTTTATCCAGGAGGGGATAATATGGCCAACCTCTAATCTCAGGATCTGAGTGGGTGTCAGAAGAGAGAAGGAAAGGGACGCCAAGGGCCTCTAGTGAGAGCTCAGAAGAAGACCTCCACGGCTTCAGAGAGAGACAATCAATGCTGCATTTCTCCTGCAGAAGCTGAAAAAGGGAAAGGAAACGCATGGTCGGTTATTAAGCTGGGGGACTATGAGTGCCCTGTCGGCCTGGCATGAGTTTTCGGAGCCCTCCACAGTGCAGCAACGTTCACCCCGTAGCACCTTGAAGGCATCAGTCTGCTTCTGACACTCAGACTGACCATGATACAGATGTCATGGCGCTACTTCTGGAATGGCCACCATCCAAAGACCACTTGCCTGTTAGGAACCACTTCTGCCAACTAGAAGTCCTCAGGTGTTCAGCAAGGTTGGGGACATTTGGTAAGGTCCTCTGTCCCCAGAGTCACAACAGGAAGAGCTCTGGGCTGGAACTCAGAAGGATGGGTACTGGCCCATCCTGGTGTGGATATGATGAACTCCCTGAGGACTTTGGAGGAGTGTCTTCCTCTCTCAAGGTCCAATTTCACTCAGAAAATGAGCAGCTCGGACCAAATACCTGGTCCCATGTCTTGCATTCTGTGATTTGGGATTGAGGATCTCAAGTTCATACACCTATGTGAGGGTGAAAGCCTGCACCCCACCCTATGTCTCCTGACCCCACGGATCCAGTGCTCTTTCCCCAGCACTGGTTTCCTCTAGTGGGACATTTTAACAGTCACTGCCCACACCCACAGGGTAGCTGCTGTATGCCAGTGTGCCTCTACTCTGTCTAGTTAGTCCTCATATCAATCACCTGACTGAGATAAAGCTATCAAATCAACGTACAGAAAAATGGAGTCGCTTGCCCATAATCACAAAATTAGGAAATGAGAAACCAGAATTTAAAGTTAGACAGCCCTGTTCCCGGACACATTATCCTCATCTCTACTCCCCACACTACACGGCAGAATAAGAAGGAGCAGCAGAGCAACATAAGGGACATAGAACCTTAAAATAGAAACCATGGCAGTCTTCCAATGGTGAATTCACATTGTAAGTATGAGAGCTTTCAGAAGAAATATTTTGGTCAGTGTTGTTTGCCTGCCTAACCTCCACATTCCCTCCCCACAGATGACCACATGAACTGTCCCTGGGGGACCATTCACTATCCAGTGGTCTTAACTGTGGTCTGAATGGAGTATGGATAACGACCACATAGAAAATCAGGAGACAGTGGCCTCCTGGCTGACTCCCCCGGCTCACAAGACAAGGAAAACCAAAACCACCAAGAGATTGTTTTTACTACAAAATAAAACCCAAGAGGAGGAATCCTCTCAAAATCTTCAGGGAGCCACGCTGATACCAACCCTAGGCACACAGTTGCACCTGCAGGCTTATCCCGTAGAACACATCTCAGACTCATGGCTGTGTCAGGCTAGATGTTAGTTTAAAGGAAGGGAGAGGGTACCCAAAAACTTGAAAAGTTCTTTCAGAGGGCCATACTACAGAATCTCTATATCCTTTTTCACCTATGACATATAAGATCTCTATTCTAGGAGATTTAGGAGGTGTTTTTGAGCAGATTTTCCTACTGCTGATAGAAATGTGTTAAGGTGGGTACAAGAACCCTGGACAAAAACTGGTAAGCCTCCTTCTAGTCTAGTGCTTTCACCAACTGGCCAGTTGACCTTGGCTGGTCATTTGACCTTCCCAAGCTCTGGTTCCTCATCCGTAGTGAGAGGGCTGATCTTCCAGAGTTCTGTGAGCCAACCAAGGACCAAGAGCCCTCGAATCATGTGTTTTGCTAGATGGATCCACAGAACAAAATTATGATCCAGGGAGGGATTAAATTTAAATACGAAACAAGAGGTGATGAATGCTCTTCTGAAAGAGGAATTAACTGCAGATAAAAATCTACACCTCTGTCTGCTTCTGGAAGCTTGGGTTGGCCCTGACCTGCTGCCAAGCCTTGGGGGCTCCTCAATCTATCCACACAGCAGGGAGAGTGAAGGCTCCTTCCCTGGGGGGATGTTGACATGAAGCAAAGCATTGCAATCTTCGGTGACCTCCCTAGAGGGAAGGTTTGCCTCCTTCCCAGAGAGTTTCTGCAGCGCAGATAGCACAGTATCTGAGGCAGTGAACGGGATGGACATGGCTGAGCGAAAAGCCAGATAGGAAACCACTAACCTTTCTGGGCTGGGGACAGGAGCCCCCCACCCCCAACCCACTTCACACTTCATGATTCTGCCTCAGCAGACTAGGGGTTTTCCCCTAGTTCTGCTAGAAAAACCTTGTCACATTCTTGATGGCCGCACACCTGCATGATCTCTGACTGTTTCTCCTTACCCTTCTAATGCTGGATTGTATTTACCAAAATTTGTATTCCTCTGAGTCTCTATGATCTTTCTAATGCTGTTCTATGGAAGTAGATTAGCTTTGTTCAGAATTCAGTATTATCTTCAATGTGTAGGGTTATACTTAGGTACTTTAAAAAGAACTTGACATTTCTAGTTACCCAAGAGTGAAAGGCACTGCTCCTTCATTAGCTCATTATGCACTTTCCCTAGACACATAAAAACAGAGGATGGAGGGCCAGCATTCAGTGCATTGTAGCAGGGTTCCTGCATGTGATAAGAGGGGGACCAGATGGCCCAGTTTCTGCCAATAAAACATACAGTTCATGAGGGCAGTAATATTATAGTTACTCCATAGAGCCAACAATTAGAACAGGTTTTGGCACATGGTATGTGCTCAGTAAATCTTTACAGAATGGGTGGGTAGATGGGTGGATGGGTGGATAGATGGATGAATTCCACCTCCAAAACCTTCAGATACTCTGGTTCTTCACCCTATGTCAATAATACTCTCAACTATCTGATTCTCACCAGTCAACTATCTCCTAATGCCTCCTCTTGTCATCCCATCTCCATATTTATCTGGTCCCAGGGGCCTCCATACTGGTGTACTGGCTGTTTTGTTTCTTAATAAGATTAATTTTAAGATAATAAAATTTCTTTTGTTGAATGCTTAAATATATTAATCACTATGCTAGGGACTTTAAATGTATCAATTCTTTCCATCTACAAAACAACCCAAGGAGTGGACGCCTGGGTGGCTCAGTTGGTTAAGCTGCTGCCTTTGGCTCAGATCATAATCCCGGGATCCTGGGATCAAGTCCCACACCGGGTTCCTTGCTCGGTGGGGAGCCTGCTTCTTTTTCTGCCTCTGCCTGCCACTCTGCCTGCTTATGCTCTCTCTCTCTCTATCTGACAAATAAATACGTAAAAATCTTAAAAGAAAAAAAAAAACAAGGAGATCATGTTATTACTTCCATTCAACAGATGGGGAAACTGAGGCAGAAATAGTATATGTTTTGCCTAAGACTACCCACCTGATAAGTGGGGGGAGGAAGCTTGGATTCAAATTTAGTTTCAAATTTCAAACTCAGGCAGTGTGGGTCCAGAAGTAATGACCTTAAACCCCACACGTGCTGTGTAAGGTTCAGCTGTGCTCATAACTAGAGCATTCACCACAGATCTCTCAACCAGAGGAAAGAATGCTCCAGGTCCATATGCCTTAAGAATTACCTGAAGCACTTCACACTCCACTAGGTTCTCAAGGCCCTACTGGCTTCCTGTGTTAGTTTTCTTTTTTTCTTTCTTTCTTTTTTTTTTTTAAACTCTTGCAATCAAGATCTTTTTTTTTTTTTAAAGATTTTATTTATTTATTGGACAGAGAGATCACAAGTAGGCAGAGAGGCAGACAGAGAGAGAGGAGGAAGCAGGCTCCCCGCTGAACAGAGAGCCCGATGTGGGGCTCAATCCCAGCACCCTGGGATCATGACCTGAGCCGAAGGCAGAGGCTTAACCCACTGAGCCACCCAGGGGCCCCCTTCCTGTGTTAGTTTTCATCTGAGTCCCTGAAGAGTGTTCTTCAAGGTAGAAGAGTTGCAAGTGACTGTGTAAAGTCTATTCAGGTACCAAACTTTGTACCTGGTAGAGACCAACAGGTAGAGAGAGTTCAACCTGAGTAGATATTTATATAAGCCTTTCATCACTACTGTACACCAGGGCCTGTTATGTTTGATCTGTAATGGATGCTTAATGCCTCTTGAGCTTATGAACAATTTGCTAGTTATTAACAAACTAATGGCTAACAGAAAAGCAGAACTTAAGAATTTTAAAGACAACTTAATAGGAAAATTCAAGTTAAAACACTATTTCTTGTTAGACAACAAGACGTCATTTTTCTTTCAAAACATGTGTCTTCATCAGACACATGAAAAAATGTTCATCATCACTAGCCATCAGGGAGATTCAAATTAAAACCATATTGAGATACCAGCTTACACCAGTTAGAATGACCAAAATGAGCAAGACAGGAAACAACATGTGTTGGAGAGGATGTGGAGAAAGGGGAACCCTCTTACACTGTTGGTGGGAATGCAAATTGGTGTAGCCACTTTGGAGAACAGTGTGGAGATTCCTCAAGAAATTAAAAATAGAGCTTACCTATGACCCTGCAATTACACTACTGGGTATTTACCCCAAAGATACAGAGGGAGTGAAAAGAAGGGCCATCTGTACCCCAATGTTTATAGCAGCAATGGCCACGGTCGCCAAACTGTGGAAAGAACCAAGATGCCCTTCAACGGACGAATGGATAAGGAAGATGTGGTCCATATACACTATAGAGTATTATGCTGCCTTCAGAAAGGATGAATACCCAACTTTTGTAGCAACATGGACGGGACTGGAAGAGATTATGCTGAGTGAAATCAGTCAAACAGAGAGAGTCAGTTATCATATGGTTTCACTTATTTGTGGAACATAACAAATAGCATGATGGACATGGGAAGTTAGGAGAAGGGAGTTGGGGGAAATTGGAAGGGGAGGTGAACCATGAGAGACTATGGACTCTGAAAAACAATCTGAGGGTTTTGAAGGGGCGGGGGGTGGGAGGTTGGGGGAACCAGATGGTGGGTATTAGGGCACGGATTGCATGGAGCACTGGGTGTGGTGCAAAAACAATGAATACTGTTACGCTGGAAAGAAATAAAAAATTTAAAATAAAATGTGTCTTCAGTGTCTGCTGTGCTCCTGGCACTATGCCGGTCATGGTGGGGGACAAATGGAAACTATTACTAGAGACCCCATGGTCAGGAGTCATCACTGAAGTGGGAAATAAGATTAAAAACTGGAAACAACTAGACTGCAATATATTCTAAATTCATAAAAAGCATTTGACACTATCCTGTGTCTCAAATGTGTTCTAGGTTTTTTCCGATGCATTTACTTGAGTTAGGTTAAAATGGTCAAATCCATTGTAGAGTTGAGAAAATGAAGCACAGAAAGGAAGGTCATTTGCCTATAATCAGACATGTAGTAACTGTCATGCCAGGATTTAAAGGCAGTCAGTCTGACACCAGAACCCCTTTCCTAACCTGTACAGTCAACAGTAGACATATACAGTATGAGTAAGAGTGGCATAGGAACATTAGGTGACATAGGGACATGACAAATTTACTTACAAATATATTTGCATATATAGGTATGGTTTTTGTTTCATTTCTGTGTATGTGTTTTATCAAAAAGGAGATCATTCATTCTGTGCTGCTTCATGAATTGCTTTTTCTTACAGCATATGTCTTGAAGGTATTTCCATGCACTTGCAGAATACATCAACCTTATTTGTTTCTAGCAGTGTATTCTATGGTATAGATATTTAACTTTCTTCCTCCTGATGGAAAATTAAGGTTGTTCATAGTTTTTCAATTATAATGCTTCAGTTAACATTTGTGGTTGCAAGCACATATATGAGTATTTCTTTTTTTCTTAAATATTTTATTTATTTGAGAGATAGAGAGCATGAGGAGGGAGGAGAGGGTGCAGAATTTCATCCCAGGACCCTGGGATCATGACCTGAGCTGAAGACAGACACTTAACCAACTGGGCCACCCAGGTGCCCATGTATGAATATTACTGATGTATATATTTAGAGTAGTAAAATTGTTTGTTCAAGATAAATCAACATTTTTGCAGTGGATATGTCATAGGGTTTTGCCACATCGGTCAAGGACAAAGTTAAAGTCACTACAATGATGTGGACCCCAGAGATAGGCACTATGGATGAGTATCCACAGAACTCAGAATTATATAGCGTACGTCATACTTTCCACACATCATCTCATTTATCTTTATAATAGTTATGAGAGAATACTATTTTCACTTTACAGATAGGGAAACTGAGACGTAGCAAAATTAAGAGGTTTTTCCAGGGTCGTAATTTAATTCCATAAATTAAAACCAGAGTTGCAACTAGAAAAGAAAATCTCATTTGTAATTTGGGGTTGTTTCCTTTCAAACCACACTGGTACAATAAGCTGTATATAATAAAATGGGTTTGTGTTCAGTAGTTAACAAACCCATGTATACAAGTTTTTAAAAACTGGGCAACACAAACATAGTTATGGATTACAAGTTTTGAGGACAGAAATGAGTAAGAGAGGATGGAAAGTGTTTTCCAGCCCCAACATACCACAATCTTGTGATCTTAGAGAAATAAAAATAAACTAAAAGGAAGAGACGAGTTCGTTGCTGGAAAAAATGGAAATTAAAAGTAAAAAGAGTCCAGAAAGGGTGGCTGGAATGGGAGACTTCTACAAAAAGTGGTCCCAGGAGTCCTTATAAAGATTTGCAAAAAAGCAGCCCTCTAACCATCCTTGCTCTCTTGTGGTAGCTAGGGTAACCCAGACTCAACTTTCTCACCTAAGGATAGTATTCAGCTTAGAAATTCCTTCTCTAAACTGAAAGGTGGAATGACAATTACTTGATGAATAGAGAATCCCAAGTTATATTCTTCTCAAAGATAATTTACTCCAAGCAAACGATTCTTCTGTTAAATATTACTTATGTTTGAACAATAGGTATCATTAGGTAAGAGAATTTTGAAGAGGAATGAGTAAGCTTCTCGGAAATGAATGCAGAAATCTGTTCTTGATCATCTTGATCAGAGTAAGGACAGAAGGAGGAGGAAACCTATAATGATATTTTGATAAACTTGCTCAGTCAGATGCCCTAACATTTACATGTAAGTTTCAACTAAGGATGCTGCCAGAACTTGAGATATCCCCTCTCAACAGCTGTCAAAGACAGAAGGCCCCTGTCTCAGCTCCTTTCACTTGGCTAGTATGTAATTTATCTATAAATTGTTACTATCCTCCAGTTCCAACTGTATAAATTACAAGATGAGAAAAAGTTGGACAGGAACTCATGCTGAATAGTGTCTGCGAAAATGGTTGTCTCAGAAGAGGGCTTTTGAAAACATGTAAGCTTTCACTACCAGCCTACAGTTAAGTGGGAATTTAAAAAATTGAAACTGTCCCTTCAAGACACATATTTCTGCAAACTATATGGTTCTGGAGGAGAAGGTCTTGGACTATGAAAAACAGTTGGCAACAGACTGCACCCTGTTATTGCCTGCCACCGGGAGTTTGCACTAGAATTTACAATTTTGGCTTTAAGCAGGACACTGAGTGTCCTGGCAACCCTGTATAAAAGATTGGCTGTGAACTTTGCCAAGGACTTATTTACATTTCAGCTGACCAAGACTTTTAATAATCGTCTGACTTCCAAAGCACCTATTCTGAGGTCTTCTGCAGCCCATGGGAAACAAAAGGCTTCGTTCTCATTTAGAGTTCTCCCGGGGCCCCAGCAAAGAGTCTCTTCTCTCTCTAAGGATTCCTGATAAATATATTGCTTGTAAGGAGAGCAAGCATGGGGTTCAATCTGTGACAGGAAAGAGAGAAAACTATGATACCTTCATAGGACTCTCAACAGATGCTCCATGCACACAGGGCTTGAAGGAACTACAAGATTGTTGTTGCTGTGGCAACCATGCATGCCTAAATGAACAACAAAATTAATAGTCCTAACAGGCTTTGGTGGCGTCAACAGGATGACAACACGTCCCTTTACTGGGGAATGCGTATGCTCAATTGTGACCCTACTTAGATATGGTTCTCATGTAAAGAAAAATAGTGTCTGATAATAGCAAACCAACAAAATAATGGTCACATACTTGCCACATAAACTTCTCCAAGCCAAGGCCAAGGGCTGTGTTATTCTGCCTCCCTGCTGAAGTTAAGAGGCACCTTTCAAACTCCCAGGCTTTTTTGTGACATTCTATTTAATTTTATCACGCTATTGCTAGCCTCCTATCGAGCTTTTGTTGTAAGCAGATAAAGGTAAGGGGGAGCTGAGGGGAAGCAGAATGAGATACAAAAAGGAAAAAGTAAAATTAGCTATAGCATACAATTGGACCCTGCTTGACCTTGAGGAAGGCACAATATGTGTTAATTAAGCAGATTAATATGTTGCTTGCTAAAGGGGATATTCTAGACAGCAGGAAGTTTAAAACAGGTAAGGCCTTCCCCCCACCCCAGACTAAGGTTATTGAGCCATTGCTCTGAATAATTGGATGAATTTTATCCTTGGGTAGAGATAGGGAATGGGGGAGAAAAGCTTTTTTAGGATGTTAGATGTTATTAAAAATCCATTGGGCTAAGCAACTTTTAGATCATGAGAGATTTTCAAGAAATTGCCCAGTCACCATCAATTAATTGAACTGTACAATGCAGTGTTCATGTGATATAATAGCCTTTCAGATAAGGGTAACATTCAGACCAATTTTAGGCAGAAGGTTCGTTCCCCAAATGTTTGTTATAATTATGTGACAGAATCAGTTACTCCAGTAGCTGGAATGAAGAAAATATTTCAGGTTAAATAATTTGTCCAAACTTCTGGGCCTACATTGGAAATAAAGTTCTATGTTAGATAATATTGAATTGTATGTTTAAAGCCTGGTGTTAATGAGCCCAGTCACATGCCTGGGTCAGCTGGGAGAGTTAGGTCAGCTCTACAATCAGATGCCCGTCAGTTTGCTCAGAAATACATCCAAGTTAGCCAGAAACACATAATGAGCTCCATGCAAATCCATCATTGTTCAGAGTATACACATGGCTAACAACAGATTCAAGATTTCTTCTTCTTCTTCTTCTTTTTTTTTTTAATTTCAGAAGTAGAGTTCAGTGATTCCTCAGTTGCATATAACACCCCAGGACTTATTACATCAAGTGCCCTCCTTAGTGTCCATCACCCAGTGACCCCATCCCCCCCAAGACAACCTACAGAATGGAAGAAAATATTTGCAAATGTCTTACCTTCTTTTTTTAAGAAGAATGAGGCAGAACTTGTGATGAGCACCATGTGATAGAGGGACTCATTGAATCACTGTATGGTACACCTGGAGTTAATATAACTACATTGGAACTAAAATAAAATAAAATTTTTAATTAAGAAATAAAATAGCCTAACTCAGACAATATTCTTAGGAAAACATAAATATGGAAAATAATTTGCTGTTTAAGATATACAAGTTGTTCTGAAGTTATATATTTAAAACTTAAAAATTACTATTTATCTTTAAAAAAAAAAAGAATGATGCACACATATCTCTATGCATACAAATACCAAGTAACAAATCATTTTTAAAAATGCTCTAAGTAGGAATTTGAGCACTACAGAATGTAAGTTAGAGTCACAAGCATTGCTCTTTCTGACTTTACAATGGGAGCATGAACACACATTAATTTTGCAAAGAGGCAAATAAAATAGGTAAACCGCATCTTCATTACACAGAAGCAAAGGAATATATGGTTTCGATACTGTTTTAGGAACTTGTGAGAGTCCCACATGACAATGAATTGTCGTCTTAAGTGTTCCTTTCCCTCTCCACCCATGCCCCGTAAGGACGTCCTGTGTTTTATAAGACTGTTATATATTTTATGGAACATAGGTGACAACATACAAGCAATCATATATTATAGTAAAAATCTGCCATTGTTGAGGTCCCATTGCTTGATCTGACTGCTGGCTACATGGATGTATTCACTTTTATGAAAGTTCAGCAAGCTCTATACAATTTTCCGAATGTATATTAAATTTCAACAAAGTTTTTTGAAAGCCTTTTCTTGCGTCTGCACTGCTGAAGTCTCTACAAATACTTATAGGCTGTTTTATAGCCGACACATTTATTCCTATAAAAGTGAAGGTTAAAAATTCTTTATCACATAATCCTATTCTAAGGGTTCCAAATAAATTCATTATTTAAATAAAAGGAGTGGATTATAGCTCTGGCTTGGCCACTAACTAGTGTTTGAATCTGAGCCTCTCTGTGCCTCCTTTTCTCTCCCAATTAAAAAGGGCTGGATGAACTACAGTCCAGTGTCCCTTCCAGCTTCAGTGTTACTGGATACTGGGTAACAGGCCAAACGAGAAGTGAGAAGAATCCTTTGGTGAATCTTTCTGTAAAGGAACAACCCACTTCCTGGTTTATGTCTTTTGTAAACAAGAATTTAATGGGGGGAGACAGCTGGAGTGAACAAAAACCCAATTGACCCACACGACTTGGCTGTAAACCATAAAAAACCGTGGTCTAGTCACATCACGTTGGAGCCCCAAAGAAAAGAGAAGCCGCTAAGCATTTCCCCCATTAAAGTCTGAAAAACAGTAAGAGGGGGATTAACCTCTTCCTGCCAAAAGAACTGTACAGGGTTTTCAGTAGAGCTAAGTTTAGTCAAAGTATCACTCGTTCCATAAACATTTATTGAGCGCCTGCTGAACACCAAGTGCCTGATGAACTGTGAGGGATAAAGTAGCAAAAGAGGCAGATAGAACTCAGCGTAACGTGTCTCAGGAGCTTGTGGGGGCTACAGATAAGTAAACAATCAATTATAGGGGGATTTGTACATTCAGTGCTGTGAAGGGAGATGTGGAAAATACAGTATAAGCAAGCACAGGAAGGGCACATAACCCCATAGGGGACTGGGGTAGGGCCATCTTAGGGGTTCTTCTGGATCAAGAGATATCTAAACAATGAGTAGAGTTAGCCAAATAACCATGTGCAATTCTCATGCTGGGAGCCAGGACAGCCTCAGACAGGCTCAGGAGCCAGACTGCTTAGCTTCAACACTACTTCAGCTGGGAAAGCCTCCTACACTCTCACTAAGCCTCAGTTTCCTTATCCACAAAATGGGAATAAGGGGAGTACTCATGCATTCTTAAAAGGATTAAGTGAGAGAATCCACATAAGCCCTGCTAAGCACAAAGCCTAACTACTACCAGTGTCATTATTAATAGTGAGATAATAATAATAATAATAAACTATTATTAATAATGAGAACCACAGAACATCTCTGCACGGACTGGTCCAGAGGGGACAAAGAATATAGCCATTTGGTATCCTGAGAGTAGTCCAGTCCAGCTGGAGAGAAGGGAGGAGATGAGGCGGTCAGGCTGAAGCAGAAGACAAAAGGCCCTATACACTGTGTTAAGGAGTCTGGAATTCGTCCTGAAGGAATGAGGAGTACTGAAGTGTTCTAAAAGGAGAGGCTCACGATATCCACTATCCACATTTATCAGTAGGGGAGAAGCATACTGCCTACATTTAAAAAAAAAAAAAAATGTTTTACCCCAAAGCATTTAAGATCACATCCACTACCCTTTTTCCTCTACGGAGGATGAGGTCCAGTTGGAACTCAACAGCCCGCCAACATCCCGGGATTCCCTTCCCTTGATGAGCTGGATATGCTGGAGCTCAAATAACTCCATGAATTCAGTGTAATTCCACCTAAGAGACCCAGTCAGAAAATTAACATAGTATATCTTCTCATGAGCCATGAGCTGCAATTTACAGCAAGCCTCTCTTGAGCCATTAAACTTGCTCTATTAGATCACAGAAAATCCCAGACAACTAGCCCTGCAGTGGCTGGATTTTTGTACAACACAGACCTCTTTTTTCTAGTGAAAGGAAAGTCAGCATGAGCCACAGCAAGCAGAGCCTTCCATAACATGTGTATAAGATATTTCTTCTCCCACTCTTCTCATCTCTCAAACCTGGCCTCTAAAGGGAACTTGAATAAGAACCAAGGTTTCTTGGGATGAGTAAATATTAGAGAGAAGCCCATAGTGGATGGATGGAGGGACTGACATGAGTCAACGCTTACAAATGATCTGGAAGAAGGAAGCAATAAGTCTCTGAGGCAGAAACCTTTATGTGCTTCTAGGTAGTTTAATGCCAAGAGGCCGAGGACCACTTGTAGAGAGAGTAGGTAAGAGGGTGGCAGAGGTGATGCAAGAGTATTTGGAAGGGAACAATTCAAAGCCTCCTTGTCAAAGTATGAACTACCAGTCAGAACCCAAAAATGATACTTGGAATTAGGGTCGTGGCCCATGAGGCTATCGGAGCCAGAAAATGTGGGGTGTCATCAAGAAGAGCACGGAAAGCAAAAAAGGAAGCAAATCACCATTCTTCAGCCCTATCAGTCAATATGGAGGCACATCTGCTCCGGAGATGTTGTGTGGCTTCATGGCTGTGCTCCAAGAAATAGAAAACAGAACCTGCCCGCGTGTTCATACGTCTCCACCAGACTCAGTGAAATCACATACAGTGTTTTGCACACAGCAACAAGAATTAAATATCAGTAACACACACCATTTTGTTCTTGCGTTTAGTGAGTATTTACTGCAAACTGGCTAAATTCAGGGCAGCATGCTAGCAGCTGGGGGCTACATCAAGGATGAGATAAGAGCACTCACCTCAAGCAGCTTACTGTCTAGTAGATGACATGAAATATTGACATTATCTAAACACAGGGTACAAAGTAATAAAAACCACAACGGAGGAGCAGATAAAGTGTTACAGAAAGAGCCTGCACATACTTAAAGGATATTATTATGGCAATAAATCATATATATATACATATATATATATATTTATATATGAGATGTATTTTTATTAACCTTATTCATTTTAAGGCTTAACCTGGACAGTGATAGTCACTGATTTTACTAACTGCCAATTCCATTAATGTCCAGAACCGGCAGCTGATACTGATCAGGTCATGGTAGCAATAGGAAGATGAGAAGTTTCTGAATGATGATGAACTCTGGGGCTCCTATTAATAGTGGATATTCAGAAGATTTTTTTTTTTTCCTAATGGCAAAAGGTAGAAGGGAAACTGAGCTTTTGAGTGAAATCTGTCATCGTTTCTATTGCCTTTGCCCTCGGGGACTTGGTTTATCCTGCAAGATGCAAGAGCTGTGCCCTAAAACGCTCTTTAATGGAGGGGAATAAAAATCAGGCTCATTGTCAGGACAAAGTAGCTAACATCCTGTTTCCAACTAAGTCAGCTTAGAGAAGCCATTTACTATATTACTACTCTGTCCTCCCCTGCCTTATCCCACACCAAAAGGTACACACTGGATTTAGGAGATTAATTCTGCTTGTGGAACTGCCAGCTCTCACCAACCCTCATAATCAGAGTTCAAGAGGGAAATCAGTGGTACTACAGAGCTTCCGAGAGAAACATGTTTGGGAGTATGAAATGTCTGTTTCCTTAAAAAAAAAAAAAAAGAAAGAAAGAAAGAAAGAAAAGAAAAGAAATTTCTGTTTCCTCAAAGTAAGATACTCCAAGGAAATGGGCTATGGAAGGAGTTTTTAATTTTGCTACTGAGATACAAAGCCCTCTCTCTTCTGTGTGTGCTCTGCCACAGGAAATCTAAACACAGGGTACAAAGTAATAAAAACCTGGACTTACGCTGCTGGCTACCTGTGTAGTCAGCCATGTCTGCTTCTTCAAAGACCTCTTTAATCAATGCAAATGCACGCCCTTGCCCCATTCTCCGTCATTCCCACCATTATGTTTCCTTTTGCCTCTGTGTCTGCTGGGGTGGGGGGCATATTTACACAGGTGTCTCTTAATTAACAGAATGCATTTAACTCAGAATTGAGTTCCTAAATGTAATGAAATTACAGAATAGAGCAAACCTCTTAAGAGCATATATTTAAAGAGACTGAAGATCTTCAAGCATATGACATTATTGAAAATACTAGCAATGAAGTCAAGGAAGAAGTATCTATCTGTTGAGTTTCTAATATATTAAGGCATGCTACTAGATGCTATGTGAGAAGATCTTTTTAAAGTTGAATATATGGGGGAGCCTGGGTGGCTCAGTCAGTGAAGTGTCTGACTCTTGATTTCAGCTCAGGTCATGATCTCAGGCTCGTGAGACAGAGCCTGACATCAGGGTCTACATTCAGCCCAGAGTCTGCTTGAGATTTTCTCTCCCTTTCCCTCCCTCTACTGTCTCTTTCTCTCCAAATAAATAAATAAATAAATAAATAAATAAATAAATAAAATCTTTTTTTAAGTTGAATATATGGTCCCTTTTTTCTTTCTCGTTCTTTATTTCTTTATTTTTATTTTTTTATTATGTTAGTCACCATACAGCACATCATTAGTTTTTGATGTAGTGTTCCATGATTTGTTATTTGTGCAGAACACCCAGTGCTCACTACAACATGTGCCCTCCTTAATACCCATCACCAGGCTACCCTATCACCCTACCCCCTTTCCCTCTGAAACTCTCAGATTGTTTCCCAGAATCCATAGTCTCTCATAGTTCATCTCCCTGTTCAGTTTTTCCTTCCTTCCCCTAATATCCTCCATGCTATTCCCCAAGTTCCACATATGAATGAAACCATATGATACTTGTCTTTCTCTGCTTGACTTATTTCACTCAGCATAATCCCCTCTAGTTCCATCCATGTCGATGCAGATGGTGGGTATTCATCCTTCCTGATGGCTGAGGAATATTCTATTGTATGTATGAACCACATCTTCTTTATTCATTCATCTGTTGAAGGGCATCTTGGCTCCTTCCACAGTTTGGCTATTGTGGACATTGCCGCTATGAACACTGGGGTGAACATGCCCCTTCTTTTCACTACATCTGTAACTCTGGGGTAAATACCCAGTAGTATACCACCCCCTTTTTCAAGAAGCTTATAATCTAGTTGAGAAGATGAGTTTAAAAGTACACAGAAATGAGACAGATTTACTCTTAGAGCAGTACATGTGTGCTAAGTTCAGGGAGTTTAAGGGTTAGAGGAGAATGAGAATAAATGTTAAATGTCATTTCAAAAGAGCTTGGAGTTGTTGGAAAATCACCAAGGCTTTAGGAACTCCTGCCTTTCAGGAAGAGAGACCCACTTTCTGAGACAAGGTGGAGGTGATGGCCTGGAGCTTCAGGTTTTGTGTTGTTTTGGGCTTCCTAATTTTAAGATTTGTGTTAAAATATAGCATGACATTTAACCTTGTAAATATGGTCCTCCATTCAGCCTCTAAAGATGATTATTTTAAAAAAGAGTTTCAATTAATTACAGGATATTTGCCTTATTCAAATCATATTCCATTTGCTTTTGTATTTTAAGGTTACTGTAGGTAAGTATTACTTCTCTAGATCCTCTAAAATCTATGCAGTAGGAGCTATAGAATCACAAACGCATTCTCTGCTTCGGAAGATAGGAATGCTGTTTTAGAAAAGTCCAGATTCTATGTTGAGGGTGTTTTCATAAACAATTGCACTTGTAACTTCAGCTCACACAAAACAGAAGTCTTAATTGTCGACCAAAATAACTCTTAAACTTGAGCTTTAGAATGTCATATTTTGGGATTCTTAGTTCTCTCTCCCTATCTTCATCTCTAATATGCAAAGGGCCCAGAAAGGTGCAAAACTTAGAAGAGGCATCAAAATCAAAGCTGGATATTTGGATTCAAACTGAAAAGGAAGAAAGGGATATTTGGGAGAATCACAAGGGCTATGTCTGTCGTTACTGCTTTAATTTAGTTTCAGCACACACTGCATTTTAAATAAATGGTTTGCCTGATCTGTGTTATTTTTAATAAATAAACATAAAACTAGAATCTTAAATGCATGGTGAGAATCTAGATAATTGCTTTTACTTTTATAATTGAGAGTCAGCTGCGTCTCCAAACATCGTGAGTCTGAAAGCTGCTGTGGGAATGACACTGTACGCATTCAAAATACTAAGGGTGGAGGACGTCCTGGGTAAAACAACATGGCACCTGTGGTCACTGCATCAGTCTAAGCTTTTATTTTGTCCTTCCAGAGTTCCCAGAAATACACACCAAGATGTTCATATGTTTAGAAAAAGGTAAAATCAATTACTTTGCTGCTAAATTACAACTAAACTATCCCCAAACTATCCAACTTCACATCCACAAACAGAAATTCTAACATCACAGTTCAAAGCTTCTAAGTCTAATTACTGTGCCAGTATTAGTATTATAATGCACCCCATTCTTGATTATTCAAAGACTAATTATCTAGGCCAGGCACTTAAGCTTGTTCTTATTCCCTTGGTTTTCTGCCATTTGGTTATTTTAAGGTTCACTGGCCTCTTCACATGCCGGGCAGAGGAAATAGAAGATGAGACTCAAATCAGCAAATTTTAACTTCTCATATGATCTGCCCAAAATTTGGGAATAGAGGAGGAGGAGCTAACAGGACAGCCGAGGTTCTCCATGCATTTGATTTATTCACTGTGTTGTCTTTTTCCAAAGAGAAGTTGGCCAGATGTCTTGAATTAAGTAAAATAACACTTGATTTTGACTCTTTGACCTTCCTATTGTTTCACTTTATTGATTAGTTTCGTCCCTTGGATCCCAGTTCTTCCTCCCTCTGTCCTTCCTTCTCCCTTTCTCACAGTCAGCAGGATTTACATTTATTTGCTAAACGACTCCTTTTATTTCTGACTTTGAAGGGGAATCCCTAGGATTTCCAGGCCTCTCTCATCATGCTTTTAACTCTACTACATTTGCTAAGCTAGGCCCTCACCTCCATATGCTTACATGCTACCCCCAGCAGGGAACAGGGTACACTCCTGTAGCCCCTCCCTGGGCTGCAAGTTTTATTATGTCTTGTCACTTTAGATACTCATACAGATATTTAAGACGACTCACTATCCAGCCACATAGCTCTCTCTACTCCCACTATGTACCTTTGTAAGTGAAAAAGTCTTTAGCCAACAGATAGAAATTGAAGCAATACTTCTCTCAGTTCTGCCTCCCAACATCATGCCTTGTTTGCCAGCCAAAGCCACAACAGTTCCCTATAGCTCAAACTGTCAAAGATTCAATCAAAAGCTCAGGCCACAGGGAAGAAGGATTCCCCAGGGAAGAATATGCCTGTGAATAAGACTCCCCAGATTCAGAAGATTCATCTTCCATTTGTTCCATGGGGGTATCACAACCCTTGTTAAGACTATAATTTTCTGTCCAACATTAGAAACCACAGGCCCTAGACGTAACCCCAAACCTGAAGGTTAATGACCAGCCATCCTCCATACTCCCAAAGCCTAAGGTCCATCATGGTTCTGGGATCATGAAAGAAAAGCAGGATTCAGGTTACAGGTCACAGGCTCCTATTCTGTTGTCTCATAGTCTATTCTAGTCTGGTCTACGTTACGTGATGAGATGACTCACATATCTATGTATTTATAGCTGCATCTATATCTATACCTACACCTATATCCATATGTCTATCTGTATCTATATCTATGCCTGTATCTATCTAACGGACACTAAGTGGTTTATGCACATCATATCTAATCCTCACAAAGACTGTGAAACAGGTATATTAACATCTGTCGTGAGAAACTAAGGCTCAACTTGCCAGAAAATGGCAGAGTTGGCTTCAAACCCATTGTCTGACTCCAGTCCATGTTCATTCTGTTACATTAATATATACCTCAGGCCTGTATAAAGTCATATTCCCCCATTTCTCCCAGATCTTAAGCTGCTACCAGCTGAAGCTTATTAGCCAGTCTACAAATGAGTCCTCTTTTCTATGACAACTGACTACTTAAGACCTCCCACTTAAGACCACTCTAACTCCACCCCAGTTTATAGATTATAGACCCTGCCCAGGATTCCCCAAACCAGGCCAGGGTCCCCATTAAGAAGACTCTTTTCCAGGTGGCCTTTATACAAAGTTGACCATTAAGAGCTAAGGGATTCTGATATGAGGAAGTGGTGATGCAACATGGGGGCTTAAGTGGGTAGGAGAAGAATCAATGAAACAAGATAGGATTGGGAGGGAGACAAACCATTAGTGACTCCTAATCTCACAAAACAAACTGAGGGTTGCTGGGGGGAGGGGGTTGGGGAAGGGGCGTGGGGTTATGGACACTGGGGAGGGTATGTGCTTTGGTGAGTGCTGTGAAGTGTGTAAACTTGGCGATTCACAGACCTGTACCCCTGGGGATAAAAATATATGTTTATAAAAAATAAAAAAATTAAAAAAAAAAGAGCTAAGGGATAGGGATATAAAATGGTATAAAACTACAGGTGTGTAAATGGTATATGGAACCATAGATGACAAAGAAATAGAAATAACCTAGAAAGTTGACACCAATAGAAAGATGCGAGTGAATAATAAAATATAGCAATAATTGATATAGTAATTAAAATAAACAAAATAAAATATTCTGGACACTCAAGATACAAGGTAGACTTGAACAAAATGAAACTTTCCTCTATCCTTGGGGGGATGATCCAACATCATAAATATGTTGGCTCTTCTTAAGTTTATTTATAAATTTAATTCACTATTAATAAAAATGCCAACAAGATTTTCTGTGTTATTGGGCAAGTTGAAACTAAAGTTCATATGGAAAAACAAACAGGCAAGAATAGTCAGGAAAATACAGAAAAAGAAAAACCATGAGGTTGTGGTGGGAGGGGGAACTAAGCCCTCACCAGACACTAAAACATGCCAGAGGAAGCTTGCAAATTCCTACTTCGTCTATAGGTTAGAAAAAAGCTTTTAATCATAGTTCAAAACCCAGAGACAAGTGAAAGGAGAGATTAATAAATTTGGCTACATAAAAATAAAAATTTTTGTATGGCTAAAGCAAACAAAGTCAAAAGGCTTTGATAAGCTAGAAGAAAATATCTGGAACACATACCACATACCACAAGCCGCTAATATCCTTAATACATAAAGAAATCTTAAAAATCCAAAGATAACAGCTTAAAATGGAAGAATGACATGAACACACACAATCTAAAGTGGTGCTTAAACAAATAAAAAGTGATCAAATTTTCTCATAATTAGAGAAATGCAAACTTAAACATGGAGATGCCATTTCTCATTTATTAAATTGATGAAAAATTTAAAGAATGACAACATAGTCTCTTGGCAAGATTGTAAGGAAACAAGCACTCACATACATCGCTAATGAGAAGGTAAACTGACGGACTCTTCTGGAAAGGAATTTGGCCATATCTAACAAAAGTACATATGCACGTACCTTTTGACTCAGCAATTCCACTTCTAGGATTCTAGCCTAAAGATATAACTCCAATAATACAAAAATACAGACTGACAAGATTACTCACTGCAATAATGTAATTGGAAAATATTAGAGACAATCTAAATGTCCATACACAGGAGAGTAATTGAAAAAACTGGTCATCCACATAATGGAGTACTGCATTACATGCAGTAGCAAACAAGGAAAAGGAAGATCTCCATGAAATGATATGGAAAGATTTTCAGGACATATTGTTAAGTGGAGAAAAAGAGGAAAGTACAAAGGGAGTATCAACAGTATGTTACCCTTTATGTATGAAAGACAGGTATGGAGGAAAATACGTATCCACTCATCTGTGCAAAAGGGATACAGGAAGGAATAAAGCAGTAACCAATGAGCATGGTTACTTTCTGGTTGCTAGTGGAATAGGGAGGAAAACGGGGGGCATGGGAACAGGTAGTACGGAAGAGGGGAGCGACTTTCTCTGAATATACATTTTTATATAATTTGGACTCTTAGAACCATAGTAAAATTTCATGATGACATATATTTTGTGGATACTGAGAACTAGGTTCCCTACTGTCAGAGAAAGAAGCTACAAATCAGGAAAAGAAAAAGCCAAGAAAAGAGAAAGCCAGGAAAAGAGAAAGCCCAGTGTGGTAAAATTAGAATCAGGGGTATCAGTATAAACCCAAGGTTCTTAATATATATATATATATAGATGGATATATACAGGAATAAATTATACACACACACACACATATCTGAATACATGTGTGTTCCTATATGTACATATACTTCCTCATTCTGTACACAGAGAGAGCCTAGGAAAAAAATGACACTCGGTCATGTGGGCACAGACATCTAGTGCCCAGATCCTGGTTTCTAAATAATGTTCTCCAATGAAAGGGACCTGGGTTTCTTGGAGAAATGATCAGTTCTCCAGCTGGGAAAGGGAAAATACGAGATGAGCCTGGAATATCTTGTGTGTCAGAAACTAAAGAAGTGCTCAGAAAAGCAAAGGACCTGTGAAAGGGACATGGAAGTCGACCTTAAGGAGCTCCTAACAGCCAAAACTGGGACCATCTGAGCGACAAAAGAACAGTAATATTAATAGTAATGAATTATAATCCATGGAATATACAACAAATACCCATGAGACCGTATTAATCTAAACAAATAAGCAGAATTTAAAATACACTAGTTACAAGAAGATAAACATTATATTATTCCTCTTCTGCAACATTTTTGGAGGAGTTAAATTCACCGGAACAGCAAGTAGAATGGTAGAGGCAGAAACAGGGACTTAGTATTTAATGGGTAAAGAGTTTCAGCTGCGGAAGATGAAAAAATTCCTGGAGCTGGGTAGTGGAGACAGCCACACGACAGTGTTGGTGTCCTTACTGCTGCACAAGTGTACACTTACTCATAGTTCAAATGGTAAATTTTATGTTATATATATTTTACCAAAATAAAATCCTTTCATGTATTTAAAAAGCCAAAATAAAAATAAATAATGAACAGAGGAGAACGTCCAGCTTTTTCTTACAGTAGAATTCTAATAAATGCAGAAGGAATGAGGGAAAATAAGAAAATCTCCAGTAAGCAAGCACTAGTGAATTAATTGCTGCTGTTGATGGATGTTAAAATTATCAAGCAAAAGTGTGATAAGGGGCGTTTGGGTGGTGGACTCTGTTGAGCGCCTGACTCTTGGTTTTGGCTCAAGTCCTGATGTCAGGGTCATGAGATCAAGCCCTGAGTCCAGCTCTGCACTGAGCAGGGAGTCTGCTGGAGATTCGCTTTCTCCCTTTCCCTCTACCCCTCCCCCCTCCGATTCTCTTGCTCTCTCTCTTTCTCTCAAAATAAATAAATAAATAAACCTTTTTAAAAATATGTATGATGAGAAACAGGATATTTGCATAGTCAGAGCATCTCCCCAAAAGGTACTTAGTAATTACAAAGGGGAAGATATTAACTTCAAAGTGGAGAAACTTCGCAGACACCACTCTCGCTATGTGATCAAAGTACCACCATCACTACTAGTAAGACACATCAACATAAGAGATATGTCATCATTTCTGTGATATTCCTGCCAAAAATACATTATCGAAGCCCTATCATAAGGAAACATTAGGCAAACCCGAACTGAGGGACATTCTACAAGATAACTGGTCTCTAAATTTTCAGAAGAATTAAGATCTTTAACGTCAAGGAAAGACTGGGGAGCAGCTGGGGGACATGACAGCTAAACATAAACACTTTTCTGACTTGGAACAATTTCCTATAAAAGACACTATTGGCACAGCCGGAGAAAGTGGAACGGTGTTTGAGGATTGTAAGATAGTAATATATTGGTGTTAATTTCCCAATTTTGACAATTGCATTGCAGTTATATAGGAGACACACTTATGTAGGAAATATCCACTAAAGTATTAAAGGGCAACAGGACATCAGGTCAGCAACGTATTCTCAAGTTGGTGAAAAGAAAGTTACATGTACTTAACTTGCACACATAAAGTTAAGTTCTTGTATTAAAAGATAAAGGGCTGGAAAACATGAAAGAATGGGAGAAACTCCAGTGTTTCTCTCTGTAATTCCAAAAGCAGATAATTTAGAAAGGGGCAAAGAGGAGTCAAGAGGCAAAGGCACCACTGGAAGAAACAATAGCTGAGAAGGGCTTAGAATTTTCCAAGCTCGGGAAGTGAAGAAAGCCATCAGTCCTCAGAGTGAATGTTTACATCAATTGCTGAGACAGAACAACAAGAATAAATCCACAATTAAGCATACCATAGCGAAAATTCTGAACAGCAGGGATAAAGGGGAAATCCTAAATGCCACCAAGAGAGAAGACAGATTACCTACAAAAAAACAGTCATTAGACTGAAAGCAGGCTTCTTATGGGTGAAATGACACCAGTGGATGGTGGGAAAATAGCTTCCAAGCGATAAGCAAAAATCACGCAAAACCAGTGTTATTCTGAAGGCAGTAGGTCTTGAAAGGATATCCCTCAGCAAGAAGAAAACTGAACCCAGAAGAAAGGAGTGGGATATAAGGAACATACTTAGCAAAAATTAACAAAATGTATTGGTAAATCTATGTAAGTATTTGTTGCTAATGATAATCATGACAATAAGAATTAATTTTGTACCTTGAAAAACTGGTAAAACAATAAAATGATAGTTTGAAGAAAGGATTCTGTGGGTAATTAAGGCCTGGCAAATTCCTTGTCTTGTTCAGAAGGAGAACAGAACAACTGAAGCATTACAGACTTTTGGTAGAGAGCCTAAAGTGTATGTTAAAAACATTTAAAAAAATTATTAAAAAATAGAATCTAAAATTTTCAAACTGCTGGGGCAGAGGTTGAGGAAAGAATAATAGAAATGTATAAATCCAAAATAATGCAAGAAATTATTTTTTAAGTAGGTAAAGGCTTGGTAGACAAAAAATAACAAAGTGGTAGAATTAAGTCCAACTATGTCATTAATCACAATCAATAGAAACTGATTAAGCTCAGCTAATCAAGAAAGCTACTATGTGGATAAAGAAATAAACATCAGCAATGAACTACTTTTAAGAGACATACCTAAAACAAAGGAAATAAAGAGATGAGGAAAGATAACCCTGGCAAATTCCAAGCAAAAGATTTTGAGTGAGCATTCCCGACAACAGATAAAACAGAATTTAAGGCTAAAGCATCAACAGAAATAAAGAGCTTCATTCTCAAATTATATTTTTAGGTCTAAAAAAATTATAACTATCATGAATTTGTATGCATCTACTAATATAGCATAGGTATATACATATATTTCATAAATATTTTTTCAATTTACATATACAAACTAAATATATATATTTCATAACATATTACAAATAATTTATATATGTATTATTTATTTAATATATATTTCATAAAATTTTTAAATTTATAATACAAACATATCTATTTCATAACATATAAAATACGTTATGTTATTTCATAAAGATTTTATTTTAAAGTCATCTCCACACCCAATGTAGGGCTGAAGTCACAACTCTGTGATCCAGAGTTGCAGGCTCCACTGACTGAGGCAACCAGGTGCCCCCGCATAGGTGTATTTAATGAAAAACAGAATTACAAAGAAAATTAGATAATCCATATTCGTAGTAGGAGATTTTAACACAACTCTCTCAGACACTGATGGATAAATCTGACAAAGGATCAAACAACACAATTACCAAACATCATAAACTGGACAGATACATTAAGAGAACAGTTCACCTAAAAAATAGAGAACACACATTTTTCTCTTTTTTAAAAGATTTTATATATTTGAGAGAGGGAGAGAGAGACAGCATGAGCAGAGGGGAGGAGCAGAAGGAGAAGCAGGCTCCCAGCAGAGCAGGGAGCCCGATGCAGGGCTCGATCCCCAGACCCTGAGATCATGACCTGAGCTGAAGGCAGATGCTTAACCAACTGAGCCACTCTGGAGCCCCATAACATATATTTTTCATGTATATGTGGCATATTTACAAAAAAATCAATAGTTAATCACAAAGGAAGTTCCAGCAAAGTTCAAAAAATCAATAGCATACAGTTTACATACTCTGACCACAGTACAATTAAATTAGAATCAAAAAGAAAAGAGTAAAAATAAAAACATCCTTATACTATTTGGGAAATGAAAACTGAATTTTTAAATAATCAAAGATTAAAGAAATTACAGTGGGAATTGTAAAATATTTAGAACCAAAGGCAGTAAAAATATCTGCTCTTTGAAAGTGTTCTTTTGGGGCACCTGGGTGGCTCAGTTGGTTAAGCATCTGACTCTTGATTTCATCTCAGGTCATGATCTCAAGGTTGTGGGACTGAACCTCATGGCACTCTTGAGGAAAGGATTCTGTGGGTAATTAAAGCCTGATAAATTCTTTGTCTTGTTCAGAAGGAGAACAGAACAACTGAAGCATTAGAGACTTTTGATGGACTTTTGCCTACCTTAAGAATGCAAAAGGTGTGAAGTGTTTTCCAGTTTAATCACTGTATGGGTCCTAGACTTACCCGGCAGGTCTTGAATCCAGCTCCCCACCTTGCTGGGGACCTCAGCTTTCTCTCCTGTTCTCCATCAGGGATCTATTGAAACTGAAAGTCAAAGGATGAAAACAACAACGGAATCTAAGGATTCCCTTACCTTTTTTCCAGGTTCAAAATTCATCTTAATATTAAAAAATATATATTCAATATTTGTAGATGCTTGGATCAGGAGGGCTTCTTGGGATATCTAGTCTACCATTTTGCCCAAAATGGCATGCCATCATTTTTCAAGTTACCAATCCCCTCTGTATCTTAGTTTCATCTTCTATAAAATGGGGTTAATAATAGAATCTACCTTATAGGTTTGGTGCGGGGAATCAGTGAGAGAGTACATGCAGAGGCCCTGATACTGGTAAGTGCTCAATAAATGCTGGCTATTAGCAGCAGCTGTTGTCCTGTGAACTTGGTACCAAAGAGTACAAAAGAAATCAATATGATAGAGCAATCTCATCTATGAATATACATGGGAAATTCCTCAGGGGGGGAAAAAGTCAGGCATGAAATCCAGTAGGGATATAAAAGAGTACACAATGGCCAGGTAGGTTTATCTCAGGTGGCTCCACATTTAGAATTTTTTTCAAAAAACTTAACTGAAGTAGCTGACCTTACTGAAAAGATTAAATGGAGAAAGAACATGATCATCCTAATGGATGTGGTCAAAGCCACAGAATTCAAGATTCATTCATTATAATCACCCTCAGCAAGTAGGGGTGGAAGAGCCTCCTCAATCTAACAAAGTAACGAAACACCAAGGGCAAACCTCAGAAATAAAGGCAAATCTTCAGAAGGATGACCAGTGAGGTCACAAGTAAAACAAGGAAGTTTACTTTCACCATGATTGTTCAACACTGTCCTGTAGTTTCTACACCAGTGCTGACCAATACAAAGGTGCTGAGAGCTATACATGCAATTTAGATTTTCTAGTAGACACATTTAAAAAAAGTAAAAAGAAACAGGAGAAATTCACTTTAATAATACATTTTATTTAACCCACTTCCAAATTACCGTGTCAACATATAATCCATACAAAAAAATTATCAATGAGGTATTTTACTTTTTTTCATAGTAAATCTTCAAAATCTGGTGAGGTTTTTTTTTTGTTTGTTTGTTTGTTTCTTTTGTTTTGTTTACATGTATAGCATGATGGAGACCAGCCACATTTCAGGTGCTCAGTTGGCACATGTGAAAGGGTGCTAATCAGGGAAACTCATGAGGCTGCCAAAAATTTTAAAATCTGAAAATGACAAGTATTGGCAAGGATATGGACGTAGAAGCTTATTTATCACTGGTAGAAGTTCTCCTACCATTTGGAAAACAACATCTAATATTGGAAAATATATATAATATTCAGCCTAATAATTCTACTTCTAGATAGAAACTTTAGGAAAATTCTCCCCTATGTGTATAAATCAATACTCTTCAGCATTGCTTTTAACAAGAAAAAAAAAATAGAAAAACACTAAATAACCATAGGTAGAGAAAGGAGAGAAAATGGGTATATACTCACAGAAAGGAGTAATATACAACAAATAAAATGAGCTAGATGTAAATACAGTAAAATTGGCCAAGCTCAATTACAGACAGATAGATAGTATAAGAGTATTTACGTGGAATTTACAAAATGTATAAAAATAATACTGCATATATTTTGGGCAAATTCTATGTTTAGTAAAAATATAAACAATACAGGGGATGGCTATGGAGCAGAATCACAGTAGCGGTGCCTCTGGGAAGGAACAGAGTGAAGGAAATGAAAATGGCGAAAGAAGGATCAACAATTTATCTGTAAGACATGACTTCTTTGATTAAAAATAAAATCTGAAACAAATATAATAAATGTCATTTGTAAATTCTACTTGATGGCTAGTGGGCATTACCCAGTGTCGCCCTCAGCAGTTTCCTGTATTTTTTGAAAGTTTTCCTGATAGTAATCTAGTAGACACATTACAAAAAAGTAAAAAGTAATAGTAAAAATAGTTAGTAGTAATATTAGTAATAAAAACAGATAGCAAAAATGCTTCTTGCTATTTATGTATCAAGGATGAAAAACACTTACTAGCTACACACGAGCAGAATAGCTGCTACCAGAAGGAAAGAAAGTTCTGCCCATGAAGTCCCATGCGTACACCCGCACAGCAGATGCACACATGCAGAGACGGTGACCTGCGTCTAGAACAGTGTCTTGCACAAAGCAGGCACTCCATCAGCACTGGCTCAGTGAAATGCGTGAAGTGTGATGTACTGGTGGGTGTGACCCTCAAGGGCCAATTTGCAAGCAAGGAGGTTTGTCATGATTGTTGTGCTGTGATTGTTTAAGAATGAGGACTTGGTTTTGCAGGTAACATTTGAGGGTTCACAATGGGGAATAAAATACGGTGCTTGATCTCATTATCGGTCTTCCATCCAACTGGGGTCTTTTTGCTTTATAAAAAGAGGAAGAAAGTGGGGTGCCTGGGTGGCTCAGTGGGTTAAAGCCTCCGCCTTCGGCTAAGGTCATGATCCCAGGGTCCTGGGATAGAGTCCTGCATCGGGCTTTCTGCTCGGCGGGGAGCCTGCTTCCTCCTCTCTCTCTGTCTGCCTCTCTGCCTACTTGTGGTCTCTCTCTGTCAAATAAAAACATAAAATCTTTAAAAATATAAATAAATAAATAAATAAATAAAAAGAGGAAGAGAATCCAGGCCACAGGGGAAGTGACTTCACCCCCCAGGCTACTCTGAACACAGTAATCCTACTTTGGTAGCCAGGTGATATCACACATTGGATGAGCAGAAGAGAACTGGAAGGATATTTTCCCTACTTCCTCAGAACCCAGTGTGGTTTGGGCTCAGCGAGGACTCCAGGAGACTCTGACTTCCTTCAGAACCTCATGCTTTGCCTGGGAAAGCTATAGGTACATTCACTGATGGAGCCTCATGATAACTTGACTTACCATTACACAGTTTTCAGGTTCTCTAAATGAAACTAGTTGCCCACATAAAACATTTATGTGCCAGATATACTGGTCTAATAACCATCTCTGGAAAGAGAAATGAATAAGGGAAAAGATAGATGATAGAGATAACAGATAACTTTGCCCCTATTTGAGAAGGTATCACCTCTACTGGATAGAATTTAGCTGCTAAAAGATGGAGCAAATATGCCAAACTCTTGAGGTTTCTGTTAATAAAAAAAAAAAAGTAACATCCTCAGGAATGTTTTGCAATTAACCATGCTCTGTGCCTAACAAACCTAAATATGAGAATTGGCAGTGAGACTTGTAGACAGTGAAAGGAAGGGGATTTTGAGTACTCCACGTTGTCTCTTTTGGCTCCAAGTTAAGAGAACCAGGATGTAGTTTCAATTTTGGATGTGCTAATTATGTTTGTCAATTGTGAGCTTTGCTTAATTAATGAGTCATGCAAATTTAACTTTAGTATTTTTTGCACATCTAAATCATTACTATGGCAATTAAAAAGCTGCTTTGATTAGTCCCTTTCATAGTGTGTAGCACGGCTTACTTTTGTCAACTTCTTTTTGACAGTCTAGCATTTGGATACTGTTTGGAGAAAATATATTCTGTATGTTTGGGGAAAAGAAAATCCAACTCAGGTGACAAGAAAGGTGGTCTAGCAGCGGAAGCTAAGTCAGCAACTGCTGGCAACATAAACTCAGTGACTACAGACCGGAAATTGTAACAGTACATGTTTAGGAGGAATTCCCAAGGGTGGATAGAGTGGGTGCACTGAATAAACTGGGATCATGTTTCTTTTAGTAGATTAGGTGGGAAGAAGATTTATGTGTCTTTTGTCTGAAATCAATGTCAAAATCTATTAAAAAAAAAAAAAAAAAACCATGGGAACCAAGCTTGTCCCTATCTGGGAGACCTAGCCTAACTCTCATAATCATTAATAAATACTGTGGCCAGGTGAAGCCTGTGCCAAGTGAAGCTCTCCCCAGGGGCCATTTCATACTCTAACAAGCCCAACTGTCGGGAACATTTTATGATATTAGGTTAAACTTCCTCTTAATTGCTACATAAGTGTTGCATTCCCCCATGAACTACCTGCGGATGCTCTATTCCTCTCCTTTCTGCAGAGCAAGAATCTAACACACAGTGGGATTTAAGAGACTTCTCTCACTCCACAACAGAAATGAGTAGCCAGTTCAAGAACAAATATAGGCTTTCAGGCATGCCCCCCGCCCAGCCCTGTTCAGTGTTGTGTGTCCACCAAACCTTGCCTTCCCTTCCCCTCTGCACCAATCCTACAAGCAGGACAACAGCAAGTGACATAATAGGTTATTATAAATCCCTGATGTTCTTAAAGCACAAAACCAACAGCAACTATTTGGAGAGGATAATGTCGTTTCTCATTTTAAAGACATCCCTAAAGGCTAATAACTTTACACATCTGGTTTGACTCAGAGGGTCACCAGCATCTGTACTAGAATCCAGCTGTGGAAAAGAAAATACTATTTAATCTAAGAAGTAGATGACCCATAGGCAGCACATGAAAACCCACTGTCGAATGCTACAAGGTGTATTAACAGCGAGGGCGAAACAGCTTTGGATGACTCATAGAAAACTCAGAGCCAACAGGGATAAAGGCATAGAAAAAGGTGAAAGAGGGAAGGATTTCTGAAGTAGTCTCCAGTGATAAAAATGCATGTCTTTCCTGAGCACTCCAAAACAAATCATTAAGCTAGCAGTCAGGATTCAATAAAGGTGGCCTTGTTGTTCTAAAATTTGAATGTCCTAAATAGAGAAATTAATAACTAAAAAAAATTCTGGTTCCACAGTTCCTTGATACACCAAACCTTCCAGTGCCCTGATAAAACTGAAATTTATTTTCAAAATTCTACTCCATAAACTTGCCGCACCCCCCCCACCAATCTCTCAAATATGTGAGATACGTGTACACAAGTGTGCTGCATATACTATTACTAAATTCTCAGACACTTACGGTTTCTCAATAAAGACCTATGCTGGAGACTAGTTTCCTCCCACCTGCTCAGGGACCTCCCTTAGTAATCACACACACACACACACACACACTCTCTCTCTCTCTCTCTCTCTCTCTCTCACACACACACACACACACAGAGAGAGAGAGAGAGAGAGAGAGAGAGAGAGAAAGCATTTATCTTCAATCTTCCACTCTTCTGGATTCCTCCACCATGCATACTGATAAACTCCTACCTCCCACCCCGGCATTTTCTCTGGCAATCATACTCTCTCTCTCCTTCTGCCTTCAAAACCATCCCCATGAAGATGTCTAGTCTCACTGTCTCTGCTGCCTTGCCACTTACTCACTTCTCAGCCCACTGCAATCTGGTTTCCACTGAAACGGATCCCATGGAAGTCTCCTAAGCCTCACCAGCCAACAAATCAAGAGAGGGTTTCTCGGTCTATCCCATGAGGTCTTCCTGAAACCCTGGATGCTGCCCATCCCTCCCCTCTTGAAATTCTGCCTCCAAGGTTTCCATGGGAGCACTCTTCCCTGACTCAACTTTCTCTCAATCTCTCTCCTCCCCGCCTCCCTTCTCAGTCTCCTCCACTGGCTCTTCCAACATCTCCCTAGAAGTTGAAAGCCCAATAGGCTTTCCTCAGTGCCCTTCTCATTCTCTTAGCCTCTCCATGGTAGACCTCTATAAGTCAGAAGCCTAGGGCTTGCCCTGACACACTGTCATCTCCCTCTCCAGACCTACTGATTTTATGCCTTCATTTTTTGGCCCAGCTTCTCTGCCTCTAATGTCCAAACTTCAACCAAAGTGAGATTTATTTCTTTCTCTTTCTTTCTCTTCCTCTTTCTTCCTTTCTTTTGAGACAGAGAAAGCAGGTGCAGGGATAGGCAGAGGGAGAGAGAGAATCTCAAACAGGTTCCATCCCCAACACAGAGCTGGAAGCAGGGAGCAGGTGTCCATATCACAACCCTGAGATCATGATCTGAGCAGAAACCAAGATGCTTAACCGACTGAGCCACCCAGATGCCCTGAGAGTGAGAGTTCTCTCAATCTTTTTAAAGATTTATTTATTCATGAGAGAGAGAGAGAGAGAGAGAGCATGAGCATGAGTGGGGTGGAAGGGCAGAGCATAAGAATCTCAAGCAGACTCCCTGCTGAGCACAGAGGCTGATGCGGGGCTTGATCTCATGACCCCTGAGATCATGACCTTCACTGAAATCAAGAGTAAGATGCTTAACCAACTGAGCCATCCAGGGGGCCCTCTTAATTATAAACCTCATCACATTCTAATCAATTCTTATTTATAGGTATAGCTCTTCTAGTGGGGCTATGAAGGCAAAGACTGTTTCTGATTTCTAAACCAGAGCCTAGCGAACTGCCTAGTACCCAGAAGGTACTCATTATATGTTTGTATAATGAACAAAATTCTACTGGAACAAATCATTCTTTTATCTCATATCCTTTTTGTAATGAGGTGGAGAACAAACAATTTTTAATCCTTTCCATCATTTTGCAAGTCACAGGGTGTCCCATGTTAAAAATTGGCCAGATAATCTTCCATTATCTAGGTTTCAGCCGAAATGAATTTGGATTAAGCCTTGGGGATTCACCCAAATATTTAGAGAGAATGTTAGTCTTTTTAATTGAAATTGAGATAACTGGGATCTAATGGGTTATTATAGCTGTGCTTCTCTTGGGCAGTACTGAAATAATGTCTTGTGTCTTAGGTTTTATACAATGAGATAAATAAGAAAGGAAAAGCAAAGGGATCATGTTTGTTCAATGTAGACAAGACTGACAGAGCACAAGAATCTGATTCCTTAACGGATTCAGATGGGGGCCATCTCTTTAATGATATAAAATCGGAAATGAGAAACATCAAATGTAGATTAGTTAAAGAAAATTTGATGGCAACATTGAACTCAAACTAAGTAAACAAGGTTTTTCCCAGGCAATTATAAACTATCCTCTAATTCTCCCCCAGTGGCCTCTAAAGTCAGCTTTTCTACATCAATTGTTGCATCAGTTTCCTTATGATTCTGAAACATTGTGTTGGTCTCCTGATAGATAATTTTATCTTCTACTTCTGGGGCAGTTTTGCAATTATGTAGCAGAGAATGCTATTCATCTTTCACATATATCACTCAGTCATGCTATGGTAACAAGTAGTTTATCTACTATCTTATTAACAAAACAAAATAAAACAAAACAAAACCATCTGGTGTAACTCAAGACTTCTGCACATACCAACATAATGTACTTCATGTTCACAAAGATGGCTTTGCAGGACCCTAAAATATCCTCTGAATCATGGAAGAGAGATGAAATAAATCCCTTGAGTCTCGTTTCAGATCCAAGTGTATTTCATTTATTCTAATTCCCTGAAAAAGCATGATTCCTGTAGAGCATATATGGAGAGTGTATGTGTGTATGTGTAGAATATTCCTTTTTTTAGAATTTGTGACACTGAGTTCACCAATCATGACCTGTAATAGGAAACTTACTGTAAATTAGGGATTCTCAAAGTATGCTCCAGAGATCTTAAAGCAACTGGATAATCTTTCTTAAGTTCTACAAGGTCAAAACTGTATTTGTAATAATACTACAACACAATTCATCTTTTTCATTCTCCTCTCACAAGGTGGAGTTTTCCAGAGGCTACATGATATGTGATATTAAAACAGATTGAATGCAGAAGCAGATATGAGAATCTAGCATTTATCTATCAGGCCAGACATGAAAAATATTTGCAAAATGTAAAACAATCTCATGAATTTGGTCTTGGAAAATAGTTATATTTTGTAAAAATATGTTATCTATGCTAAAAAGCAGTGGAAGAATTAGGACTTCATTGTGCTTCCTGAATCTAATGAGTCATGTCTTTTATCTATTATGGAAAATTATCACCTATTATCTCTTCAAACACTTCCAATCCTCCCCCCATTCTCTTCCCCATCTAGAATGCCAATACAATGTATGTTTGTCCTTTTCGTGTTGCACATTCAGCATTTTTCATATTTTCCATCCTCACAACTTTGTGCTACACTTTGGTTACTTCCTTTAGATTTTTCCAGTTTGCTAAGTCTTTTTACAGCTAAGTCTAATCTTATATAGCCCTTCTATTCCATTCTAAAATTCAATTATTGTATTTTTTATTTTTAGAAGTTCTACTTTGTTTTTTAAAATCTGTTAGGTCATGGAGCGCCTGGGTGGCTCAGTGAGTTAAGCACCTGCCTTCAGCTTGGGTCATGATTCCAGAGTCCTGGGATTGAGCCCTTCATCAGGCTCCCTGTTTATCGGGGAGTCTGTTTCTCCTTCTCCCTCTGCTGCTCTCCCTGCTCCTTCTCTCTCGCTCACTCTCACTTACTCTCTCTCTCAAATAAATAAAATATTTAGAAAAATAAAAACAAAAATCTGTTAAGTCTTGTTTGTGCTGTGTGTATATTCTTAGTTCTATCTTCTGATATCATTTCCTTAAATCTTCAAAAAATATGAAATTCATGTTATATTCAGTTATCTGATGGCTCAATTATCTTAAAGATACAAAAGTTCTAATAACCACTTTTTTCTCTGCTTGTAACATATATGGAAATCCATTTCCTCCTGTACGGTGCAAGTTTGTCTTATCAGTTTATGTTCAATCAAGCCTTATGTCCATGGGAATCTTAGGCAGCCTGAGTAGAAGATGTGAGTTTTTACAGAAGATTTGCACTTGCTTTTGTTAGGCACCCAAGGTGCCCAAGATAGCACATATTAGAACACCTAATCAATTTGAGACCATGTCTCTGGTTATGAATTCTCAGGAGACACTGTATTACCCACTGTATTACCAGGTCAAGTCAGAGAATTTGCCTTATTATCTCTTTTGCTGGCTATTTTTTTTTCTAGTCCATCTTTTCGTGACAGATATGCTTGAAGATTCAGTTTCATATGAGGGTCCTCATTTCTCCACATGCTGGGCCCAAGGTCTAGTCTTCATGTAACTGTTAAAGATTGAGCATCTTGGTTACCTGGAACAGCAAATACCTTTGGGCATCAGAGGCTTCAAAGCCTTGTTCTTTCCTTGGTTTTCAGCTTCTTCTTCATTTTTGGTACCTGGGGATTTGCCTCACTTTTTTTTTTTTCAACCCTAGCTTTATAGATGGGCTATTTGTTATATGTTGTTTAATACTCCAGGTGTCTTTTTGGGGGGAATATATTCAGATTATCTAGTTTGTCATATTGTCCAGGAATATAACTTGGTACAACATTTCTGAAATATAAAATGCACATACCACTTGATTTCAAGGAATTTATTCTTTGAATGAAAATTTGGTATTTTCTATCAAAGTTCAAAATATATACAAATTGTCGGGACGCCTGAGCGGCTCAGTGGGTTAAGCCTCTGCCTTCAGATCAGGTCATGATCTCAGGGTCCTGGGATCAAGTCCCGCATCGGGCTCTCTGCTCGGAAGCAGGGAGCCTGCTTTCCCCTCTGTCTCTCTGCCTGCCTCTCTGCCTACTTGTCATCCCTCTCTCTCTCTGTCAAATTAAAAAAAAAAAAAAAAAAAAAATATATATATATATATATATATATATATATATATATATATACAAATTGTAACCCAGCAATATCTACAAATATACTCACACTTGTATAAATGCAGCATGAATAATGTTAATTATTGTAGGCTTAGTGAAAGTTCAAGGATTATAATAACAAGGTAAATGTTCACTATTAGAAGACTAGTTGAATAAAGTATTTCCCACAACACTTTGCAACAGTTAAAGGAATTTAAAAGATCTATATGCCTTGATATGGAAAAATGCTTATGATGCAAGTTATATGATTTTTTTAGGTAAAAAAATACAAGATATGCTTATATGTGCTTACAGATTCATTAAAAGCTTCTGAAAAGAGGGGCACCTGGGTGGCTCAGTGGGTTAAAGCCTCTGCCTTCAGCTCAGGTCCCGCATCGGGCTCTCTGCTCAGCGGGGAGCCTGCTTCCTCGTCTGTCTCTGCCTGCCTCTCTGCCTACTTGTGATCTCTGTCTGTCAAATAAATAAATAAATTCTTTATTTTTTTTAAAGATTTTATTTATTTATTTGACAGAGAACACAAGTAGGCAGAGAGACAGGCAGAGAGAGAGAGAGAGAAGCAGGCTCTGCACTGAGCAGAGAGCCCGATGCGGGGCTCGATCCAAGGACCCTGGGATCATGACCTGGGTCGAAGGCAGAGGCTTTAACCCGCTGAGTCACCCAGGCGCCCCATAAATAAAATCTTTAAAAAAAAAGAAAAAAGAAAAAAGAAAGTGGTTTCTATCTTAAAAAAAAAAAAAAAGCTTCTGAAAAGATACACAATTAACTGTTAACAGTAGTTAGCCCTACAAGTTGGAACTGAACCCCCATTATACAAATATTGTTTCTAAATGACAAATGTGCTAATTTGAAATGATTTTTTTTACTCATTTATTAACATCAGCTCCTTGCTTCTTTATTATAATTAGCAATGCCACTGGTGGCATTTACAAATAAAGTTCTATTCTACAAACTGTCCTACAACTCCTTGCATCTACTACCTGTTTGTTATTCCTTAACTGTCAATTATTATCCCAAGTAATCTGGTTGCCCTCTGCTGACTTTACTAGGACATTCATTGCCTAATGCTCCAAATATAATGGCTGAGACTGAAATAAGTAGATTTCTCACCCTCACCTTCTGAGATTCCTAATGGTTTACCATCTACATGAGTGTATATACAGGAGCTGTTATGCCACTCCAGAGGGTTCAGTGAAGAAGCGAGGCCATAGCTTTGGCTTGTCACAGCCTAACCAGCAGGACATACCGATTTCAACATCTGAGCCTGGATGCAGCTTCTGACTGGAGCTTGACTTTTCAACAAGCTGTTTAACTGGTAAGGACTAGTAGCTGAATTAGGCATTTATGCATCTGGGAACATTTTCTGACATAAGCCTAAAGGTCTTCCTTGACCATCTTTATTCTTTCACAAGATGAACTCCTGGTGATGACTGTGTGCAGTTACAGAATTACTTAATTTCCCCTTAGATTTAGATGCACAAATATGACAGACCCCACATACTTTTATGGGAACTTTCACATACAAATACATGACTTTCTTTTTCATTCTCTTTGAAATAGGCTTCACGTTCATGCTATGATGAAAGATGGCCCAGATACTATTCTACATCTGGACTATAATTTTCACAATTGATGTGCTGCTATTGTGATGCTATGTCTTAGGTTATGATGTTTTTGTGGAAATAGGGTGTTTTAATTATGAGTTGTGTTTGTTTTAGTTTGAGGTTTTTTTGTTGTTTTGTTTTGGTTTGTTTTGAGAAAGAATGAAGAAAAAGATCAGAAGAAGAGAAAAGCTTTCCTTTTAGGGAGACGATTATTTGTTATGAGGGTTTTTTTAGTAGTATAATACTAATTATAGAGTTTAAAAAGAATACTGTACATTGTCTCTCGATGCCTGCAAGCACATCATGACAAAACTACACTTGCATATAAGCAGTACAAAATTGCAGGAGAGATGTGTCTTGGATTGCAGGCTCCCTAGTAAAGCCTTAGACCAGGACTTAAGTGCAGGGCATTTACTGAGGATGATCCAAGGGAACAGAGTGAAGGATCAGGTACAAGGAAACAAGAAAAAGAGAAAAGCAAGGGAAGAATGTGTTATTGAGGTCACTGGAACCTCAGAGAATTGTCTCTCCCTAAGGGCATTAAACAAGGCTCTGTCCCTTTTGGTTGATGTGTCTCCTGAGAGTGTTAATTCTCTCATACCTTCTTTTTTTCTCCCCAGGTAATAGTTCCTTGACACAACTTTCTTTTTTTTTTTTTTCATTTTTTTCACCTTTACTGAGGTATAACCGACAAATAAAATTGTAATATATTTAAAGTATACAATGTGGTCATTTGATACATGTATACATGAAGGGATTGCCACCATAAAGTTAATTAACACATCTATCACCTCATATATTTACTCCCCCACCCTTTTCTGCTGAGAACATTTAGGTTCTATTCTCTTAGCACATTTCAATAATATATTACCAACTATAGTTACTACGTTATGCATTAGGTCCCAAGACCCTATTCTTTTCTTTTTTTTTTTTTTAAGATTTTATTTATTTGAGAGAAAGAGAGTGCACGGGTGGGAGGAGAGGCAGAGGGAAAAGGAAGAAGGAGAAAGAGACAAACGCTGAGCAGGGATCCTGACACAGAGCTCAATCCCAGGACCCTAAGACCATGACCTGAGCCAGAGGCAGTGGTTCAACTGACTGAACCACCCAGCGTCCAAGACCTTATTCATCTTATAACTGAAAGTTATACCCTTTTACCAGCATCTCCCAAATTTTCCCGACCTCTAATTTTTCTAATCACTTCTCTACCTTGTTTCTATAAGTTTGACTTTTTAAAGAATTTCACATAAAAGTGATACCATGAAGGTTGTGCCTTATTCTGTTTAGCTTATGTCTCTTTCCAACAATAGTCCATTGTTATTGTATAAAAACACAACTTATTTTTGCATATTGATTTTGTATCCTAAAACTTTACTGAATTCATTTATTAGTTCTAACAGTTTTGTAGTAAAGTCTTTAGGTTTTCTACATATATGTAGAAACAGAGACAAACAGAGAGTTTGTCTACAAACAGAGACATTTTTTACTTCTTCTTCCTTTCTTATTTGAATGTCTTTTATTTCCTTTTCTTTCCTAATTGCTCTGGCTAGGACTTCTAGTACTATAAAATAATAAAATAAAAGTGGCAAGAGTGAACATCTTTGTCTTGTTTCTGATCTTTGAGGGAAAGCTTTCAGCCTTTCACCACTGAGTATAATATTAGCTGTGGCCTTGTCATCTATGGTTTTATTATGTTGAGGTATAATACCCAGCTTGTGAGAGCTTTTATCATAAATAAATGTTGAATTTTGTCAAATGCTTTTTCTGCATCTATTCAGAAGATCATATGATTTTTTTATTCTGCATTTTGTTGATGGGGTATATCTAATAAATTGATCTACATATGTTGAACCATCCTTGCATCACTGGGGTAAATATCATTTGACCTCAGTGTATGATCTTTTTAAGGTACTGTTGAATTTGGTTTGCAAATATTTTGTTGAGGATTTTTACATCTATGTTCATCAGGGATAACGGCCTGTAGTTTTCTTTTCTTGTAGTGTCCATGTCTGTCTTTTGGTACCAGATTAATGCTGGCCTTGTAATACAAGTTTGGAAATGTTCCCTCCTCTTGTATATTTTTGTAAGAGTTTGAGAAGGATTGGTATTAGTTCTTTAAATGTTTGGTAGAACTTACCAATGAAGGCATTTTTCATCCTGGACATTTCTTTGTTGAAAAGTTTGGATTACAAATGTCCTTATTTAGTAACTGGTGTTCAGATTTTCTATTTCATCATGATTCAGTCTTGGTAAGTTGTATGTTTCTAGGAATGTATTTATTTCTTCTAGGTTATCTAATTTGTCAGCATATAATTGTTCATAGTAGTTTCTTATGGTATTTGGTATTTCTGTGTTATCAGTAGTAATGTCTCCTCTTTCATTTCTGATTTTATTTGAGTCTTCTTTCTCTTTTTCTTAGTCTACTTAAAGGTTTGTTGATTTTATTTTTCTGAAAAACCAGATATTAGTTTCATTGATCTTTCCTACTGTCTTTTTAGTCTCTGTCTCATTTATTTCCTCTCCATTCTTTGTTATCTCCTTTCTTCTATTAATTTGGGCTTAGTCTGTTCTTTTTCTAGTTCATTGAGGTGGAAAATTAGATTGCTTATTGGAGATTTTTTTTTCCTTAATGTTGGCATTTATTACTATAAACTTCACTCTTATGATGGCTTTTGCAGTACTGCGTAAGTGTTGACATGTTGTGTTTCCATTTTCATTTATCTCAAGTTACTTGTTAAATTTCCCTTTTGATCTCTTCTTTAACCCAATGTCCAGCAGCATGCTGCTTAATCTCCATGTATTTGTAGATTTCCCAATCTTCTTATAATTTATTTCTAGTCTCATGACATTATGGTCATAAAAAATGCTTGATATGATTTCAATCTTCTTAAATTTATTAAGACCTGTTTTGTGGCCTAACATATGAGCCCTCTTGGAGAATACTCCATGTTCACTTGAGAAGAATGTGTATTCTGTTCCTGTTGGATGTAATGTTCTATATTTGTCTGTTAGATCCTTCTGGTCTAATGCATGTTTTAAGTGAAATGTTTCCTTATTGATTTTCCATCTGAATGACCTATCCATTGTTGAGAGTGGGTACTGAAGTTCTCTACTATTTTTTTAAAGATGTATTTATTTAGACAGAGAGGGAGTGCACACTGTGAGGGAAGGGGGGAGGAGGGGCCGAGGGAGAGGGATAGAGAGAATCTCAGTCTCCCCACTGAGCATGGAGCCTGACTCGGGGCTCAATCCCAGGACGCAAGATCATGACCTGAGGCTGAAATCAAGAGTTGGCTGCTTAACTGACTGCGCCACCCAGGTGCCTCCCTACTATTCTATATATTTCTCCTTTGAGATCTGTTAGCATTTGCTTTATACATTTAGGTGTTTTGATGTTGAGTGCATAAATATTTACAATTATTATATACTCTTATTGAAATGGCCCTTTGCCATTATATAATCACCTTGTCTCTTGTTACAGTTTTTGTCTTAAAACTCATCTTCTTGGGGGCACCTGGGTGGCTCAGTAGGTTAAGCCTCTGCCTTCGGCTCAGGTCATGATCCTAGGGTCCGGGGATCGAGCCCCACATCAGCAGGGAGCCTGCTTCCTCCTCTCTCTCTCTGCCTGCCTCTCTGCCTACTTGTGATCTCTGTCTGTCAAGTAAGTAAATAAAATCCTTTAAAAAAAAAAAAACTCATCTTCTTGGAGTATATGGATGGCTCAGTTCGTGAAGTGTCTGCCTTTAGTTCAGCTCCCTCTCCCTCTGCCTGCTGCTCTGCCTACCTGTGTATGTGTTCTTTCTCTCTCAAATAAATAATTTTTTTAAAAAAATTTTCTCTGATGTATGGATAGCCATTCCTGTTTTCCCTGGCTTCCATTTGCATGTAATACCTTTTTCCATTCCTTTATTACCTTCGGTCTATGTGTTTGTTTAAGGCAGAAATGAGTCTATTTCCTTTGTCCCTTTCTTCCTCTCTTGCTCTCTTCTTTTCTTCTATTGTGATTTGACCACTTTCTACAGTGGTAGGTTTTGAATCCTTTCTCTTTATTTTGTGTATTTACTGTAAATTTTTACTTTGTGGTTATCAAGAGGCTTACATAAAACATAGCTGTGACAGTCTATTTTAAGTTGATAACTTAAATAAGCATTTAATTTTAAATACATATAAAAATAACATTTTTATACACCCCCACATTGTTTTAGATGTTACAATGTAAATAATTTTATACTGTGTGTCCATTAACAAATTACTGCAGTTACATTTATTTTTAATACTTTTGTCTTTTAATGTTTAAACTATAGTTATAAGTGATTTATCCATCACCATTATTCCAAATATAACTATATACTTACCTTTACCAGCGAGTTTTATGTTTTCACACAGAATGCTTCATTTCAGCTTAAAAAACTCTCTTCAACATTTCTTATAAAGCTGGTCTAGTGGTGATGATCTCTTTCAGCTTTTGTCTGGAAAACTCTCTCCTTAAATTCTTCCTCTTTCCCTAAATTCTGAAGAACAATTTTGCCAGGTAGAATATTCTTGACTGGCAGTTCTTTCAGCACTTTGAATATATCATCCTACTCCCTTCTGGCATGCAAAGTTTCTGCTGAAAAATTTTGCTGGTAGTTTTATGGGAGCTCCCCTGTATGTTGCTTTTTTCATACTACTTATAAGATTCTCTGTCTTTAAGTTTTGACAAATTAATTATAATATGTATTGAGGTGGGTACTTAATCTTCATCTTATTTGGAATTATTTGGGCTTCCTGGATCTGGATGTTTGTTTCTCTTCCCAGGTTAGTAAAGTTTTCAGACTTTATTTCTTTAAATAAGCTTTCTACTCCTTTTTTTCCTCTCTCCTCCTTTTGGGACCCCTGTAATGCATATATTGGTCTGTTTCATGGTGTCCCATAAGTGCTTTAAGCTCTTTTCACTTTTTTTTTTTCCTTTTGCTCCTCTTATTGGATAAATCTGACTGCTCTGTTTTCAAGTTCACAAATATTTTCTTCTACTTGTCTAGTCTGTTGAACTCCTCTGTTGAATTTTCAATTCCATTACTGCACTCTTCAGCATTATGAATTCTGTTTGGTACTTTTTAATATTTTCTCTTTGTTGAAATTCTCTTTGCTCGTTCATTGCTTTCCTGTCCTTATTAAGTATCTTTATGACTGCTATTTGGACTCTGTACCAGATAAATCACTTATCTCCACTTTATTAAAATTGGTTTCCAGAGATTTTTATGTTATTTGTAACATATCCCTCTTTTTTCTTCATTTTCCCTAACTCTCTGTGTTGGTTTCTGCACATTAGATAAAACAGTCACCTCTCCTAGTCTTGACAAACTGGTCTTATGTAGAAGATGCATGTTGTCAATCAGCCTGGCCTGAGCTCCTGGTTTTTTCTAAAACTTTAGTGATTTTTCAAGATATTGTCTTTATTCTTGGTTGCTCTAGTAACTGAGGGTGTGCCAAGACCTGTCAGTGTCCCAAAGGGGAGGATGAGAATCAGCACATAAATATAGGCTGATTAGAAGATATTAGAATATCTCAGGCAGCAGCTGGGCAAGTATGTAGTTAAACCCCTCCAGAGAGAATCTGGGAGATGGGCATTTTTGTCTGCTCCCTGTAAACTGAGCCTAAGCATACAGCCATGAAGGGGTGCCCCTGAACTCATTTAAAAATGCTTCTTTGGGGGCACTTGGGTGGCTTAGTCAGTTAAGTGACTGCCTGCAGCTCAGGTCATGATCCTGGAGTCCTGATATCGAGTCCCGCATCGGGCTCTCTGCTTGGTGGGGAGTCTGCTTCTCCCTCTGACCCTCCCCCCTCTCTTGCTCTCTCTCTCTCTTTCTCTCTCAAATAAATAAATAAAATTAAAAATGCTTCTTTGCCACAGTCCCATGGGATACATAAATGCAAGCCCTATTAGCTCAGAGAAAGGTAATTCCAGGGTCCAACTCTCAGGCTACAACTGCAAAAGCTGGAGTGACAGGCATGTGTACAAGATCCTTCAAAAGAGATGTTGGTGACCTGATTTTATCACTGAACTGATTGAGACAGAGAACAATGAAAGTGCCCACCAACGCCCCCCAGGCTCTGTGGAAGACTACAGCAGCTAGTCCTTCTATGTATGCAAATTAGAAGCTAGAACCTCAGGCAGCAGAAGGTGAGGTATGCAGTCAATCCTATTCCAAAGGAAAGACAGGAAGATGAGCATTTTTGCCTACTCCATATTTGTTAAGACCTTGGGAGACAGCCACAGTAAGTGTTCACCCACCTGTTAAAAACTAATCCATTGTTTTCCATAGTCCTGAGAGTCTTGTGAATACAAGCCCTATTGGCTTTCAGAGCTAGGTATTTGGAGAACCCATCCCTTGAGTGGGAGCCTTATAATCTGGGACCTAGATGTGCAATTCAAACCCTGTGCTTCTGAAGGAGAAGCTGGGAGTTAAGGGTCCTACCCAATTATATGGCACTATGCCAGGGATGGGGTTTATGATCAGAGTATGTCATGGCCTTTCCTACTCACTTTGATGTAGGTGTTTTCTCCATTATCTGATGTACAGAAGTGATTTCTCTCAGAGGGAACTGCTCCATGTGTAGCAGTACATTAGGTGTATCTATGGGAGGAAGGATATTTAGGAGCCATGTTGCTTTCTTGGTCCTGCCCCACTTTTGAGTTTCTATTTACATCAAAGTCCATGAGAGTTGATACTGAATTCTTTAGAGGATGAGATACATTTAAACAGAGATAGCAAAGAGAGCAGTTTGTGAGGCCACATGGTCTATGGGCACCAGAAGAGAATATTGGATTACTGGAACCCAAAATATCTCTCATGATAACCTTCTTCAATCCTCAAATCTACTCATTCTTTGTATTTCCCAGTACTCTATTAAGACACAGACACTTTCAGAAGGAGATATTTGGGGGGCCACAGTCAAATCACTTAAACCTAGGTTCACCATATCACTTTTCAATGAGAGGAGCTGATGATTTAAAAACTACTCATGTAGTAAGAAGGTAGTGGGAAGGTATGCAAGAGAGAGCCAATGCGGCCTGGGGTAGGAAAAATTCTAGGCCATTAGCAAAAATGTATCAATACAGGCACATTGAAAAGGTGTTTCACTTGCAACATGGAGAAAACAGTTAAAAAGTAAGTGTCCAACTATTTAATCTCCTAAATATGGCTAAAGATATAGTGTAACTGAAAATCATATTAAAGATAAAAACATACATGTTTGGAAAAGAACTTTAGGATTCAACATCTATGATCATGGTGTTCTAAATAGAAATAAAATTATTTCTCATTCCAAATGGATAGAACTGCTGGGTAAAATATTAGTAAAATAATAATAATAATAGTAGTAGTAGTAAAATAATAATAATAAATATTAGTAAAATAATAATAATAATTAGTAAAATAATAATAATAATAATAAAGCTTAAAAGAAAGTGAGAATTCCCCTCAGGTGAAAAGAATACAGTGGGAATATAAAGCCAGAGCAGCAGAAGACATTATGAAGAAGTGGTATTTAGTCTAAGAATGGGTCCTAGAGCCTGGAAGCTATAAGGCACAGACTCAGGAAATATAGTTTTGGGTTAGAAGTGGTAGAAAGCTGAAAGCTGGGCCTCCACATAAAGCCAACTCCCTTTAAGGATCGCTTTGACTGTGGCAACCGAACTGAGAAAACTCTACCCACCAGCTACACAAAGCAGTTAAGTTATTATCTGCCCAGAACACTGAGTAGAGGAAATTCTCCTGTGCGACAGCAAGTCACTGAGATACCCTTGCTGAAAGATTTACTTAAGGGTGTACTTTAGGAAAAAAAGGAAATTGAACCCAAAAAAGAAAGAATGGACTAAAAGAATCAAGAAGAGGTAAGAAACTGGTAAAACATCAACATCAGCAATAAACAATAATGTCACATTTCATGGATATTGAAACAAAAAGAATTTCAATATTGGACATGTGAGATTTCAATATTGGACAAGTGAGATTTAAATTTGGATTTAAAAATAAAATTCAGTTATCTGTTGGCTCTGAGAGCCACAACTATACCATAAGGACACAGAAAAGTTAAAAATACATGATGAGGAAACATACCAAGCAAATGCTAACAAAAAGATATTTATATCTAACAAAAATAATGTACAAAGAAAAACAGTATTACTAGGGATACATAAAAATAAAAAATTAATTCACTAAGGGACAAAATAATTCTGAACTTGTATAAACCTAACAACTTTAAAATATACAGGAAAATGGAATTATAATAATAAAGGAAAAGATTTACAGTCATGATTGATTTTTTAATGTGCCTCTGTAATCAAGACAAAAAACACTGTGGCTGTAAATGATATGATGACACAATTAAAAGACTTGCCATAATGACAATAATTACATAAAATAACACATACAACAATTAGAAAACTTACATTCTTTTTGACATAAAAATGGAATATTTATATAAGCTGTCCATAGGGCACCTGAGTGGCTCAGCAGGTTAAGCCTATGCCTTCGGCTCAGGTCATGATCCCAGGGCCCTGGGATCAAGCCCCGAGTTATGCTCTCTGCTCAGCAAGGAGCCTGCTTCCCCTTCTCTCTGCCTGCCTCTCTGCCTACTTGTGATCTCTCTCTCTGTCAAATAAATAAATAAAAGTCTTTAAAAAAAAAAAAAAAAGCTGTCCACATATCAGACAAAGGCAAATCTCAAAAAAATCTCTGAACACATACCACAATATCTACTCAAAATACATTAAGTTTAGAAATCAGTAACAAAAAAATCTAAAAATATTTCATGTATTTGGAAATTTTCAATGTACTCTTAAATAATTTATGACTAAAAGAAGAATTTACAATGAAAATTATAAAATATTTAAAACTGATGCACAAAGAAAAGAGTATTTCAAAATGTGTGGGGCATAGCTAAATGAACAAATTATAAAACATGAAAAATTAAAAAGTAATGACTCAAGATATTAGGAAGAAGTTGGTAGAATGAAAAGATAAATATAAAAGCAGAAGTTAATGAAATGGGAAACAAAGAAACAATAGAAACAAACCTCAAACTTGTTTTTTGAAAAGAAAAAAATAAATGAACTATTTTGTGATTAAGACTAAGCATGGGGGAAAACATGAAGATATAAATAAAACAGATATGAAAGTAAAGGGGGTCACAAATACAACAGACACTCCTAAAAATGGTAAGAAAATAGGTTGAGTAGCTTGATACCAGTAAATTTGGAAAGAACAAAATTTGAATCATTCTCTAGAAAAAGAGAACTTACCAAAATAGACTCATAGAAAATAAAAAAATTGAATAGATCTATATTAATTAAAGAACTGGAACTGATACATAGAAATATATACTCCCCCCACCAAAAAATATCACAAGCCAGCTGGCTTTATAGGGAACACAGTCGAACTTTCTGTGATCATTATGTTAAAATTTTCCAGAGAATACAAGAAACAGAAATGTTCCCAACCCATTTTATTGAGGATAGCATACCATGACACAAAAATTGAAAAAATACAGTATTAGAAAGGATGTAACTCAGCTCATTCATAAACATATTTTAAAAAATCCTAAGGAATTAGGATTAGTATTAGTATGTATTAGTACCCCACAACCAACTATTTATACTTTGTATATAAACACACACAGACAGACACATATACATGTAAGTACAAAGTAGAAATAATCTCTAGAATTCAAGGCTGGTTTAATACTAGAAAATCTTTTTGTGTGTTTTAACACTTTTGTAAACTAAAGGAGAAAAAAATTAATTACCTTACTATGTATAAAAAAGGCAATATTCAATTTAACAGATAGTTATCATAAAAAGAAAAACTCTCCAAAAACCAGAAATAAAAGGAAATTGTTTAAAACCTGACACAATATATTTTAAAACACTACAGAAAACATCATAATTAATAATATAACTTTAGAAGCATTCAGTGGCAGTATCATAGCCAATGAGGTTTATCCGAGGCACAATTATTGCTAATTGAAAGAAAAAGAAGAGAAAAATAATGGGTATTACTATAACTGTTCAACATTCTTCTGTTGGTCCTAGCCAGTGTAATAAGACAGATTTTTTTAAAAAGAAGAAAAAAAGAAAACTTAAAATAATTACAACTAATCATTGTTAAATAGGCCTGTTCAAAATTTTTTGAAGGATTTTGGCTGATCTTGATATTTCTACACAGACTAAGTGTACCTTCCCAAACTAGAATCCATAAAGCCACATTTCCCAGACTGCTTCACTCTTAGGTGCAGATCTGTTAAATTACAAATCTTCCTAATTGTATTTTTCCAATCAGAGAGTCACAAGAGCCTTTGATCCAAAAACGGATGGTAAGTAGGGCATCGCAATTCTAATGCTCCCTTTCAGACTCAAAAGAGTTCTGAGTTAGATGATACATTGTACATTTACCTCAATTACATGGGCAAAAAGGCAACAGGTGGAGTTATTTGGCTAATGCAAGTCATGACAGAAATGGCATGGATCTGGAGGTCTTAGCTATGGAAGCCTGGATCTAGCAGGATCTGTATGATGGTGGAGGGAATACAGTTCCAGCGCCAGCAATCTGTGTTTTAATAAGCAAATGAGGTGATTTTGATGCACACAGTTTGAGAGTTACTGCTCTAGACAATTCCTGTCCATGTGCACAAGGAGAAATATGTAAGGATGTTTACTATGACACTATTTGTAATACCAGAGTAAGTGAAAACTGTCTTGGCATCTTTGGTAAGGGAAGAGATAAATAACTGACCTCGTTGTACAATAGATTCTATATCACAGTTCAAATGAATGAACTGTATCACCATGGATAAATCGCAGAAACCTAATGCTAAATGGGAAGTGCAAGCTGCAAAAGGATTTAGAAGGCATGATATCATTTATCTAACATTTTGAAGCACACAAAACCATGGAATATATTACTTATGATATTTATGGAATTTTTTTAAAACACAAAAACATGGAACGATTCAAACACACCAATTTCAGGACAGTGGTTATCTCTAAGGAGGAAAGGAAGATAAGAAAATATGACAGCATCTTAATAGTTATTAAATCTGATAATGGGTTCATTGGTTTTTGTTATATTCTCTGTATTTTTCTTCATATTTAAAAAACAAAACAAAACGAAACAACCTTGGGGCACCTAGATGGCTCAGTCAGTTAAGCATCTGACTCTTGGTTTCAGCTCAGGTCATAATCCCAGGGTTGTCAGCCTCATGCCAGTGTGGAGTTTTCTTGAGATTCTTTCTCTCCTTCTCCCTCTGCCCCACCCCTGCTCACCCACACAGACTCTCGCTTTCACGCTCTTTCTCTAAAATAAACAAATCTTAAAAAAAGAAAAAACTTCATTAAAATTTTAAAAATGTTTGTTTTTCAAGCAAATTTTCATTTGATAAAATGGTTTTATCAAATATGCAGTAATGTTGCCACGTTTCATTTCCCAGGACTTACTGTCAGATAGAAGCTCAGTGCACAAAGGTACAATGCTGTATCAACCACCTCAGTAAACACGTATTTTTAAATTCAGTTTGTATTCAACTTGATCCCGAATTGTTGGCAGTCAACAATTTAGGGAGGACAAAATATACCAATCCTAAAAGAAAACTACAGGAGTAACACATATACAGGACTGGTTAGCCTTGCATATTACAAGAAATCTAATGTTCCTTAAAGAAGGACTCTGGGTAAATTTTCTTGTAAACTAAATAATCATTCTTGAATCTCTTTGTAAGTTCCTATTTTCATGTTTTATTTTCCTAAAATATTACACACCTATAAAATGGTGTAGAGAACTCCATTTCCTAGCATTGTTAGCCTTCCAGATCACTGAATGGGTAACTCAAGAACACTCTGGGGGAAGAAAACCAAGACATCAGACTAATCTACATATTCATCTATTTAGTTATCTCTCTACAATTTTTTCCCCAGCCAGCCAGCCAGGCACCTGAAAATCTCGGATGGCTTTCACATGCTCATTCCAGACTGTGCCAGCATTCAGCAGTCAAGTGAAATTCCATGACTATTAATTTATAAATTTATAAATACTACATTGACAGGTAACAGGTAACTATAAGAATTGTATACATTCCTAGGATTTTATTCACTTAGTTTTACAGAATCAGCTTAGAATTTCTACCAGGTAACATTAAATTTTAGCACCCTTGTAAACCTAACAGAGTACACAGTAGTAGTTTTACTTCTCTTATGTGTATCAAAAATGAAGTATTGTTAATATTGAGCTACCTAATATTTAAAAAAATTTTTAAATTTTATTTAAAAATATTTTTAAAGTACTTAAAAATTCTGAAGGAATGCAAAAATTGCCAACATGTGAAGAACTCTGAGAAATTATAGGGAAAATGTTAATGAGACTAGGAGACCAAAATGAAGCTCTCGGATAAAAGAGAAGGCAGAGAAAGCTGACCAAAGGGAACTTCTAAAGATGACAAGAGTGAAGGCTTCTGGCAGGGATCTGCACAGAGCAGCACTGATACAAATCCGTAACTGGCTGTAAACAACAAGCACAAGCGGAACATAGAAGATGAGGGGGCTACTCCACAGATGGCAATTCATGACACCGGTACAGAAGTTAAGTGCATCGAGTCAGTGTGGGATATTGCACTGAAACATCTACTCAGTGATGATGGCTATTTTCGTTGTAAACATGAGAAGCGAAAAGAATCTAGACAACATATATACAAGGGGGCACTGAGACGGAATCACTGTATTTAGTCACAAACCATATGGCTTTCTCAAGTGCAACAATTATACCAACTAAGTATTGTATCTAAGATAATTAATTGTGTTTACCAGGCAATATAAGTAAATATGAATAAATAGATATAGTTTCTATTTTATCATCTACAATTAGGAACTGCTAGAACTACATATGTTTAGTAGTTTCTGTCATGAATCTTTGGAAATAGCAAGGATCATGATGCAGACTTCCACAAGGTGTCCCAGGTGTGAGGTAAAAAGAGAAAGACCTGGGGCACCTGGTGGCTCAGTTGGTTGAAGGTCTGCCTTCTGCTCAGGTCATGATCCCAGGGTCCTGGGATTGAGTCCCCCAGCGGGCTTACTGCTCAGCTGGGAATCTGCTTCTCCCTCTCCCTCTGCCTCTCTCCTCATGCTCATGCTCTCTCTCTCTCCCCCAAATAAATAAATAAATAGATAAATAAGGGAAAGACCTAAAAGCAGGAAGAAAGTGGTATCATCAGAAGCTCATAATCACTATCAGTCGTTGCTTTCAACCCTAGAAATGTTGGCATGTCAGTTTAACGGAGAGTGTGGATGATGCGCATATGAAAACTTCATGTCCCCCAAGTGCTTCCAAGATTAAGTGAGTTGTAGATCAGGGATCTTAAACCAAGTGAAAAAATTGGGTTGTTTCAGGCACAATGTGAAGTATCTTGGTTTGTGTTTGGTTTTTTGCTAGTTTAAGCCTTTAAGTACACAATACATTAATTTCTAAACAAACTGATTTGTTAAATGGATTTTAGTTTTTGTTAGAGAGTATTATTGAAAAGAACCATAAAAAACCGGGGGTCATATTCTGTTCTCTAATAGCAAATATTTTCGGGGCGCCTGGGTGGCTCAGTGGGTTAAGCCTCTGCCTTCAGCTCAGGTCATGGTCTCAGGGTCTTGGGATGGAGCCCTGGATCAGGCTCTCTGCTCAGCGGGGAGCCTGTTTCCCCCACCTCTGCCTGGTAGAGAGCTACCTACTTGTGATTTCTCTCTCTCTCTCTCTGTCATATAAATAAATAAAATGTTTTTTAAAAAATTTTAAAAATAGCAAATATTTTCAAATGTTTTAGCTGTTTCTCTCTGTTGTCATCCTCCTGTATTTCTAACTAATGTGCTTAAATTTCTATGTCTTGATTCATGGACTTTGGACACTAATCATTGACTTACTACACTATTTTGGTGATATAGCTCACTTACATCCACATTCCTCTCCTCATTTTTCTAATATAAATGTTCTCTTTTACTCAAAGCAAGAGTCAGACTTTATTAAATATTTTTTATTGCAACTCTTTTTCTCTGAGGTCAATAACTGGTCTTCCTTAGAATTGGCTAAGATTTCCATTGTTGCTGTGTTGTTCTAGAAGCTAGATTTTTCCATACCCTTTAAGAACAACTGAATTCAACTTTTCACTTGGTGAAAGCAAGATGATGATCGTTTTTCCCTGGAGCCCTCCACCTTCCCTTCCAGGCTGGACCGGTTGCTTTCTAGGTGTAAACACACAGCTGTCATCCTGGGACCTTCCTTCGGTACCATCCTGAGAATCCCTTACCCAATTCTGCCAGCTTCCTGAATCCCAAACCTCCTCTTTCTTGGTTAGTCCCTCACTGTGGTGGAACTCAACCTCCTGTAGCTTTCTGAGAGAATGTAAATGGCTAAGGAAGGAAGGAAGGAGGAGTCTCATCCATCAAAATGCACATTTCAACTTAATTGCCCTGCTTTCAGCCCAGCACCTCACTCCCTACCCCTCCTCTTCAGTTTTTAACTTCTGGATTTCATGATAGGTTCTTAAATAAAGGTTATTTTGGAGAAAACAAGAGTTAGAGTTACATCTTTATTTCATTTGCAAGAACCAGGATTTGTTGTAAAAAAAAAAATTATTAATAAGTCCAAAACATGGAACATTCAGAGTAATGGGTTTTTACCATAAATCACAGAGTAGGGAGGATATAATTTATAATGCAAAGACATTTCCGAGTACATAAAGTGGAAGGAAAAGCCCTTTCTGGGCTGTGAGAAGGCACTGGGGCAGGGGTGGGAGGTGGTGCAAGAAAGTGAAGACCCAGGGACAGTGTATTTCCTGCCCTGCCATCTTGGAATGAAACCCCAAGGGATGATGGAGACTCCCAGACAGCCTTAGGATACGTGGGTGGACACCCTCACCTCTATTCCTCAGAACATAGCCCCAGGAAGCTACAATGTGAGCAGAAGGGCAAGACAAAATATGCTGAGAGGATAACCTTAATTTAAATCTGATTTCCCTTCTATCAAGTTAGATAGGGAAGACAGACAGTGATATGCCTTGGTTTCTATTTTTCCTAAGTAGTCCCAGGTTCCACACTACCTCAGAATAGCAGACTTAGCAGCGGTGCAGCCACGGTGATGTGGTTAAGCTGAGGCAGGGCAGGAAGGTGTGTCTGCTTGGTCAGTTAGAATTCCGAAAGCCTGCCGAGCTTTTGCAGGTTGAAGCACAGGCTGATATGAGAATGTGGACGTTGAGCATGATGGAAGAGGACCCACAAAGGGCTATTCTCCTATTCAGATGATCCTTTTTTCCTCTATCTAGCTGAAATGAAAAGTTATTCTAGAACAAACCTGTCATCAGAACTTAGGTCAACAAACTTTTGGCATCCTCCTCAACAAGTCAGACCTCCTTTTTCTATTTCCAGAGTCCACATGAAAAGTCTGTGGCATCCAATGATCCTCTGATCGCAGAAACCACCACCTGAACGGGAGCTGGCAGGAGTAGCTTCTACCCTTGTGCACCACCGGCGGGAATGTAAACTGGGGCAGCCGCTCTGGAAGACAGGATGGAGGTTCCTCCAGTATGACCCAGCAATTCCACCTCTAGCATTATGTCCAACGAGAATGACATCATTATCTCAAAGAGGAATCTGCACTCCCCTGTTTGCTGTGCATTATTCACAATAGTCCATACATTGAAACAACCTAAGTATCTACCAACAGATGAACAGATAAAGAAAATATGATGCACACTCAGAATATTAGTCAGCCTTAAAAAAAGAAGGAAATGCTGCCATTTGCAATAATATGTATGAAACTGGAGGGCATTATACTAAATGAAATCCGCCAAACACAGAAAGACAAATACTGCATGATATGACTAAAAGAGTCATATTCGTAGAAGCAAGGGATAGAATGGTGGTTGTTAGGGGCTAAGGGGAGCAGGAAATGGGAAGATGTTGGTCAAAAGGTACAAAGTTTCAGTTCTGCAAGATGAATAAGTTCTGGGGATGTAATATACAGCATGGTAACTACAGTTAACAACACTGTATTTATTACATACTTGAAATCTGCTAAGAGGGTAAATCTTGAGTGTTCTCACCACACAAAAAAGACGGTAACTATGTGAGGTAATGAACATGTTAATTAGCTTGACTGTAGTGATCAGTTCACAATGTGTACATATATCAAAATATCACTGGGGAACCCGGCTGGCTCAGTTGGTGGAGCATGTAACTCTTGATCTCAAGGTTGCGAGTTTGAGTTTGGGCACAGAGATCACTTAAAAATGAAAATCTTTTAAAAAGTCACCTGCAAACCTTAAATATATGCAATTTTTATTTGTCACTTATACTTCAACAAACCTGGAAAAAAAAAAAGTGGGTTCTAATCCATTCTTTTAGTAACTGGCTCTGTGACCTTGAATCAGTCACATCTCCTTTCTCAGCTTCAGTTAGCTCGTCTGTAATTGAAGGGGTTGAACTGTGCCTTTGTCCTATGGGTCATCTGAATGCTTCAGCAGGAAAGGCAGCTGAATAATTTTAGGTGGCTGAAATGAATAAAAATTAGATTTCAACCACACTGCTGTTATTATTAAATGGCTACCTAATCAAACCTCTCTTTCATCCCAAATTAATCTGTAATGATTTAAATTATAACTTACAGTTTTTGAAGTGCTTGCTTCTACATTTTCCCCCCTTTTCTTCCTTCAACCCATTTGAGGTAAATAGGGCAGGCATTTATATCTCCATTATTTTCCTCCTTGGGGGAATATACAACTCCTAGCCCAGGATCCCTACACTCTATAGCAGCAACTCCCATGTCAAGATCCCTAGAGGGTACCTATTACAAATTCTTATTCCTGAACCCTGTTTTAGACCCACTAAATCAGAATCTCTGAGACTGAGGTCCTGGGATTTGTTTGCATTTCTGACAAAACACCTCAAGGTGATTTCTATACACCTTAAATGTGAGAATCACTAGTTTACAGAACACAGGAAGCCCTATTATGTGTCAGGCACCGTACTAGCTGCTTTATACATAGCCTTCCATTCCATCCTCATAATTGCTCAGTGAAGGATATATTGTCTTCAAATAAACTTATTCTGGAAAACTACAGATTTACGGAAAATTTACAAAGATAGCCATGACATTGTGGCCTCACCCAGTTTCTGTGGCTCTTACTGTTTTTATTCCCATTACTGTGGTTAGTTTGCCAAAATTAAGAAACCAACACTGGGAAATTAGTGTTAACTAAACTCTGAATTTTATTTGGATTTCCCCAGTTTCATCATTAATGTCTAATGACTAGGATCTAGTCCAGGAGACACTGCATTCAGTTGTCATGTGACTGACCTGTGACAACTTCTCTGGTCTGTGACGGTTTCTCAGTGTTTCTTTCCCTTTGGTGACCTTGGCAGTTTTGCGGAGTACTGATCAGGTATTTTGTAGAATGTTTCTCAAATTGGGTTTGTCTGATCATTTCTCTCATGGTTTTGTTTTTGTTTTTTGTTTTTTTTTTCCCAAATACCACAAATAGGAAGTGTCTTTCTGATCACATGATATCAGGGGTACGTGATATTGGTACAACTTCACTTGGTGATGTTAATAATGATGTTTGTAATCCCAATTCAACTAATGAGGAAACAGAAGTTTATCAAGCCCAGTGTTCCACAGCTGCTAAGTAAAAGAACTTAGGTAAAGCTTCAATTCATTTTTCTGCCATTTTGGTTGCAAGGGATCATTCCAGCTTTATCCTCCCCCTCTCCCCCAGAACTCTCCCTTCAGCCTGACTTGGCCTTGCCCTACATTGTCTTATGCTTCATTCCATACCCAAATTTTCCAAGTCCATCAGTATCAGCTGAAATTCAACCCCCTCTTTGAAACTCCCCGTGACTCCCAATATAGTCTTATTTGATGAAATCCTGAAGCGCTTACTATCTACCTCTAATTTTCCAAGTTGTGCATATTTTCTTAACTTCTGCCTTTCCAATTCCATTTTCCAATTCCAATTCCATGGAATGATAAGGGAGCGAGAGATCAACCTGCATAGGATTCCATTTTCCTCTGAACTGAATGACCTTGGTATTCAGAAGGATAAATCTTATCCTCTTCAATCCTCCACACTGTAGTCAGAGAAATGCTTCCAAACCACAAACCTAATTATACCATTACCTTGCTTAAAACTTTTCAGTATCTCCCCATTATCTGCAACGTAAAGTCCAAATGTCTGATCCTCACATATAAGGCTTTCATGATCTGACCCCTATCTACTCTTTCACCTCTAGCCATTACATCACTCTCCATTCCACAATACCCTGCATTTCAGTCATGATGAACCACTGGCAATTTCTAAGTGCCCTGTGGCTTCTCTGAGCCCCATGCCTTTGCATCTTCTCTATTATCAGTGAGGATGCCTGAGAGACTCCAGGTCAAATCAGGTTCCTCTGATCGAACGAGGACAATTGTAACATCATGTGACAGGAAGTTGAAAAGCAGGAACAGCTGTTCAACAACTCAACAGGGTCATCAAAGACCCTGGTCTTTTTCTCTCTTTGCTTTGCCATCCTCAAAAAATTCAATTTGCCCTTAGACTGGCTCCCTTCATAGTCAAAAACTGGCTGCAGTAGTTCTAAGCACCCCTTCTAAGCACAGAAATACCTAGAAATGAAAAGGGCAATCTCTTCCAGTGCTTCCCTCTTAAGAGCAAGAAACTTTTCCTAAAGCCCCCTAAACAGATGCCCTTTTATGTCCCATTGGCCCAAACTCGTTGGTATGCTTACCTCTAAGCTAATAAAACAAGAGAAATGGACCTACCATAATTGGCTAAACCAATCAGCACTTACCTCTAAAGGTAGGAACAGGTCAAGCTGGGGAAAAGATTCCTGAGGAAAATGTCAGCTCTTCCAGAAAGAAAGAAGGTGATGGGTATTGACTGGGCAGCCAACAGTGTCTGCAACACTGTTAATATTGACTTATCTTCCTTATCTATTAGATGAACTCCTCATCTTTTAACACTCAATTCAAATGTTACCTCTTCCAGGAAGCCTTCTCTGATATCACCAAGTATAATGGAATGTCCCATCCTCTAAATGCCTATATTACTGGGTTCATACCTCTACTATAGCTCTTTTACAGATCTATGATCCTGCTATCTTCAGAAAGAGTGAAACCCTGAAAGAAAGGAACCATATTCTACTAACCGTTTGAATTCAACCTCATTTGAAGAAAAAGGGGGGGGGGGGGGAAGAAGGGGAAGAGGGGGGGGGGGGGGGGGAAAAGCTTAGCTTTTCTGAGTCTCAGAATGTTCATCTGTTAAATAGGAATTGTTTTGATTCCTAATCATTGCTTTAAAGATTAAATGGTATAAGATACAAAGAAAGCATGCAACATAGCTTCTAACACATAGCTTCTCATATATTTTTGGAGAACATGTACTCATTCTGTATTGTTTAAATACCATACTCCCGCCCTTCCAATCATTTCTTAGCACAATGCTTTGTATAAGTATACTCACTCAATAAATGTGTTGATAGCTTGCTTCAATCTAAAAAAAATATAGATTACTGAACAAATTAAACAATCAGTTCAGTTTGCCACGGCCTGATTTCCTTTATTAGCCTGGCTAAGAGGACTTTGAATAACATTTCCCCAATTCTCTATTAACAGAACTCTTAATTGAGGTTTCCTACAACCACCCAGAGCATGAGATCTGCACTCTCTGCTTCAGCGACTTTTCACTAGGCTCTCTTTTGCTTTTCCACTCCACTCTCCTCAGTATTCTGGGCTTCATTTCAGATCTGTCCTTCTGAGGTATGCTTTCCTCCCCTTCCTAACACTTCTTTGTTGCTAAAAATAGGTGATGTCCCTTCGGAGCAAAAATACTTGGCAAATCAGTGAGCTTTTATAGGTACAGCTTTTACTGGTCCCTGCAAGATTGGGGGATGGATTAAGTAAACGAAGGTGCTCATCACCACCTCTTTCCTTCTGGGTACCCCCTCTGTGTTCCTCAAAGGAGTTTACAAAACGTATGTAAAAATAGTAATACCATACTCATCAAAAATGCACAGGCTAAAGGATGCTAAGTGAGATTTTGCAGAATGCTGAAGAGTAAACAAAGCAGCTAGCTCAGAAGATCACCAGAAAGCATTTTGAGGAAACATTTCATTAGAGGGCCCCATGCCCAACCCAAGACAGTGGGACTGGAACTGTTGGTGATTATGATTTAACAATATACTAAGGAAAACTGGAGCATGTCGTATGGCCAATTTCCTTCAGATTATAATGGATATCATTAGGATTCTCTCACTTAGACTATCTCCTGGTATGAGACTGTCAGCTTGGGTTCTGCCTGTATGCAGTTCCTATACATCCTGTGTTTTGTGACATCCTGTGTTTTGTGACATTTTGAGACAACCCTGAAAGAGACATCAATCAGCACATTATATATTGTTCTCACCCGCTGGATATGTGCTTGAAAACACTCTAATTCTCTGCAAGTGAAAAATTTCTATTTAGTCGTCCTCACATCTGGTATATGTGTGAATTAATGCTTCATGTGGCTAGAGCGGTACCCCCACGGGTACTGAGGCATGAACTTGTTATTGCACACATGTATGTATTATTCATGCGTGAATTTGCATATATACTTACTCGAAAATGAGTATGTTTTCACCACTTTGCACTTTTGAAACTCATCTCTGGAGTTGCATTGTCCTAATTTCTCTGAATGAAAGTAGCAAAATTACAGCACAAACCGAAATGGCTCAGAGGCCTAAATTTAAAGGTAACTAGCCCAATTTAGTACTCAATTAAATCCTATTCTGTTTAATCTATTAGCAACTGTGTTGACCTGCTTGTCAATTGCTCTCTTCTGATTCTTCCATCCTCAACTCAAAAATCATTCCACCTTCTCTGTATTTTCTAGAGTTCATATCAAGTTCGCTGCCTGTTATTCGGTATTTCTCACATATTCTTAGGGTCATAGTTCTCATAGCTTGATTTGTAGGCCTCTGGTTATCTGTCAAAAAGATTCCTTAGGTATAAAAATAGTTCAAGTGAGTCACGCAAAAATGGATATGAGGGGTCAGAGGGAAGTGTGAAGAATTAGAAGTATTCTCTAATGAAAATTATTATCACAGAATAGAGCAGAAAGAGTAGATCAACATCCCAACAGTATTATCACTGATGGGTTACCCAGCTATTCACTGACCATCTCCGGTGCTAGGGAACCAGAGAGCCATCACCAAGCATGCCTTCTAACCATGACAACACTTTCTTGTATATCAAGGTCGTATCTGTCTTGAGTAGTCTCTACCATTCAAGTATTCTTCTAAACCCCATTAGAGTGATTATCCTCTAGTGGCTAGCCTTTGAGCCACTGACTGCCTTAAGAATCTCATGAAAATGACAGACCCTCTCCATAGAAAACTGCACATGCAAAAATAATTTTCACAGTTTCAGGGAGCTCACAAGTCCTATAAAGCCTGTTGGATTCCTGGGTAAAGAATTCCTCACTACTGCTTTGTACTTAATAGAGAAATAGAGGAAAAATAAGCCATGATTTCTTCCTTCAAGGAGCTTACCTTCCAATAACAAATGCTTATAAAACATTTAATAGCAATAAAGCAGTAGACGATAAAGTACTCATCATATATGGAGGGCCAGAAAATTCTGCTCTTGCGTAGACAGAAGAATGGAAGTCCCTGCAAACAGCCACCATGCACTCACATTCCATAAGGGAAATAAAAGCCTCCTGCTGCGTTCTCAGAAGCATCATCTAATAGCAAAGCACCAGAGGAAGAGAGGAGGGTGCTAGTCGTGGTCAGGTTCATGGTACTCAATAAATGTTTGGTGAATGAGTAAATGGTCCAAGAATAAAATGTTCCTTGATCCTCTAGAGAAGAAAGTTGAAAAGAACAATAAAAAATATTTTATTAGTTCCAAGCCTCCTTAAGCTTCAGTCCACCTCACCACTTAATCAAAAAATGTCAAAGTGGTTCTAAACCCAAACAAAACTCTAGGGGACATGCTTTAGATGAGTTTTAAAAGGTTAAGATGTGTTCAAGGTTGCTAAAGCCAAACTACAGAATAGAATGCAGAAGTTTCATCACTCCAGTCGAATCTTAGGAAGGGAGTACTGGCGCTCTCATTTTAATTTCTTAATGATGACACCTTCTAACAGATTAATTGGACAGCTTTCAGAAGAAGTGATTAATTTTCTTTGAAATCCAGATGTTAACTCTGCTTTCTTTATATGAGGGTGACCTTGAAGGTAGTAAAGAAACTTCATTAAACAAAGTAACTGGAAAAAACCTCTTGGCTGGTTCACAGTCATTTCTATTTTTGCTATAAAATTGCTCTGTAATGAAACACAAAATGCTTCCTTTCGGGTTAGGGTGTTGCTCTTCATTTCTTCATATGTACATGGGATACACATTTAATGAGTTGTTCTAAGGTCTAGTGGCAGAGTAAAAACAGCAAAATGGCGACTGAGTACACAGACTCCAGGGTGCCCAGCTTAATATGTTATTCAATAGCCAATTAGCAGTTACTAATGCATTCTAGAATGTATGTACATTTTTACCATAGTGTTGATAGACGAACGGGGAAACAGTCCTTGTTTTTTCAGTTAACATATACAGAGTCAGCGCGCTCAGAGTGTGATCCTGAACAGATGGCTCCTCTCCACATGCTATCTCTGAAGGGGATTTTTTTCAAGGTAAATAGACACAAATGTTTTGGCGCATTGTGGGCCAAAATATATATCTCACAAGCAGCATTTTCCAGCAGGAAACAAGTTTCTTATTAATCACATTATATGACAAAGACAAAAACTGGCCTGTGAGCTAGTTTAAGGCATACATTGCCATTCTGTCATTAAACGACTCTTATTGATAGACAATATGTTCAGTTATTTCTAAGGTATTTAAGTCATTTTAAATCTGCCTATTCTCTCTTCCTCATTCCTATACCTCCCCCCCTTCCCGTTAGTTCCTAATGACATTAGCCACAAAGGGAATGTCTCTCCTTAAAATGTTCCTCTTCTAAAAACAACATTTTTTTCAGTTAAATAAAATGATTATTTTCTATCTAACAAATTCATTTTCTGTCTGAGTGTGTTTAGGAGAATAGTATATATTGTTGTTTCATTAACTTATTTGTTCAACAAATTTATTTCAGGGAGCTACACTATGAAGGGGTAAAAGAAGTCCCAAGTCTGTCACTGATTATATGACATTAAAGACACTTCGTAACTCCCTACCTCAGTTCCACCATCAATGATATTTGACCTGCTTACCTGATAAGCCTTTGTGTAAACATGTTCATTCATTCATTCATTCATTCATTCACTTACTCAACACATTTTCATTGACCCCCCCCCCCACTCTGTGTTGGGCACTGGCGTGGTGCTATGGATATGGTAGAAAAGCAAACAGACCTGAGCCTGACCTCATGAGCTTAACCTGTAAGATTAAACAGAAGGAAACAGAAGTGAAAGGATGTATTTGAATAGGAAAGTAAGAGAAAGATATTCTAACTTGGGAGCTTTGGGACTGTGGCTTCCTTTTGCCCAGAGCTACAGGTAAGGCTCCAGAGAAATGGTATGGACTACAAGAGAAAAATATTACCAAATACACACAAAGGGACCACCTCATAACTATTTCAAAGATCTCATAACTATTTCAAAGGCTCAAAATATGACTTCAAATGCAATCTGAAGTGTTTCTTCTAGGTGTCCTTCCCCAACCTCATTGCTCGTGGTAGCTTTTTTTGTTTTCTTTTGAAAGCAAGTTGCTACAATACAGATGTCAATATAGGACTTTAAACACAAATGCACAAACAAGAGCGGCATCCTCAACAACACGAGATGATGCACTATCTTCTCTAGCCCAACAGTCCCCACAACATGGTTGTGGAAGACATGAAACTATTTTAGATGGTACATAGATATTACTTTTTTAATGGCTATGTGATTACCTTAATGTGTACAGGAAAAAATAAAACCATCACATAAAAACCATGATTTCACTGATCTGGAGCTTAGTATGAGGCTAAAGTAGATAGCCATGTAAAAGTCCACTTTATGTTGCCCACATGAATCCCAGGAGCAAGGCTCAGATGTGCCCATGAATGTTTCTGACCTTCCATCATAACTTTAGAGACAGGGGAATATAGGTGTTAATCATTAGCAATTGGATCTCCCATCCTGAACATCCAATCTGATCTTGCTGTCATCTTGTCTGAGATGGGCCATACTGTTACTTAAAGTAGCAACAGCTCCAGAAATAGTCTTGGGAAAATCTTCACTGGCTCAGCTTGAGTCACTTGCCCCTTAAAGCAAACACTGTAACCACTGAGAGGAGGTTCTCAAATTGGCCAGTTCTAAGCTTTGTTGTTCCCTCTGCACCCAGGGCTAGAGCATTCCCACCTACACCATATGGATTAACAATGGAGGAGATGTGATTCCACACAAACACACACACACACACAAAACAAAAAAACTGAGAGACTGTCCCATTATATACGAGGATAGCAACTCTTACATTATAGCACTGTGGTGAGAATGAAAATAAAGAATGTATTTTGCCTGACTGACCCAATGAATGGTTCAACAAATGGTGGTAATAGTAGCAGTAATAATTGTTATTATGGTTTGTTAACATGATGATTATCATTGTTATAGTAGTGGCTTCTAAAACAGTTTTAGGGCTCCATTTATTAACTTAATTATTTTATCAATCCACAAATGAAAGATAATTATTTGAATATAACCTCTGGAGAGCCATTAAATCAAGATAGCACTTCCTTCAATTATATCCTTAGTTTGTTTATCATCTTCATGCATAATCAAGATACTTGGAATTATCACAATCAAATGTTCAATGTCTCACCAAATAGATTTTGCTTCATTCTTAAGTGACATGTAGTTTTACCATAACATAATTTTATCTAAATGATTATACACCAATAGTGTCAGTGTTTATGGTAATGCTATATTTACAACTATAGACTGAAATGTATTTTTCATAGGGCCCATATGATTCTGTGAGCTAATTTTGTGTTTAGAGTTTCAAAATTAAAATTAGTAATAATAATGATAAAACAACAGTATTAGCAAGAGCTTGAAACATTGCTAGAATCTTGGCTTTTTAAAAGCATATTATATGGTCACAGAGAAGGGTTAAAAACAAATGAGAAAATTAAAAAATAACAAAATAAAGCTAGTTATACCTGTGTGGACCAAGGATAGTATTGTATACACCCTTTAAATAACCCAATTAACTGATAGATTGGCATAAATTCAAAAGTTAACCAACATATTTCTGGTAAAACAATATATGAATAAAACATATTTGGTTCATCATTTTATGAGTAGACTTAAGATATCACCTGTTAAGATTATCATAAAAATATACATAATGAATATAAAGCATTAAATAATTTCTTTAGTATATTAGGCAATCACTAAAATATAAAAATAAACTTTTAAAATATAGAAACAGTATATTCATTTCACCTTTATTAAAACAAACCTTGACAAAATTGAGAAGAAGTGAGACAAAGATGGGTGAAATATTGTCTAAATATCATAAGCTCAAAATATTCTAGAATAAATCATAGTAATGAATTTTAAAATCTGGAACCATGTGTGCTAATTACAGACGATTTTTTGTAATGCAAAAAAATGATAGCCAAAAGAAAGAAAGAGTAAGCTCACCTTAAAATAAATTGTATCTGGACTGTCAAATAAATTAAATTATATATAAACAGAGGTGGCCAGTCTCCTGTCTTTACATAGTGAAAGCCACTATAAAGTTCTCCCAGAGGGCAAAACCATTTCTTTTTGTGGCTTTTTAATGTTCCAGTGCCTCTTCACTGAAGAACTGGTAAACTAGTTTCTTAGGAACACGAAATACCAAAATGTACATCTATTGTATATACTTTATTACTTTATTAGAAATATAAATGCATGTAGCTGTCTATCAAAAACCTCAGCTGAATTAGGAGAGGCACTAGAGTTTTGCTTTTAGTAAAGAATTATTAATTTCCTTTTTCTTTAGAATGTTTGTATCTATGTTCATGAGGAATACTGATCAGTGATTTTTTTCTTACTGTAAAGTCTGTCTGTTTCTGTTATCAGGGCAATGCTGGCCTCATAGAGTGAGTTGGGAAGTATTCTCTTCTCTTTGATTTCCTGGAAATCTGTGAGAATTAGGATTTTTCCTTTCTTAAAAGTTTAGAACTCCCAAATGAAGCCATTTGGGCCTGCCATTTTCTTCATGGCAAATTCAGTTTCAGTAACACATAGGGTTATTCAGGGTATCTATTTCTTCTAGAGTAAGCTTTGGTAATTTGTGTATTTCAAAATAAATTTGTCTATTTCACCTAAGTTGTTGAACTTATTGGCACCTTAGTTGTTCATTGTATTCCCAAATTATCCTTACCAATATCAGCATAATCTACTGACATCAATTCTCTCATTCTTGATATTAGTAATTTGTGTCCTATATATTTTTTTCCTTATCAGTCTGACCAGAGTTTACCAGTTCTATTAATTTTCTCAAAGAACCAGCTCTGGGGTTTATCTCTTTTTTCTCTATTTTTTGTCTTATATTCCATTGATCTTTGTTCTGATCTTTACTATTTCCTTTCATTTGCATACTCTAGATTTAATTTTTTCTTCTAGTTTTAGAGTGAAATGTTAGGTTATTGATTTGAAACTTTCTTCTTTTCTCACTTAAGTATTTTGTCCTACAAATTTCCCTCTAAGTATTGCCTTAGCAGCATCCCACAATTTGTGGTACGTTTTCATTTTCATTCAGTTCAAAATATTTTCTAAATTCCCTCTTCACTTCTTCTGACCCACAGTGATTCAGAAGTATGGCATTTAGTTTCCATATATTGGGGGATTTTTGAGACATCTTTTTGTTACTGATTTCTTATTTGATATGATTAGATATGGTTACAGAATATACTTTGCAGGGTTTGAATCTTTTTAAATGAATAAAAATGTATTTTATGGCCTAGAATATGTGCTTGAAAAGAATTTGCATCCAGTACTTGGGAAGGAAAGGCTGGTTGATAGTGGTTATAGAATCATTTGTATTTTTCTCAATCTTCTATATATCTTATGAATCACTTTGAATCTTATGAAAACTTCAACCATAATTGAGGATTTCTTTTTTAATTTCTATCAGTTTTTGTCTCATATATTTTAAAATTGTGTAATTATATGCATACAAGTTTGAATTCATATTTTTTCCTTCATGAATTGTCCCTTTATCCTTATGAAATGACATTCTTTTCTCCTGTTTGCTTTGAAATCTTTGTCTAATATTAGGTAGACCCTCCAGCTTTCTTCTGATTAGCATCAGCATGGTATATATTTTACCATCCTTTTAGACCTATTTGTGTCCTTATACTTCAGTTGTGTTTTTTATAAACACCATATCTAATTTGATCATTTTTTAAAATCTGATTTGACTATCTTTGCCTTTTAATTGGGGTGTTTAGGCCATTTACATTTAATGTGATTACTAATATGGTTCACTTTAAGTCTATCATCTTGCTATTTATTTTCTATTTCTCCCAATTATTCTTTTTCCCTTTTCCTTTTTCAATTTATTTTCAATTGAGTTTTTATTTTTCCATTTTATGTCTTTTGTTGGCTTATTTAGCTATAACTCTTACTTTACATTTTAGCAGTTGCTTCAGCGTTTATGGTATACATCCTTAACTAATCACATGTCACTTCCAATAATATTATATCAGTTTACATGGAAGAATCTTATTGCCCTAAAATGTGTATTTTTATTTCTCTCCTCCTACCTTTTTTGCCATTATACTATGAACCCCACAACATATTGTTAATATTTATATTTAGACAATAAATTCTTCCAAATAAATTTATATAATAAGAATAAATCTTATATACTTACTCATACAGTTACCAACTCTGATGCTAATTCTTTCTCTAAAATCTTTATTTTCACCTGGTGCCATTACCCTTCTGCCTGAACAACTTCCTACTGGAATTTCTAGTAGTGTGGGTCTACTGGTGATAAATATACCTTTTGTATTCTTGAGAAAGTAGTGGGGGTTTTGCCTCTATTTTTTAGAGGCTTATTTTCTGTAGGTATATAATTCTATATTAGCAGTATTTTTCTTCTAGTACTTCAAAGATATCATTTCACTATCTTATTTCTCTCATTTCCTAAGAGAAATCACTCTCATCCTTATTTTTGTTCCTGTACACATAATGCATCTTTATTCCCTGATTGTCTTTAAGTTTTTTCTTTAATGACTGGTTTTGAGCAGTTTGATTATGATGAGACTTGGTATAGTTTTCTTCAAGTTTCTCATGTGTGGTGTTCACTGTGATCTTTAGATCTAAGGGTTTGAAGTTTATATCAAAATTTGAACATTTTTGGTCATTATTTCTTCAAATACTTTTTCTGCCTTTTTCTGGGATCTCAAATTACATATATGTTGGCTCTCCTACTTCACGGATGCTGTTCTCTTTTTAAAGCAATTTATGGAGACACATATGTTAAAATTCATCTGTTTAAAGTATACACATCAGCAATTTTTAGCATATTCAGAAAGTTGTCCAACCATCACCACTACATAATTTTAGAACATTTTCATCATCCTTAAAGGATATCCATTATATTAGTTTTCTATAGCTGCTACAATAAGTTACCACAAATTTGGTAGCTTAAGCAATACAAATTTATTATCTTAGAGTTCTGGAGTCAGAAATCTGAAATGGCCTCATTGGGTTAAAATTAAAATACTGGTAGGCCTGCATTCTGTTTTGGAAGGTTTAGGAAAAGGTGCATTTCCTTGCTTTTTCCAGCTTCTACAGAGCACCCACATTTCTGGTTTCATGGTCCCCTTCCTCTATCTAAAAAGCCAGCAACATTGCATGTCTCTGACTATTCATATCTCCTTCTCTCACTAAACATGGGAAAGCTTCTTCATTTTTAAAGATTCATGTGATTAGATATTTGTGTGGGTAACTCAGGATAATCTCACCATCTCAAGGTCTATATACTTACTTGATCACTTCTGCGAAGTCCCTTCTGTCATGTGAGGCAATATATTCACAAATTCTAAAGATTAAAGTATGGACATCTTTGGAGACCACTATTATGCCTGGCAATCCATTAACAGTAATTCCCCATCCTCTCCCTTGCCCACACTAAACAACCACTAATTAATTTTCTGTCTTTATAGATTTGCCTATTTGAGACATTTCATATAAACAGAATTTTATGATACCTGGTCTCCCATGCTTGATTTCTTTCACTTACCATAATGTTTTCAAGGTTCATCCATATTGTAGTACATATAAGCACTTCATTCTTTTTTTATGGTTTAATAATATTCTATTATTGGATATGCCACATTTTGTTTATAATTTCATCAAATGATTGACAATTGGCATGTTTCCACTTCAGGGCTACTATGAATAATGCAGCTATGAGATTAAGTTTTTGTGTCCATGTATGTTTTCATTTTTCTTGGGAATAGGAATAGAATTGTTGGGTTGTGAGGTATATTTAATTTTTTAAGGAACTACCAAAGTGGATACACCATTTTACTTTCCCACCAGCAATCTGTGAGGGTTCCAATTTTTGCACACCCCCATGGCACTTTATTGTCCTTTTATTAAAGCCATTCTAGTGAGTGTGAAGTGGTAATTCACTACTGTTTTGATTTTCATTTCTCTGGTAGCTAATGATGTTGAATATCTTTTTATGTGCTTATCGGCCATTTGTGTATCTTCTTGGGGGAAATCTCCCTTCAGATCTTGTATCTATTTTTAAACTAGATTATTGTCTTCTTTATTATTGATTTGTAAGAGTTCTTTATATTTTCTAAATATAAGCCTCTTAACATATATATGATATGCACATATTTTCACCCATCTCTCGGTTGTCTTGCACTTTCATGATGTCCTTTGAAGCATGAAAGGCTTTAATTTAGATGAAGTCTAATTTATTTATTTATCTTTTGTGCTTGTACTTTTGTGTTGTATCTAAGAAAGCATCTCCTCAATATTATGAAGATTTACTCCTATGGTTTCTTCTAAAGGCTTTATTATTTTAGCTCTTACATTTAGTCCTAGGGCCCATTTTGAGATAATTTCTGTGTTTGGTGTGAGGTGGAGACCAATTTTATTCTTTTTAACCTATCCAAACTGTTCTTTCTCTATTAGATTATCTCAGCACTCTTGTTGAAAATCAATTGACCATAAATATAAGAGTTTATTTCTGGACTCTTAATCCTTTTTTATTGATCTATATGCTTCTATATGTTTGTCCTTGTGCCAGTATTACACTGGCTTCCTTACTGCAGGTTTGTATTCAGCTTTAAAATCAAGAAGTATGAGTCCTCCAATTTTGTTCTTCCTTGGCAAAATTGTTTTAGCTATTCTGGGTCCCTTGCATTTCCACATGAATTTTAGGATCAGCTTGACAATTTCTTCAAAATAAGCCAACTAAGGGTGCGATAAGGAGTATGCTGAAACTGTAGATCAGGTTGGGAAGTATTTCCATCTTAATAATACTAAGTTTTCCAATCCATGAACATGGGATACCTTTACATTTATTTGGATCTTCTTTAAATTCTCTCAACAACACTATGTAGTTTTCAATGAGCAAGTCCTACTTCTTTTTTAAAAATTTATTGCAAGTATTTTTTTGTTTCTAATGCTATTGCAAATTAAATTTTCTTAATTTTTGTTTTCAGATTGTTTATTGCTAGTGTATCGAGAAATAATTGCCTTGTATATTGATCTTACATCCTGCAAGCCTGCTAGATCCTGTCATTTACAAATAGAGAGTTTTGTTTCCTTTCCAATCTGGATGTCTTTAATTTCTTTTTCTTGTCTAATTTCCCTGACCAGTATCTCCAGTAAAATATTAAAACAGAATGATAGCTGGCATCCTAACTTCAGGAGGTTAGGAAGAAAGCATTCAGTTTTTCACCATTAAATATAATGTTATCTGCAAGGTTTCCCTACATGTCTTTTATCATGTTGATATAGTTCTCTTCTATCTCTACTTTGTTGACTGCTGTTGCTAGGATCTGTCAAAAGCCTTTTCGGTGTCAACTGAGATGATCATATCTTTAACCCCTTATTCTATGAATATGGTGCATTACATTGTTTTTCAGATATTATATCAACATTGTGTATATTTCTGAGATAAATCCTACTTTGTCATGGTGCATCTCTTTTGCATATGACTGGATTCAGTACTAGTATTTTGTTAAGGATTTTTACATCTATATCCACGACAGATATTTGTTTGAAGTTTTCTTGTGATATTTTTGGTTTTGGTATCACAGAAACACTGTTACCATAGATTGAGTTTAGAAGTGTTTCTTCCTCTTCTATTTTTTGAAAGGGTTTTAAAATGTTAGAACTCCTCTTCAAACGTTTGGTAGATTTCACTAGTGAGGCCATTTAGGCCTGGGAGTTGTAGGAAATTTTATTTCATTTTGTAAGATTTTATTTTTAAGTCATCTCTACACCCAACGTGGAGCTTGAATTCACAACCCCAAGATCAAGAGTCACATGCTCTACCAACTGAGCCAGGCTGGTGTCCTGGGAAATTTTAAATAATTAATCCAAACTCTATTTGTTATAGGTCTACTCAGATCTTTTACTTCTTCTTGAGTCAGTTTCAGCAGTTTGTCCATTTCACCTATGTTATTTAGTTGTCATACAATTTTTCATAGCATTCCTTTGTAATATTTTTTGTTTCTCTAAGATTAGTGATAATTTCCTTCATTTCTGATTTTAGTAATTTGAGGCTTTTTTCTTTTTTTCTTGATCACTCTAAGTGAAATTTTTATATTCTGTTGATCTTTTCGGACAACCAATTTTTGGCTTCATTGATGTTCTCCCTTTTACTATTCCTTACTTCTTCTATTTCCAATCTTATTATTTCCTTCCTCAGTTTATTTGCTGAAATTGTTTGCTTTTCTCGTTTAGTTTCTTATGGTAGAAGATGAGGATACTGATTTTTCTATTTTCTTTCCTAATATAAGCATTTTAGTTATAAATTCCCTCTGTAAGTACTGCATTAGCTGAAATCTCATACGTATTGGCATGTTGTGTTTTCACATTCATTTCTTTCAAAATATTTCCTAATTTCTCTTGTCATTTCCTCTTTGGCCTGTTGATTATTTAGAAATGTATCATTTATTTTCCACATAACTGTTAATTTTCCAAATTTCTTTGTTATTGGTTTATAATTTAATTCCATTGTGGCCGGAGATGCTCTTTTTTATTCCATCTATTTTATTTCAAGTTTGAGGCTTGTTTCATGACCTAATTAGCCTGGAGAACATTCCAATGTGGGCTTGAGAAGAATGAGAATCTTGCTGTTTTGGGGTGGAATATGCTACAGATGCCTGCTAGGCCTAGTTGACTTATATGTTGTTCAGATTTTCTATTTCCTTGCTGACCTTCTGTATAATTATTTTTTTCATTATTGAGTGTTGTATAATGAAGCATCTAACCATTATTACTGAATTGTCTACTTTCCCCCTCAATTCTGTCCATGTTTGTTTATGTATTTTGAGACATTAAGTGTATTTCTGTTTATAATTGTTTTATACCCAAATGTTATAAATTGTTATATCTTCCTCTCATCATTATAAAATATCCCTCTTTGTTTCTAACAATTTTTGTCTTAAAGTCATTTTGTCTGATAAAAATGTAGCCACTGTAGCTCTTCTTTGATTATTATTTGCATGGCATATCTTTTTTTTCCATGCTCTTATTTGCAGTGTATTTGTGTCTTTGAATCTAAAGACTGTCTCTTGTAAACAGCATATATTTGGGTCATATTTATGCCTTTTGCTTGGAGTATTTAGTCCATTTACATTTAATATAATTATTGATAAGTTATGATTTATGTCTGCCTCATATTTTAAAACTCTTTTCTTCTCTGTGTGTTTCATTTGAATAGTTTGTATTTTACATTACCAAGTTCATGAATTTTTTTTTCTTAACACCTAATATGCTGCACATCCCATCTAGTGTATTTTTCATCTATGATAACTTTCACCTCAAGACATCTAATTTATACATTAAAAATATTCTAAGTCTCTACTTTCAGATAAGATGGAGTTCAATAACTTTTACTAACTTTCTCTGCTAATGTTAATATCTGTGTCAGTTCTAATTTGGTTTTGCTTGATGGCTTGTCCTCCATTTTATGGGTCAGATTTTTCTTGTTTATTTGAATGCATGGAAATATTTGTTTGGATGTCAGACATTCTGAGTATTTTTTGTAGTTCTTTAAATATTCTTGAGTTTTATTTCATAACAATAAAGTCTCCTGGAAACAGTTTGATCATGTTGGATCTTGCTTGTTGGGTAGGATCAATGCAACATTTAGTCTGAAACTGATTATTCTCCACTACTGAGGCAGGAACCTTCTGAGTACTCTCTCAAATATTCCATGAATTATGAGATATTTGTTCTAGCTAACAAGAACAGGCCCTATTTTTGGACCTGTGTGAGTGCTGCCACTATTCCTTCTAATTGTCTCTGATGGTTCTTTTCTGGTCTTAGGTAGTTTCCTCACATGCATGTGCCAGTTAGCAAGCTGAGTATCCAAGAAGGGCTCTGCAGATATCCAGAGTTCTCTATGCAGATCTCTCCCCTCCAGAGCTCTACCATGAGAACTCTACCATCCTTGGTCCTCCTGGATTTTCAACTCCATCTGCTGAACTCCCTTAGATTCTCCCTCCCTGTACCACAGTCTGAAAATTCCCTCAAGACAGTAAACTGTAGCAATCATAGGGTTACCTCATTTGTTTCCTGTCTCTCAGGAATCAGTGTCCTTCACTGCCTGATGTCCAAGGTCTTAAAATACATTCTCATGTATTTTGTCTGATTTTTTCTAGTTGTTTCAGGTGGGAGGATAAACCTGTTACTCCAATCTGACTCGAAAAAGAACTATTTCTCTGGGATTCTTGATACCCCTGGGGGTCCCAAAGGACTCAGAATTTTCTCTGCACCACAGGGAGTGCCTTTTCACATACCTGATATAATGGTGTGGAAGGTACGCAATATGCCCTTTGAAGTATTCTTTCCAAAAATGTTTAACCTGAATCTGAGGAATATTGCATCTGGACCAGGGTGGGCCTCACATAAGCCACAACACTACAATAGAGACATTCTCTTGCACTTGTACTCTTTCTGTCTCCAGAGCTCCTGCGTCCAGCTCCTTTCTCTTTATGCCAATCTATACATGAGTTTATGTTACTCTTATGACATCATATATAGGCACAAGGGCAATATTTAAGCATGACTCTAGACCCAAGAAGAGGATGACACATTCTTCCAATGCCTTAAAATGCAGGCTGTTGACAGAGACATTGAGTCATGCATTTCTAAAACACTCAGTTATCTTTACCACAGAGAAGTCAGCACCCAAAGTATAAAGCAAAATCTGATGTCTTTAAATTGTAGTATGTTTAAATGACTTACTAGCCAGATTTGAGAGCTAAGAATTAGAACCTCTGTAAAGTTTCCAATAAGCAGAAAAGTAGAAACAAAACAATATTCTAAAATGTCATAACAATTAGGATATTCAGGAAATCCTCATGGAAAAGTGATTTTCTCATGATCTGTCAAAATCAGATTTGGTTGGTGATGGGATGAACTTAACAATCAAGTTCCAGAGACTAGACCGAGTCTGTCAAAGTGTAGTTTTCATACTATCTACATCTCAAGATTATGTAGAGATATATGTTTAAATGCAGGTTTCTAAACCCTGTTTCAGAATAAGTAAATCACAATTTCTAAAGGTAATGACCCAGAACCTGCACTTTTAAAAAGCACTCTTGGTGATTTTTATACACATTAAAGTTTGAAAATGACTATAGACAATCACAGTGGAACTGGGCAGGATAATGGATCCACTCAGGAAAATCTCTAAATATGCAGGCAAGACATGGTGTTAAGGGAATTTGGCAGCAAGCAGATTGTTCATATTGACCATTAGGGGGGTGGGAGGACGGTCCTACAATATTAACAGATGGAAACCAAACTGGAGAGATGTATTAGGAGTTGGGGATTAGCAACAGGTAAAGTTTCAAACAGATGATGAACTTCACAGATGTGGCAGCTTGTAGTAAGTCAGGCAGACTTGGGTTTAAGAACTGGTTTCTAATTTCTACAAAGTTGAAAGGATCAAAGTAGAACTCCAATCCCAAAGCAGAGTCAGAAAGAACTTAGACATCCCATTACTGGAATCAGTCACATGGACCAAAGTAAGAGGCTACTCTGTAGGGTGAGTTAGCTCAAAGGAGGACCAGCATGGAGATTGATTTGATGCTCAGCTACCAAGCAGCACATCTAGGGGCTCTTGGACTTCCTTGCTCACAGACTGGATCAGTCCAGGATCCATTACAAGAGTTAGCTTGCTCCAGGGAACAAGACTGCAAAGGACCTATCTGACCCAACTTCCCATTCCCTACTTGAATTCTGCTCCAGATGTAAGCCTCAGGATGTTGCCACAGGGGTGACAGTGGTTCTTCTCAGCAGTTATAATGTAGGCAGCTAGCTGTGAAAGGGGTTGAGTCCTAAATAGAATAGCTCCCCAAGGGGAGTAAGGAGCAACTGGATCCTGGGGTCAACAACAACTGTCCTCACCCCAAGAAATTCTGAAACATCACAGCCTAGTCACTCCAGGGTAGAGAATCCAGGTGTTCTCTGTTCCGTCCACTTTTCTTTAAAATAGATTACTTTTGTAGTAAAAGAAAAACTTTAATTTTTATCGCACCATTAGATGAACCCATAAATCCTTGGTTCTTGTGAGCTTAGAGCTTGGTATCTCTAAAGTTGTGAAAGCATATGTTGAATTCCTCTAGTCCCTGGGTGAAACTCAGCAAACAGGCAGGGAGCAACTAGTATTCTCTAACAGAGTGCTTACTAATCTGGCAGATGTATTCTGGGGGTGTGGGAAGTAAGTGAAGCACTGGGAGAACTGTTAGAGCCAATGCCAGAGAATATCACAGTGGTAGTACTGAACAGATCTAGTGGAGGTTGTGGAGAAAAGGCTGACCACTTGGCAAGCGTTTCTGCCCCTTTGGTTACTTACCACTGGCTGTCTCACTCCTGGAATATGGGAATCCCTTGGCTATCCCTCTTCAGCCCTGTGAGATGTTCCCCACTCATTCCATTCACCCATGAAGAAATACTCTCAAAATCAATTGGGTGGTGATTATGAGCCATTATCTGCCTGCTGTGCTGAAAGGAATATGAGGCAATCTGTAGAAAACCTTTCACGATGGGTGATGGATGTAAAAAAAAAAAAAATCTAGTGTATCTAGGAGTGGTGTCCCTTCTAAGATAAAAAATCAAACTCAAGCTAAGGTCCCTTCATAATACCGGCTTGTCTTGTTTACAGAGGTGTTCTATTTCTAAAGCAAATGACTTAAGAGGTATGGAAGATTCATTTTTGATCCAAAGAGAGGAAAAGAGAAAAGGGAACCATTTCAGAAGTGGAACAGGTGGGTTCATATTCAAGGACTGAATGGATTTGTAACATTTTCTCACTTTGCTCCATTGAAGGGGCCAACTGATCTGCCTTCTAGAGCCTCCCCAATGTTACTCTCCAGAATCTCTGTCCACTTAACTCAGATTTAGAATTACGTAGGTAGAATACAGTAGGTGCCTGAAATTCAGTTCCTTGATTGAGGAAATGAAGCCCTGAAAAAAGAACTGAATGTCCCAAAGTTGGCTGAACCAAGACTGAAAGTTCTGTCTCTTGATTCTCAGTGCAGTGCTCTTTATACTCTGCTGCCTTTCTTGCTGCCACTTCCTTTTAGTTTTCAAAATTACTTTCATTTATTATCTGTCCAAATCTATTGGGACTAAAGCTTTCTACTATCTTCCTTTAACAGCTATACATCATCTTCTCCCAGTTTCTAGTTGTTATCTTTATGAGAGAGGGGGTGCCCCCAAACATGGAGAGTATTCTGATAATTGTGCACTACAAAAATGATTTATTCTGTATTAAGAGCTAGGAATCATTTATTAGAATAAATATCATGGGATTACGAATTGCTTGGATAAGGTCCATTTATGATGATCAATAATATCTGAAAGTGCAGGGGAGGATTATTGAGTAAAGCAAAAACTAACCAAAATGTGAATAATACAATTGGTCTGGGTGCTATTTCACAGAGCAACTTTAGATATAATCTTTGAACCTTAGATTTCAGGGAAGTAGCATGATATGGCAGGAAGACCACTGTCTTAGAATGTAGAAAATTAGGGTGACCATCTGATCATAAAATTTACCAGCTGGTCTTGAGCAAATCACTTGAACTTCTCAAAGCTTAACTTCGTTATACATGAAACGTAAATAGAAATCTTGGCTATTTCAAAGTTGTTGAAAAGATCAAATCAAATAATGTCAGAGAGATTGGTATAATTCAAAAATCAGAGACGACATGTACCATGATGCCAGGGGACAATGTGTGTTGTATTCCACAGTTTACTCGCGACACCTAGCACAGAGTCCGGCATGTGGTACAAGCACACTGAACACGTAGAAAATAAATAAAGCCAATGATGGGGGAAACGTCTTTCTTATCACTATTTTCTTGCTGGAGAAATGTTATGGGGGTAGGGGGAGTCAAGCTAAGTACAGGAGTGGAGCAGAAATGGGAAAGGCAAAATAGAAAGAGAAATGATTGGTGTCCCCTCTTTCCTAGAACAGGAGTAGAGGTGGTGGAATCAAAAGAAAGGACGATCAAACCAACCAATTCTTTCCATGCCCCATTCATCCCACCTCATAACCAGAGATCGCAACGTTGATTTTTTTTTTTTTTTTCTTTAAGATTGCTTTTGGGCGGGGCAGCTGGGTGGCTCAGTGGGTTAAGCCTCTGCCTTCAGCACAGGTCATGATCTCAGGGTCCTGGGATCGAGCCCTGGATCAGGCTCTCTTGCTCAGCAGGGAGCCTGCTTCCCCCTCCCCCTCTGCCTGCCACTCTGCCTACTTGTGCTCTCTCTGTCAAATAAATAAATAAAATCTTTAAAATTAAAAAAAAAAAAAAAGATTGCGTTTGGGCATTCACCTCATTAATTTTGGTCATTTTAAACTACTGCATTCAGTGTTTTTACTGAGATCTGTTATGTGCTCCCTCTTTGGTCATTAGGAACAGCACTGCTTTTTATTTAAAATGTATATAACTGGGGTGCCTGGGTGGCTCAGTGGGTTAAGCCACTGCCTTCGGCTCAGGTCATGATCTCAGGATCCTGGGATCGAGTCCCGCATCGGGCTCTCTGCTCAGCAGGGAGCCTGCTTCCCTCTCTCTCTCTCTCTCTCTCTCTGCCTGCCTCTCCATCTACTTGTGATTTCTCTCTGTCAAATAAATAAATAAAATCTTTAAAAAAAAAAAAGTATATAACTAATTCAGAGTCCTCTTCCTCCTTTTTCTTTCCTCTCCTTGTAGCCCTCTCTGAAAGCTACAGTGGCCATGGGGAGGGGTAGCAGACGACAGAGACAGCTTGAGAAGAAATCAGTTCAGTTCTTTTCTTTCTACTTGAAGCTCTGAATGATTCTAGCTCAAAGTCCTTTGGGATAGGTGTCTGGTTAAAAATGTGTCTCTTTGAATTGCCCTTCTTTAATTTTATAGATGTGTGCCTATCACACACATAGGAATTTCATTAAAATGTTTTTTCTCTGTCACAGAGGTCAGGGTTTTTCAGGCCTTTGGGGAACAGACAGCATGCCCAAATGTCTGCTCAACTGAAGACGATGTTACCCTACTGGAACAGCATGTTCTTGATATTTGGCAGGCCTTGGGAACACCCCAAATCACATGAAGAGGATGGAGAAGGGTCACAAAATTAAATCAGTCTAGTCCACCTACTTCTACCTTCAACCCACTTCTAATAGGTTTGAATTAATTAATGTCTCCCCAGTCATACTTGTTACAGCCAGTTCAAACTGGGATTAACTGGACAGAGATAAAAATTCTCCTACTTTTTGCTTTCACAAATACAACTGACAGGAACAAAGAGAAACATTTCTATTTGTAGAGAGCAATGTGATGATAATTCTTTGGACCTTGAAGCTTACAGAAGACTAATGAGATAATGTCTAAAACGTGCTGGAGCTGCATGCATGAAAGGCTCTATGGAGATAGAAAATATGATAAATAATGCAAGAAATCTTGGTGTCAGGAAATCTCCTGTCTTCTGGAGGACTTAGTAAATATTAAATTAATACTTTATAAACAAGTACCTGCTAATCTTATCTGTCAACTTCAGCCAAGGGAGGTTGAAAAGTACCATTATTCCCAGCATAAAAAAATAAGAATCTTGACTTCTAAAGAAAGATTTTCCAAGAAAATTCTAACACAGACCATGGCTGGTAGGTGATGCCTTTATATTAAGCCAAGCTTCCAAGTTTAATTTCAGCTCTTGGTCAATCTTATCAATGTGAAAGCACCAGTCTTAGCCCCTCAAACTTTCCACTCAGTCTGAGCCAAATGCATCCCTGGGGGATTCTCCTGCTATCCTAAATTGAGAAAAATCATAAAGCACACCCTCTTTGGGGTTCTTGAACTATCAAAGTACACTCAACAAATAATGTTCTCAAGAGTGACCACATAATGGATTTCAATAACTTAAGAGCTCAATTCAATTACCTACAAGCCTTAATCTGCTCCTTCATGCAAGTCCCTTCATTTAAAAAAATACACAATACCTTCATTTCTTCCCATAGCATCTTTTATTTCTAACAATAGAAATAAAGAAACAACTGGTTTTTTTTTTTCATGAACTCTACAAAATAACAAACAAGACACAAAATTTAGCAAAGAATTTTCTAATGGGGCTTCAAAAACATTTAGCATATGCTCTCTTCTCACCAGCTCCCAAATACCAATAAATCTCCCATTTATTTATTTAAACTCAGTATCATTTCAGTTTTTAGAACCTGACTTGAAAAAAAGCTACTACCTCTTTGAACTTAATCTTAAAAATCTTCCCAAATCATCAAGTCACAAAATTTCTACTCGAAAAATCAAAAAGTCTCAGAGCTGGGGAGAACTTTGATAAGTGATCTGATTTAACCCTTGCCTATAGATATGTGAATGTGATTTACAAGTATTAAGACTGACAACCTGTGGAGAGTGGGCCATGCTTGACCTTTTGGGACATACACAAAGTGATAGGACAACACCCTCACCTCAAAGGAGTTGCTGTGTTTCCAGTGATGTGGTTCCCGAAGTGCGTCAGTATTACTTGGGGGTAAGGTATGATTATAAAAATGAACATTCCAGGTCCCATCTCAGACCTACTGATTGATAAAGTTTGAGGACGGGACCCAGGAATCCACATTTTTTTAAAGCATCCCAGGTAACTCTTAGCACCATTTAACATTTGAGAACCCTTGTTCCAGTAGGTCTGAGAGATGTGTTCAAAATAATATCAGAAAAGTGTTGAATAGGGACTAAATCTGGGGGCCCGTCCTCTAGGGACATAAACAGAGATTTGATTTAAAAAAAAAGCATCTCCTTCATTCATGTCAGATATCCACCAGAAAACACTAAGTCATCTCTTAGCCCAACCCCAGACACTTTCCCAAATTATATTGACCACTAAGTTAAATTGTGAGTTATCAATTTCATAATAGAAACCCTTAGCACACAAGATTAAAATCTCTAGTGATCTATGATTCTCCCTAAAATGCCTAATTCACCTGACATTTAGTATGGATTCATTTAGTTCATGAACCACACGTTTTAGCCTATTTTCTTCCCACAACAGTAGTGTTCATAAGGAAGAGCAATTTTTTTTTAAAAGATTTTATTTATTTATTTGACAGACAGAGATCACAAGTAGGCAGAGAGAGAGGAGGAAGCAGGCTCCCTGCTGAGCAGAGGATCCCAGGACTCTGGGATCATGACCTGAGCCGAAGGCAGAGGCTTTAACCCACTGAGCCACCCAGGCGCCCCAGGAAGAGCAATTTTTATAATCCTTTCCTTTGGCAAAAAATATGAAAAACTAGTAAACATAAAGTTGAATTTGGAAACGTGAGATATTTGAACTTTAAAAAGTAAGCTCCTAGCAGAATTAATTGGCACATATAGATTCTGTATAATGTACAAGATCTAGCACTTTCTGTACAGAAAAGGCACCTGGGGAGTGGCCATCAATGCAGATTGCAGAAGAGTCTGACTCCATAGAAGTAAGACGGGTAACTGAATTTTTAAGTAGCACCCCAGCGAATTCTGATGTGAATGGTTTTGAAAAAAACAGTCTTAGGGTTTCAAGAATCCAAGTTTATACCTACTTAAACTTTCTTTTGAATCTAAATCAACATACTAAACACAGAAGATTATCAATATATGTATATTTAATTAAGGTAATTACAAATGAGAAGAAATAGGGAAATTCAGCTCATCTAATCAGAGCCCGCATTCTATAAGTCAGATTGTATGTATCATAAATTCCTGTCCTCCAGCATTAGGAGCGCATGTAGTAAAAAGGCAACTCAATGTAGGCTTTTACTGTTGCCCCTTTTAGAGAGTATATAGAACATTCTAATTACCTACTTTTAAAACTTAAAATATGCTGAACAGTGTGTGTATATGGTAACGGAGAGAGCGGACTGAGGATTCGGTAAATGCGCATGATTCTTTGGCCAAAAGCAATAATCAGAGAAACATAATTCTGGGGATCATACAAAATAAAAGCAAATGGAATCTGTCCTTGATCATTCCTGATGTCAGGATTGTAATTTCCCCATTCCTACAGGAATTAATTGTGGACAAATTAAACACTTGCAGTATTATCTAATTACTAATAGCTCACAGAGAACTGGGATGTTGTCATCTTGACTTCCTTTGAGGGGGCAAATACGTGTGGGTTCTGGGGCTATTATATAACGTTTTATTGCCCAAATAGTCCACAAACCTATAAAAGGAGCTCTGGTTTATTACTTAATGATGGCCTAACCTTAAACAAGTTATTCGCCCCTTCAGAGACTCAGTTTTCTCAACTGTAAAATGGATACCCGGGCTGATCTGCACTCATAACCCTGGCTCTTTCCACTCCTCCTTGCCATTCCCCACAGCACAATGCCTAACTGAGGTTTACATGGAAACATCCTAAGAGATAAGTTTTACAAAAGCGTTCTATGAGCTGTAAGGCACTATACAGATGAAGTGGATTATTCTTAGTTGTTGTATGAAGTCTAGTTATAAAGATGCAAAGTGACCCAGAAAAAGAAAACATGCAGACAAACCTGAAGTTACTACATCTGTGGTGCCTAGAACTTTACCTAGGGCAGGACAGATAGGTGCTTAGTAAGTACTGAGTAAATAAAGCACGCACACCAAAAAAGAAAGAAAGAAAAAGAAAAAAGAAAAGAAATACTGAGAAAGGATAAATAAAGCTAAAAGCAAGGATAGTTTGATTTAACCATTCCCCCAAAATTTGTAACAATTCCCTACAAGGCTAACATTTTAAGAACTATCTGATGTGAAAGAGTATTAAAATGTAGGACTGACCTGGCCCATCATCTTCAAAAAAATGATTATATTCTTACCTCTTTGGCCTTTCAAATGCAGCCGTGTAGATAGTAGAAGCTGGGTGAAGTTGCTGAAATTTTTTCCCTTTATCAGATAGATCTGCATAATCATCCTAGCAACCTGTAGAGGAAATAATAAATTCTATAGAACGTTGGGTACCCAAGCTCTGTTTTGTATCTGAAAGGCTGATTTTTAGTGACATACTGATTTTTAAGCAAACCAGATTTATCTCTTAAGCTCCCCTCCCCAGACACACACCAAAAGAGGATGGAGTCAGGAGAGGTAGCGAAGAAGTTATTTATTTTATAAAACAAATTCTTTAGAAGCCCTTTGTAGGTTTCCTAGAATACATAAAATATGATTCGAATTTAAATATTCAAATTGCATTACAACAATTTGTAATTGCATTACAACAACTGTTGACATAGTTATTCATATAAAGAGACAAATAACTCATTAAAAAACTCTAGGGAAAAAAAATGTTTTCTTCTGGGTGGGCCTTAACTAGTTCTCCCCCACCCAACTACCATTGCAAATATATTTTTATGCTGGGTAACATCTCCAAAAACAGGAATGCTTTTTTCTATTGTTGAAATGAAACAAACAAGTTTGCTTTCAGAGTCACAGAAGTGCCCAACTGTTAGAGAAAACGTTTTCCACTGGCCTCTTGCCTGTCCTATCCCCATGCAACCTTTCCTATTGGCCCCTTTCTCTAGGAGGGCCCCTGGGGCTGTCTGCGGGAACTAACTGTAAAACCATTTTGTGCAGTGAAAACTAGTTTTTTCAAAATCTCAGAGACCGCCCAGAACATGCCTGATTTTTGGCAAATATGTACGTGTTTCCTCGGTATTTGATTAGCTGCATGCTAAATAACTGACCCCGGATTCTGGGTCTTCATTTGGAAAAAAGAAGAGGGGGAAAGTGTTCTAAAAATTGACAAAAGGGAGAAAATCTCTTCTGTCACCAAAAATCTAAAATTTATTTTACGTATTTGTGTTTTGGGGAAGGGGCAGGACAAGGGAATTCAATGCAAAGACTCCAACCAAGCTAAACCGTTCAAAATGAGCAAAAGCGTTTAAACTCTACGTAGAGCATAAGCATGTGCTAGGAGCTCATGAAAACCTGTCCCTCCCGATCAGAAAGCTTCCCAGGGTGGGACTTGTGTGCTGGGCTGATACCTATGGCCGGGAATCTCGGAGCAAGGTCCACGACGGCACGGGGAGGAAGAGGCTCCTTGAGAACAGGCCCTGGCTTTGTCTCATCCTGATGTGTTCCTCTCCTCACAGCTTCCTGTCTCACATACTAGGTGCTCAGTTAATGTTGGTGGGTCGCAGGAAGCGGACAATCCGCATCTGCCCTCACGCCCCAGGCGAATTCTCGGGAACGCGGGTTTGCTCAGACTCCTCGCGTTTGCTGAGGTCACTTGGTCCCGGCTGCTACGGCCCCAGCAGCTGGAGAGTAACAAGAAGCCAAGCTACCGGAGCCAAGATGGAGCGGAAGCGGGAGAGCTAACTAGGCGGCGCAGGGCGCGAGCTGGGGGGCCCACCTGACCGCGTCACCGGCGGCCCAGTCCAGCGTTCCCATTGACCAGGAGGTCCACGCCGCCCGCGCGCCAGGAGGGGGCGGGGGCAGGGGCGGAGGCAGGGAGGGACGCCCCGGCGCGCGCCCGGCCCCAGGCTCCGCCCCCTTCCAGGCCCCGCACGCGCCCACTTAGGGGAGCCGCGGGCCGGGGGCCGCTGGGGGGAGGAGAGGCAGCGCCGCGCGCGCCGCCGCCAGCTGACGCGGTCCCCTGCGCGCGCGCCTCCCCTGGCCCCCGCCCCTCCCCGTCCCGGGGGCCCGGTGCGCGGCCCTGCTGACGTCAGCGGGCGGCTTGCGGTGCGGGGTGCGCAGAGCCGCTGGCGCACTCGCGCGCTGCGCTCGCCCCCTCCCCCGCCCGGGCTGTGGCGCGCGCACTCGCTTGCTCTCCCTTCCTTTTTTTCTCCCCTCCCTTCCCGCCTCTCTCCCTCTCTCTCTCTCTCTCTCTCTCTCTCCCTCTACCTCTCGAGCTCCCGCTGCCCGCGGCTCCCTCGCGCTCTCCCTCTATCTCCGGTAGCCTTCACCGAGCGATGCGAGCTTTGGGAGACAGCGACGCCGCCTCCCGTTAGAGACCTGCCCCCCGCCCCGGCCCGGCCCCCTGCCCAGCCCTGCTCTGCGCGCGGGGGTCGGCAAAGGCGCCGCGGACGCACCGTCGGCTGAGGACCCGCGATGCACATGCACTAGCAGCACCCCCTCACTCACTCCCTCCACACCCCGCGCCGCCGCCGCCTCCTCCTCCTCCTCCGGCAGCAGCGGCAGAAGGACCCACCCTGCCCCCCACCCCACCCTCCGCCGGCTCCGGCTGCGGCTCCTGCCTCAACTATTATTTTATTTATTTTGGGTCGTGCACAAGCCTCAGTGCCTGCAGCCCGCGCCTCCTCGGACCGCGGGCGCCTCCTCCCTTGGCCCCGGAGCCCCAGACCCCGGCCACCTTCGTCTCGACACCCCTAGAGCCCGCCAGCTGCCGCGAGCCTCCGCGCTGGAATCTTGTTAGCGGCTGTCTTTTTGGGGGGTTCTGGTTTCCCGACATTTTTGTTTTCGGCCAAGGGAAGGATATCGTGGTTTTTTTCCCCTTTGAGCCCAGGCTCTGCTCTCTGGGGGGGGTGGGGGGCGCGCCGAGCCGGGGAGCCGTGCCAGCCGAGTCGTGCGGGCTGTGGCAGGGAAGGGGCCACCATGGGATGTACTCTGAGCGCAGAGGAGAGAGCCGCCCTCGAGCGGAGCAAGGCGATTGAGAAAAACCTCAAAGAGGATGGCATCAGCGCCGCCAAAGACGTGAAATTACTCCTGCTGGGTAAGGACCGGGGCTGCCACCCCCATCTCCCGACCCCGGCCACTCCGCACCCACCTCCACCTGCTCTCCCACCCTATTCGTGCGCCTGGGAAGACCTGGTCCCCGATTTGGCACCACTGTGTGCCTAGGATCGTCCACCCTCTCGCCTGCCTTATCCCCATGCCCCCCCCCCACTTCCCCTAAGCTGACACTCACCAGTTTTTCCCCCTGTCTGTCCCAACAGGGGCTGGAGAATCAGGAAAAAGCACCATTGTGAAGCAGATGAAGTAAGTCCCTGTGGTCTTGGGATTTGTACTTTTATTAATAATTTTTTGTCATTTGTATTACCTTGCTCATTCTACATTGCTCTCCAGGCCTGGTTTCTGATTCGCACATACATACACACACACACACACACACACACACACCCCTACCTGGATTTGACTCCCCTCCCCCCCGCCCTACGTTGGTTCTGGGTCCTCCACCCCAACTCCCAGGTGGGTGGGTTTTTTTTTTTTTTTTTTTTGCCGGGGGGGGGGGGGGGAATGGAGCGCCTGTAGTTGTATGAATGACAGTGTCCGCCATATTGATCAGAACATCACACTATTGGCATGATTATGATCATTACTCTTCTTGGGTGTATCACTACCTTCATTTCTATCTCTGTCTCTGTTTCATTCTGTACTTCTCTCTCCTCCTCCCTCCACCCGCCCCCCCCTCCATTTCCACGTCCTTAATCTCACTTGCCCCTGCTCTTCTACTGGGGCAGTGATTTTGAACTTGACTAAAAGATGGAGGGGACCCAGCCCTAGGCTGGGGTGGAGGATCAAGTGTCTGCTGTTCAGGGATTTGGTGCTGAATTGGAGGTTGTGGTTTCTCACCCCCCCCCCGCCCCCCCCAAAAGGACTAGGGTTAGGAAGGGGTTTGTGGTAGGGAAGGGGTATGTGGTAGGGAAGGAGATGGGTTTCCAAGCAGATGTGACTGGCACAGCTGTATCCAAGGCAGAGGTGGAAGAGGGATGCTGGTTGAGGCTGAATGCCAGTCCCTTACTTCCCCTCCCGGCCCCCTGCCCACCCCCCCCCCCAGCGTTGGCTCTTCTGATAGGGGCAGTTTTCCTTCACTCAGTGGCCTTTATCAATGTATTCATTTACACTCTGCATAGGCCATTTTCCTTGTAATGTACCCACAATGCGGATTTCAGGCCCCACTTGGCCGCCCCCTTCTGCCTAAGATATCAGTTTCCCCTCCTAATTAACTGGGGGTGGATTTGAGTGATGGTTGAAAATTTAAACAAAATGGGATATTCCTTCCCTTCCACACTTTCTCAGTAAGGAGCCTCGCCCCTCCTTCCCACTCTCAGGCTTGCTTCTTGCCCCATCCACTCGGCGATTCCTGGTGAGCCCACAGGAAGCTTTGCTTGGGAGGGGGTGGCCTGCGGGGAAGGGGTGTGCGCCCTCACGGCCTCCTGGCCCTGCTGCTTCCGTTGGGCTGTCAGTTCGGGACTGAGGAGTTCGTTAAGACCGTTTAGCGAAGGATTCCACGTCGCTTTGCTGTGACACCTTCGTGCACACACAGCTCCTAATTAGGGGTTGCTGTGCAGTAAACAAAAATGATTATTTTTCAACTTGACAGAATAGCTGAAGTAATTGCATCCTGTAGGAAAACAATGGAAAATAAAAACCCCTTTCGCGGAAAGGTGGGTGGGAGACGAAGCATGCTTGCGGTTTCAGAACCAAGATGCAAAAAATCTTGCATGTGTAACAGGCATGACAAGCGGGTTCTAGGCGGCGCCATGATGGTAGGGAGTAGCGACTCAGAGACAATTTCCCCACGTCTGCCTGACATATTCTTATTTTCGTTCGAGAGCTCCCTGGGGCTTTCTTTGCAGAGGCCCCCTCGGCTCGCCGCACCCCTCTGAGCCACGGGTAATTTGGCCTGGGGCTTCTCTGGAGCTTGTGCAGCCCAAATGGATGGGGAGGCGGGGCCTGGGGAATTGCTCTTTGCAACAAGGTGCATGTTGCATCTTCCTGGAGCCCTTGCAGGTCGGTAAATGCGAGCAGCGCCACCCCTCTCTCCCAGAGGGGGATGTTTCAAAACTTAAGAAGTCTGTAATCTGCAGTGGTGGCCTCAAAACCGGGTAGAAGCCCCAGCCACCGGGGCTGGGTGAGGTTTCAGGCGTTGCGAGTGGTGGACAGCGCCCAGCTGAGGCCGGAAAAGTCGATGGGGCTCTGCTCGGTGGCGCTCGGCTAGGCTCGGTGCGGACTGGGCGCGGGGCTCGGAGGGATTCGGCAGTGTTCGGAACGGAGTCGGGGCTCCGGCGGAGAGAACCGAGCCGCTTCGGAGGGGGCCGGAGGCATTCGGAAAGGCTCGGGGAAGGGGGTGGGGGTAGTCAGCAAATTAACTTTCCATCCAGCAAGACAACTCCTTACCTGCTTTTTTTCCCCCGAATGTGTCCCATAAATTAGGTTGATTTAATAAGAAGTTTAAAAATACATACCGAGTCCCCCAAAGGGTACGTCGCCTTTTTTATTCAAAGAGAGCTGAGTTCTCTGAGGAAATAGGTGTGCCATTTTAGAATGAAAATTCCTAATTATATACTGGGGCAGGAAATCTTAAATGAAGGCTGCATGTAAGCTTTTCCGGGGAAAGTCTTATGTGTCTTATGTTTAGTTACACTGAGGAGGGGGAAAAAGTCAAGCCTTTGATGTTTGAGATGGTTAAATCAGATATCAGCATTTCTTCTCTTTCCCCTGTACCCCCTACTCCCCACTTGTCTTACTCCCACAGGACATATTTTTGGAGAAAAATGTCAGACAAAACTGAGATTTTATAAGTAAAACTATTAATTTTTTTTAAAAATACACCAACTCTTTAGGAAATAGGCTAGGTTTGTTCAAAAGGTCAGTGTAAAAGATTTCTGGCCGTGTAAATTTTGCTGCAAGGGACCCTGCCATCCTGTCCTCCTGAAGCATTCATGAATGGTAGCTTTTTCTGTGAGCCCTCCAGCTTGGCTCGAAATAAATCAGATCAGGGCCTTGTGCCAAGCTGGATGCAGGACATGTTTTATTAACCACAAAATGTGGGATTGGTGTCACTGTATCCTAGTGACAAATTCTTTTGAGTCCTCCCTTGCAGAGATGATTTTCCCAATCGCCACTTGACTGAGAGTTACTTGAGTCAGGAGACCTGTACTGTGGGTGGGGTGAGGCCCAAAAATCTGGGTGACATTTGCAGAAAGCACTTCTGGACTTCCCTGTGTAGTGGGATTGGTGACCAAGCTATCAGGCCATATGTATGAATTAATTTAGATGCTGTTTTATTTCACCTGGATAATGAAATTAGAGTTCTGCATGGGTGATTGCCCTGTGAGAATTTGATGATTTCCTAATGGGGTCTGGGGTTTAATAGCTCCTGTTGGATTGAGAGAAAGAATATTGATATTCAGATTTCTCCAGATCCTTTTAAATCAGCATTTCCAGAAGAGCAAAGAGCCATTCCTTTGAGCCTGTATTCTCAACTGTGTGTTGTGACGTACTGATTGGAAGGAATAGGCTTCCATATATAAATAGTAAGTGAAGTTATATGACAAAGGACTGAATAGTAGATGCTGCTCAGAACAAAGTATTAACACCCACTTCAGGCTAAGAACGTTGCAGGGAGACTGACCTTTGAAATTCTTTCGCTTGATGCATGTTATAGTGGGAAACCTCCATCCATTTAAGAGGTGCCACAGATTAAACCATCATTTTCAAAGCCCGATCCTTAATGCTTGATTAAAAGTTTCTTTTGAACATAGCTTGCTGGGGTGTTTTTGTTTTGTTTTGTTTTGTTTTCCTTTGTATAGGTGATCATGAGTTAGCCTTTGGGAGCTCTGTGTCAGACAACATTTCAGTACTGAGAAATAAACAACGATCATTGACACAGCACAAACAAAATTTTATACACACCATGAGTAATCAGTGACCTTTTTCAATACATGGTATTTACATAATTCTGCTCATTAGGAGGCCGGGACCTCACCTACGATATGGCCTCATCATTTTTGCAATCCGTGGGACACTTTATTCAGACTAATCAAAAATTTAAAAGGAGGTATTAATTTTATTTAATTACCAAAACACTTACAAAGAGCTCTCCTGAAGAATCATATTTTATGAAGTGTGGAAGGAACAGAAATATCATTTTAAGGGACTTCCCACTTTGTGCCGTGACAACTGTTAGGGCTACGTACCTGATGAAAACAAAAAAACGAAAGAACTCGTGGAGTTGCTGTAGGTACCACAGTTCACCCTCATTTGAGGTGTTGAGTTGTCTGTGATGTCACACTCAGGCTGTCTGCTTCTGGAGCAGTAAGTGGATTTTAGGAAGACAGAGAGTTGAAAGGTGGCACTGAGGCGTGGCCAGCAACCTGCTGGCTTTATATATAAATGGACACAGTAAAATGGGGTACTTGGGGTGTGTGCTTTTTCCCAAAATGCTTGCTCGGTGCCACTGTAAAATAAATGGCAGGATTTTCCAGGTGAAGATGTCCTTTCTCATACAAATATCCCAGCCCATACAGCAGGTTCTGATTCTGAGGACAGACCCCATCCTGCTGGGGCAGGGGGTCTTCAGTCGTCACCTGCCACCAAAGGCTGGAGGTGTCCTCCCACCAGCTGACCCTGCCTTTGTAACTTGGGTGTCTCTGCCTTTGTAGCTTACGTTCACAGCAAGTCCGTGTTCCGTGTTCATCCCGCACGCTGCCATGCAGCACCTGTATTAAGTGGCAGTCATGTGTGGAAGGGAATGACCACGTGCAGCCATTACTCTATAAAGGGCAGCTGTCTAAAAGGGCGTTTCCTGCACATCCCCGAAGGGTCCCACATGGTCCTACGTGGAGGCAGCACTCTGGAGAGCTACTCTTCTTAGAGCAGCTCTTCTTCCTACTTGTTAGTTCTGGAGTCCTCTCTTTGGCTGCTTTGCCCTTCCCCCTTCCTCCTATCTCCATGTTTATTCAAATGGATGCACCTTGCTCTCTGGAGACCCCGTGAGCGCAAACAGAATGTCAGATCAAGTAGCAGACGAGTTCTCCTTTGCTGATGGATGGTGCTTTCTCCCTGCTTACTGTTCACTGAGCTGTAAATACCAACAGACCTTCCTGCCAGAAGAGTAGTAAACGGTCCACCTGATCTCAGGAATCAGCCGCAGAACTCCTGAACCCCAGTTACCTGTTGGACTCTGAAGTAGAACATGTCTGCTTGTCGAAAGGGTTGCTCCTGACTAGATTAAATGCATGAGGCTTCATTCTGGATCGACATGGTTCTCACAGATTCCGGAGTTGCTGTTCTCTCGGTGTGGGACTAGGTTAGATGCGCAATGCTCAGAGTCAGAGTACGGTCTTGTTTCTCTAGCACTTGGAACTCCCCAGATAGTGGCGTGCTCCTCAGAGTGCCACATCTGCTAAAGATAGGACAGGTCACTCGTGTTCTTCAGTGACTCACAGTACCCTATCTCTGTTCACACTGGAGATTCAATATGAGCAGAATACGGTCCTGGTTTTCTGACATGTGGTCAGTCCATCTGGATGCAAGGACTTGATTTCCTGTCTCCCAGGGTGTCTTCAGGCTCTCATTTCTTATGAAGCTAGACAGACCATTATCACAAGAGCCACATCGTGATCTGAAAGGCAATAGGCAAGCTGGGAAAAGGATGATTTCAAAATGAGAAAACATTTTGGAAAAGGTTACCCCCAGACTTGATACTGGCAAAGAAGAACTTTTGATGTTGACAAAAAACACCTCTGTGTGTGTCTGTACACATACTACATGAATTTAAGAACAGCGGGCACTATGGATAGGGCACTTTACCTTATGGACTGCATCACTGTAAACAGCTTAACGGTGCTCAGATGATCTCCATTCTAAGAATTTCTTTAAATTTGCATCACATTCTTATATTATCCTGTGCTTCTTGCTCATACACAATACTGGCTAGAAAAGAAACCATCTAACACATCCGGCATTAGCATAGGGGATAGGAGAGGAAGGAGCAGTGGCCTGTTACTGGTTCGAGCAAATAACTGGTTTCGTTTTTTAGAGAAGCCGTTTAGCATGCTTCTCTAAAACTGACAGGTGATTAGGAGCACGGACTCCGTAACCAGGCTACCTGGCTTCAAATCTTTGCTCTGCCACTAACTTGGTGTGTGACCTTAAACAAGTTGCTTAACTTTTTGTACTTCAGTTTCTTTGCCTGTAAAATGGGGCTGATAATAAAAATACCTAATAGAGTTGTTGGGAGCAGTAAATAATGTAGTGTATGAAATGCCCATATAACAGTGTTATAAAAATCATTATACAAATGTCAGCTCTAGTTTTTATTCCTTTGACTGATTAGTGGGTGTTCCTTTCCCATATGGAGTTCTCTTCTGAAGTATGTGGGCCTTACCTTCCTTGAGAGCCAGAAGGGGAGTGCTGCGGTTCATGCTCATGGCTTCTTCCCCTTGCCTGCTCTGCACGCCGTTATATAACACACTGTGTTGTCATAACTGATGTGACATTTTTGATGGTGCAGCTGCTTCAGCCCATGAGGCTGGAGTGATATTACAAAGAGTGGGAAAGAGCACTGGACTTGGAGTCAAGACAAGTGGCTCTCCCCCTGCCTCTCTGAGGGGGGGAATAGCTGCCCCCAGCTAGTTCCCTGTTCTGACCAGTCCGTGAAATTGGGAACTTTGATGAGAGGTTCTAAACATAAAAGCATCAATTACAGTTCCATCCTGCAGGGGTCGGGGGTACCTGTGAAAGCTCTTTGAAGGCCAAGAGAATTGCTGAATAGCAACCTCAACCACAAAGCTTTGTCAGCCAAGAAAGTCCTAGTCCTGAGAGGCATTTTGAGGAAACCACCTCTAACCAAACTTTTCATGCAGATGTGGTTCTCAAACCAAAGAGGAGGATCTGAAAGTATCCTGTTAGTAAAAAAAAAGATGTTTCTGGGAGGAGAGCCCCAGTGACATGTTAGAGGGAGTGGTTTGTCTGTGGCTTCCAGGATTCTTAGAAATGGAGACAGCCTGGCTCTACCAGGGATGGCTGCAGGTAAAGGAACTTGCCTGGGGTCAGGTCCCTCAGATCCAGGGACTAGGAGATTTGCAGATCGGTAAAAGGGGAGGATAAGGAGAACTGTGTTTTAAATTTTGACTCATTTCTCTAATTTGACTTTGGACAGGTCATTTAGACCCTGTGGGCCTCAGTTTGTTCATCTCTTAAATAGAACGTGGGCTTTCACCACAGAATTTCTCAGGCCTCTTTCAGGTTTCTAGCTCTAAGATCCAGTAAATGCAAAGAGAAACCTAGAAGCCTGAAATGCAAGGGGGAATAGTGGGAGTATTTACCGCCCACAGCTTTTATCTGCTGAGCCATCTTTAGTTCTAATTTTCTTTACAGAGAAGAGGAAAAACATTGTGCTTTTCATAGCACAAAAAAAATTAAAGTAAAATAAAATCCTCCAAGGCTAATAGTCAGTGCCCTGAATTTGTCCCCCTACTCACTTAATTTCTCAACCAAGAAGGAAGAAAGAGAAAGGGAATAGCATGTCAGGATAGTACATGGCTAAGAACTTACCCTGGATTCTCTGTCTACATCATAGCCAACTGAGAGGTTTTCTATGGAAAATTGTTACTTTTTAGGGACAGCTTCCTTGTGCCATAAAATCAACCCTGGGTCACCTGCCTCCAGGATCTCAGAGCACTAACTATATATTGTCAATTAATTATGTATGTAATAGATCTGTCTTCTTTGCTGGCCTCAGTGCCCCTTCCTTACCACAGCTCCCTAAAGCAGGGATGGTGATTTATTTTTGCTCATAATACAGCCCTGAGCCCAATGTCTGACACACAGGAGGTGCTTCATAAATGCTTGATAAGTGAAGAGAAGAGAAAGAAATGAGGTTCACAATGAACTCAAACTCACTTGTACATAAGCCAGAATAATAAATAATATTGGAAGACTTTGATGATCATAGCATTCATAATTTTCAATGCAATCCATTATCCTCTCTTTTTTTTCCCCTCACATCAACCTATGAGGAAAAATAGCCATCAACTCCCAGCTTACAGATGAAGGAGTGAGGCTCAGAATTTGGGTGGCTTGCTCAAAGCCGCACAGCTTTGTAAGTGACAGTGATGTATTTAGACCATGATGTGGTTACTTCCAAAGCCCATGTCCTTTCCGTTCTAACCCTATGGGGTTCTTTCTAGACCACCACCAGTGTGGGCAGGCTAGAGCTGGCAGATGGGACCCAGTACCCATCAGCAGCTTTGGCTGAAGATAGGGGCTGAGAGAATAGCAGGTATTTGATTGGTGCTGAGTTCCTTTTGGAAATGGAGGTGGTGGCCGTCCTCACATTTGACACTGATTCTGACACCAGCTTGTTCCCCAGCCACCATCTGGACAGCTCCTGAAATCATTTGCTGGTGCTGCCTCGGAAGTGTGGGCTCTTTGTGGGTGGCAGGAGAGAGAAGCTACCACTGAAGACTTTGGCTTTGGTAGAAGCAGGTGGTTCGGAGGAGACTTGGGAAAGACAAAATAGTGTATATACAGCCTTTCAACCATCCATCCATCCATCTATCCTTCAGTCAATCTGTCTTTCCATCCATAAGTATTTACTGAGCATCTACTGATTCACTGGACATGTACAGGGTGTCATGGAAGTAGAGAGGAAGGTCTAGGTCCCTGCCCTTCAGGAACTTAGCCCAAAGGGAGTGACATGTAAAAGATGATTATACTTCAGATCAGGAAGCCCATGAGGATGAAGGGCACCATCTCTAGGCAGGAAGTTCAGGGAGAAGGTGGCCTATGGACTGAGTCTTAAAAATGGAAGGTAGCTAGCCAGGTGGAAAAAAGGAATGCCAGGCAGAGGGACCAACATGTGAAAAAAGCTCTAAGATATGTCAGCACATGGAGCAGGATGGGAGTGTAAAATAACTCAGTTTGATTAGAGCATAGCCTCTAAGAGGACTGTCAGAGATGAAGGAGGTAAGAGGAAACCGAGATAGACCATGAAGCTTCTTGTCGATGTGCTAAGGACTTCAGATTTTATTCTAAGTACAATAAGATGCCACCAGGAGGGTTTTTTATTTGTTTGTTTTGTTTTGTTTTTTACTGAAGTGCAATTGACAACATTATATTACGTCCAGAGGTTCAATGTAGTGACTTGATATTTGCATAAATTGCAAGATGATCACCACAGTAAGCCCAGTTAACATCCATCACCACACATAGTTACAGATTTTTTTTTCTTGTGATGAGAACTTTCGAGACCCATAAGGGTCTAAGGAAATGGGTGGCAGGGTCATTTCTTGCACTTGAAAAGGATCACATATGTGGACTAGAGAGAGAGTCATGCCCAGAGGTTAAAAGACCAGGCAGAAAGTTATTTTTGTGATCCAGGTGGGAAAAGTTTAAAAAGTAACTTGAAGCAGTGGAATGGGAAGAGGAAACAGACTAGAGATACTGGGGGAATGGGAAAATTGAACTTATTTGATAATCAGGTGGAAGTGCATTGGGGAGGAATTTCATTTTATTTATTTATTTTTAAAATTGTATTTACTTATTTAATAGAGAGTGAGCAAGCACAAACGGTGGGGAGGAGTGGGGGAGAAGGAGAAGCAGACTCCCCACTGAGCAGAAAGCCCAATGTGGGATTTGATCCCAGGACCATGAGATCATGACCCAAGCCAAAGGCAGACGCCTAACCAACTGAGCCACCCAGGCATCCTGAGGAATTTCATTTTAAAGGATATAGACAAGGGGGAGCCTGGTTGGCTCAGTCAGAAAAGATGTGACTCTTGATCTCAGGGTTGTGAGTTTGAGCCCCACACTGGGTGAAGTGATTACTTAGAAAATAAAATAAAATCTTTAAAAATAAATAAAGAATACAGATACAAATGAGTTCAGGATTCCTAGTTGGGCTACTGGTGGGGTGGTAGTGCCATTTCCTGAGATGAGCAATGCAAGAGGGAGAGGGAAGGCCTGCAGAGAAAAATGATGACTGACTTTGTTCATGGTGGTGATTCTTGTGGATCATCTAAGTGGAGATCCCTGGCAGGCTGTCAGATATGTGGGGTAGGACGTAGGACACACCTGGGGAGAAGGGTCCGTGTGGGATTTTGTGCTACTGTGAGCAGTGGGAGCCACGAAAGTTCATCACCTCACCAGGCTAAGCGAAAAGGCAGAAGATGCAGCCCCCACAATACACATGCGCCCCAGCTCCAGGATGTGATAGTCATTTGGGAAGAGGAGCCTGTGAGGGAAACCAAGAAGGTGATGAGCTAAAGGACAGAAAGAAAACTGAAGTGGAGCAGCAGCATGTAAGCCAAGGAAGGAAGGAATTTCCAGAAGGAGGAGGCTGAATCAGATACTGCAGTAGTCAAATAGGCTGAAGCCTGACAGGTACCCAGCGGATCTGGGAAATTGTTGGTGAACTTGGCAAGAGCAGTCCCAGTGGAGTGGCAGGAGGAAAGCCAGATTGCAGTGGGCATTAAGTAAGTGGGACTGAGCATGTGGTGGCCATGAATGGAGACCCCCAGAAAAGAAAATGGGTTCTCGAAGGAGAGGGACAAAAGAAGGGAGAGAGGGAATAAGGTTGAGCAGGGGCTTTATTTTAATAGTTTGTTTGGTTAACATGGTGGGACCTGGTTCTGTTGAGAAGCAGGAAGGAAAGGGCCCATGTGGAGGGAGATGTTGAAGGTATAGGAAAGAAGTAGTAGAAGGAGCAGAGGATGGTTGGGCAAGCTGGTATTGACACGAATTTGTGTCATCTTCCCTGAGACTGCCAGAGGGCAGTGAGGCTAGTGAGTGCATGGAGAAATATTTGGAAGGGGGCATGATGGGGACAAGATGTTGAGGGGGTTCCTGCCTTCCCTATTATTATTGCTGAAGTGAGAAGAATTGAAAAAGCAATTGTGCTCCTTTACCGGGACACCAAAGCCTGGTAGTCTTTCTTTATTCAAACCTTTCATTTATTCATTTACCCAGTATATATCTAGCACCTGTTATGTGTTGGGCACCATTCTGGGTGCTTAGAGATTCAGTGGTGAACAAGTCAGGTGCCAGGGGACTCAGGCAATAACTTCATAAACAAATAGTCAGGCATTGTAATTGCAGACTGTGAAAATTTTTCTGGAGTCACACCTTTGAGTAAGACCTTATGCTGATCACCGAGGGATTCAATTCCTACCCTCAAGAGAGTTGAGTCAGTTGAAGGAGACAAATTGGTGCCATGAAGGCCCAGAAGAGGCAACGGTGGAGTCTGATTTGGACAACAGCTTAGGATCACACGTGCCTCAAGACAGCTAGGTGGAGAGATGAGAGTTCAGTGGATACCCATTGTTTTACCTTTTCCAGGCTGTTCCAGTGAGGCTGCCAGTCACTGCCCCCCTGCCACTGGAAGATAAGAAGTGGGTGTGTGACCCAGGCCTTGCCATTCACAAAATCACATTTTCCTGGCCATAGTGACTGGGGGATGGGATAAGACTCAGTCTAGGCCAGTCAGAGTCCTTCTTTGGAATTTGAGCTTCTTTAAGCTCTTCTTCTGGGATCCCAGCAAGATCCTCCCTGGGTTGGAATGATGAAAGCCTGGAGCTGTCCGGGGCCTTGTTTCCACGTCTCCTTTACTCTGTGAGGAGGAAGCTTGCTTATCATGGGAGAGACTGAGGTGTGAGGGAGGGAATGAAGAGAAGGCAGAATAAGACGAAGGAAGCCAGAAAGACATCTAATCTCTGAAGCTGGCTCTGTGAACCAGTAAATCCCTTTTTTTACGTAAACTAATTTCAGGTGGAATTGTTCCCTTGTCATCCAGGAAGAAGAAACAGTGTGAGCTAAGCCCAGAAGGAGGACTCAGACATGCAGGGCGCCATCAGGGAGCACTGGGCAATCATGTGACCAAAGGGCTTGTTGGGAATTTGAGGAACGGTGGTTAGAAAGGAAGAGCGAAGCTAGATTGTGGGGTTCCCAGACTGCCTTGCTAAGGTGCATATACTTAGAACATAGAGTAGTGTGCACTACCATCCATGGTAAGGTAGTAGGGTGCCAAGTCAGCAGAGCTTGAAGAGGAAGACCAGTAGAGATGCTGAAAAGCAGAGGGAGATTTTTGTAGTCTGAACTGGGAAATTGGAAGGAACCACAATGAGGAACTGGGTGGGGAAGAGATTGAGGGAGGCAGAATGGGTGAGACCTGGTGTCTAGTTGAGCATGGGGAGAAGAAAGGAGATCAGACAAGTTCTCCCGGTTTTGAACCTGGATGTTAGAGTTTAGTGATGCCATCAAGTCAGGAGGCGTAGGACCAGGGAGTGGGGTAGTAGACAGAAGAGGGCAAGTCAAAGCACAAGGGCGAATTTTGGGTCCTTCCAGGATGACTTTTGTATTATGCTCACATCATTCAGTGGTTGTGTTAGGAAGGCATTCTGGCATTTAGAAGAGAGGTCAGGGCTGGCAGGAGGATTGGGCCCAGCTGTCCTGCGTGGTGAGGCCGTGAGAGGGGGTGTAGCTCCCCTGCAGATGGAGAGGAGAAGCCCCCCCCCACCCCGATGTGGAGGGAAGCAGGGACATCTGCCTTAGGTAGGCTCATAAGTAGCTCCCCCTGGGAAAAGAGGCTGGGAGTCAGAGGAGCAGGAGCAGTACCCTGCTGAGAACTCCAGGGAGGGAATGTGCTTCCGGAAGTTCTGTGTGGCTGCAGGGCTCTATTCCATGGCACTGCCAAGCTAGATAAGGACTGAGAAAGGGCCATTGTATTTGGTGACCATGGCTATTATTGGCCTTTGGAAGAGAAGTTTCAGATAGAAGCCATCCTCAAGATATTAGGGTGGCTAAGTCTGGGCTAGGAGTAAAGAAACCTGAGTGCTACCTCAGCTCTGTCCCTATTTAGCTTGGTGGCCCGAGGCAAGTTCCATACCTTCTCTAGGCCTTAGGAGCTTCCACCTACAAAATTAGGAAACCGAATCGAATGATCTGCACACTCCTGCTCAAGTCTTGAGGTCATAATTTAAATTTTGCTGTCCAGCAAAACAGATGTTTTTGTGGCAAAGGAATTCCCCACCTTCTCCCTTGGCCACCCCCAACTGAGATAATAAATTATAACAAAATTAAGCTTTCAGAAGTCTAGTGCTAATTGAGAAAGAAAACTGGGACATCAGCTCAGGGAATTGTGGACACCAGCGCGTGTGCATCCACGTGTCCTCTCCACAGAGCGTGTGGAGCCCTGTGATGTAGGACTTTGTCTCCGCATGCTATCACAGTTTACAGGAGCAGGATTCTGTGCTCCTCTTGCTTGGGGAGGAGTGCTGATGATGATTCTGGAGTGCAAACACAAAACAACTTTGGGGGTCCTCTCTCTCTGAATTCACTGGCTAGGAGAAAGAAGGCTTATGAACCTGAGCTAGCTGTGTGGGGGAGCTCCAGCCAGGGTGGGCGGAAGAAGAGCCAGAGAGACCCATGCCTCAGGAGAGAAACAAGCCTGAGGTCACTAGAAGTCAAGGGCAGAGGAGGTGGCAGTTCTGTCTCTCAGGCACTCTGTGGCCCTGTCGATGCAGAACTTTGGGGAAGGGATGATAGAATGACATCTGTTCTGACCTGGATGTTAGAATGGCATCTGGTCTTACTACCCTTTTTTTTTTTCCCGTGTGCAAAAAGGTCTGTTGTTTTTTAATCCTTTCCTAAAAGTTTCAATTACACAAAATTTCCTGTTCCCTTCAATGGGTCCTGTTTGTTCACTCTGAATCCTAGTGGAAGACCAATCATGTGTTCATTCTAAGTTTATAGGAACGGAGCTCTTAATAAGACTGACAGCTTCTCTACCCTCAAGGATCTTACAGTTTTAGAGAAGGGAGATAGACAAGTACATGAATGAGTAAGGTCATTTCATACAGTGACATGTTCTAAAGAGGAAGTAAGATTTAAACAGAAGAGAGTGGTTGGCAGAAATAAGGGATAAGGAAGCGGGTTAAGAAAGATCTGAGGTGAGGAAGGGGTGCCTGGGAGGCTCAGTCGGTTAAGTGTCTGCCTCTTGATTTCAGCTCAGGTCATGATCTCCAGGTTGTGAGATCAAGCCCCGTGTCGGGCTCCTAGCCCAACTGCTTAAGGTTCTCTCTCTCCCTGTCCCTCCACTCCTTTCACCCTCCCCTGTGCACATGTGTGCGTACTCTCTCTCTCTATCTCTCTCTCACCTAAAAAAAGAAGAAAAAAAGATCCCTGAAGCAGAAAGAAGGCTAGGGAAGCTGGACCTTAGGAAAGGAAAAGTGACACAAAATGGGATTAAAGAGGCCTGGTGGCCATGCAGAGAGAGGTATTTGGGTTTCATGCTGAATGCCATGGGTGGTTGAAATACAGGACAACTTGACCTGACTCGTGTATCAAAAAGATCCCTCTACACTCTGAAAAAGGCAAATCCATAGGAACAGAAATCACTTCACTGGTTTCTACGGTTGGTGGGAAAGAAATTGACTACAAAGGGGCATGAGGCAACTTTCAGAGTTGATAGAAATAATCTGTCTCTTCATTGTATGGTGGTCTCTCAACCCTGTATGTTTAACAAACCTCATCAAACCATACCTTTAAAGGGTGAATTTACTGTAATTAAATTATAATTCAGTAAATCTGACTTGTAAAAAGTACATCATTTAATCAAAAAAGAAAAAAAGAAGAAAGAGAATTGCAGTAAGCCTTAACAAAATTCCTTTGGCTGCCAAGTGGAGGATGGAGGGAGTGCACAAGCCTTGTATGCCTGACGCAGTGCCCTCACCGCTGGTCTTAGAGTTGAGCTATATTATGTGCTTCTCCCGGTGGCTATCTTAGGGCAGTTTATTGATATGTGTTCCCAGTTTCTCCGTTTACTTAGCTCTCCTTTACAACTGACTTGAGAGCTCAACAGGGGTAGAAGCCATCTGCTTTCTTCATGTGGATCCATGGTAGATACTGTTACATATTACTGTCCTTACATCTGCATGGTGCTTGAGAGCTTACGTTCACTGTCACCTTTGGGCCTTAACAACAGTCCTGTCAGACCATATAATCAGTGCCTGTATCCCCATTTTAAAGACCAAGAAACTGAGGGGAAAAGAAGTAGCAGTATCAGAGAAGCATGCATCTTGGAGATCTTAGCTTTGCCATTTGTAGACTATCAGTGTGATTTGGGGAGCATTATTTAGTCTCTTGGAACTTGAATTTCTTAATCATGAGAAGGATGAATAGGAAACACGTTACAGACACAATGTGAGGATTAAATGAAGTTAACAGAGCTAAAAGCACTTAGCACATAGTTGAAATTCACTGTTACTATCAGAAAAAAGAGATCTATTCAGGGTGATATGGTCTGTACCAGTGATGGAGCTAGATCCCAGTTCTTCTACTCCAGGTGTGTCTCTCCTTCCGTCGTATCACTCAGTGCATCCTTACCAGTTGGCAGCGTACTGGTACTGGGCTAATTGATTACTCTTCACCAACGCCAGTCAGATCCACCAACGCCATCATTGATTAATTCCACAAATACTTACTAAGCACTCACCATGTGCTCGACACTGTGTAGGATATGATGGTGAGCCAAGACGGGATCCATCTCTGCCCTTGAAAATGGAGATGCCCTTACAGTTAATAAGCATTATAGCCAGGTAAGAAGTGGAAAATGCTGAGGGAACACCTACATCAGTCTGGGGTGTTGGAAGACTTCCTGGAGGAGGTCACATTGAAAATATCTTTTTTTAAACAACAACAACAAAAGCGTTTTAATTGTGACATAAATTAGTATACGTCCAAAATGCTAATTTGTTTTAAAAAGCAAGCATTCATGTAACCATCACTAGGTTAAAAATAGGATGTTGCTAATGGCCAGGAAATTTCCTTAAATATCCCTTTTTGATCACAGCTCCCTCCTTTACTCCCTACCTCCTGACTTTTGTGGTGTTTCCTTATCCTTCTGTAGAGTTTACCACCCACATATGTATCCTGTACTCATATAGTTCAGTTTTTCCTGGTTGGAATGTAATTGGACTCATACTGTATGTCTTTCCTTCAGTATTGCATTTGTATTATTCATCCACATCGTGCATGGCTGTATGTCATTTATTTTCATTGCTATAAGTATTCTATAGCATTCTCTTCTGAATGTTTATCATTTTTCTGTGAATTATTTACAAATATTTATGTACATTGATGAATATGCTATATATTATTGACTTCACAGTACACATCATTATTTACCAGCTATGATTATACTCTGATGTATTTATCCATTCTACTGTTGATACGCCTTGGGGTTATTTTGAGTTTTGGGCAGTTACAAAGAATACTGCTAGGAACACCCATGTGGTCATAAGACACGTGCCTCTGTTGAAGTGGTCTTTGAAATGAAATTGCTGGGAATCTTCACCTATATTAGATAATGCCACATTGTTTTCCAAAGTGGTTATTCGATTTTGTACTGTGCTGGCAGACAGGATTCCTGTTATTCCAAATCCTTGCCAGTATTTTGTATTACCAGAATTTTACTTTTTTGCCAACTGTATAGGTGAACAGTAGTGTCTCACTATGCTTTTACTGTACGTATCCTTGTAAAACAGTACAGATTACTGATGAGATTGGTCATCTTTTTACATATATATTGGGCAGTTGATTTCCCCTTTTGTGAAGCACGTGTTCTTTTGTGACCTTGTAAATTAGGTTGTAATTTTATTATTAATCTGTAGGAGTTCTTTATATGTTCTGGAGACTAGTCCTTTTCCAGTTTATTCATTACAAATATTACCTCCCATTTGCTAGCTTGTTTTTTTGCTTTGTTAATGGTGAGCCATGATAAAAAGATGTTCTTATTTTTAATGTAGCCAGATTTTGCAGTCTTCCCCTTTTTGCTTATTGTTTCTTGTATCCTATTTAAGTAATCTTTCTTTCTCTTGGAGTGGTAAAAGCTACCCTCTTTTTTTTACCTTCTTAAAAAGCTTTGAAGCTTTTTTCCTTCCACATTTAGGTGTTTAATTCCCCTGTAATTCTTATATGTGGGGTAAGATGGTGGTCTAGTTTTCATTTTTTCCCTAAATGATACCTATTTGTGCCAGCATTGCTTATCCAAAAAGTCATTTTTTTTTCAGGCGCTGTTCTGTAGAACTACCTCTATTTTAAGTCATGTGTTTATATATGCAAGGACCTGTTTCTTGTCTCTTTAGACCATTCCGCTGGACTTGGTTCCTATATCAGTACCACACTGTCTTGATTACTACAGCTTTCTAACATGTCTTGATGTTTGGTTTAGCAAATCCCTCCTCTTGGTGATCTTCATGGGTGTTTTGGTCTTGGCCCGTTGTGTTTGCATGTAAATGTTAGACTCCGTTTATGACACTAATCTGTTTGGATACAATTGACATCTTCAGATTGGTCTTTAAATCTCAAGTTTTTCTGGTCCATGTAGGTTATCATAATTTGTCTTAAAAATATTTATAACGGGGTGCCTGGGTGGCTCAGTGGGTTAAGCCGCTGCCTTCGGCTCAGGTCATGATCTCAGGGTCCTGCGATCGAGTCCCGCATAGGGCTCTCTGCTCAGCAGGGGGCCTGCTTCCCTTCCTCTCTCTCTGCCTGCCTCTCTGCCTACTTGTGATCTCTCTCTGTCAAATAAATAAATAAAATCTTTTAAAAAAAATATTTATAGTGTTTCCCGTAGAGGTCTTATGTACTTTGATTTAGATTTATAGCTGAATACTTGCTATTTACAGTGGTCTTGTAACCACTTCTCTTTTTGAATTGCATTTTGTATCTGTTGGTGGTATATGGAAATAACGATAGATTTTTGTATATTGATTTTGTATTCATGAAACTTACTTTTCTATAAATTCAAATGGCTAATCTGTAGATTGTAAGGTCCAGAGAAGGAAGTGACCTGTCTAGGTTCCCATGGCTAGGTAGTAACAGAGCAAGAATGAGTGTGGTCCCATTTCTCCCACTTCTACCTCCCAACAACTGTTCAGGAAAGGTTGGGGTAAGCCATCAGGGAAGAGGAAAAAAACATTTACTGAGCAGCTATTATTTATGACGCTTAGTACACATCATCAGCTTAACTGTCACTGGAGGCTGATTTTCGGTTATCCCCATTTTACAGATGAAGGAAGATTCAGAGGTTATTCAAAAAATATGTTGAGGATCACACCTTGGTTCATCACTGAGAGGACTTTCCAAAGTTGGAGGAGTCCTATTTCTCTTTCATGCATATACCAGTCTGCACACCTTCTCATTCAAGTTTAGACACCCACAGAAGTCTTTGGGCCTCCTAACTTCAACCAGGCAATCTCCCAGGGCCCCCGCCCTGGCCAGATCTGGGGCTGCCTCTAAAAAAGCTGTACTGTCATCTTCAGACTCACAGGAGCCCGCTTATGATCAACTCCTGGGTGGAGTTCCTACTCAAAGTCCTGAGATCACTTTCACCCTGCCCTTCCTTCCTCCATCGTTCCCTCCCAGCTGAGAGAATCAGTTCACAACTTGTTGGGTTCTAGGAACCAAATTAGGACTGGCCCTGGGCATCTTGTTTCAGTCCTCACTTGGAAATATGGTTGGGGTTTTATGACCCTGCTTTGTTATACAGTGGACTAGAGAGAATTTATGGTTGTAGTTCTTCCTGGTACCCCTTCCCCCAGTCTCACTGATTGGCGGGAACTGCCTGCATGCAAAGAAGAGGTTTGCTGTTACTGGCTGTGCAAAGAAATTGTGAAATGCTCTGTTTGTGAACACAGCCCAGCAGTGCTCTATTCAGTGTGACAGCTTCCTACTCTGGAACACACGGCCCTTCACAGGCTGACTGTAAATTATGCAACCCCGGAGTTAAACAATGAGGACCAATGGGGGAAAGGAAGGGGCAAGCTGTGTATTTCGGTCTAGACCTACAGCGGTAGAGCGCACACTTCAGCTACTTGGCGATCGGATGGGAGGAAGGTCTTTAGCAACCGAGAAAAGCCAGGAAGTCCTGTCACAGGCCTACTTGTGAGAGTGGGTTTTAACTTTTTTTTCAAAATGTAAATGTTCTTTTCAAACTCTGTTTATCAATTCAGAGAGAGTTCTAGAGACTAGGAGGGACATTTACAAAAGAAAGTAGTCATATGGTGTTACCAAAAGTAATTGAATGCCGTACACAGTATTTAACCTTTGTTCTGATGGCCCCAAGTCATCATTTTTTTTCTTATTGCTTTGTGCTAAAAGTCAGCAGTGCCCCAAAGGGCAATTGATGTACAGACCATTTCCCACCCCCGGTCCCCCCTGCGCTGCCCCCATGGACTTGGAATGCAATTAACTCCACTTTGATATGCTTTCCATAATTGTCCTGTCTCTTCACTTGCTGTCATCTGTCATGTCTTGATGCTTTCTGTGTTCCTACCTCGAGCCTCATTTCCCTTTTCTGGTTCCACTCTGAATCTGGAAGGGCCTGGGAAACTACATGACTGGGTGTGTTGCAATAGTGTGTAGGGCAAGACTAAGTAAGATAGAAGCGAGGACGTCTTCTACAAGTAGGCCGCTTGCGCTTTGGTGCCCGGACCTTTCTGCACTTCTGCCTGTTAATGCTCCGGCATTAATTGTGTAAAAACAAATCGGCTGCTATGAAATGCTCTATAAATGTGTGTGAGGGTGACACGGTTGCTGGTGTTGTGCACTCTGCTGCTCAGAGTTCTCTGTTGTCCTTCATAGCTCTTGGCAGGGTTTCGAGTCACAGAAATTGATGGACAAGTAGCTTCCAGACAAGGGTGATGCACTGTCGTTTGTTACAGAAGATGCTGGGCTAACTTTAGCAAGAGGGAGGCTTGTGTGTAGGATCTCTGTGGCAGAAGTGTTCTGCTGGGCCCTTTCTGTACAATGACATGGGCACACATGGGGTCATGCTGTGTGATCATCAGGGACATCTCCAGGAGCTCTCCACGGCAGTGGGCACCACGGACATCCCCTCACCTGCACGAGAACTGCAAGGTCACCCAGCAAAGCCAGGCCAGACCCAATTGCTACTCTTTGGTCAAGACCTACACTAGCAATTCTTCCAGGGAAGAAAGAATGTGGATTTGGCCATTTTTAGATGTTCGTAGCCCTCATCCTGGAGTGTTTGGAACCCCTTGGTCAAAATGCTCTTCACCAATATTGTCCATTCATTTTTTTTCAGTCTGCAGACATGTACTGAGTGCCTACTGAGGAGAGAAGGGGAAGAGGGAACGTGTTACCATTTTTAACAGTGGTCTTCTAAGGCCACCCTGGGCACCATGAGCTGAAATTAGACCTGATGGAGAAAAGGGAGCTTGCCACATACAGTTGGGGAAGAGGAAATGAAGAAGCAAGGGCTCTGAATCCTGGCTGCGCCACCTTGTAGCTTTGTGACTTTGGGCAAGTGGGGGTGAGGACCATATGAAACAGAGTGGGAAGTATTTAGCCCCGTACTAGGAACATAATAATAACCATGTTTGTTATTGTTCACCAATTGGCAAATACTTGGTATGTGTTAAGACTAGCCTCTTCATCTAGGCTGTAAGCCTCCTGTGGAGGGAATCCCAATTCATAATCATTTCTACCCCATGAGCCAGTTAGGTCCGATGTGCACAGTGAATATTCAGGGTAAATTTACATAATAGGTTGAGGAGCCCATTTATACTCTTTTTAAAAAAATATTTTATTTATTTATTTGGCAGAGAGGCTGGCAGATGGACAGGGGAAGCAGGCACCCTGCTATAGAGAGAGCCCCATGCGGGGCTCAATCCTAGGACCCTGAGATCATGACCTGAGTCGAAGGCAGAGGCTTTAATCCACTGAGCCACCCAGGCACCCCCCATTTACGCTCCTGTGGGTTTTCCTGTAAATTGACTGTTGGGTGTAGAAGAAGTTTTTGCAATTCTCATGTGAAACTTCAGTATACATACATGGTGTGTATTATTGTATGTTTGGGTCCCCAGTGGGTTAAGAGTGAGCCTGCCACACCACAGCTCTTTATTGAGCACTTACTATATACAGGGAGAAGGAAGGGCTCTGCTGTCTGCACACCTATGGAGGGAGCTTCCTTCTGCGACTCCCCTGTCTCCCTTCTCCACAGCCTAGACCCATGCCTCTGTTCCCTTGTCTTACAGATCTTCAGTTTTCAACTCCTTCCAGCAGGTGCTGGGGCCAGATGTGAGCAGCAGAGGCGTTGGTGGCAGGGCCTTCCCTTCCTATACATGTACTGCTGAGGGCAATAACCTAAAGGAAGTATCTTGATCGAGGCAGTGCTCGCACAGGCTACACACCCATACAAATCTGTTGAGTGACACCTAAAATACATATGTCTTACTCTATTTATTGTTCTATGTATTACGTGTGCCATTTCTCAGTCCTTTAAAGGGTGGTCAAGGTATTTTTTGTGAAACCAAGGGCCTAGGAAATTAAGCATTGCCTCTCTGAATCTACCAGCCTTGGGAGAGTCTGATTCTGTGGGGAGCAGGGAGGAGTGCTCAAAAGAGGAGGGCAGCCCCCAGACACCCCAGTTTTCCCTGCTCAACTGCTAGCATCAGCCATCTGTGAACTTCCTTCATACCCAACCTGGGAATGAAGGACTGGGAGAAGATGCCCCAGCACCCACTTTAGATGCCCTGAACTTCCCAGCACCCAAGTTCATGGCCACAGCCCTCTCTGGCACAAACCCACCGGCCACCGCGGGGCCCAGGGATTCATGTCCTGCCTCTGCCACTTGTGGGCTAGGAATTAGCAAGTCCTTACCCTCTCTGAGCCTCGGAGGGGATGGGGAGGGAGTTAACCCCTGTAAGATGGTATTAAGACCTGCATTATTAGTCTCATGGTTGTCAGGAGTAGCAAATGAGATCATGGGTGTGAAGTCTCATAGGGATGGGAAATATAAACTGTCAGTTAAGTGCGCCCCCAGGCTCAGCGTAATTCCACCGTGTTTGAGAGCCCAGGTTTTGACGGCCAGTGTAATGCCCAGTGGTTAAGCGTGAAAGCTCTAGTAGCAGACTGCTTGGGTCCATTGGTCCTGGCCCTGCCACTTTACTGGCAGTATGACCTTAGCAAGCTGCTCACACTGATGATGCCTCAGTTTCCGTGGTTGTAAACTAGAGATATTGGCAGCACTTGCCCCACAGGGTTGTACTAAGGATTAGAAGAGTTAATCCAGGTAAAGAACTTTGCTCAGGGCTCAGTTACGCAGCTAATACTACCATGAGCAAAGATGTCTGCTAAGTGTCGAGAAGACATCTTTTTTGAGCAGAAACAGGGGTTAAAAAATTTTTCTTTAATGATCTCATTTCAATATAGCTGCTTCGTGCACTAGCTATATTTTCCATGACTTGGGACTTGAGATTGATTATTTGCTGTATTTGGTAAGTTTTTTTCCATCCTAAAAACCTTTAATCTTTCGAGTTTGCCTAGTAGATAAAGGCCCCCTGTGACATGTCCTTGCCTTCAGAGTTTTGCTGCGGCATCAACTGTGAGCTCTCTGATTTACAATTCAGCGAAAAAGTGACAGACTGGGTCTTCTTATTCAATTCAAGGTGATTGCTGCATAGTCATTTTTAACAGGACACCAGATTTAGCTAAATGCTTGCAGTGAGGTAGTGTGCACATCAAATTCAGGATAGTAGTTCTTCTACAGGCTGAGCCTCTGCAACTTCCTGTTATGGGCCTGGATTCTAAGAAGTCCTAGCCAGCTGACCTCCTGGCTTCAGGGCTGCCAGCCTGAAGGAGACCCTAGCATTAGAGTTGAGTGTTGACCCTTCATCCAGTTTTTGAAGGAGTCTTTATGAAGCCCTTGGCCGTATACTATAGGGAATGCAGAAAATAAGAAGGCCACATCTGTTGAAGGTCGGCCAGGTGTCGGGTGTTTTACATGCAGTAAGATGATTTGGTCATCAGACATTACACCATGAGGTAGGTGTTATGTCTCTCTTCTTACAGATGAGAAAATAAAATAAGGGTAGGTCTGTTGTCCAAGTTCACCATCGTGGGGTGTGGCCAGGATATGATTTCAAGAGCTTTCCTAGGACCCTGTGCTGCACTGTTCCAGGGTTCCAGGGTTAGTATTCCCACTGTGTTAATGTATTACGAATGAAAATCTTTTTTCGGAGCAGCTTAAAATCAAGTAGGAGAGATCAAAAGCATCAGTAGATAAACTGTAACACACAGTGAAGTCTAGTAAGGGGCAGAGAATGCACTGTGTATGTTCCCAGGACGGCAGGGCTGCTGATTCAGGTGGAGGCAGGGGAGGTGCCAAACAGCACATAATCTGAAATCAGTTCTCTTGTGCTTTGCACTGCGATTCAAATGTCCAGTGTGTGTTTCTGATATTCTAGGGAATGCCAAAAGCAGTTATGAGGCTGTGCCTAGCCCTACATGGACTAGACAGTCCTCTCAAATGGCCCACTGATGCTTCCCTCTTCTTTCCCTGACTGCTCTTTGTAGGAGATGGAAAATGCCCCCTCGCATTGAGTAAAGCTGTTCTCTCCCCAGGCTGGAGGCTCGCCTGGCTCACACTGTCCGGCGTCAGGAGGTGATTTTGTCTGAGCCTCACATGCCTTTCCTGGTAGGTGGGGATAGACCATCATCCAGCCTTTCGGTTCTTGCTGGGGTGTGAGTTGTAGGGAGGAAGTGGGACAGGAGGTACCAGGGAGGTACCAGTGACAGTGGAGAAAACAAAGACAGAGCATTCATGTTCTGCTGTGGTATGTTTGGCAAGAAAGATTTCCAGCATCAAATATTCACGTAAAATGTGAGATGGTGAGACCTGACAGTGAACTTGGGGCCCAACCCAGCCATCCACCATGCTAACTGGCTCCACAGGCACTGAGAAGGGCATTTTTTTCTGTTCCCATGAGAGCTGGGCCGCGACTTGCTGACGCCCTGCTGCCTGATTCCCTAGGACAGGCTCCAGGTTCCAACCACTCTGGCCCTGCCTGCCTCTCTGGCCTCTTCCCTCAACAGTCACCTTGCCTCCTTGTACACTTGAACTGCACTCATCCTCCTTCGGTTTCTGACACAAACCCTGTGTGCTCTTGCGTACACCTCCCGGCCTTGGTCCACATTGTGCCATATTCCTGGCACCCTTTCTACTAGCCTCCTCTGCCTGTCCAGAGCTACTCACTGTCCAGGCCTCAGCCCAGACACTACTTCACAGAAAACTCCTCTGAACCCACTGGCCACTGGGGTTCTCATCGCACAGTGCTCAGACCTACCCACTACTCCTTCTGTGATCTTTTCATTGTGGGTATACCTCCACACCTTCTTAAAAATATGAACGACACTACTTTGAGGAAATGTGCTCAGTTGGAACCATTCCTTGCCTCCTAGCCACCCCCAAGCCCCAAGCTACATTTCTGAGTTGACGCATTTCAGAGAGAGGCCACTGTACCCTAAAGACACCTTTTTTTTTGGAAATATATTTATGTTTTTATTTCACAACAGTCAAAATTTTGAAGTACTGTTTCAGTCCATATCACTTTGTATAAGCACGTTGGTCCTGCTCCCTCTCTTATCCAAATACACAGATATGAAATGTAGGAAATGTGCAATGTGCATCTTAGAAATAGCAGCATCCCCACTGGGGACCTTTTGAGACCTGAAGATTCAGCCCAAAATGGGCAGCCCATTCCTCCACTTCAGCACAGCTATGGTCCAAAAGCAAGTTACATCTTTCTGTTAAAATGTCAGAGATATTAAATTTCCTAATGTCTCAACTCAGTTGCTGGAGATGTTGATGAACTTAGGAAGCAGACTGGTACCCAACTATCATGACTTTTGGATCCCAGTAGGTCCTGGGTTGAAACCACCATACTGGGTTAAGGTCTGCTATGATTAACCCTGCCCTCTCTTGCAAGCCCCTAGCTTAGGGAGGAAGTTCCTGTGTGGCTGAGAAGTCAGCCAGACCTGGAAAGCTAAGGTGTCCCATAGAGTCTTCACTCTTGGTTATGTCCTCTCAAAACAAGTCTTCTCAGGAGTCCCCTCAGTGGGTCAGATCATCACGATTGTAACTGCCTTCCAGGAAGCCAGAGGTCTTTGAAGATTTCTCTTTTGTAGCAGATAATTAGAGATCTTTCCTTCTCCCACCCTATGCCCCATCCCCCAGGTAAAGGTACTAACACAGAGAGAGGAATTTTAACTTTTTCTAGGTCACACAGCAAACGAGAAGTCAAGACTTGAACCCACATCTCTTTGACCCTTGATGCAGGCCTTTATCCATTGCCATGCTCTACTTTTTATGTGGCTCTGTCATGACTTCCTCTGTTCTCTGGAAGAGTCCTAAAACCCCCAACCTACAAAATAGCCCCTGAGAGAGAAGTATGTGGAGATGTATGCTAAAGGTTCCAGAGCAGAGGGGAAACCTGCCTCGTGGCTCCCATCAGTATGAAAAGACCCTGATTGCTTTGGACTCTCCAAGATCTGAGGATCTAAATTTCTAGAACTAGAGAAGGTCCTCGTCAGCCAAAACTCCAGCAAAGCAGAGGAATATGGTCTCTCTGTCTGATACTGAGAAACAGTACTACTGGAATAGTAGCCACAGAAACCTGCCAAGAAGGGCAGGAGATGGCGGCACTCGCTGACGGAGCTCTTCCACACCTATTAGTTTTGTGAAACCTCCCCACAGCTCCTGGGACAGCTGTATGGGACAGATGTCTCTGGCCTCTTCTTGCAGGTAGAGAAACAAGTTGGAGACTGGGCACCTGGGGTGAGGACTCAGACCTCACAGCGTGCGAGTCTGTCACTGTGCCCACCTGCCTGCGAATATTCACCCCTACCTCCTCCGTGCACGCTTTCCTCCCCGCATGAACACGGCAGCTTGGAGGGTCCTTTCAGAAATCTTCCTTTTAAAAATCATTTACTGAGAGGCCCACTACAACCAGGTTCCATGACAAGGCCCAGGCTTCTGGAACAGAGGGGTCTTGGAGTTTCTCCTGCAAGTGTCCCAAACCTCCTGGAGGAGGTTAGGGCCTAAAACTAAGGTTCTTAATGTCCCTCGGGTCATAGACCTCTTTGGGAAACTGATGAAGCTATTAAGAGTCTCCTCAGAAAAATGTTCTTGCATTTTTGAATTTGAAGAAACAGTGCTTGTATACGGGGCTAACAGTCTCCCAAAGGCAGCACCCTGACCCGCCACGCCCTGCCTGGGGTGCTCCTGGATCATCGATAAAGAAACTCAGGACCAGACAATGAGGCCATGGCCTTGCTCTGTGAGAATAGTTGTTAATTCTCCAAAGGCAGTTGTTCGCAGCAAAGAGAGGATAGGAGCATGGGTGTGTCTCTGTGGCCGTTGTCATCTTTTGAGCAAAGCTGTACCTGTGTCAGCATCCTGTAGAGTCTGATTTGTCATCTCAGGGTCGGGGAGGAGGCCAAAGCAGAGAGAAGGGTGACCAGCACCAGTGCCAGCAATGGCGGTCAGCGAGATGGAGCTGTGGGACCCAAGCACTCTGCTTCTGTGGGGGCGATGGCCAGAGGCCAGATGGGATGTGGGGGAGACTTAGGAAAGGAGCTGGGAGTCAACCACCAAAGTTTTGCAATGGGATTTCACAGGGTTTCTAAGAGCTCAACTTTGAGATGAACAGGAGGTTTAGAAAGCCTTTATAAGGTCTTCCTCAGTGCTGCTGACAGCTAAGAGTGGCGTGCCCCGGAGAGTCTATGATTATCTCACAGGAGAGATCTTTATGGGAGCCCTATTCAGAGCAGAGCATGTCAGTGGGAGGGAGGAAGGGAGCAGCAACGTGCTCACAGCTTTGCAGGGCAAGTGAGGCCGCCTCCTTGGTTTGCAACGTGCCTTGCAGTCCGTTTCATTCGCTCTGCAACAGACCCACAAGAGTAGCAGAGAACTCCCCCACACCCCAGAAATTGCAGGACACAAAGGTTGTCATAGCAGGAGGTGGTGGACTCCCTGTGTAAGAGGGGACCCGGGGTTTACCCCTCTCCAGCCAGGGTGATGTGACAGTCTTGGTTAGAATGTACCCCCAAAACCTGGAGCCCTAGGATTCCCTGGATTGGTGGCATTCCCCCCCAACCCCCAAAAAAAGGATCAGAGCTGTTCCCTCATCGAGAGCTTCTCCTTCTCACGTGTGCTCCCAGGTGCAGGGAATTGCAGTCAGCCCCTCTGAAGACTTGAGGTGCACCCTGGAGCCTGGAAGCCTGACCTTCCAGCTCAGGTGGAAATGCAGGAAGGGAGTGAGCGAGGATAAACCCAGGACACCGATCCCGGGAGAGCATGCGGGCCAGCCCCTTCATTTGACACATGGGAAGGCAGTGTGACATCGCTTCGTTGCTAGATTTAGGAGAACTGCTGATGAGGGCGATTATAGTAGCTAACATATTTTGAGTGCTTGCTGGATGCCAAGCACAGTGAATTGGTATCCTCTTACGCATTCTCTGTGAGCTGAGCGTCATAGCATGGTCGAGTGTCCGTGGCATGCACAAAGGCCCTGCACAGAACACGCGCCCTGGAACCCCAGCCCCCAGATCTAGTACCTTCTGGGTGGGTAGTAGCTGCATTAGTTTCCCATTTCTGCTGTTCCACGTTGTTACGGCCTAAAACAATACACATTTATTATCTTAGAGTTCTGTAGATCAGAGGTCTGGTACAGCTCTCGCCAGACTAAAATCAATGTGTTGATAGGTTTCATGCCTTTCTGGAATCACTAGGGGAGAATCCGTTTCCTGCTCTCTCGAATTGCTATTAGAATTCAGTTCCTGGTGTTTAAAGGAGTTCCCTTTTTCTTCCTGGGTGTAAGCTGAGGGCTGTTCCCAGTTTCTGGAGGCTTCCACCTTCTGTGGCTTGTAGCCTCTTCCCTCCATGGTCAGAGCCTGCAGGGGTGAGGGGAGTCCTCCTCCACGGCATCTCTCCGTCCCTCTTCTGTCGCTGCATCTCTCTCTGACCCAGTTGGGAAAGGATTCATGCGATTAGACTGGGCCTACCTGGATAATCCAAGATAATCTCCTCCTCTCAATGTCCCTAACCTTAATGACATCTGCAAAGCCCCTTTGGCCAGTAAAGTTGCGGAGGGATTAGGGTGGGGGCATCCTTGCGAGGCCATCCATTATTCTCCTATCATAGTGACTGAGGGAAGTATTGCTGAACTTCTCAGTTTTGTTAAGTGAGGAAGATGATGCTTCCTGTCCCTGGGCTATGAGCCCTGAACCTAAAGCCTAGCCCAGTAGGTCCTGGCCGGCGCGGTAAATGTTTACTCAGTGTTAACTGTGGGAATTATTATCAAACCTGTTCCATGGTTGAGGAAACTGAGACTAAGAGACATTACGTAACTTGCCTAAAGGAATAACATTCAAAACCCCATGAGAGAAAGAGGACATTCATCTCTTTATCCCCGTGGCACCTAATACAGTGCCTACCTAGGAAAGATGCTCAGAGTATGTGGAGTAAATGGCCGAGATCTGGAAAGAGGAAATGACCTGTCTGAGCAGCATTAGACTCAGAGTGTCAGAGAAAGAGAGAGTCTCTTAGAGGTCAACAGCCCAAGCCCCTCATTTTGCAGCTGGAAATCAGCTTGGTGGAGAGGAATCCTGCCTCTGGTGACCAGTGTGGGAGAGCCCCAGAATGTAGACTGTCCCTCCCTGGTCGGTACGTCTCTACAGCACAATGAATTCTCTTCTGGGGAGGTTTCTAGACCCTGCAGTACTGGCCAAGCCAGAGGCAGTCCAGCAGGATAGAGGAGTTGACTCTGGCCCTGGCCCCTGGCACAGCCTCGGAGAGAAGAACTAACACAGAAGAGAAAGCCCCCACCCTCTTCTCTTAGAGGTGGCCTTTGGCAAGACCTCACTGTAGCTTGTCCCTCAGGCTTCTGTAGATTTCTAGCAGCAGCTCCCTCGTAGAAGAGCAGTCAGAAGCCTGATGCCCTCTCATGCCTGCGGTCATGCTCCCCTGCTTCGACCCAAGCTGCGTGGCTGGCAATAGCAAGGCACCTGAGTAGGGCCGACCCATTTCACTTACAGCATTACGGGACCAAAGGCCATGTGGTTCCTTGGGACTCAGTTGCCTCATTTGTAACCCATCTGGACATCTCCACATTGCCAAGTGACCGCCTTGTATTTCAGGCCCCTTTCAGAGGGCTGATTTGAGAATGTTCGCATCAACCTCAGGGACAGAGATGTACTGTTGTCCCCAGGGCTCCCTGGCTCTGCTTAGACTGAACACAGCTTAGCAGCCAATGAGATCTTTCTGGACAGCTGGTAGTGTCCCCTATCTCCATGAGAGCCAGCTAAGGCGGGACGGAGTGGAGCCCAGTGTCTGTGGTCCCTGAGGCTGTGCCAGGCTGCCCCTGACACGAGGCCGCCACAGGGAAAGCCATTATATCTCTGTGGAGCCGAATGGGGCATTTTCCATGTCGCGTGGGAATTAGGGCCTCATTGCTATGTCTGGTTGTGTGAGGAGAGTTGAGCAAAGTCTGAATGGTTCCTTTCTCAGGAATGTCCAGTGTCACAATGACGGGGTACCAGGTGACTTATGGGAGGAACAGAAGATGCAGCGGGGGGCAGGTACCGTGCAAGTGGGACGAACATGTGCTCCTCCTGTATGCCTGCCCAGGGCCTGGCACTTCTGTATATTGCCTGCCTTGACGGACACCAGTCCCGCGAGGCAGGTAGAATTTTTTTCCCCCAGTTTTGCAGAGGAGGAAATGGAGGCTGGGTAGCAGTGATTCTCCCTGGTCACCCAAAGGGCACTTGTAGGAATTATTTGGGCTCTCCCTAATTGAATCTGAGCTTCATTCAGCTGTCAGGTGAGCCTGCAGGAGTGTGCATTCTGTGCAGATCTGGTGGGGCTGGAGCCTTCTTGCCTTCCTTCTGCTGGGACAGGGGGTTCATTCTAGCAGAGAGAGCATGGGTAAAACAGTGGTGGAATGATGGCGGCCCCACCCATCAGTAAGACCGTCAGTGCTTACTGAGTGTCTGTTGTATGTGCTGTTCCAGGCATGGGCCATACAGCTGTGAAGGAGAGTCCAAGTCCCTGCCCAAGGGTGCAGCCATTCCAGTCTCAGGAGGTCACACAAACACTAATAATAGATGACAGGAACTGAATGCTGTGAAGAAAACAAGAGAGGAATATGGGATAGAGGAGAGCTGGGGAGCAGCTTTAGCTAAGTGGTCAGTGGGTATGGGGGGCTTCCTTATAGAATGAGATCTGAGCTTAGACCCAGTCATGAGAAGGGTTAGGAAAGAACTTCCCAAACTGGAGGAACAGCAGTAACACAAATTTAGAGTCAGTGGTGAGCTCGTGATGACCAGGCACATGAAGGCTAACAGAGTGGCTGAAGCCAAGTGGGGGGCTTGAGGGTGGGGTGGTTCCGGAGCTATAGGCGGGGCCTAGGGGCCTTTAGGGACCTCAAGAAAGTGTGTTGAGAAGCCCCTGGAGGGAGTGAATTAGGATTCCCTGGATTGGTGGCATCTGATTTCTACTTTGACGGCTCACTCTGGCTCTGGAGGACATATCTGGAGGGCCATAGAAGAGCAAGAGGGAGCAAGGAGATAGGGAGAAGGCCTCCAAGTCCTCCAGGTGGGTGAGAGATGGGGGCAACTGGGGGACCTGGGTTCTGGTCTTGGAGGTGAGAAGTTACTGGAATCGGGCAGTATTTGGGGCATGAGCAGGACGGTGGTGGTGGTGGTGTGGCCAGCCTTGGTGGTGGTGGTGATGTGCCCAGCCTGAGGTAGAAGGGAAGCCCTTACTTATACCATGCCAGTGTCTGTGGTGTCCTTTGCCCACCAGGGCTGCTTTCAGGCTACCAGTCCGACCGGGACAGTGAACGATGCAGCTAGCTCTTGCGAATTTGGGTGAGCCAGCTCCAGCACACTGCTGATTCAGCTGCAGAGGGTGGGGGGTCACCACCCACAAGAGGAACCCCCATCATTCTAAGGGGCCTGGTTCTGAGCAGCTCAGTGGGAGTGCTGACACCCGGGGAGTGAGGCGGGACAGGGACAAACATGGTTCTCTTCTGGCCACATTCTTGTCCAGATGCATGTGGGACGTCTTTTTCCTAAGCCCTGGGCATGTGCATGCTTCATCTCATTAAATGCTAATCCTTCCGATACCAAAGCTTTTGGTGGTTTCTTCTCCACTGACGGAAGAGTAAGGTGAAGATAAAAGGGCTAATTAACTGAACCGAGGTTGGACAGCCAGTAGATGGCAAAGCTGAGTTTGAACTCAGTTGAACTTGATATCACCCCCAAGAGCCTAAGCATTGCACACACTGCCCCCTCCCCAACCGCCACCCAGAAACTGTGCCATCCTCAGCTCTACCCTACATTTCTTAGGATTTTAAAAGTGAGTCTTGAGAAAGTTCGGGAACAACTTTCAGAACAGAGGTTGCAGTACAGTTGCCTCAACATCACATGCCCCACCCTCAGATATTTTGTGTGGGGTATGGGGGTGGGTTGATGAAGGGGAACTATTCTAATTTGTTTAATTTTGTTTTATTGGCCTCTATTGCATTTTTTAAAAGAACAAAGAAAGAGCCATCATTGTAGATGAGTGTGCATTCTCTGGCCACCATCTCAGACTCCTCTGTCCCCTGTGTCACCACCTGCCTGCTGGACACACATGCGGCCCAGCAAGATTGATGGGAAGGTCCCATCCTGGAGTTGGCTTGATCTGGTGACCCTGAGCATGGCTCTGGAGCTAGTGGCGCTTTCCAGAGCCAGAGGAGGAGTCCCAGCTACCTCTGTCAGGACAGGTTCATGTATTCCCAGTGCCCCCAGAGAGGAAGGTTCCCCTAGGCCTAATCTGGGCCCAGCCAGGCTGGACTAGGATAGGTAGAGCCCACCTGGAGGGACAGCAGGGCTCCCCAGACATTATGGATTTTGTACCTCTTTTAGTACAAAACCTTTGGGTCTGTATCCTAAATATATGTAATTATATTATGTATATTAAAATGCCTAAGGACAAATAGAAAAATTATCATAACTAGAAAGGTTCACCTTTCTTTTAAGCCCCTGTGGATCATGGCGGCATGCTCTATCTGGTTCCACCTCTGTCCTCAAGCCAGGCCTGCTGGCCTAGAGCTAGTGCCATGGGAAGAGCCCAGGGTGGCGGGGGGGGGGGGGTCCTCTGAGTCCCAGGGCTGCTCATTAGTTTGCCATGTGCTGTGCAGTGAGCATGTCCTCGCCTCACTGCCTCAGGTCAACACACACACGTCACCTTCGTAGGGCTTTTCCAACCAGCTGCCCTGTGTCAACTAGTATCCCACGCCACTATTTGTCACCCCTTCCCTTTCCCTGTCTTTTATTTCCTAAAAATGCCTACTGTACTCTGACATGTTTTTATACATTTTTTGCTCATTATCTGTCTTTCCCCACGTGTGTGAACGCAAGGATCAGCTGTTGCTCTCTGCTGTGTGCCTGGCATGTAGAAGGAACTCAATAAATATTTGTTGATTGAATGAATTACCTCCTCTCTATATAACCTAACGCTGCTTAGTGAACCTTTGTGATGGAGGAGAAACAGAAACTGACTTGAAGGCTCAGAAGGAGGAGGGTAGAGGGTAGAGGGAGAGTCATTTTAAGGGGCGTCTGCTTTGTTGGAAGACACTACACTTGTCTTACCTATCGTCTGGGGATGGAAACTATGAGTAATGGGGTCTCTGCTGATTACCAGGCCCTGTTCTAGGAGGGGGTAGACAGACAAAAAGAAAGACTTTAACTTTCGCCATAACCGAGGTAAGTTTATTATCTCAGTTTTACAAAATAAAAGCAAACAACAAACAAACACTGGAGGCCCAGCAAGTCCAACGTACCTAACTCCGCCGTGCCTCCAGCCCTGGTGGGTACACGGCAGCCCGCAGGGAGTATCTGTGCAGTGACAGAAAGCCCAGCTACTACCCTGAGCAAGTTCCTCAGGCCCTTCGACTGGGTCAGCCGCATGGAAGGGGAGTGTATGCACAGGGAGGCCAAGGGCAGCCGCTGGAGCAGCCCACTGCAGGCCCAGAGTTTCTGGGACATCTGGCCTTTGAGTCTAAAAACCCACGTGAGAGTCAGACCATAAAGGAAACTCCTCTTATCTATCTTACTGTGAAAATGATGCTTCTGATTATTTAGCTACTTACACGGCATAATTCTTTTAAAACTTCATGAGGGCTGCCGCTCGGCTTTGACCTTGTGTGTGGTATGCTCCTGGTGTGAGTTCCGTACACCAGGAGTCATCCAGCCCAGCGGGCGAAGGCTACAGTGGGGCCTGGTGTGGGGCCCCTCGTCCCTGTGTAAACACGGCTTGTCCAGGGGAAACGGGATGTTCACTTCCAAGCCCGAGCCATCTGTTGTTTCAGACCTGGATGGTGGCTGCACCTGGGCGAATGGGGCCTTCAGCAAACAGTGCTTTGCCCGGCCTCCTGATAAGGGCTTGCCTCTCAAGCAGATTTTATAGCTCTGCCCTTCATCCCCAGTCAGAGAGTGGGTGGGGAGAGGATGAACTAGCCCCAAAGCTGTTGGTATAACCTTTATGGTTTGTTTTATATAAACCAGAAGTCCAGTGTGGTATGTGAAATGGACCGCAAAGACTCAGTCCACAAGACTTTGATGTCGGGAGAGCCGAGGGCCTTTCGGAAGGGACCTCTTTTCAGGTTAATGCCAGTGACGGAGTTTCCCATCACCTCTCGAAGGGGGGAGTGATGGCGCTTCACCGGCTCTCGGATGCGGGTTCTTTCCTCTGTGTGTCTCTGTTTGCCTCTTCCTGGAAACCATGTCTGTGCGTGTTCAGAGTCATACAGTGGTTGACAACTGGAAGGGCTCTTAGATTCCATCTAGCCCACACATTTCACAGACGGAAAACTGAGGCCCCCACCCTGCTGTGATGTGTTGTCTACAGCTTCCCAGTCCAGTGCTGTGTAGTTGGTGCCTGGGTGTCTGTCTCTGCTGGGAAAGAGCTGAGGCTTTGTTCACTCTTCCCCTCTGGTTAACCTCCATCCCATGGCTATATCCTAGGCCAGGACTCAAAGACACAGCAAGAGGCAAGGAGACTGAGGATGTCCAAGTCCAAAGGAGGATGCCGCCATTCCTTTGGCAGTTTGGCTTACTCTGTCTCTGACGGACTTGGTCAGTCCCTATTCAAACCCAGCCCGACCACGTCCCAACTCTCTGAAGCCTAGCATGGCTGGCTTGGCGAGAATAGACTCGCTCCACCCACCTGTTCAAATCTCTAACCAAATATCACCTCTTCCAGGAGGCTTTCTTTCAAAATGACACCCTGCCTTTTTTTTTTTTTTATGGTTTTTATTTATTTGATAGAGAGCACAAGTAGGCAAAGCAGCAGGCAGAAGAAGGAGAGGGAGAAGTAGGCTCTGCACTGAACAGAAAGCCTGATGTGGGGCTCAATCCCAGGACCCTGGGATCATGACCTGAGCTGAAGGCAGCTGCTTAATGACTGAGCCACCCAAGTGCCCTGACACCCTGCCATTTAAAATAGCACCCCTCAGGTCACCTGTGGCTCAGTCAGTTAACCATCTGACTCTTGGTTTCGAGCCCTCAGTGGGCTCTGGATTCAGCATGGAGTCTGCTACAGATTCTCTCTACCTCTCACCCTCTCTCTCAAATAAATAAAATCTTTAAAAAAAAAAAAAATAGCACCCTCATCACTTCCTGTGCCCTTACTCTGCTTAACTCTTCACTAACCATGACCTCTCATGTATTTATTTGTTCATGTCTGCTCCCCTTTCCAGAACAGACATTCCCTGTGGGCCAAGGCCACAGAATGTCAGGTCTGCTCTGTTCACAGCTGTATCCCCAGAACCTAGACGAGTACCTGGCATGTTCTGTGTGCTTACTACATATTTGTTGAATGAATAAAAGGAGGAATGATGGGGAGTTGCGGGGGAATGGAGGAACTGGGTACAATGCAAAGGTACTGGGAGGAATTAGGCAGTTCTGGGGAAGACCAAGAGCTATGGAATGGGCGAGAAGGGCATGTGTGGATTGGGGGCCTCTGCAGGATGTGGGGTACCTGGAGGTACTTTCAGACCAGCGGGTAGCAGTGGGAAGGAGAGGCAGTGATAGGATAGGATTGGAGAGATGGTAGTATTAGGGGGAACAATGGGGAGGGACTGGATCAAGGAAAGAGTAAATATCCTCCTGGTTTCTGACCCATTTACATAAATCTGAACAGACTGTGATTCTTTCAAAACTCACTAAGCTTGATACCAGGCACTGGCATCTGAAGACAAGGGTTTTTTGTTTTTGTTTTTGTTTTTAAGACCTTATTTATTTATTTGACAGAGAGATCACAAGTAGGCAGAGGGGCCGGCAGAGAGAGATGGGGAAGCAGGTTCCCCACTGAGCAGAGCCCAGTGCAGGGCTAGATCCCAGGAACCTTGAGACCATGACCTGAGCTGAGGGCAGAGGCTTAACCCACTGAGCCACCCAGGCACCCCTCAAGTCAAGGGGTTTTGATTCCCCGGTGGCCCAACTTGCTTTCCCTATGGGCCTCTGGTCCTTTGAGGCCCAATACCCTCCCCCAGAGCAGAGCAGGGCCCTCAGCAAGGTGAACCTGGTCCCGGGAGGCACGTGTGTCTCTGTTACAGTCACCCCATGCTGCCTATGCTGGGTGGCCGATCATAGTGTGAGAGAGACTATGGGAGCTAGAGAGTCCCCCAGGCCATGTAGTCCATCTGTTGCAGAAGGGTAAGTGAGGACCGATGCCCAGAGTGGGTAAAGGACCTATCTAAGGGCATGCAGCAAGACAGTGGCAGAGCCCAGATTGGAACTGCTTTTTTTTTTTTTTTAATTCTTACTTTACCACTGTTTCTCTTTGACGTTTCCTTCCTCTTACAGCCCGCCCTACAAACAAACAAAAGCCTTCACAAGGCCCTCCAATGCCTGCTTTAATATGATTGACACATCCCTGTTAAACCTTTTAACTCTGAGGTAGTTACTGGAGAAATGCATACATAGTCAGAAATGTGCCCAGTGAGACAAATGTTCCAGTCTAAAGCAAGGAGTTCCAGTGAGTCAAGTGTTTCCCAGGTTCTTAGCCCTTGGAATTCTGATTGCATGAACTTTTTTTTAAGACTTATTTATTTATTTTAGAGAAAGAGAGAACACACATAGTCGGGAGGGGCCGGAGAGAGAGGGAGAGAGAAACTTTAGCAGACCCTGTGCTGAGCATGGAGCCTGATGCAAGGCTGGATCTCACCATCCTGAGATCAAGACCTGAGCTGAAAACAAGAGTCTCACACTAATGAGGCATCCTTGATTGCGTGAGCTTTTAACATGTGTTCTGTACCTCCCCACCAAATAGTTGTACAGCATGGAAGTCTAGAAAATGCTGCCAATTAAACCCCTGTCTTGGAGAAATACAGTTGTCGTTAGCATATTAAAGGCTCTGAGAAGTTCTGTAGTTCAAAAAACTCTCAGCAGCTCTTTTTGTATTAATTCAGCATTCCCCATACTTGTTTGACCTCAGAACTCTCTGCATGAAAAACTGTCGGCCTCTCAGGCCTGGTCTCCTCCAGCCACAGACCAACTCCATCACTCACTCAAGTGAGTACCCAGTTTTTCTATTTTATACACTCCTGGGTTTCTTTGCTTGCTTTTTTTTTTTTTTTCTTTAATAGTAAAATATGTTGGGGGAAACTGAAAGTCCTCCTCAAAGGGGATGGAGGTAGAGTTTCCCCAGCTAGCCTTTTGCTTCTTACTAGAAGGATGAAAGAAAGACGGCTTCATGAGGACATCTCTTCTTTCTATCTTAGATTCTGTTTTTATTGTCTTGAGACAGGGCATAGGCTCTTTGCATTTTTTGAGTATAGCAAAACAGCGTCTTCCTCACAAACGGCTTTCAAGACCAGCCGTCAGGAAGGTGCATCAGTGACGCTCACATGGCGTGGAAGGGAGAGTGTCATTGCGGTTAACTGGGTTTGAATCCTGCCATATCCAGCGGGTGATACTCAGCTCGGCTATAGTCTTAGTTCCTTCTCCTGTTAAGTGGAGTGCTCACGGTATCTGCCCAAGACTGGTTTAGGATGACGCGAGATCCGTGTTTTGATCCATTTAGAATGGTGTGCGGGGCAGCGGCAATATTCACCCAGCACTTGCCTTTAATGTTATCATCGCTAGAATGAGAGCCCTAAGTAGGCAGCAGCTGTTTTCTTCACTCCTGTACCCCCAGTGTTTAGAACAGGGGCTGGCACATAGTAGATGCTTAGTAAAGATGTGTCAAATGAGTGAGAAAATGAATGGATGATCTTCTCTGTATGGACAGCAAAGCACATTTCGGAGACTCGGATTCCAGCAGAGCAGGCACCAGGTTAAAAATGAGCCGCTTTCTGCAGGGCAAGGTTTTGGCTTCCTTTGCCCTGTCTTCTCTGCGCATAAATGGGGAGCCAGCACCCAAGATGATGCAAGTCACGGTGTAGAACTCAGAAGCAGAGTGCGAGGCAATTTCCTGGAAGGTGACAGTGTCATCTGAATGCTTCGGGCCTCGAGGTTTCCGAGCCTTGTGGATTTCTATTCCTGGTTATCACGTGTAGGTCTGTATTTGCCCCAGCCGGAGAGTTGCCAGCATGAGAACGCTTTACCTTTGCAGTGTCACAGGAGAGAGGCCACCTCTGCAGCTGCTTTCCAGAAGGAGAAGTGGCCCTTGCTATCAAAGCAGGACCAATAGCTCTTTGGCCACCTTGGCATTCTTGCCCCCCCACCCAGGCTCCACATTCCTTCCTCTGGGGTTTGAACCACAAAATGGCATGTGAACTGTAGGCCTGCCAATGTTGATTTTGTTTTCTCTTGAGGAAACAAAACCAAGGCACTATACCAAAATAAGCAGCCAAGATGCTGTGCTGACCCCGCTCTGCCGGGAAGCCGTGATATTGATTTGCCCTTGGCCTCTCTTCGCCTCCGGTAACCTCAACCCTGCCTGGGGCACCTAAGCTAAGGGGTTGTTTCCACTTCATTTCATGGCAGTGTGGTCTCATGCTGTTTTATTCCTAAAGGAGCCAGGGTTTACCTAGACTTAGGTATTTTTAAGGACTGTGAGTGACCCAAACCCTCCCGGTCTCCGGTGACACCCCAGGGGGAATCTGTCCCACTCTCTCTGGCTGGAGAACCCAGTGGCAAACAGTCTAGGGAGTGACAAAGGTCTAAGCAAAACTTGTGTGACCCATCAGGCTCATGTCCTTGGCCCTCTGGCCCAGAATGTCCTTAGACTAGGGACACTTACGATTGGGGTAGGGTGCATATCAGACTGATCTCTAGAGCGGGGGCAGACAGAAATGCTTGAGTGCCGCAGTTGAACGCTATCTTTCAGGAAATGCAGCTGGAAAAAGAGGTTAGCCATGATTCAGCCAGGCCTGAGATTCCTCAACTCTCCCAAGGGGTTCAAACAGCCAGTTTGGAGAGATCTCACCAAAGGCAGAAGCCTGCGTGAGCCTGTGAACTATTTCAGAGCTGACTCAGCTTCTCTCAGTTCTGAACCTTCCATTTCCCCTAGCCTCTGGGTCATTTGCTTCTCATATCTGGAGAGTCTTGTCTGAGAGCATCAGAGTTCTTGAGGGCACGTGGTTCAGAATAGGACCAGCACCACCACACCCCAACACTTGTTCTAGTGACTGCAGTGGGTGTGTAGATGGCCTTTTCCAACTCAAAGATTCCCAAGCGAGCATGTTCTAACCCTAGGAATTGAAGAAACCAGTCTGCCTCTCTCCCTATGGTCAATGGTCTGGGTTTCACTCAGGGTGACAAGTGCATGGCCATGTACAGCTGCTCTGCACCTGGCCTGTGATGGTTCAGCCACCAGCTTCCCCTGCACATGTTATCCATATCGATCTTACCCCTGCTCCCCAGGGAGCTTAAACGTGGGACCAGGTGTTTGAGACCCACAGAGGACACGCATTCTCTGACCAAGCAGAGATGCTTAGCCGCAGCTCACAATGCTCTTAGGGTATGGCTGGAGACAGGGTAAAGGGTATCAGGTTTGTGCCATCTTGAGGGCTGACGATTGAGATGAATTATTTCTTCTAGGATATGAAATTCCAGGATTTCCCTGTGGTCGCATGTGCTATCGGGATGTTAACAAAAGGCTCAGTCCATGTAGCTCATCCAGAAACATTCTAAATGGATTTAGAATCAAAGAGAAGTCCAGAGTTAAAGAGAGCATGTATCCTACCTGGCCCTTTCACAAAGGAGGAAGCAGAGATGCCCACAGAGTCTACCGGGACACATGGCAGGTGAATGTCCAATGCTCTGGCAGCCGCTGCCATCAGTCATTTCCCCTCAACTCTCAGGGTGTGCCCTTAGAGGACACACCAATCTAAAACTTGTCTCCAAATGTAGTGCTCATGGTGGAACGATGGCTAAGAAAGAACCTTCCAGTTTACGGCCATACCACCCTGAACGCGCCCAATCTCGTCTGATCTCGGAAGCTAAGCAGGGTTGGGCCTGGTTAGTACCTGGATGGGAGAAAGAACCTTCCACTTGAATGGGACTTTGATGGAGATGTGCAGCAGGCCCGGCCTCTTCAGGCCTCCCTGACTGCTCTGCTATGTGGGCTACAGTCTCTGCATCCTTTTACCCTCTGGCCACGTCACTCACCTCTGTCCTGGGACTAAGAAAGCATAATCCCACCTTGCAGCTAGCCTGTGGGACCAAGATGAATGTGCATTAGTTCTGGCAGGAGGTAAGGTACTGATCTTCACCATTGGACCTGTGCACATCTCATGGCCATGTGTCAAACAGGAAGGGAAATGGATCTGCACTTTATGTACATGACTTGGGTAAGGCTTTGTCATTTGAAATCATCGCAGAGAGGGATCAGGACTCATCAGAGATGGAGAGTCTGAGTCATAGTGCATTCTGACATGGAGAAGCTAAGCATCGGTCTTAAGATAAAGACTTTGTCATCTGTCAGCCCAGGCTCCATTTGAGTCCAGGAAGTTGTGCTTGATTTGACGTCTTAGGTAAAGAGGAAACTTTGTTCTCCCATCATTGCTTCTCAGATCTTTCCTAAAGATGCTGAACTGGTTGACCTTTGCTGGAAAATCCATATTGCTCTCCTCTGAAGAGAAGAACTGAGTGGTAGGGGCATTTCTTGCAGTAGCTGATATTGGAAGACTCCAAACTTTTAGAACTGTTGGAGAGAAGGGAGCCTATGTTAAACTGTGCCTTTCCTGTCACACGTGCACACATGCACTCACATGGCAATCAGTTTGAATCTGTGGAATTAACTGTCAGAGGTAGACTGAAAGAGAGGAAGGGGAAGTAGAAGTACCATTCTTAGGGACCTTAGAGATTCCCAGATTAAGTTTCCAATAGGTCTGAACCTCACTGCTCCAGACCAGTGCTGTCAGTTTCATTGGCCAAGCTCAGAGAGATGAAATACCAGTCTTTGGCCATCCTGCAAACAAAACTCCTGACTCCCAGTCCAGTGCTCCATTTCATTACACCTTGTTACTTCTTCCCTGGAGTGATCTTTCCTGGCTGGTCAATGACTTAGCAGAGCAAACTGGCCTCCTGTCCTTATCATCAAACCAGCAGCTTTGTTCCCAATCTTCTATGATCATCAAATTCCTTATGACTTTGAATGACTTTTGTTTGTTTCACATGTTCAGACTCACCAATAGAGAATGAAGTTTTACCACCACTAAATATTTTTAGAGGCTGAGTACATTCCAGAAAGGGGAGTCAGAAATGCTTTCGCCAACGGCAGGCAGTGTCGGTGGACCGGAGGGGTTGGCACATTTGGATGTCTGTATTTAGTTCTACTACTAACTGCTGGGGGATCTTAGATAAGTTTATTTCACTTATCTGTTCCTCACATACCTCATCTGCAAGATGGGAATAATAATGGCAGCTAATGTATAAAGTCATGAGGACTGAGTGGGATGGAATGCTATCTATGAAGTGTCTAGCATGCTGGTGGCACTTAAAGTGTTCAGATATTTGCCATCGTCATCCTTAATGTCACCATCACCATCATTTTATTCTTCTCTCTCATTTTTGTTTAGTTTCTCTTACAGTTGTAGTTCTTACCAAGCAACACAAATAAACATGAAGAATCCAAGAACTAAAGAGTAATAACATTAGCCTAGTGGGGTCTGTGCAGTCATCCAACAGGTATTTATTTTAAGCACTTACTATGTGCAAGCTGTATTTTTGGGTGATAAGACAGATACGGTGTTACCTCCATGAATCCTACCCTCTTGGAAGGGACACCTGCCTCTAATGGGTCAACACCAGTGTGCAGATTGTCACAACGGGGGGTGCCCTGTGTCGGAGAGAGAAGAAATCGTGCATTCTGGTGGCCACTCCACTGTTCCAACCATAAGAAAGCAACGATCTCCCTGGAAATTAGTCTGTGTAAATTTAACTCTAGGGGGAAAAGCACAGCCGTTCCATTTCCAAACTGGAATTCTCCCCCCATGTGTTTTTGGGAAGCACAGATGCCTTGGCGTTCTCCCTCTAACAATAACAGAGATTGTTCACAATTATGAATGGTTTTGGTTGACTTCAGCTCCAACAAAACCATGAATCATTTCATAACTTCTGAAATTGCAAAGAAATAACAAACACTCTGGCTCCAGGGGGAAAAAAAATGGACAAGTTATGGAGCACAGAGTCATCTAAATTAAAACACGAACCCTTTCTTGTTTATTTAGCAGCTGTGCACTGCAAGACCAGCTGGCAGGGGATTAAAAAGTTCAGTATCTAGGTACCTGGGGGTACCAATTGTACAGTTGCATCTGTATAAGCCATAACTGGCTGTGATAGAACCTCCTTTTTCAAGTTTTCCCAAAGCTTTGAGCCCAAAGCATTATTTCATACATTTTACCACGTCCTAAGGAAGTGAGAGGGGCAGGAGGTGCATGGGTTGAGTCTCAGATGACAGAGGGTCCCCATCACACATACCCCCATGCACGTGCATAGGGGAGGACACTTTTTGGATCCTTCTGTATTTGGCCACAAGATGAGGGTTTTCAAGGGTGGGGCTGAGAGGGTCAGGCTTCCCTGATCTGTGACAGCCTCTGTAGGAGGTGCCAGCAGAGCCCAGGGTTTGAGACAGAGGTCGAGATGCAGGTTGGCAGCTCCTTCTCTTCCATCTTAATCTAGAAAGGTGCATTTCTTTTCCTTAAGAAAAAGGTGCATCCTGGCCAAAGACATACCTGAACATCCTTGCCCATGTCTGCGTTCAGAGGCACAGCTGGGCTTTAACGTCTCGGAACTTAGACCAGGTTGAGAGTAGGGGCAAATAGACGATAACAGCTCCATAGTGTCTGCCTTTGCCTTCCACCTTATGACATTCTTGTTAATGTTGGTAATGTCAGTGTAACTATAAAAATTGGTCGTAACGGTCCTTCTTTTGGGAAACAGGTTCCGGAGAGCCATCGTTGCCCTCAACTCTGCTTCTGCTCTTTGTTTGTCTCCACTGTGTGGTGCGTGGAACAAACAGACAGTGGTAGACTCAGACCCATTACTCTGGCATGCCTTTCTCTACACACATGTGTTTTCAATAACATGTTTGTTCACAATTAACATTTGTTTGTTGTAGATAAATTAGAATATAATGACTTAAAAATGGAAGAAAATAAATATCACCTGCTTTCCCACCACTCAGGGAAACATTTTGGTGTATCTATTTTCAGATTTCTCTCAAAGCATGTGCGTGTTTTTAAACAAAAATTAGTATCTAACTGATCACTTTGATTAGTATCAAACTGAACACTTTGATAACCATCCTTATACTTAGTATGGACTCTGGACATTTACACATATCAAACAAATGCAGTTGCCAATGACTTTGCATGCTGTGCAGACCTCTTGAAAGATCTTTTCCTTTTGGTTCTCTCTTCTTGCCTTTAGAGACAGAGACAACAGAAATTACACCTTACCATTGCATCACAGACTCACGTGATAAGCACCTCTGAAAGTTTTGTAGTGGCCTATCACAAATATGAGGCTGAGACCCTTCCCATGTGAATTGTAATTATGAGTACGCTCAGTGCCTCAGCCATGAGTCATGGCCAAGGTGAAGGCCAGCTCTGTAAAATGCACCATCAGCTACCATCACTATGGCTACCGTGGGAAATTGCCTTGATGCCACTCAGAAGCACTGAGTAGGTTGCCACAGCAAAGAAAATGTTTTAATAGAACTCTCATTAGTAATTAGATGCTTTAATAAAAAACAGCCAGGTCAGTGTCCCCTTCTCCAGTCTAGGCTTCCTGCAACTGGGGGAAAAAAAAAAAAAAACCCTCCAGGGATAGTGAAGGTCTTGGGGACATACCGGAACAGCCTAGTCACCCCCAGCCACTGAGTCCACCAGGACTGGTAAGACACTACCAAATAATATCTGTCCCCTTTTGGAGCCACTATCCAGAGGTAATGAGGTATCCTATTCTTCTGGCTTTAATGAAGAATTGCTTTAGCAGTAAGTTCTAGAGGTAGTTGTTGAATATTAATTATTCTAGGGGAAAAGTTAAGAATTTTTGTATTCAGAACAGACTGGCAAATATGGGAGCCCACTACATATAATCCAGGTGCCACACCCTTCTGAATGCCACTGCTTTCACTGAAGCCTTTGGCCATGGATCTCTTTCCCAAGGTGGATAAATGAAATTGCTATGTATTCATTAAAAGATGGAAACAGATAGCATACAGCATCTTGGGGGGAGGCAACTTGGTAGAGACTGTGGTGATGCCTCTGGAGGAGAAGGGTCTCAGGAACTGCCCCTGGGCCATTCAGAAGGGGAGTCCTGTCTCCACAAGGGTAGATCAAGCTTTCATTGTCCCCTAGGACTATAGAAGGTGACCCTGTGCTGGTCTGAAAAGTGAAGCAGGAGGCCTCATATAACAAATGCTGGGTTCAGGAAAGGGGCTCAGGCAGCCCCTGATGGCTGAGGAAGAGATGGGAGATGCATCTCAAAGTCTCCCCAGCATCCTCTGGGGAAGTGTCCACTCATCGGTGTCAGCTCAGTCTGTGCCAAGTGCAAGAGGGCTAAACGGCAGACATGGAGACCCTTTGTCTTATGAACACCATTCCCTTGCTGTCTCTCTAGTTATGTGAATCCGAATTTTGTTTCATTTATATACCCCAGACTCAAATTTAGTGGTGCCCAACACTGGTTGCCTTGCCTTCAGGTGTCTGGGGAAGAGGCAGATATGGACACTAGAGAAGCTTCACTCCCCAGGGTAATAGCAGTTTTCCGCTATTTCCCTAAAATGGCTTCTTTTTTTGTCCCATCAGTCATGGCTTTGTTTAATTCTTTCATTGGGTGGGGGTCCCAGATGTGTATACTTTTGAACATGTCAGTCAGATGGCATTTCTTCTATTGTCTTCGACTTTTATCTGAATCTCATATCAGAATCTAATTTTTCCCATTTCTGTAGACCTTTGCCAGTTCCTCCATGAAATTCTATGCAACATGCTAAGTGAAGCTTTGACTTAATCTTGGTTTAATTGGTTGTCTGGATTGTGATTTCCTCTCTCTCTCCAGCCACAGGGTGCTGAGGGTGATAACAAAGCTGTGAGCTGTGAAGTGGGCCAAGGGGTTCTTCTCTAGTGGGGTCAGCCTTCAAAGCGCAGGTGTGAGAGGAGTATTTTGACAACTGTAATTTCACAAGTTCTCTGTGGGCTCTGGTTTGATTTGTCTGTGCTCAGGATGGCCACCCTTGTGCAGAGGGAGAAGGCAGGTGACAGCCAAGGCCAAGGTGCCTCCGCGGGGAAAAGCGCTCCTTCCTGGAAGGTGGCATCAGCACCATCCCTCTGCAGGGTTGTCCTCTGCACACTGCGTGCTTGGTGGCCCAGCCTCTTCTCTCTGCATCACGGAGCAGGGGCAGACCTTGAGAACAGAGCAGTCTGGCTCTGCAGCCCAAGAGGGGCCATGCAGTGCTCTGCCCCTGACCCTGCAGCACTCCTGTGGCATTTTTCCTGCTGAGTTCAGAGCACTGTGGATGGGGGATGATGCCCAGAACTGGTGTGGGAATTCCCACCATCAGGGAATGCCACTGGGGGGGGGCAGCAGGGGTGGGGGGGGGGGGGGGGGGGCTCACTTCTCTAGCCCCTTTCTCAGCCTAGTGTGCAACTTTGGATACCACTCAGTCACTGAGTGGGGGAAATGAGCCTCTCTTCTGTTCTCTTCCAGTCCTGATCACGTCAAGGAAAGAGCTTCAGTTGGGCAATAAGATGTCTTTAACATCTCCCTCCAAGGCTTGCTAATCTTCTTTTAACAGAGAGCATTTTAGTAAATGGGTTTTTTTTCCATTGTATTTATTTTATGGCTATCTCTTATTTAAAGCATGTGATACCAGCTTTCCATTTAAGGCAACAGTATAAAATTTCTTTTTTAAAATAATAAGATATTTGTTTCTAGTGTATAAAATTATATTCAACTACTAAGCTAATGAAGTATGGTGGTACCCAGCTATGAGCACACAGCAGGAGCGTGATCCTTGAATGACCAAAGTTTGAGAAACGCTAAATCAGACCCATCTTTTCCTTACCACGCAGTCCTCGCGTCCCTTCTTGCCAAGGCAGCTGAGAAGGCATTTTGGTTGAGTCCGTGTGGATTGTATCACTCACAAGAGCTCCTGCTTACAGGCCTGTGGGCTGTATATGAGCTGAGGTTGTGCTGTTGCTAAGAGAGACCCCAACCCCGAGCCTCAGTGGGAAGCCACACTTGGGAAAATGAAAAGCTCTGGACTTGGGTATTCCCTGTACCATACCTGGAAACGCCCTGCATTATAGGGTGGTTACCACCAGAATCAGAGGGTTGTGGAGGTCACTCAGCCCACTCTCCTGCCAGCCTAGGACAGCCTCAGGCACTGCAGAAACACTAATAACAAACATGTATTGAGCTCTTACTGCGTGCAGACACTTCGCAAGGGTGGTCTTACTTACTTCTCCTAATGCTAATGGTAATAGTAGAATAGTAGTAATGGGAGGAGGAGAAGGAAGAATAAAAAGATGAGAGAAAAGTTCATATTTATTCAATAATCTCCCCCAAATGATCTGCAGATTGATTGCAAAACCTATCCGAATCCCAGATGCCTTCTTTATAGAAACTGACAAGCTGATTTGAAAATTCATGTGGAATTTCAGGGAACCCAGAGTAGCCAAAACAATCTTGAAAAAGGGACGCCTGGATGGCTCAGTCATTAAGCGACTGCCTTCTGCTCAGGTCATTATCCCAGGGTCCTGGGATCGAGCCCCGCATCGGACTCTGCCCGGCGGGAAGCCTGCTTCTCCCTCTCCTACTCCCCCATCTTTGTTCCCTCTCTCACTGTCTCTCTGTGTCAAATGAATAAATAAGATCTTTTTAAAAATTTTTGAAAAAAGAATAGAAGATAGGGCTTACACCTTCCAGTTTCAAAACTTACTACGAAGCAACAGTAATCAAACAGTGTGGTACTGGCACAGCAGAGATGTGTACTTTGATGCAATAGAATTGAGAGTCCAGAAACAAACATACAGCCAACTGATTTTTTACAAGGATGCCAAAAACCACTCAATGAGGAAAGAACAGTCTTTTCAACAAACAGTACTGGGACAACTGGATAAGCCACATGGCAAAGAATGGTGTTGGACCCTTACCTCATACCATATATTAGATTTTTCTCAAAATGAATCAAAGAAATACAGGAGCAAAAACTTATAAAACACAGGGATAAATCTTTATGAATTTGGAAAAGGATTCTAAGATACGACACCAAAAGCACAAGCAACAAAATTTAAAAGTAGATAAATTGGGCTTTGTGAAAATTAAAAGGTTTTGGGTTTCAAAGGGCATCATCAAGAACATGTAAAGGCAACCCAAAGAATGGGAAAAAATATTTGCGTTTCATATATATCTGATAAGAGATTTGTATCCAGAACATATGAAAGGCCCTTACAATTCAAAAGACAAATATCCTAATTTTAAAATGGGCAAAGTATCTAAATAGATGCTTCCCCAAAGATGATCTACAAATAGCCAAGAAGTGTATGAAAAGATGCTCAGCATGATTAACCATCAGAAAAATGCAAATAACGAAAGCCACAAGATACCACTTAATACCCACTAGGATGGCTAGTCAGAAAACCAGTGCGGGTCAAGGATGGAGAAATCAGAACTCTCGTACACTGCTGGTGGGAATGCAAAATTGGTACAGCCTCCATGGAAAGCAATCTGGCAACGCCTCAGACAATTAAACATAGAGTTACCTTGTGCCTCTGGGGTCTGACTTTATGACCTGATGGTTGGAAAACAACCCAAATAGACAAATGGGGAAACAAAACGTGGTCCATCTATACCATGGACTATCATTGGACCATAAAAGGAAATGAAATCCTGATGCATGTATAACATGGATCAACCTTGAAAACATTATTCTAAGTGAGAAAAGCCAGTCCTAAAATACCATATACTCTATGATTCCATTCATATGAAACTCTAGAAGAGGGAAATTGGTAGGGACAGAAAATCGGTTTGCTCACTAGTTGCTTAGGTATGAGAAGGGACATGGGAGGGGGGAGGTGCAGAGAGGGGTGAGAGCTAATGGCTACAGGCTTTCTTTTTGAGAAAAAGCGGGCCACCGTTTTTTGGTGGTGCAAAATTGAGTGTGCGAATGATTACACATATCTGTGAATATACCAAGAATCACTGAATTGTATACTTTAAATAGGTGAACAGTATGGTATTTGAATTAAATTCCAACAAAGCAATTAAAAATAGTTATTGAGTACTAAGTGCCAGCACAGTTCTAAGCTTTTTACCTCTATTAACTGAATATTTTCACAGTCACCCAAGGCAGTATGCCTTCTTCTATGAATCTCCCCCATTTTGCAGCTGCAGAAGCTAAAACAGAGTTGCCCCAGGTACTATCCTTACCTTAACCCCTAAGGAAACTGAGGCACAGAGCTGCAGTCCTGTGTCTGTTGTCATGTAGCCAGCACACGAGGAAGCAGAATTGTTGCCTGGCACCAGACCCCGCCACTCTTGGCCACCTGGTGTGCTGTGCCAGATATAAAGGGAAGAGGTCACTGGCCTTAGGGAGTCACTATCTACTTGACCATGCGCATAAAAGAGAAAGACACCCAGGAAACACTGTGGATGACCATGTACACTAATTCACACAGACTTTAGGTAAGGTGCAGCATTACTGGGCCTGTTTCCTCTTCTCTTAACCCATGTCTTAAACCTCTTCTCTTAAACCAGGCCAGATGCAAGAGGGCCCCATCCTGGGGTTTTTGAAGTTAGTCATACAGGTCTGTGGACAACCTTTAGCATTTAAAAAAAAAAAAAAATCTAGCAGTGATCCTATCTGGGGAAAGGCCTTGCAGTCTAATGAAACTGGGGAGCGTCTTTGCTCCTGGCTGGAATTACATCTAGTCCGGGCAGTAACCCTGGTTACCTCAGGCTGATGAGAAGCTCTGATTGGCAGTTTCATATCTGACTGTGCTTGGCAAGAATGAGAAATGGAATCCTTCGTTGCTTGGGAAGTGCTGCGTGGTACAGCAGTCCTCCATAGCCTGTTCTCTGGGCCCCTTGTTGGGTGAGGCCAGCACGCATCTGGAGGCCTCTGCCTCTCTGTGAGCTAGTGATCCTCCAAGGTCCTTTGACTCCAGGGGACCCCAGGGGACTTGCCTGGCCCTGGACTCTCAGCTTCCCAGCAAAGAGTCCCAGCAAAGGAGGCCTCTCCTCCTCACTCAGGAGTTCGGGACAATCAGTCAGTGGGTGACTGGCCCAGCACCCGTGCCGATGGGACAATGGGCGGGGCCCGCAATGCTCTGAGCCACCACTGCTTTTTCTCTTCCAGCAGAAGGCCAGGCTCCAGGCCCGCTCACTAGCACCATCCTCCGTTGTGCCTGGGGAGCTCTGCGAATAAACCAGATTAGGAGTAATTGAGGTACGGGCTCCACTGATGGCCCCTCAGGCCTATTCCAGCACTCATGTTCTATGTCACTAATTCTCAAAACCTGTTTTACTAAAATGTCTCCATTGCGTAAAACAGTGCCTTTGGGATCAGCCTACGCTGGAGCCCCAAGACAACTGAGCCAAGAAGCAGCCATTGAACAACATTTATTTATTCTTCTAGATGAGAAAACCCTTTGGGCTTGTTTAAAAAGACACCTCCTCTGCCACTGTTGGTCCAGGGAGATGTGGCCTTTCCCAGAGGCTAGTGCCGCTGCTTCCACTCATCAGGACCATTTAGCCACCCGTGGAAACCTGTCACTGTGGCCTCTGCTCTGAGCAGGCACTAAACTCAGTTTGTATGGATTTGTCTTGGAATCACAGCTTTGAAGCTACATTTGATTCAGCCTGGCTGGGGTGATGCTCAGGTCTTTTGTACAAGAGTTCATGGCCCTGACCCGTTAAAGAGTGGCGTGCCCTTGGGGAACTAGCACATCTTGCTCACTGACTCGTTAACACATAAACGCAACAGCCTTGCCCTTGGTGTTTGGGAAGCAGGCAGTGGTCGCTGTGCATGTGTTCCTGAGCCAGAAGGTAAGGGTTTTGCCGGCACATGCTCTAATCACCCAAATGCGAGGGCAGAAATCACTTGGGCCAGAAGGAGGGCTGGGGCTCTCGAATATAAAGCGCGGCCACTGGATGCTCGAGGGCCCAGGAAAGCTTTCTGGAGGAGATAGCATTTGAGCTGGCCCCTCAGGAATTCGTAAGATCTGGGAACTGATATGGTGTACTTTGTCTGTCAAAACATGGCCCACGGAGAACAAGAAAAATAGCAGTTGAGACAGTCAGAGTACCAAGTCTGGAGGCTACAGCTGAGGGGGTGGAGGAAGGGCAGGTTCCTTGGGAAGCTCGGCAGGGTAAATCACTTCCCCTCTCTGTGCGGGGCTCTCCATCCTCAAAATGATGGGGCTAGGGAGACAGATGGTCATCTGCTTTCTTCTCTTTCTGAAAACCCAGCCCAAGCTCCTTGTCTTTTCAGAGGCTCTAATGGGCCGCTCCCATCCATTAGATGGGTATGGTGTCGGCGCCCGGGGCTGAGTGCTTTGTGAGCACCAGGAACACCCAGGGAGGTCAAGGCGTTAGCTCACCAGGTACATCAATCCACTTAGCAGACAGTGAATAAATACTTCCATGTGCCGGGTCAGGTACCGCCCTTGGGACCAAATGATGAGCAATACAAGCGCGGCCTGTGTCCTAATGGGGCTTGGAAGGTTTTATAGAGGTGAGCAACAATAAACACACAAGCAATCCCACTACAAATTGGGGAAAATACAGGCATTTGGGAGAGAGGCTAGTGGGAGGGTGGTAACTTAGTTCGGGTGGGTTTGGGGAAGGAGCAGCAGAATTCCAACCCAGATCTTCAGAGTCCAGAGCGCAATTCACGATTAGTCTGCTTCTTCCCAACAGAGATCTCTGTAGGGTCCCTGAGTCAGTCAGAGACAGATGTTAGGTCTCCAGAGCCCCCAGGTTCACCTCCTTTCCTCACAGCCCTGCCACCCCTGAGCTTATGACCTCAGGGCGTGTACCTGTCTGCTTGACTTGGGGGAAATATGACTCCCACCTCCCTTCACCTGTTTGAGGTGAAGTCAGAGAGCAGCCCTACCACCCAAACTCTCCTTTTCATCCAGCAACTCAGGGCTCGTGAGTCTCCGGTCCTCCTAAAACAGTCGTTAATCCTTCCTCAAAGGTCATGTTGTGGAAAACCCCTGTTTAAATCTGCCATCTGTAATCACAAAGGGCATCGGTGAGGAAAATCTCTCGCATGGAGTCTGCGTTCACGGTGACACACCCAGAGCCCGGTACACAGAAGCAGGGATCCAGTTGCAGAAACCCCCAGGCCCTGCCACCATCTATGGGCTTATGATCAAGTTCAGGGCCTCCTGGCTCCATGCAGCTTTAGGGAGCTTCCAGGTGGCGGCCCAGGGCAGGGAGAGAAGCCAGTACGTTCATGGACCAAAGATGCTTCTCCTCTGCCCAGGATTTTCCTTTAGGAATAGCTCATAACACTTTTGTCCCCCCAGTACTCTGCTGTGGGCCTTGTTTGTGCTCTTCGTTCTCCCTCATGTGCCCCCGGCCCCCCAGGCTAAGGCGCCCCCCCCCCCCGCCGTCTTCGCTGTGGCCAGTCTACTGCTCTCCTTCCTGTCACGCCTCCTCCCTGTTTCCTTTCCTCAACTCTTGCCCCTGCTCCAGCCCTCCCCGCTCTCTCTCCTGAGTATCCGCCTCTTCACAAAGATTTTTTTTAAAGAGCAAAAGTTTAATTTGTGTTTGTTCATTAAATAAATTGATCAAATAGGCCTTTTTACGATGTAATATTCTGTACATATAAAAAGAATATATGACATCAATATAAAGTGTTAATAAAAAGCCCATTTGGCTGAGTTAAATCTCCTACGTGACCCAGCCCTAGAATGACAGCCTCTTTAAGTGGTCATTTTTCTCCTTTCTCCCCAGTGTAATCCAGTGTCCAGATGCCAGCTGAGGCAGCCTTTGCCCAGCTCCACTCCCCTTGGTCTCTCTCAATCTTTCTCTATCACACACACACACACACACACACACCCCATCTGTACTCCCCAGAGCACGCAGGCCGGGGCTGGCCCTTCTGAGCGGAACATTACCACCAGCACCCTGCGCTCTGCTCTCTCCCTGCCTTGGAGTGCACGCTTTCCTTTACCTGGAATAACCCCGCCCACATGTCCCACATCTCTGCCTGTCACACCCACCTCTCCTAGGCCGAGAAGTGTCATGGTTTTCCCAAAGCCCCACCTGATTTTTCCCTCAGCTTCCTCCTCCTCGGAGCCCCTTTAGAACATGGGTGGTTTTTCTTTTCTCTTGCGACATCTGACATTTTGCTGCTTTTTATTAAGGTTAGTCTTTTTCCAGATCTTATCTCACATATGGGATTATAAACCTTTTGTACACCACCCCCTGTCTTTGAAGTTGCAAGGCCTCAGCAGAGCACCGGGCACATAATAGACGCTCAACAAATAATTGGATTACAGTGAGATGAACAGTCCTCCAAAGCCCAACTCACATCTTCTTCCCTGAAGCCCTGTATAAAGAGGCATGTATTCATCTCCTGAGGGTTACAGAGTTTGTCCTCTGAATAAGCCCCTGCTCTGTGCCTGGAGCTGCGCTAGTCTCGGAGGTGCAGCAGTGACTAAGACAGAGCCACCAAAGAGGGAGTAAAGTATGTCAGGGGCAGGTATGCTAAGAAGGAAAGTAAGGCCCAGGAAGGGGGTTAGAGGGAGCTGAGGGTGGTCAGAGACATCCCCTCCAAGGTAACTCTAAGCAGAGATTTTAAGGGAATGTGGGAGAGTGGGAAGAGTGTTCCCAGCAGAGGGAACAGCAAAGGCCCTGAAGGGGGGCCTCATGAGTTTAAGGGCTGGCGAACGGTGGTGTGGGGAAAGAGGAGGTCAGGAGAGGGCATATTAGCCATGGTTGAGGCCGCAGCAAGGACTTGAGTTTCCATTCTGAGCTTGACAAGTCTTTGGAAAGTATTGATCTCACTGTACAGAACAGCCTGGGAACAAGGAGTAGAAGCAGGAAGAAGCTTAGGGGACTGTTGGAGTTACTCAAGAGAGGTACTATGGTGGCCTCGACTAGGGCAATAGTGCTTTAGGGAGGCGGTAGAGCAGTCAGGTTCCGGAGATGTTTTGAAGGTCAAGCCAACAGGATTTCCTTTCCTATCGATTGTGAGTGTGCAAGAAAGAAGGAGTCAGGGGTGAGTCCAAGGTCCAGGGCCTGAGTGACTGATAAAATGGAGATGCTGCTCACTGAGACACGGAAGACCACAAAAGGAACAGATTCAGGTGGCAAGGTCAGGAGTTGTGTTTATACACATTAAGCCAGATATGCTTCCTCCTAAAGTCATGCCACTGCCATAGTGCTCTTCCCAGCTCAGCTGAAATGTAGCCCTCAACATCTCTGCACCGTGCTTCAGAAACTCACTCCTAGAATGGAAACTGTTCCACTTTGCTGGCATTGACAGAAAATCCCAGTGAATGTGCTTTAGGGAGGGCAGTGCTGGGGAAGAGGCTATTCCTATGGACTGGCGTGATCTAGGACACCTCCAAGGATGAGGCGATTTTCGAGGTGAGCTTTCGTGTCAGTTAGGGGGCTGTTGGCTTTAGGTAACAAAGAACACAGCCCAAAGTGCCTTAAACTGTATAGGAAATTACTAGCCCACAGGCCAAAAAGCCTGGAAATGAAGCAGTCCCCGCGTTGCCCAATGAAGCCATCACGGACCCAGGTCTTCCTGCCTTTGCGTTCTGCCAGCCTCAGCACATTAGCTGGCTCCTCGCTGTGGCAGCTCCAGGCAGCACGGAGTCACACACCTAAATCCAGGTGCAATAAAGCGACTAACCCTTGTTCCAGAAGCACCACTGGTAGACTGGCCCTTAAGTCTCATTGGACAGATATGGGTCACATATCTCTCCTTAAGGCAGTCACCAGCTGGGCAGGTGGAGTTACATGAGGAACTTAGAACAGTCAGGAAGAGTTATAGACATCAGAACACAGCGGCTACTTGGCCAGCAAAGAGAGGCTACACGGTGGATGGCTTGGCCACTGACAGTGTCTGTCCAGCCTCGAATTGTCTGGAGGAATCGGTGCTGAGAAGTAGGAAGGGAAGGTGTTCCAGGTGGGAGGAAAAGTTTGAGCAGAAGCACAGAAGCATGAAATACAAAGCAGGTCCATGGGACAAAGAGGCTGGGCTGATGAATTATGCACAGTGTGGCAGAGAGGGGAGGAAGAAACCGTAACCACGAAACATGTGGGTAATCTTGGATAATCAAGGGTCTTCAGAACAGTCCTTGAAAACCACAGATCTCAAAGATCATTCCTTCTCAAGGAAGGAATTGTTGCAGGCTTGGACAATTAGAATAAGAAAGACTACTCCTAAGTAACAAGTGATGAGTAATAATATGAAATAAGTGATAATTCTCCTAAGCATTTCTACTTTGTGCTGAGGACAGAATGGCCTCAGCTTAAATCCTGGGCTGAGGCCAGGGTTAGTTGCTGGCTCTTGGGCAGGAAGCAGAGCACGTGGGATAGAGTACTTTCCTCTGGGCGACATAACCAGAAACTGATTCTGAGTCTTCAGTGGTCCCATCTTTCACTCAGGTTGTTAGCAGACCCTTCCAGTCACCAGTGGTAGAAATCCTGCCCACACTGGCTTAAATAAGAAAGAAACTTAGCAACACCTGTCACTAAAAAGTCTGGATCCAAGGGCTCCCGGGGCATCATCGGCACTTGATATGTCTCCTCTCAGCTTTCCTCTAGTTAAGGTCACTCTCAGATGGGCTCACCCCCCAGGGCCTCCAAGTGGACCACCTCAGCCTCAGGCCATTCTGGCCTCAGCTTTCAATCCCCTTACAAAGCGTCCATTTCCTTCCTGGGTGTCCCAGGAAAAGGCTTACTGCTTCTCACTGACTCTAATTGGCTGATGCTCCTATCCCTGAACCAACTTCCTAGCCGTGGCTTTGAGGCATGCAGTGTGCTTGGATCTCACCTTCACGACACTGACCCAGAGCTGGAGAGGGGCGGCGCTGCAAAGTCCTGATAGAGGAGTTACAGACCCCAGAACGCAGCTGGCAAAAAGGTCAAAGATACAAGGATGTCCCACGTCACGAACATCCAATCCAAGATCACCTCCACTTCTGAGGGATGTCCAGCCTCTTTTCCCCCACCGTGCCCTTTTGTGTTTTCCACCCTATAACAAGCCGTCACAGACCTCTCATTTAATCCCTGCAATATCCCTAAGAAGGTGGCTGAGTGGGAATTCTCCCACCTTAGAGAGGAGGGTCAGAGATATCGAATTATTTACTCAGGGTGATCCAGACAGGAAGAGCAGGTCTGGCCTTGGAATCCAGGTCGTACGGCGCCGAGACCAGTGTTCTAGCCTACTCCGCCAGGAAAATTGCTCATGACATTTATGACTCCCTCCGAGTCTGCATGCATATTTGAAGAGAGAAGTTCTCAAAACGGCACAAATGAAATCAAGTTGAAGAGTCAGCTCAAGGGGTTACCATCACTTGAAGGCTTGCGATATGTAAATGGTAAAATAAAGAACATCATTAAGCTCGAGGGCATGTTTTAATAACAGTTAATTAACTCGTACAACACAGTCAGCAAATATTTCCCCCTTCTGCTGAAATGGGTCCTAGGTGGGATTAGAGTATAGAACCCCAGGTGGCCACGTGTGAGCTGGATTTTCCTAACAGCCTCCTTTATAAAGAAGGGCTTGCCTGGGGATGAGCCCCCTCGCACTCCGCACCCCACCCTCCCCTTGCCCTCACACAAACCATTGTCAGGTGATAGGCCTGCAGATCATGTGACAATTCATTCTGCTCCCAAGGTTGGTACCCTGAGCTTTTTTTCCCTGCGGGAGTCATTCCAGTACCATGAAGGACTATGTGCCTCATCTGAACTCCAACTCCAGCTGGCCAGCCAGGCTCCATTTTCTCTGATCAGGATGCATCTCCAGGTGGATTCAAAGGCACCCTGTTACATTTCTGGGTGTTTGTGATACTTCTCCTGGGGTCCAGATAGAGCCGGAAGGCTTTAGGCCAGAAGGCACTAGAATTATCTCCAGTTCTCGGAGGCCCTGTCATGAGGACAACAAATCAGACGTGTCCCCTACAGAGGGAGCAAGAGCAGAAATTATAAGGAGGAAGAAATTATCCTCTGCCCTCAAAGTAGGATCACACCAAGGAGGAGGGAGAGAAGTCCCACGTCAAGTGAGTTGATCAGGCCAGAAACGTGAATTCCTAATTCACTAAGAATGCACATGAAGGTGGTGAGGGGACTTACAGGTGCCGTGCTGTGTCCCCACTGGTTACTAGTCTCTGGGTGCAGAGCAGTAACAGGACCGAGTGGGACAGCCTGTGTGAACCCAGGTCTTCTGATCCCCTCGGTCAGTTCCCCAGATAGGAGGATTCTCCCAGGAGCCTCTCAGACGAAGGCTTGAAGGCTGGGGGAGGCAGCGAGCCCCGTGCTGAGCGGAGTAGAGCCCTGGGATGCAAGGAGAGCAGTGGCAGCCCAGGAGGGGGTCAGGAGGGCCTGGGGCACGCAGCTACCTCAGGTAGGCCACAGGCTTCGCAGTTCAACAGAAACCTGGCTCTGCCGCCTACAACCTGGGTAACCATGAGCAAATGAGCTCGCTTCTCACAGTGTCCACGTCTCCGCTGTGACATGGGGACGAGAAGAGCACCTTCCTCAGAGAGCCAGACTGAAAGGAGATGGGGCCTGCGAACCACTGAGCACGCTTTAGGGCACAGAGCAAAGCGGTTCCTCAGCACGTTCCCCTTGGGCTGTCCACCTCTTCCGTCCCACCCTGGGGTCTGGGTCCCCCACTCAGGGGCCTGGGTGTTGCGTCAGGGCTCACCCTCCCTGAGGACCATCCCCTCACTGAGTTGTCAGTTGGGGAGCAGCTCACCCAGTGTCCTCACTGGGACCTTCAGGTGGACTCACAGACACCCTACTCGCCTACTCCTGGTGTCAGCTCAGTCTTGCTGTTCCTCGAGGGCAGTTGGGTGGGCCCTGTGGGCAGAGGCTAGGGGCACCCAGCTGCTCTGGTATGCTGCCTTCCTGCCGCTCACTGGGCCTTGCTGGCAGGCGGAGTCCAGGGTGCCCCAGGGAAGTGCCATGCCGGAGCCCGACTCTGAGGCTGCAGTAGGGCTCACGGGTGAGGGGCCGACACACTTGCCTCCTTCCAGGAGTTCATCTGGGGAGCTGCTCTCTCCTGACCTCTGAGTGTCCGATGAGATAGCAGCGGTGGCAGCCACCTCTGGAGCCAAGTGCTTGAGCAGGGAACAGCATCACTCTCCTCCAGACCTCCCCTAGCCTGGCCCGGGATCTGGCCAGCTCTCCCAAAAAGGCTCTCTCAAGGACCCTGGGTCCGTTGCCAGGACCAGTCACCCACACCACTCCCCCATCTCACTTGTGACTGGTCTTATCACAGAGATTAGCAGGAAGGAAGCCTGGGATGTGGAGTCAGAAGACCACAGTGGGAGGCCCAGCACAGGCTGCCTGTCAGCTTGTGACCTTGACCAAGTCATATTACCTTTCCAAACTCCTGCTTTTTCTCCTAGAAGACGAGGAGAAAGAGGATACCTGTCCTTTCTCCTTAACAGAATATGTGTGAATATCAAATAAGCTAGCCCATAATGAAATGCTTAGGTGTTTGAGAAGCTTTTAAAGAAAGCCAGAGATGAATCTGAGAAGTAGAACTCTTTTTCACAGTCCAGTGGGGGGCAGATAGCACTTTCCATCCATTTGGTTTTGGTGGGTGAAAGCAGGCATTCTCACTGGACTAACCAGCTTAGTTTCAGTGGCGATCTTTATGTCACCCTGCTGGGTCCCTCTGGGGTCCAACCCCCAGTAAGAGGTAGGGATGGGACTCTGACCTCATGGGCTGTACACTTGCATCGTTTTCTGGAAACAGCTGGAGTTGGGGGGGATGTGAGTGGCTGAGTGGGAGAGACAAGCCAACATCGAACCTCTACCTCCTCCTCAGTTTGGAAGTAGGAGGGAGATGTCAAGTCTTCCTGGGATCAAGCTTCCAATTAAAATAAATAAATAAATAAATACCTTATTGAATTTTGTATTAAATCCCAATATATGGGGGAATTTCTTTAATAATATTAAGTGCTCCCATTCAAGAACATATGTCTTTTCTTCAAATCTGTTTTATTGCCTTCAGTAAAATATCTTTTTTTTTTTAAGTATAAAGTATCTAGTAAAAATACACGAATCCTAATGTACAACTTGATGAATTTTCACAAAGTGAGCACACCCAAGTATTCGACACCCAAATCAAGACATAGAACATGGCTGGCACTGCTATGTTTTCTTCATTCCACCAACCTGGGAAGCCATCCTCCTGAGTTCCAGCGGCACAGAGGAGTTTTGCCAGTTTTGGTATTTTGAATAATAGAATCCTGTGGTATGCCTTTGTCTTTCACTTAACATTCGGGTTTATCCGTTCTGCTACGTATACAGTTGTGGCCGTTCCTCTGCATTGCCATATAATATTACATTGTGGGACTGACCACAATTCTATTTATTCCTTCCCCAAATGATGGAGGTGACTTTTGATTTTGAGTTATTGTCACTAGTGCTGCTAGGAACGTTCTTGTTCACGGCTTTTGGGGAACACATGTAAACATTTCTCTTGGATATACACCAAACACGGAACTGTTGGATAGTAGATTTTTTACTGTTTTTTTTTTTTTTTTCATGTAGGTTCTGTAGGTTTCTTATAGAATTTATCCCTAGATGCTTATCATTTTGTCACTGTTGTAAATGAGCTATTTGCTTTCTTTTCTTTCTTAGGGACTTGCTGCTAGGGGAAAAAAACATTAATTTTTGAGTATTTATCTTAGATTCAGCCACCTTACCATTTCTCTTATTAATTATGATAGACTTAAAAAAAGAGAGAGACAACAGTCTCTTAGTTTTTCTGGTTACACAGAGATCATCAAAAAGGTGTTGTAGCTCTTGTTTTACATCACTGATACCATTTTCTTGCTTTACTACATTGGGTTGTAGTAGTAGATCTTAATAAGTACTAATGGTGATTACTGCCACCCTTATCCAGCTCTAGATTTTAATGGAAATGATTGTAGAATGTCACTGTGTATAATCATATTTTCTGTTGGGCTTTGGTAAACAGTTTTTATTTTGTGTCAGTAATTAGCTTCTATTCCTGGTTTTTAATGAAGAATGATTTCAATGTTACCAAGTACATTTTCAGCATCTATTGATGTGAGCAAATAGCTTTTTCCTCTTTGTGGTTGCCATGGATAATACTGTGGAACTACTCACATTCCTAAAATGAACAGGTTTCATTGTAACATGTTTCTTCTCATGCGACTTGGGTATATTCAATGTGATAATTTTCTAAAATAATTTTTGCATCACTTTTAATAAATGAGAATGGTCTTCCTCTGCTAGCTTCTTCATGTTTTAGTAATTAAAGTTATGATGGCCCCATACCACTATTTGGGGAATCCTCCATCTATTAGTATGACTAAGGATCCTTGAAAGAATATTGGAAGTCTCTGTTGCTAAAGGTTGGATAAAATTCACTGAATCTATCTGGTGCTAAATACCTAGTCCCATTTTCAATAACAGATCTTTAATCACCTTTCCAACTTTTTCTATGATAATTTGTTTTTTTCAAGTGTTCATCTACTTATTGGGTCAATTTTAGTAATTTATATTTGGCTAGGGAATTATCACATTTTCATATTTTTGGCCAGAAAGCTGCATGTAATATTCTTCTATGTTTCTTTTTTTTTCTGCAGCGGTGGGTGGGTCTCATTTTGCCTTTCTGTTCTTTGTATATTTGCTCTTAATCGATCACATTGGTTTTTATTTTACTTATTATATTTATTTATTTTATCCGCTAGTCCACTATTCTTTACCTTATGAATTCCAGCTTTTAACTTTACTAACTTACAATCATAGCTTCTTTTGTTTGGGTTCATTCTTTTTGTGATCTCTTAAGAAAAGGACTAAAAGTCCCTTTATTCTTCATACTTCTTTAATTATATGGGCTTTGAATTTCCTCTGAGCATGACTTTTTCTCTGTCCTGTGAGAACTGATATGAAATGTTCTTTTTTACTGCTTTCTAGATAATTTGTCATTTCCCTTTTGATTTCCTCTTTAATCCTAGATTTATCTAGGAGTGGGTTCCTTAATTTCTAAGTCAATATTTTTCTTCTCAACTTTTTTTAATTTCCAATTTTGTTGATTGTGTTCAGATACTGTGGTCTATGAAAGCTTTCCTTTGTAAAATTTGTTCAGGTTTTATCTCTGAAACCCAATACATGATCAATTTTTGTAAATGATCCAGTTCCCTAAAAGTAGTCCATTCTGTATTCAAGGAATGTGAGGTCCTACATATTTCTAGTATTTCAAGTTATATGATTCATTTCCTTTGTTATCTTAGTTAATATTTATTTGCCTTGAAGATGTGTTCATTTCTGAAATAGACACCTTTGAAATTTCACACTAAAATTGCATTTATTTCATTTCTAATACATGCTTTATATTTAGCTTCTCTCTTGTTTAATGTCTACAGGTTTCAGATGATTGTAACTGCTTCATAAAGCATTCCTTTTATCAGGGCACCTGGTGGCTCAGTCGATTAAGAGTCTGACTCTTGATTTCAGCTAGGTCTTGATCTCAGGGTCATAAGTTCAAGCCCCATGCATGGAACTTACATTATGTTGTTTGTTTGTTTTAAGATTTTATTTACTTATTTGAGAGAGAAAGCACAAGCAGGAATACAGGGAGAAGCAGGCTCCCTCTGAGCAGGGAGCCCAATGTGGGGCTCAGTCCCAGGACCCTGGGATCATGACCTAAGCTGAAGGCAGATGCTTAACCAACTGAGCCATCAGGTGCCCCTGGAGCCTACATTAAAAAAATAAGTGGGGGGGGGGGGGGGAATACCTGGGTGGCTCAGTCAGTTAAGTGTCTGCCTTTGACTCAGGTCATGATCCCAGGTCCTGGGATTGAGTCCCTCATCAAGCTTCTTGCTCAGTAGGGAGTCTGCTTCTCTCTCTCTCTCTCCCTCCCGTCCCTCCCCACTGCTCATTCTCTCTCTCTCTCTCTCAAATAAATAAAAATTTTTAAAAGCATTCCTTTTATCATTAGAGATATATTTATCCTCTGCAATTTTTTAACTTAAATTCCCCCTTGTCTAATTAATTTTGACACTCCTACTTTCCTTCTGTTTGCGTGTGCCTGATATCTATTTGTCTATGCATTTATTTTCAGCATTTCTGCATATCTTTATTTTAATTAGTTTTCTTATAAATATCATGTACCTGGGTTTTGTTTTTGTTTTAATTTTTTAACCCAATCTGACCTTTGCTGTCCTTTAGTGAGACATTTAGCCCATTATCTGATATACTTGATTTTATTCCTGTTGTCTAATGGTATGTCTTTAATTTCGTGCATCATTATTTCTGTGTTTTTCTTTCTTCTTGTTTGTGCTGGTTTGATGTAGTGGCTTTGCATTCCCTTCTTTTCCTATGTCAGTCTGGAAGTTCTCTACTTTTCCATTGTATTAAATGTTGCATTCTTTTTCTCTTACTTCATAATCAAATGCATATTGCTCCACTATAATTTGAAGTCAAGATAACATGAAATAACTACTTCTCCCTCCAGGATGCTTCATTTCCTCCCTGCCTTTCTCTACTTCAGTGGGATGAGACCTTCAAATTATTTCCCTGTCCACTACTTAAGATAAGACCTTGGAAGACTTTTATTCCCTTCCTCTTCAACTCCTTGATTTGTTAGGATAATTTAATATTTTTAGCTTTGGGCTGCTGTTGGAATTTTCCCCTCGTAGTATGGCTCTTCTATTTTCGGAGTCCTTATTTACCAGTTCCATTTAGGTTTAGGAAAAAGGGGAGGGAGCAAGTGTGCAAGCAAGTGTCTGTATTCATCATCGTTTCCTGACCTGTTCATTTTTCCCCACAGCAAGGTCTCTGTTCCGCTGCATTTGTTGTTTGTTGCTTTATTTTTCATGTGTCAGTGATAAACTCTGTGAATTCTTGTATACCTGAAAATATCTTTTGCCATGAAAAATGATGGGCAGAGTATTTGAGGGGATTTGGTTCTATTTCCTGAGTAGTCTATAGATGGTATTCCATGCTCTTTTAGCTTCTAGTGCTTCAGATGAGAAGCCTGATGTCACTCTGATTTTTTTGTTTTCTTGTAGGCAATATGTTCTTTCTGTTTGGAAGCTTTTATTTATTTTTTTTTTAAGAATTAATTTATTTGAGAGAGAGAGAGAGAGAAAAAAAAACACACAGGGGAAGGGCAGAGGGAGAGAGAATCTCAAGCAGGTTCTGCACTAAGCACAGAGCCCAACACAGGGCTCAACCCCACGACGCTGAGATCCTGACCTGAGCAGAAATCAAGTCTGACTGGAAGCTTTTAAAGTTTTGTGTTCATTCTTGAAGTTCAGGAACTTTCCTGGGATAACCTATGTGTATGTTTCTTCTTGTCATCCTTCCTGGAACTCTGTGAGCTCTTTGCAGTCTGCAGACTCAGGTCTTTTTTCAACACAGGAGAATTCTCTTCTATTTGTCATTTTAATTACTGGCTCCCCTCCATCAATTCCTTTTTCTTCTTCTAGAACTCCCAGCATTCTCAGGTTAGATCTCCCTCGGTCTGTCCTCCAGGCCTTTTATCTTTTCCTTCATGAATTCTGTATCTGTATTTTGGCTCTAAACTTGGAGAGTTTTTCCATTTGGTCTTCCAGGCCACTAACTCACATCTCAACAGGAATTCACCTACTATAGTTGGCAAGACTTGGCAAGACTTTTTTTTTTTTTTTTAATATGCAGTAAGTCTTTCATGTGTGCCCTGAATTGCTTTAAGGCACATGTGATTTTCTGTTTGAACTGTCCTTTGTCTCTTGGAGCAGCCCTCCTTCAGCACATGTGTGCACTGCTTATCCTGATTGATCTTCTGCTAGTGGGTCTTGGAAGCCTGTTGTGAGTGGTCTTTGTTCTTTGTTGGTGCCTCCAGTTGTGGAGACTACTGTGGTGCCCCAGCGATAACACTCCGCTGGGGAGTAGAGCTACCCTTGCCCTCGTGGCCAGGAGTGTCAAGGCAGGTGAGCCACCAGCATGCTCTTGGGTCATCTGAAAAAATCCTTCCCCCTTGGCCTCCCTGTTCTCTTTCAGCCCCAGAGGCAGAGGGTCAGGTGGTATGCAGCCCATATGTTCTGCTACTTTTTGGCCCCCTGGGCTCCAGGGATACCTGGGCCAGTCAAGCAAAGATCCCCTCCCAACACTCCTCCCCAACTCCCACATACATACTGGGTTCCACAGGCCTCCCTTGGGTAGGCTCTTCCCAGCCTTTGCTCCTTGCTCTGATATTCTGTGAAGTAGGTCTTCAAATAAAGGGGAGAGATCCCCACACCAGTTTTTCAGCCGTATCTTCCACACATACTCCCACCACAAAAGCCTCAGCAGTTCTCTGATTCAGGATGGGCAGATAGATCGGAGATGCTAATCTCCTTTAGGTTGCTCTGTTTTCAGAGTCATTGTCATCCTCTCTGTTTCCTGTGGGTCAGCTGAGACTGGATAACCCCTGAGCTTTCCTTCCTAGGGGCAGGCTGTCATTATGCCCAGGGATTTTATCACCCAGCCCCTTGCCGCCAAAACCCCCTCCACTCTTCTATCTGCTGGAATCAAATTAGACACTGGACTAGATTCCAGAACCATTTGTTCCAGGGTCCCTTGCATTGCGGGCTGGGAGCTGTTGATGACCCTTCAGATGATTTATTCTAGTAACAGGGACACAGTGTTCAGTTACAGTGAAGCCCATGGTGGGCAAGTTTTTGTTCTGTTTTTTCAGTTCTCTTTCCATTCTTCTGATTATGAGAAATAGAAATTCTTGAATTTGGTGTTACTATGTCTTTGACACTTCTTTAACCTTATTAATCTGCGTTTTAAACAAAAAGATCAGGTGGAATGCTCAGAGTCTTTGGTAGGCAACAGTATTTGCCTTTAGCTGGGGTGGGGAAGGCTGACAGAGGAGGAGATTTAGAAAGAAAATCATTAGTTCAGTGAGGGACCTTTTGGTCTGCAGTGCCTCGTGCATATCTAAGTGGAGATATTGAGGGGCACCTGGATGGCTCAGTCTATAAGCATCTGCCTTTGCCTCAGGTCATGATCCCAGGGTCCTGGGATGGAGCCCCACATCAGGTTCCCTACTCAGCGAGGAACCTGCTTCTCCCTCTCCCACTCCCCCTGCTTGTGTTCCCTCTCTCACTGTGTCTCTTTCTGTCAAATAAATAAATAAAATCTTTAAAAAAAAAAAAAAAAGTAAGTGGAAATGTTGATAGGCAATCCAAAGCCTGAGCCCTGGGGGCATTGCATTGTTTAGAGATTGGATTCCTTCCTCACAGTCAGCCAGTGCAAAGGTACCTTTCCCACTTGTTGGCTAAGTGCCTTTGCATTGGCTAACTCAAGAGGTTTGCTTCCCATCACTTCTGGACCACTTCTCGGCAGCGGGGGCCACGTGATTGTCATTAGTGTTCCATGCATCTAACCCAGCAGCACTTACTTAAGTGCAGACCTGGCCTGTGGCCAAACTTCCAGCTGTGCAGAGCCTTCGGGTTGGCTATGCATCTTGTCAGATCCGTAGGGGGTGTGGAATCATCCAACAAGGCTGACTGAAAGGATGGAAGCAAGGTGGACCTGTTTCACAAGTTTGAACATGGTTCCTACTACATGTTCCAGATTCACTGGACCTGTCAAATTCCTGACTACTACCCATATTTATTAGGACAACAACAACAACAAAAAAAAAAAAAAAAAAAAAAAAAAGGAGAGGGAGGAGGAGAAGAAGAAACCTGCCATGAGTTTAGCACTTTTCCTTCCTACTAACATGCTGGGAATGTTTATTCTGCCAGGAACATGTGGCTAATGTCACTTAAGCAGCTCTTTGAAGGGGTGACAGTGCCGACAGGGCCAGTGGGCCATAGCTGAGGGTGGCAGATTGGTAGGACCTGTTTGGTCTCCAGAGCACCCTGGCGCTGCCCCACAGCAGGTGACCAGACTCAGGTCCTATCCGAAAAGGCACATCAGCCTGTCCAGCTTTTTCCAGAAGCCAAAAATGAAATCTCCTGATTCATATACATTTGCTCCAATAAAAAACAAAACCAAACTCAAAAAACTAAAACCATTGCAGACCAAACAAAACACATCTCCCTCTCTCTGGCCCAAGTCCAGGATGCAAATGGCCAGTTTGAGGCCTTTGCTCTGGGACAGGGGGCTAGCTGGTCACCCTAATATTTGTATCTCCCCCCATTACTGGAAAATAGGGCCACTATTAGGGCCATTGGAATGGAGATAATGGAGGAACCTCTGTTTCAATCCCCCGTTCTACCGTTTACCAGCACTGCAACATTGGCCAAAGAATCGGTTAACCTCCCTAAGCCTCAGTGTCTTTATCTGTAAAATGGGGATAACTGTGTTACTCATCCCTGAGATCTGTTATGAGGATCCAGTGAGATAATATATGTAAATACCTAGTCCAAAGTTAGTGTTTAATCAGTAAGAGCTGTTATTATTCAAATAGTATCTGTAGAAATGCTGGGAGAACTTAAAAGGAAGCATTGGTTATTCATCGCTGTGAGGGGCAGTGGCACAGCAGCTAGACCAGGAAACCCCTCGCTTTGTCCCTCCAGCAGTGGGAGGCAGCAGGCCTTTTCCACGAATGGCCTCACTCAGCCGTCTCACCTTTATTTGGTTCATGAAAGCAAGGGCAGATAATATTCCTGACGTCCTGGGACTTGCTGTGCAGGACAACCCAGAGCTGTGGCCCCACAGCTTCCCTGGGAGCTGGTGTTGGGGACTGGCAGCCCTCCCCATTATGGAGACTGAGGGACGCTAGGGAAACAGACGCAGAGTTTTCGTCTTCTCCTTCGAGAGCAATGAGGGATGAGTGCGCGCCGTGCTTGCAACAACAGACCCCCGCCCCTACAGCTGAATATTTGGTTACACGTTCCTGTACGGCCATTGGGAGAACCCCAAGGATGATCTGCGAGCCGTGCAAGTCTGCAAGTCCATGTTGGAGCTGGGGAAGGCTGGAGCCTTCCAAGGGCATAGGCAGCACCACCCAGGAAGGCCCACCAGGAATCGGAGCCACACATCAAAATTAGACCCAGCGCACCATCAGCCTCACACACTGCAGGAATGCCACCTCCCCACACACCGAAGAGACAAGGGACGATGCCTTGTTTGCACTTCGGGGGTGTTAGGAGGTGTGTTTACTGAATTGAATTCGGCAGTCCTATTTGTGTCCAATGCTGGAGTGAATGTGGTAGAGCCACCTGGCAGGGGCAGGGATCTTCCCAGACATATTCCACCCGTTCTTTTGTCGTCCACACCTCCCGCAACCTCGTGTCTGCCTCTGGGGCATTCAGCCCAGTGAGAGAGTGGAGACGCATCACAAGGAATCGAAGTATCAGGTAGAGGGCATTGAGTGGAGCAGGTACAGGGCTGGGAGCGGTCGGCAGAAGAGCCAGCACCGGGACGCCTGGATGGAGCCGTCAGTTAAGCGTTGACTCTTGGTTTGGGCCCAGGTCATGATCTCTGGGTCCTGGGATCGAGCCCCACATCAGGCTCTGAGCTCAGTGGGGAGTCTGCTTGTCTCCTGCTCCTCCTCCCACTCGCATGCTCTCTTTCCCTCTCTCAAATAAATACATAGATAAAATACTTTGGGGGAAAAAGAAGAAGAAGAAGAAGAGGAGCCAGGATACAGGTTCATTTGATAAGATTTAGAGCCCCCAAACACTCTATGGAAAGTCTGTGAACCACCATTTCCAAGAAGCACTGATGACCTTCCAGCACAGTCAGGGGATGGAGACTGGGCTGATGAGGGGCAAGAGGACTGCCAACTGGAAAGGAAGGGGAAAGGTGTTTCCACATTAAGAAGAGGTCTCAACAGTCAGGTTTCTGTCGTCACACTGGCTCTGACTTGGAAGACCTGCCTTTCCTGACCCTGGGACAGCTCTTCAACTTCTCTGTTAGCCAGTTTCCTCGAGAAAACTAAACTGTTCCTTAAGGCTGGGTGCCGGGAGGTGAGGTCCGAGGATCTGCTGGAAGGAGTGAAGGTTTGAATGTCGGTGAAGCCCTCAGCACATGTTGTTAGCCTGTGAGGGTTCAACGGGTGCCACCATTGCTCCCCACGACTCAGCCTCACTGCCCCCGTGTGCTGAGTGGCGTGCATTCGAGAGAGCTCAGACAGTAAGCAGTGTGCATGTCTCTTTCGTCTTTACCTGAGATGCTCGTGAACATCTGACTGAGCAGTGGATTCCCAGGATGGTAGCTTGAGAGGCCCATCTTCCTTGGAACGTTTGATTTCAGTCTGCCAATTTCAGGCTTGATTCACATTCACAGTCCCTCATCTGCTAGTCACTGGCCCAGAAGCCAGTCTTCTCAGAACAGGCTTGGAGACTGCGAGGGATTGGGAAGTACGTATCCTCCTGTCGGCCTCGCAGGTGAGCAACAGAGCCTTCGATGGGGCCCCAACTCCATTGCATGTTAAGCCCAGCTGAGGCAAAAATCGGTCAAGAGAGCACAGCCGGGCTCCCGCCTGCAGGCTGAATGTATTACTTCGGCCATAAGAGCAGAACACACCACCCCACCCCAGCATCCCTAGAGAGGGGAATGGATGTGGAAGCCCACAAAGTGATTTCTGTGGACTCTCCTTTTTGGGCTGTGACCATACCTTAGCGGTTATTAACAAGGAGCTTCCATCTGCTTGAGAAAGGCTGGGGTGGGAAGCCCCAGAGGCCACGGCAGGGCCGTTTCATTCCACCACACAGAGACTAGCATCCTTTTTGGACCACGGCCACCACCAGGGAAGGAAGGCTGGCCAGGCTGGGTTTGCTCTGTTTTTCTGTGACTATATTTCTCTTGGTCTGGCAAGACAGGCCTTCACCTGGAATTCTCCCTCACCTTCTTTTTTTTTTTTTTTTTCTTAAAGATTTTATTTATTTATTTGACAGAGATCACAAGTAGGCAGAGAGAGAGGAGGAAGCAGGCTCCCTGCTGAGCAGAGATGCCCAAAGTGGGGCTCCATCCCAGGACCCCGGGATTATGACCTGAGCTGAGGGCAGAGGCTTTAACCCACTGAGCCACCCAGGCGCCCCCTCCCTCACCTTCTTTTAAAGACTCAATAAAGGGATGATGCAGAGGGAACCGGAAGAACATGGTACAGAAAGGCTCAGGGACCCGAGTACAGACGTGGCCGTCTGTGTCCGGCAAAAGCTGGCATGACAACTGACCGCTGCTGTTTGCTTTGAGGGAGACATGAGTTACCTTGGAGAGGAATGTGGATTCAGACTTGCTTTTGGCAGACATTACCACAAACGTTGCCCCCAGCGGACATTGTGACTTCCCCCCAAAGAGCCCTATTTTGGTGATCTCTACCTTTTGCCTTGAACTCTCCTAGGCAGAGATCTGAGAAGGGTGCTTTTTGTTTATCTCTTTGTTTAAGAATAAAACACTCACCTAGCATTGTCTGCCGTCTGGGAAGTTGGTGGGGTGGGGGAGGTCCATGGCAGATCTCCGAGTTGTCCCCTGAGTGCATGCTAAGCCACCTGAAGTGGAGAATGGGGGACTCTTCTCATGCCACTTTGTCTCTGCAAGTTGGTGGTGGTGTTTTGGTGTCCTTCCTCCCAATCACATGGTAAGAAGTGGAAGAAAAACAAATCCTGGTTAAAAAAGAACAGGAAGGGGAAAACCCAAGAGCCTGTGAAAAGCCTTTTCCAGGCTGTCGAGGTCTGTAATCTAGGAGAGAAGCAAGAGGAATGACATTCCTGATGCTTGTTTGGGCTTGCAGGGCAGTGGACAGTGCTTGGGGAGCCGCTGGCCCCCGAAAATGCCTACAGGACAAAGTGACTGGCAACCTGGCTTGGTCACTGGTGAAGTGGGATTGGGGTCCATCCTTTCCTGTAGTGTCGTAGCCCTCAGAGCCCCGAGAAGCTAAGCAGTAACTAGACAACCCCTTTCAGATCAGGAAGTCGGCTCAGCTTGTCCCGTGTCCTGTCACCGTCCTTCTAAACAAACTCCTGAGGGCTCTGCTGTCATTATCATTTCAGTGTGGCTGAGGCATGGAAGGAAATGCCATCAACTCGTGTTACTGAGTAGCCAGACATGTCGAGATCCAGGGATGTTCTACCCTGACTGGGCAGGTGGGGAGCAGGGGCTCACCCCAGGAACTTAGACTAGAGATCGGGAGAGTCCCCATGGTGGGAGGAAGGCTAGTGCTCTCCAAAGGAGGGGAGAGTAGAAGTCGGGCAAACAAAAACAGCAGATGTCCGCGACAGCCCTCATGTGCCATTTACAAAGCTCGTCTTTGCTCATAGGCAGAATCTGCAGTGAGTCACCCCTGCACCCCACAGCAAGTGGCAAGGGAGCCGCGAGGAACCCAGATAGGAGCCCTCCCACAGATTGTCAGAGTCCCACCTGGACTGCCTAGATGACAGAGCCTGTCATCCTGGGGCTGGAAGAGGAGAAGCTTAGGTGGCTCGAGCTGGGGAACGTCTTGTCTCTGAGCTGTCTGCCAGAGACGGTGGGCTCGAGTGCTCCTGTCTCCTTTCCTGTGCTTCTTGAGACCGGATCCAGGGCTATTGAACAGGGATCATAAATAATGAACAAACATTCGGTAGACAGGTGGGGAGAAGGGTTTGGTTTTGTTTTTTCCCCAAGGACTGAGCAAGATGAGCAGAGCTTTGCAGCCTCACTTGTGCCTTTTCCACAAAATACAATTAAAAAGTTGTGCACATGGCCTCCCCATGTATATTATTCATACATGAAACATTGAACTAATAAGAATATTTCATTTCATTATGTAAGCAAAAGAAAGGGCAATCTAGCAGCTGCCCTAATAGGGCAGATGGGAAACCAGAAATGTTCCTTAAATTTAGGCAGTAAAATCAACATTGAACCAATCTGCCTCACTCCCAGGCTCTTCTTACTGTGTTTAATGAAAGCTCACGTCTTTACATAAGGCATGGTAAAAAGGGCTCAGAAGCCATAAAGCTCTCTGTCATGTCTTCGCAACATAACCAATGAATTTAACACAGTGGCTTTGGATTTTCCGGGAAGTGAACATAGAGTGGGCAACATAGGGTGTCTGTATGTCCTGACCCGTAGAAAACCTGTGAGAACCAAGGTCAGGGATAAAAGGGAATGAACTCACATCAGTGAGTGAGGGAGTAATTCTAATTAACATCGGTAGGAAAAGGGCCACAGATTCTGGCCCCTAAGGAGGAAGACCAGTCAGCACCCAAGGTTGGGAGATGGGATTTACAGCCGGGGGTGGAGGTAGTGGGTGGGTCGGGAAAGCACATTCATCCTGGCCCACAATTTAAAGGCCAGCTACCTTCCCAGGAAGGAGTCACGTGTAGAGCCACCATTTTAGAGCTGAAGAGTTCCTAAACAATCGCGTTTCATTCAGCACCCTCAGCCAACGTTAACTGATCATTCATGATGTCTAGGCACTGCTTGGGGCAGTATGGTTGGTGAACAAGACCTATGGGACATGTCCAAGTTCGCAGACATGGTCAAAGGTAGACCCAAGGCTCAGGTCTCCTGAGCAAACTGGGGCCTAAGCCATCACAGTAAATGGAGCGTTTCCTAAAAACACTGGATTAGGAAGCCAAGGCTATCCTCGTAGTGGGGAGCACCTCTAGCACCAAGGTGGAGCCCCAGGCCAAGGTGATGGCGCTAACCAAAGAGGGCTAGGCCGGACTCCCCCGCTCTCCGGGCACTTCTTCTGCCCGCTTGACCTGGGGTTGTGATACTTGTTAGTGGTCACACTGCCTAAGAACCTGGGTCTTCTGTCTCCAAGTCCAAGACATGACATACGTCTCTAATCCAAGGCCAGGGTCCCAGGATTCAGACCAGCCCCTCTGCTATGAAGAGAAAATGGAACAGGGCTCTAGAAGGCAGTGCTCTGAGTGTCACACCCTCCTGGAATGAGAGCTGGCATGCGACCCCCCTCACCCCCAGCACCAAGAGTCTTGGGAAAGGGCAAGGTCCACTCTGTTTTCCAGATAATGGCAGCATAGGCTCTGTCCTGGAATCACAACAAGTCCTGGCCTTGCCCCTGGCTCTGTCTGGTGACAATTGGCAGCTGACATCACTGCTTCTGGCCCGAGCTACCCCTTATTAAAACTGGCATCTTTATAACAGATTTCTGCAAGTCACTGTCAACAGGACATATCCCTTGTTTTGTACCAGTCATTCCCCCGGGGGACTGATTGGTTTAATACCATTATTTTAAATACCCTTCTATTCTATGTTATTCTAAGAATATCAAGTATTAAATATAGTCTTAATTACTAAGGGATCTCATCTATTTTTTAAATAACTTTTCTCAAACCATACAACTTCATCCCACCATGAAATAGCTAGATTTTAAGTTGGATCTTTCTTCTCCTTTCTAGTTGAAAGGTCCCATTTGTGCTCACATGCTTTGCTCGAGCCCAGCCCAGAAGGCCAGGGGTCACCCAGGCTTTAGCTTGTCCCGTCCAGGTTTTGTAGCTTTCTGCCTTTATTAGGAGACATGGGCTGATGGTCAGGCAGCCTCCCCAACAGCTGACTTTGAAGCTGGGGCAAGCTCCCGTCCACAAGCAACCCGAGAGTCCGCTGATTGGGGCACAGCTGAATGACTCAGGCCCCAATCAGATGATGGGACACCAAGCAGCCAGTGACAACTGCTGGGTGATACGGAAGCACACTGTGTGATTCTGCTTCAGAAGACAGTACACTTATGGGCTCTCAGATAATAGGACTGAAATATACACTAACATGTGGATGGTGCTTCCCTGCAGGTGGTGGGATGATGGCTGATTTTTTTTTCTTTCTTTTTTGCTTAGCTGTATAAGTTGGAATCCCTAAGTGTTCCAACAACAGGCCTTTTCATCAGAGCTGGAGAAGTCAGGGAAGGAGGAGGGAGGGCTGCCATTTAAAAGTGATCCACACCTAGAGCAGAACCAATGGCAGAATTCACAATGGTTTATGGGGGAAACATTTTTTTTTTTAATAGGTGGCAGTTTGTTTTAATGCATATTATGAAAAAATATAAGTTTTACAACTTACACTGCCCTCATTATCCCTGGTACTTACTCCATTACAGCCCCACTGGCTCTTCATTCTTCTAATGCACAGGGTGCCGCAGGGCCTTTGCACTTGCTGTTCTCTTTATTCGAAATTGTCTTCCCCACATATATGTAAGGTTTGGTCTTCATCATTCAGGCCTCATTTTCATATACCACCTCCTTTCCTGGCTCCTAACTCTAACCCCCATCACTCTTCCTTTTTGTGTTTATCACTCTATAATGTTTATTCATTTAGTTCTTTATTTTCTGTCTTCCCCAGCTATACAGGGAGTCCTTTGAAGTCAAGGGCTATGTTCATCCTGTTCACCACTGCCTGTATGAACAGCACTTGACACATTGTAGTCAGTTCTGTGGATGGGAGGAAGAGGGAACCATCCCCTTGAGGACAGTTCTGGCTCTGCTATTCAAGGAAGCTTAGACCAGAGCAAACCTTCTGACCTCCCACCAGGGCCTCTGGCTCAGCTCTCTTGGAGCTCTGGGAAATCAGAAATCAGGGTCTCAGCATAGTTACCTTGTAAACACACACATCTTACCTCTGCCCAGTCAGGGGTCTCTGAGCCAGTCATTCAGAACATGGATATTCTCTACCCCCCCCCCCGCCCCCAGCACCTTATTCATTTAGGTCAAGGCCCTGCTGCCCTGGGTTGGAGAGGGACCCAGACCCAGGAGACAAGAGTAGAAGTGTAGCCCTGCTTTGGTACTGATCAGTCTGTGACTTTTATACCTTTTTTTTTTTTAGATTTTATTTATTTATTTGCTAGAGAGAGAGCAAGGGGAGAGAGAGTGCACAGCCAGGGGAGTGTCAGGGAGAGGGAGAAGCAGGTTCCCCACTGAGCAGGGAGCCTAATGTGGGACTCCATCCCACGACCCTGAGATCACAACCTGAACCGAAGGTAGATGCTTAACCAACTGAGACACCCAGGCATCCTGGTCTGTGACTTTTAAATCACACCAGCAATTGGCAATTAATGGACCTGAGCGGGTGCCAGGTCCTCCCCACACATTCTTTAATACTGCTGACTGCCCTCGGACAGAGGCATTATCCCCACTTGACAGAATAGAGACCTGGGCTCACAGAGGTTGACAACCTGCCCGAGTCCACACTGTTAGCAATAGGAGCGTCCGGGTGTGTCCAGCCCCTAACAGGTACTCGTTATCTATTCGTGGAATGAAGGGAGGGAGGGAGGGAGGAAGTCAGTCAGCCAGTCATCGAGGGACCTGGGGCTGCTGCAAGGCTGGAAATGCCCACCTCCCATCCACCTCCGGCCCTGCACACACAGTACATTCTGGCCCCCTGTTGACCGCTCTGCTTAGTCCTCACTCTTGGTGGCATCCATAGACTCAGGGGCCAGGGTCTCTCCTGCAGGTCTCACCCCACTGGGCAGGGCACTTGGACCCTCTGTCAAGTGTAAGTAGACACAAGAACCGTCGGTGGGAGCTTCCCCAGGGAAGAGGAGAGGTCGGGCTTTCAGCAGTGCTCTAGGCCCCTTGTCCCTGGGTGCCTCCCCTCAAGGTGGTCTGCTGTTCCTGCCAGTACTCTCAGGCTGGCCGGTCTTTGCAACCTTTCCCACACTGGGTTAACTTGCTGTTTACAGGTTTTCCAGGAAGTTGGGTAGAACCCTCCCTCCAGAGGAAACCTCAGACCTCCGCCCACACCAGATCCAGAGCAGCCCTCCTGACTGGGATCTCTGGTTTCCAGGCTTCTGTTCCTTCAGCACCCATTTCCCTAGTACCCTGTGTGCCTGCTGGGGGTGGGGAGGAGGTTCTGGAAGACACGCAGGGACCACGTAGAGAGGGCCACCTTGGCACGTGCTGGTCCCCCTCTCTGGAGTCCTGTCTCCCTGTGTGTGCAGCCAAGCCCATGCTGTAGGGCCTCCTCTTGTATCTCTTGCCACTGGTATTTTTCTTCTTGGTGACATTTACTCCAATTATAATTTAATTACTCATTTGTGAAATTGCTTATTCAGTGTCTACCTTCTGCAGTAGAATTCAAGCTCCATTGTGTCTTCCCGTTCACTCTGAGATCCCCAGTCCCTGGTACCGTGTGGGTAGTAGCTACCCAGTGTGTAGAAAGTGCATTAGGGAATGTGTGAATGAATGAATGGACAGAGATGCTTACAGAATACCCTGAAAGAAGCCTCCAAATCATTGGGAACTAGAGATTTTAAGACAGAAGTGGGGGGAAAAGTCTTTCTGCTTTGCAACCGATAGATGTTTTTCTCACCTGGTGTCACCCACCCGTCCCCCTCCTCACGGGAGCACTACAGGAATTCAGAGGCACAATGGGGAGGCCTCTGGGAATTCTGCCACAAGCTAACCATGTGCCTGTAGGCAAGTCTTTTCTCTCTAAGTCAATGGTTCCCGCCTGGAAAATGACTATTTCTATGTTGGCTCCAAAGAGGAACATTTCCCTGTCCCAGCAGAGGGCACCGTGGTAGGAGCACACCCTCTGTTATCAGATGGCCCCAGCATTGATTTGGCAATTCGGTGGTGTCACTGGGAAACCCCTGGAGCCCTTGGATCTGCCATCTTCAGGATGCTAGCATTTAACCTCAAGGTCACAAGATGGCTGCCATGGTGCCAGTATTCACTTTCTTACACAATCACGTAGAGAGGCAAGAAGCCAGGGACTGGCCGGTGGAGGGACAGCCAGGAGCAGGGGAGCAGTGGAGTAGGGAGGCAGGAAAGCTGTTCTCAAAAACCTCTCTCTTTGGACCAAGAAGGAAAACCATTTCTCAGAGGCATTTCTAGCCAACTTCCCTTCAGTCTTACTTGAACTGGATCACACGGTCACTCATAGCTGCAAGGGAGGCCAAGAGAGGACCACGGTGAGAAGGGAATGGCTGTTGGGACCTTTCATTTGGCCCTAGGCAGATACCACCTTATGTCGTTAGCAATGGTGTTCTCAACACGCACCTTATCGTCCAGAAGGAGGGCCCCAGGGAGGCAGAGACCAGGCTTCACGGGCTTCAAGGTCTGATAAGACCTTACATCAGGCTGAACCCAAGTGAAGCATGTCAGAAATTTTCTCTTGATTAATGACTCTCCCCCTTTTGACTCTAGTCCTCTCCCCTGGCCGAAATGCCCCTGGTTAGACATGAGGTGTCTATTTCCCACTGGGAAGTATATGTTGTTCTTTCAAATAACAAATGCAAGCTTTTTTAATGGAACAAAACAAACATGTAAATAAAAGAGGAAAAAAGTCACTGAATGCCACTGCCCAAAAATGATTATTGACAATATTTTGTTAAGCATCCGCCCCCCCCTTCCTCCTACTCCCTCCACACCCCTTCCTCCTACCAAAATCATCACACACAAATGTAGTTTTATAAAAGTGGCTTTACAGGACACACATTATACTCTCCTGGTGTTTTCATGTTCCAGTCCTGTCCGGGCCCCATGCTGTCCGATCGGTTCTGTGGAGCCCCTAATCGCTGTGTGTGAGTCATGGACTTACTGGCATCTCACCATTCACTGTTGGGTTAAAAATGTGTTCTGTGCATCCAGGGAAGTCCTCCCCACCCCCACCCCCGCCCCCTGCGTGGTAAGGGTGTGGCTCCAGGGCCATAGCCCCGAGGCTGACCACATCTCCCTGAGACAGGGAACCGTTGTCAGGGATCACATAGTGAGGCACTCAACACCGACTCTAACCTAAACAGTCAGCATATGAACCTTCGGCTGTGATCAGAAACACATTTTGTAACACCATTAAGCAGCCCCCAAATCAGGGAGTTCAGCTTTTTAGCTCGCTGCTGCTCCTGTGATGTTCGAATCTACTCCAGTTCCGAGAACAGCCCCTCTCCCTGCCCTATCTTCCTTTCTGCGGCTGAGGCTGTGGCTGCCTGCTCCCTGCAGGCAGTAGTCCTCCCGTGGCCTCCTGGCCATGTTGCTCTGTGGCCCCAGGTTACACCCCCTCCTCAAGAGGACCGACGGGGACAGCCAGCCAACTGCACCTCCCCCCTACCAAATACAACAACAACAATAATAATAATAATAGCAGAACCGATCAAGTGCCTGCCATGCCCCGCACTTGGCCTTTACACAGCGCAACTGGAGAGGAGAATTAGTGTTACCGGGCTCATCTCCACGGAAAGCTGCGGGAGCTGAATCGCTAAGCAGTTAAATTACTCAGTCCCACAGCTCAAGTCTGGCTCCCAAAGCACCCCCTTAATCTAGATCCCTAACAGGACTATGGTGGGGGACAGACAGATAGCCCCAGTGCAGGAGAAAGGGAAGCAGAGGAGAGGAATCCAGTCTAGCCTGGAGATGGCATGGAAAATCACGCGTTCCAGCAACTTCAGACCGTTAAGTTTCTGAACCACCGGAAGCTGGGAGTAAAACTGGTTGTTGGTGCGTTTGTCACCATCTCAGAAGGATCTGTGGTTCCAACTTGGGCTGTCTGGCTGCTGGGCCAGACGATCCTCCTCGGTCCCTTCCAGCTCCTGAGCCTGTGGTTCTGTGACCATATAAGGCCAGTGTGCCCAGGGAGTCTCACTGCAACGGAGTGTGTCCGGAGAGGGGGGAAAGCAGAGAGCAGAGCCCAAGTTCAGGCCTCCTGCAAGGTCCCCAAGGCCCCAGAGACAAGGAGCCAAGGCCGGGGAGGCTGGGGGTCCCTCCTTGTTTGCCTCTGCCCAGAAATCTCAGACCTGCTCTCCCTCCCACCCTCCTTCTCTCCCCATTTCCACTTGAGATCTCCTCCTGCAGTTGCCTCGCCAGGTTTCCTGAGACTTTCCAGAGACCAGCCGGTGGCGCCTGTCCAAAGTCAAACACTCAGGGCTGCAGAGTCAGCCCTTGGTCCTCCCCTCAGGGTCCCTGACTTTGGTGTGGGTGCCATTACAGCATCTAGCTTGGCTTCCCTTTGCCAGCCTGGCTCTGCAGGCGTAAGAAATCTGGTGGATTCCCACCCCACTCCAACACTCACACTCACACTTACACACACACACCCGCCTCCAGTTAGTGAGCTTCTTGGAGAGGGGTGGAGCTTGTGCGTCTGTCTACTCCTGGCTCATGTAGTTATGTCCCACTTTCTCTGAGTGCTGTCCAGAGCCCAGCACTGAGCCAAATAACGCGGAGAAGAGGAAGCGAGATGGCTGGGCTATGGTACCTGACTTCCAGGGGCTGACAGGCTGGTGGCAAAGACAGAAGATTAATAAACAAGTCTAGCAGGAGATGATCTCTGCTTATTGTGGTTCTCAAGGTGCAAAGCATGTTTTATCACGACTCTATCAGTTGTAAGTGGCAGAAACCCAAGTCAAATTAGGAGAATGATTGGGCTCCTGTCACTCAAAAATGTAGAGATAGGATTAGCTTCAGGTATGACTGGATCCAGTGGCTCACAGGATGTCTCTGGGATGTGATCTGACCCTCGGATGAAGATCAGTTTCTGGGGCTATTGCACTATGATACTGGAAATGCCACTGACTGTCGTTAAGCTGTCACACGCAGCCTTACTCCTGCTTTCCAAATCCTAGTGCTATGTCCTCTAGGGCTCAGACCTAAGCTGTCACAAGAGCCTAGACTCCCCTGGGCTGCCTCTCCAGCCCCTAACCAGGGGCACCTGGCTGGCTTAGTCAGTAGAGCATGTGACTCTCAATCTCAGGGTCATGGGTTCAAGCCCCACTTTGGGAATGGAGCCTCCTTAAATAAATAAATACATACGTACATACGTATGTACATATATACATAAATAAAAATAACCCTGACCAGATGTCTCTTTTCCTTGCCCCACACTCCTTGCACTGATACCATAGGACATGTTCTGATACTCACTTTGTGTGTGAGATCTCTGGATCCTCTGGGAGCCTGGATACAGGGATCTAGGGCAGAAGCGGCTCTGCCTCTCCGCATCTGTCTGGTGGTCACAAGTAGGGTCTCGAATGACACTCTGATGCTTACCAGCTGTGTGACCTCAGGTAAGTGGCTTAGTCTCTCTGAGCTTCAGTTCTCTCATCTGTAAAGAGATGATAATAGTTTTCATCTCCTAGGTTTGTTTTGAAGATTAAATGAGAGGGGTACATGTAAAGCACAGAAGGCAGAGAGTAAATCCCCCAACATCTACCACTGTTCTTATTTTGGTCCTTGATACCAATGAAGGAAATTCTGTTTGGGGGGGTTCTGGCTTTAGAATGCAACTATCACTACTCACAGCTATCATTTATATATACTTACTATATAGTAGGCATTTTGCATTTATTCCTCACAACAGCTCGTCGTATAGGAGAAACCTAAGACCTGAAGGTTTAAATCCTTTACCAGTTACACCCAGCTCATCAGGATAGAGCTGGGGTTGCCCACATCTGTCTGGCTCCTGAGCCCAAGAAGTCAGCCTCCCACTGCTCTTCTCTGCCTCTCCGGATGACATGGGGAATAGAAAATAAAGGGGCCTCAAGTGATACTTTTAAGGATATATGACTCAAATCCCTATTGGGGGGAGAAGATGAGGAAGGTGGCATGAAAGCAATACTAGGGCTGACACTAAAAACATCAGTGTTTTTGCCTGAATGGTGGGATTACTAAAAGTATGTTTTGGTTTGGTTTGGTTTTGGTGTTGTCTTATATCATCCAACTTTCCTTACTGGTAGTAAGAACAATATACTTACTACTTGGTAAAGGCCAACATAAAATTCTACCCTGAAACAGGAAGCCCAATTCTAAGCTACTGTCCGCCCGTTTGAACAAGTAATGGAACTACGTGATTGGAGCAAGTTTTCCCTGTATTGCCTCATTTCTGCAAACCTCCCATGAAGTTTCTTTATTTTAGCCCCCCGACCCCCTGCCCGGGCACCAGGCTGAGACCTTCCAGGTAGTTTTCTACCCAGTCCAGCCCAAGGACTGAGGTGGGGTAGAAAAGTGAAGTATACTAGGGAGCCCGTGCTCTACTCCTGGACAGAGAAGACATTCGGCCAATTACTTAATCTCTCTCAGGCTCACTTCCTCTAATGTCAAGTAGGTATAATAAAAAACCTGGCCTCCCTGCCTTAGTAGGTGCTATCATGACGGATACTAATGGGTGAAAAAAATTATACTTCTGTCCTAAGTGGGGGTAAATTCTGAAGGCCACCAAGGGTCTGAAAAGTACTCCCAGGGACCAGAATGAAGAATCAGAAACTCACTGCACTGGCTTCCTGTAAGAGGGTATCATGGGGAGGCACAGATCCCAGCTGCTCCTCTCAGGTCACCCGGCGTGTCCCACCCTCGGAGGGGAGTCTGGTCTTGGAGCCTGGGCAACACTGGGCTTTTTTATATAGCTTTTAAGTTGTCTAAAATTTATATTATATGTCTTAATTTACCATGCTGTACTGTTAAGTGCTTCGTATATATGAATTTTTCAACAGTATATTTCCATTTTATCCCTCCCATCCTCTGTGCTATTGTTGCGTAAGTTTTCGTTTTACTTATGTTATAAATAGCACAATACCTTTTTTTTTTAGCCTTTTTCCTCTTTTTACTTTAGTTTGGATCATTTCCATTGCTTATTGTTCAAGGTCACTAATCTTCCAGGAGTTAATCCCATACGGTGAAATTTTTATCTCAGATATTTCATCTCTAGCCACTCCATTCTGTTCTTTTTATGTCTCCCATTTCTCTACTCATTATGTCCATGTTTTTCTTTAATTTCTTGAAAATATTTTAAATGGGTCTTTTTAAAGTCTTACTAGTTATTTCCATCATCTCTGTCACTCCTGAGTCTGATTCTATTGACTGATTTTTCTCCTGGTTATGGGTCACCCTTTGCTCCTACACATAGCCAGGAATTTTGTATAGGATGCTACGTATTAAAAATATTATATTGTTAGGTGTCTAATTTTGTTGTCCTCCTTTAAAGAGTGTTGGACTTTATTCTAAGGCAATCAAGTTACTTGTAGATCAGCTTGATGTTTTTGCATCTAATTTTTGAGCTTTGTCAGGGCACGTCTGAAGTAACTTTTACTCTAGGGCCAGTTTAGCCCTACTACTATGGCATGAACCTTCTGGAGTCTCTGCTGAGTGTCCTCAGGGTTTAATAAGGGCTCTCCACTCTGCCTGGCCAGAACTTGTACATCTCCCAGCCTTGGGTGAGCTTTGGGAAGTGTCCAGTTTATAAGCTCCCTGATGATTGCTCCTTGCTGAGCTCATGCAATCCCACCCTATTCAGCCCAAGACTCAAAGAGATGCCTGGTCATGCATGGAGAGCTTCCTCTTTCTCTCTCTCTCCTCTCTCTCTCTCTCTGTGGCTTTTTTCTCTCTGGTGCTTTGCCCATGGAATCCCAGCTACCTCAGCCTTCCTGAATTTTGATCTTTACCTCATCAACTAAGTAAGACTGCTCTGCTCTGCTTGGGTTCTCCCTCCCTTCATTGAGGGCTGATACATGACTTATAAGTGGAAAGCCATCACAACCAGAGGACTCACCATATTTGTTTCCCTTATCTCCAGGATCACAGTCCTGTACTGTGCCTGAAACTGCTTGGTATATATATTTTCTCATTTTTTAGTTGTTTACAGTGGGAGCTAGCAATTTCCTCTAAGATCCCTCTGGGGTAGTGCACCAATGATCCAGTCTGGGTGTATCTTCCCTCTAGAAACTTGGATCTAGGGTTAAAGAAGTCTAAGAAAAGTCAGAAGGGTCATTCTGATCTGCTTCTTAGAGAAACCCAAGCTAAAAACTCACCACCCAGTATCAAGTCAAATTTTACAAGAATTGTTAGTGTCCATCAGCTGGTGGTTGGATAAATAAAATGTGGTATATCCATACAATGGAATATAAGTGGGCAATAAAAAGAGATGGAGTACTGGAAAATGCTATAGCATGATGAATCTGGAAAGCATGGCTAAGTGAAAGAAGCTAGTTATGAAAGACTGTGTAGTGTATGATTCCATTTATATGATACGTCCAGAATAGGCAAATCTGTAGAAACAGAATACAGATTAGTGGTTGCTTACTAGGCATGGGGGGCGGGGAGTGACTACTAATAGATAGAGGATTTCTTTTGGAGAAGGACGAAATGTTCTAAAATTAGACTGTAGTGTTGCCCAAGCTTGTAAATGGACTAAAAAACATTGACTTGCACACTTCAAGTGGGTGGATTGTATGGCATGTGGATTATATCTCAGTAAAACTCTTTTAAAAAAAAGAATTTGCGAGCGATTTCCTTCTGCGCTGAAGGTAATGAAGGGATGGGAAGGTGCTGTGGTGGGGTGCAAGAGAAGCCTCACCCCTTAGATTGATGTATGTCCGTACTGGACGGCGTATTCAATCCTGAACAGTAACACGTGACCCGTGAAGAGTGTGCACGGTTATCTTGGGGGCAGTGGTGGCTCCTGTCCAAGGTTAGTCTTCAACACCATTCGCTCCTTCTTAATTACTTCAACCGGAAGAGAATCCGTGCCAACTTTTAGTTTTATCACCTCTTCCCAGCCTTCTCTCCTCTCTGGAACCTGGGGAGCAGTGAGCATGTATTGAGCGACTACTGTGTGCAGGAAGAAGGGACATTAGGGCACATCTAGCCTTACCCCTGACCTCAGAGGAACCTGAGAACAGGAGAGCAGAGAGTGTCACAAGGCCTCTGGGAACTATAATGTCACCTATGTGTCCCCTGTGTCACTGTTCAGAGCCATCAGAATAAGGGTGACGTGGTAGTCAAATCCCAGCCGAGGATGGAAGAGCAGGTACACCCTTTCTGTGGAGTCTTCCATGGTCAAAGATGAAGACAGTTCGTTTAAGTGAGTCCTCTTACCTTCAAGCACTGTGAGCTTTCCCCAAAAGAAAAATTATTATTCGTTTGCAGGCTTTTTGCAGGCGTCTTCATCAACATAATTCTAAGTGGAAATTTAGGTTAAGACCCTGAGCTTTGCTTAAAAATACTAACAGCTCACATATATTGAATTCTTACTGTATGCCCCCCCTGCCCCCCCCCCCCGCACCGTTCAAAGCACTTTCAGGTACACTCAGCTCCTTGCTGACACCATCTGTCTCACTGTGTACAAGGAATGGAAAAAGACTAAATTTCTTTTTGCCACTATTCTGTTTTCCTGCTGAATTTTCAGTAATTCAGGTAGAGTCTTCCTTCAGCTCAGGAATTCCACATCCAGGTCGGACCCTGCCCTCGGCCAGCTAAGCCAGTAGGTTGGCCCCAGAGGCTTGACAGGTCTTGGGCTCTTGGTGCCAAGTGAAAACAGTGCACTCATCAGATACGGCCTGTGTGCTTTTTCTCTAGGATCATCCACGAAGATGGCTTCTCTGGAGAAGACGTGAAACAGTATAAGCCTGTTGTCTATAGCAACACCATCCAGTCACTGGCAGCCATCGTCCGAGCCATGGACACTCTGGGCATCGAATATGGTGACAAGGAGAGAAAGGTAGGCTGCTGAGCCCATGGGCACTGTAAGGAGAAGGCCTGTCCTCCTTATAATGTCAGCTGCTTTATAGGAACCAGAAGAGAGTGCTATCTGTGATAGAGAAGTCTAGTCTCCAGCCCAAGCCAGTGCACCAGTCAGCCTGGCAAATTCGGTCAAACGGGTGTAGGTGCTGGGCACACCTCCAAAGCAAAGTCGCCAACAAAGACGACAGCCATCCAGTGCCGGGGTTTATTCTGCATATGACAGAGGGTTGCTGATGTCTTAAATTGGGACTCCCGCAGCATTATACAAGTACTTGCCCTTGGGCAATTAACTTGAACCGAAGTATTTCTCAAACCAGATGAGAAATACCTGAGCATCATCTCCCCTCCTCAGGAGAGCATCCCTTGCCTTCTTGGGAGCAGGCTGTAGCCATTTGGATTTGACTCTCTATCCTCCTTTACACCAGGGGATGTGTTGTCTGCCTCTCCTGGGTGAGCTGGAGGGCCTAAGGGGCTCTCTTTCCTGCAGGAAGTTGATATCCTAGAATAGGGACTGTTTTACTTTTTTTAAAAAATTTTTAAAAATTCCAGTGAGTTAACATACGCTGTTAATATTCATTTCAGGTGTACAATTTAGTGATTCAACACTTACATATAAAGGACTGTTTTTCAGTTGAATTCCCAGGTGTCTGATAAGTAGTGAATGGAATAAGTGTATAAAAGCCTCTTATTTGCAAACATTTGCATTAACCATAAGACTGAAACAACACAGCTATACTTGGCAAAGCTAAATAAAAGAGAGAGGGAAGGAAGGAAAAACAGTCTTAGAGAATTCTATCCAGAAGTGGCTCTATGTCCCCTGGTGAGACTGTGAATCCCAGCAACCCTTTCCCTATGTCCTGGAGGGCAGAGAAGGAGAGCAGATGGGGAGGTCTTTGAGTGCCCAGACCCACCTATTGGAGCCTTTGGAAAGAGAGAATTCATCTCTGATAACTGTGTGATTCAGTTGTGCGTTGTACATATCCTGTCTTTGCTAAAAAAAATCATCTCCTTCCCAGAGGAAAACTATCCTTGCCTCTGGATCTGATGAGGAACCTTTGATAGATAGTTTTAAGTGTAAAATTCAGTATTTTATGTACAACATTCTAACTCCATGGGGCAGAGTCATGCCAGCTCCGGCGTGGGCTTCTCCTCCATGGCCGGGGTGGGGGTGGTGTGGATGGGGAGTGATTTGTTGATGGAGGGTGTGTCCAAGGCCAGCCTGGGCTAGGGAAGCAGGGCCCCTCCCACTGCTCCTCTGGGAGGCCAAGTTCTGCAACCAGTTCTGCAGAGGAAGCTCTTCCCACTGGGGGGACGGGCTTTGGTTTTGGCCATAGAGCCAGGGCCTGTGGAAAGAGGGGTACCGCTAGTGCTTGTCTTATTTCCGTTACATATAAGCCGACAGCTTCTAGTGCGCCAGGCACTGTGTTGGCTGCTGGGGATCCAGGAATATACCCAGTGGGGGTGGCACCCCGAGAAACCAGGCATTTAGCACATACATACTCCCATCATCAGAATCAGCCTAGCAGGTTACAAGGCTCCATTTCTTTTAATAATAGTAATGGTCACAGTGATAATAGGAAGGGCTGTCTTCCAGAGCAGGAAATGCCTAGTGCGATCTTTACACAAGGACAGGCCATAGGCCTCTTGGCCAGAGGGAGAACAAGGTACCTGAATCTCCGTTCCCCAAATGACAGCAACCGTGCAAGAGGCACATATGTCCACAGCACGTACCCGCCGCACAGACACACACATACGTACGTCCACGGCCCGTGCACTCTTCCAAGTGGATGTGTGTTCACTGCCACGCCTGCCTCCCAACCATTTCCCTCCCAAAAACTTCCTGCCCTGACCAAAACACGGAAATTCATTCTGACTTTGGAATTCTTTTCTCCTTCAGTTCTGAAAGCACGACTTATTCCTATGGGATTCCCGTCCCCCTCCCCACCATTTGATTATGCTGAACAGAGAGGTGATTGCTTGGGAATCATTGGGAATACAGTGTATCAAGGACAGCGCTGGGGGCCCCTGGGGCCTCTGTGGGTCTTTCTCTTCTTTGAGGTTTCCCCCTTAGGACAGTCATCAAGCAGGGGGCCAGGGAAGGTACCAGTACAGAGGGACACCAGGAACAGAGTGGAGATGCCTGGAAGTCCGCTGGACATGGTAGCATTGGAGGCCAGTCCTGTTAACAGTGGGTGGCATCACAGTGGGGTGTCTGACCCACCCCCAGGGCAGCACCAGCTCCTTGGGCACAACCCTCCTGGCTGACAAAGGCCTCCAGGCCCTTGGGCACCTCTCTGTCATGTCCCCTGTGAGGAGCAGAAAAGTTGACCCAAGATCAGGCCAAAGTGAGCCAGACATTTGCGGAAGGTATTTTCTGGAAGTGCGCTGGCATGAATTTGCCGTCTGGGAAGCTGAGTGCAGGGATCTACTTCAGACTGAAATCTTCCCCTGGACATGGAAGGGACATTTGTGATGAAACCTGGCTCTGAGAAGGAGCCAGCCATGCGAGCAGAGGGGAACAAAGTTTCCAAGTAAGCACCAAGGCACCAAGGTCCTGAGAAAGGAGTGAGGCTGGCATGTTGGAAGAGAGAATGCCTGAACCACACCCTGGGAGAGGGGTGGGGCCCTGGGGTACTGGATGCCTTCCAGTCAGATCTGCCTACAGCCAGCCAGATGGTGCCCAGATGCCCTGACCCAGGCCTGGGTCTCCAATAGCTTTCTCCTTCCTCTCTCAGGACCCCGGGAGGGGCCTATGTGGAGGATCTGCTGTTTGGATGTTGTGAAAAGTGCCCCATGTGGAGCAGAGCCAGATTCGTGTTTCGGCCTCCAAAGACCTCCTTTATTCTCTTGGCTTCTCCCATTCTGCCCTCCTCCCACAACCCATCATGAAACATCTAGAGGAAGACAGCCTCACATCCAGAGTCTGCTTGGGCCAGCCAGTTTTGCAGTCTCCATACAAAGAAGCATCTAGAAGCTTCCCTTGCTGTATCTCATTAAAACAGGTGTCCCTGACTTCTCTTGGTAGCTGGCTCATCACCCCTCCTGGCTCTCCAGTAGAGGGAGGAGCGACTGCTTTCTCCTTCAGCCTCTCTGTACATGAATCTAAGCCTGAAGAAGCCACTACATGGGGGCAAGCATCTGGGATCCCCTTACAGCAGTCTGGGGCTTCTACATCCCATGTCCCAGGCACACCAGACCACAGACCCTCTCCCCAAAGACACCACACACTCGTATGCCTCCAGGCCTTAGCTCAGGACATACATCTGCTTCCAGTGCCCTTCGCCCCTTCTCTTCTTCCTGGAATTCCTCCTGTTGAGTGAGGCCCAGCTTAGCTCCTTTCTCTTCCATCCCCTTGACAGCAGAACTCAGCTCAAGGCTTTCCCTCCATTGAGCGCTTACCCATGCACCAGCATGAAGATTGGTTATGTTACTCTTTCCTTAGAGCTGCGACCCTTGCGCTCTAGGGTGATCAAGACCCTTTTGAGCAGCTAATGAAAGCAGTGAGCCTTCTCTCCAGAACAGTACACACATGCATACATCTGGGAAATCCCACATACAATTTCAGGTGGCTCTGGCACTCATAAAGCCTGGAATAAGAACTCCTTCATGATTTTACATCCTTCTGCCCAAAGCCTGTGTCATTCATCTTTCACTTCCCTCCTCACCCAAACAACCTGCACAGGGCTCAGAATATAGTAGGCCTTCACAAAAAGCCCCTTGAGTGGAATGACATGTCTCAATTCCTCAGCTGTCACAGAAAAAAGGAAAAGTACCTGTGATTCATCACTAAATGAGCAGATACTGACTGAGTACCTACTATGGGTAAGCTTTGTGCTAAGTGTTCAGAGGTATGTGACACAGAGCCTTTAAGGAATTGATCTTTAAGGAGTTTATTTAAAACATATGAACATATAAGAAGGTGGAAAAAAGAGAGAGAGGGAAACAAACCATAAGAGACTCTTAACAATGGTGAACAAAGTGAGGGTGGATGGAGGGAGGTGTGTAGAGGATGGGCTAGATGGGTGATGGGCATTAAGGAGGGCACTTGTTGTGATGAGCACTGGGTGTTGTATGCAACTGATAAAACACCAAATTCTACTCCTGAAACCAATATTACACTATATGTTAACGAACTAGAATTGGGGGGAAAAGGGAGTTGATCTCCTTGGGAAGACAGGGCTCCCAAGCTGAATGCACTCAGCCATTACAAGGCAGTCAGGGAGAGCCTCTTCGAGGAAATGAGGCTGGCATTGACCTTGAAGCAGGGATGTAGCTTGACAAGGGCAGATATGGGTAAGGAAAAGGACTTGAAGCAGGAGGAACAGGAGTAAAGGCAGTGGGTTGGTAGCAACCGAAACCAATCTGAGGGACAGAGAAGGCCAGTGGCCAAACGGAGGTATGGTGAGGTGTGGGAGAGTTAGAAGATGCAGTTGGGTCCAGACTTGGGGGGGATGCGGGAGCTTGGAAGGTGCGCCGAGGAGGTTGGATTTGATCCTGGTGGCAACAGGCAGCCATTGTTAGATTTCTGAGGACTTCTGGGGAGGGGTGGGATGAAAGTGAGTTTTTAGGAGAGTCTCATGATGGCCTGTGTAGGGGTGGAGGGACTAGTAAGAGGAGGACTGCAGGTAGGGAGGAAGGCTTGGGAGCTACAGGGAATGACACACATGCAGAGCTTGGTTCTCCATGGTGGTTGGAAAGGAAGGGGAGCAAAGTGATGTGTGGTGATGAGAGGAAGGTGAGGGCCCGGGATTGATCGGCTGCTGGGGCAGAAGGGTGAGGATCCGGAGACTGGCTTACTGAGCGCGTATGAAACCTGGAGCAGCAAGCAGGAGATGGGGCTGGACTGGGCCCAGTGTGCTGAGTCTCCTTGCAAACTAGTGGGCTGCCCAGTGGGAGTGATCAGCAAGCAGATGGATCAAAGAACCAAAGCTTTAGGAATTAAAGGTGGTGATAATATTGACTTCTGCTCTGTATGTTTCAGGACCCCGTTTAAACAGTTGACATTATTTACTGAATCCTAACAACCACCTGTGCTGTGGTTATCCCTTACAAGTGAAAAAAATGAGGCTCAGTGACTTGCCCAAGGTCCTGCAGGCAAAATACGTAGGTATATGATCTAGATAGGACTCCTAACAAAGCTGTCACCCCTGTGATTGGAGTCCAGAGCAGAGTCCCATTTAAATAGGCACAGCAAAATCACGCACACCAGATCTTTAAAAGAATCTCAATTCTCTATCCTAAGTCTCTCTAAAAATATGAAAAGGGACCCAAAGGACAACTCCCACTCCTGTTTTTTTTTTTCATATATCTTTTCCCTTCGTCTTTCTCTTGTCTGCCACCCCCACCATCTTGTGCTGCCCCCCGCCCAATTCCACAGACACCCCCTCTCTACTCCCAGCCTTCAAGGCTTTCCCTCCTTTGGCCTCTTTCTCCGTCTCTCTCCCCCACCGTTTTTCTCCCTCTTTCTTCCTCTCCTCTCTGTTGGGAGGCTGTTCTGTAACCTGCAAGAGATTCCCTCTCTTCCTCTCCTCTCTCCCTTTTTCCATCTGTTCCTCTCCTTCCATCTCTCCTTCCCCCGACCGCCTCCTTTCTCCCACCCTCTCCTCCTCCCTTCCCTTCCTCTGCTTCCCTCTGCTCTCTCCCTCCTCACACGCCCCACCCCTCCACCCCGCTCATTATCATGTAAATTGTCTTAACCTTTGGAGCTGAGTCTCTCCCCCTCCTCCTGCTTCCTCAGTTCTCAGCCCAGGGCCTGCATCTGCATCACAAAAGCAGAGAAACTGGTCTGGCAGAACTGGCCTGAACTCAGACACTAAAAGAAAGAAAAAGCTGGGGGAAACTGGACAGTTACAGGGTTAGAAGGTTCGCTTGGACCAGTGGGGGGATGGGGACACAACCCCACGTTCACAGATTTTATTACACACGTACATATGAACATACGTAACACTGATGTGCATGTCTGTATACTTAGGTATGTAACACACATTGTAAACTAGCCAGGCAATAGGAAGAAGTAATGCCTTGAACTTGTAGACTTTATTCAGTGAAGAATACTCTCACTTTCATTTGTTCACCATCTGTACAGGTGCATGTTTCTCTCAATAAATCATGAACTTCTCAAGGACAGAATAGAGATCTTCAGTACGATGCCTGACACAAGAAGTATTAGATACTGTGTTCATAGCCCAGCTGTACCACCAGCTCTATGACCCTGGGTAAATTATTGAACTTTCTCAGTGCTCAGTATTTGCGTCTTCAAAATGGTCATAATCCTAATACCTTCTTCATTCTTCTGCTATAAGATTAAATGAGATAATACTTGCAAAGTGTTATGCCCAAGTTTTCGCCTCCGAGAGACCACCAAGGAGCCAGGATGCAGTCACACGTGGGTTTTTTTTTTTTTTTCTCAAAGATTTTATTTATTTATTTGTAAGAGAGAGAGAGTGAGAGCGAGCACAGGCAGACAGAGTGGAAGGCAGAGTCAGAGGGAGAAGCAGGCTCCCTGCGGAGCAAGGAGCCCGATGTGGGACTTGATCCCCGCTGGGATCATGACCTGAGCCGAAGGCAGCTGCTTAACCAACTGAGCCACCCAGGCGTCCCAACACACGTGGGTTTATTTGACAAGCTTAAGCTTGGGCCCAAGTATACCGGACATGGCGGAGTAGGGACTTGGACCCTGAACCAGATTACAGTCAGAATTTTTAAAGGCAGAGTAGGGGTAGACTCGGGTGGGTGAGGACAAAGGCGATTATGGATGATGTAAGTCTCCAAGGACTTTCAGAAGCAAGGTCTCCAGGACCTTGAGGGGCTAGCTATTGTTGGGAGAAAGGTTATTTATTACCAATAACAAAAATCTTCTCGTGAGACCCTTTAAATGTGTATCAGTGGGCCATATGCTTGGGAATGATTCTCGACACTATCTTGGAGGTTTAGAGATAAAGGAATTGTTTAAGTAGACTTACAGGATCCTGGTCGGACCTGTCGGGGTAGGGGGTCAATCAGGGTAGGATTGTCCTTAGCAAAACCTCAAGGTGAGGGCAGTTAAGTCCCCAGGGGAGAGCCACTCTGTCTGTTTCAAGGGCTTGTCAGTAGGTAAGGAATTTTAATGATTTTCTTCTGCCTCTGTTTCCCACATCAGCTAAACTTGAGGGGGGATGGCCTTAATTTTCTCAGCCTCCACATTTCCCCTTGAACAATTTTGACCCTTAAATCTTTAAGGTTGTTGAAGGTGGAAGGTCTCATCTTCTGTAACTTCTTCCTGCTGAATAGGGGCATAGAGTTGTCCGTACCTACTCAGGTCAACATTGATCATTTAGGGAATGTGTAGGGGAGTTATGAAAGACAGAGGCAGCTGAGTCCAGGGGTTTAAATCAATCATTAAAGGAGAGAGTGACTGTTTAAAGTGCTAACCTGAGTAGGTCAGAACCCAAGAAATATTTTGTGATAATCTGGAACATCAAGATGGCTGCACTTATGTCAGGGCTAGACTCAAGGTGGGTACAGCCTTGTTTTTCTTGGCCTCCACACAAAGTGCTTGGGATAGTGCTCGACACATAGAAAGTTCACAGCACATATTAACTCTTGTTCTTTTTTGTTGGTTTTGTTGTTTATAATTATTGGTAAGATCTTGATGAGTTATCCTCACGGGGCCTTGGTGAGGAGTGGGTACAGTTTGATCTGCATTTTGCATGTTAGAAACAGAGGCACAAGAACCGGGTTACTGACCTAAAGAGGACTGAAGATTCGTGCTGGTTGGCGTGGCTGCCTGGTGCTCCTCTGTCCCACCAAGGGGCTTCATTAGAACTGCCCCCTCCCTCACGTTCCCCGCCCCTCCCGAGATAAATGCAGCTCTTTAGGGAGGCAGAATCACATTTCACACCTGGTTTCCAGAATGTCATCAGATCTCCTCTGGTACAAGAAATCTTGACGTTTAATTCACACAGCGGAGCTCAGAACCCTATCTTTTTTTTAATCAGGGAAATATTGTGGCCTCATCTGCACGGCGCGTTTGCCCTGTAGTTTACATGAATTCTGAATCGGGCAGAAACAAGGATGCTGTCTGGCCTGTGTCTGCCTGGAGAAACCTCAGGGGTGGTTGTCAGATCTGATGGGGACTGGGGGAGGTGACGGATGACGGCCTCCGTGCACCTGTGCCCAAACCTGAGGCCAGGAAGAGGCTTCCGTGGGGCAGCAGCGTGGACGCCTGCCGCGCCCTGCACACCTCGGCTCTCCAGCCACACCAGCCCAGGCCCAGTCCTGCTCTGATCCTTGGCCTGGCCAGATGGGTAGACCTGAAAACTCCTCCATTCAAGACCATCGTAATTCTACTGCTCCATTTTGCAGGTGGGGCAAAACAGGCCCCACATGGCCCAAACAGGAAAAGGACTTACTCCAGAGAGGATGAGGCAGCCAAGGACTAGAATGTCAGGTTTCTGGAGTCACGGTTCTCTTCTCTTTCCATCTGACCAGTCTGCCTCAAATCAACCAGCCCGTGTGGGGCCTCATTTTCTTTCATTCAGTTGGTCAGTCATTCATCTCACAAATACTTACCGAGCACTCACTTCATGGCAGACCATGCATTATGATCCAGCAGGGTTGGCTACAAAGATTAAAAAGGTGTTGGGGCTCCCTAGCTTCGGCAGAGATCGTGTTTCTGGGAAGGAAAGATAGATTTCTTGATTTCTGAGGCCTCAAGCAGCCCTGACATTCCAGCTCTGCAGGACCCAGTGCAGCCAGGTCCGCCCCCTCCCTGCGGTCCAAAGCCAGATCCGGCTGTAGGAACCTTGGTCCAGGCTTGCGGCAGCAGCCCCGTCTGCCCGCACGTTCCTTGCATCACTGTGTTCAGTGCAGAGTAGGGCTCAGTGGACAGACTGGTTCATGAGTGACTCCAGGTGTGTGCCCTCTCAGGCCAACTGCTGGGCTAGGTGCTAGGGGCATTCCTATGAATAGGACAGACACAGCCCCTGCCCTCAAGGGGCACGAGCAAGCAGGACAGACACTTCAGGCGCTTCCTATTTTTATGGAAGCACGGTGATATGAGCCCTGAGGCGGGGGAGGATGACAGACGTAGTAACCATGTCCTAACTCCTGGCTGTCTGAAGATGACACGAATCAAGAGGCACGAGCTCCTCGAGCAGGGCCTAGTACACAGTAGGTGCTCAGGAGAGGCGACTTAGTATTCAGATCATATGCCTTAAAGCAAAGTGACCACTACTCTAGTTATTTGTTCGCTTGTTTTTTTAAGATTTTATTTATTTATTTGACAGAGAGAGAGATCACAAGTAGGCAGAGAGGCAGGCAGAGAGAAAGAGGGAGAAGCAGGCTCCCTGCTGAACAAGTAGCCTAATTCGGGACTCGATCCCAGAACCCTGGGATCATGACCTGAGCCGAAGGCAGAGTCTCAACCCACTGAGCCGCTCAGGTGCCCCCAACTACTCTAGTTTTAAAAGGTTGCTTGGGCATGGCCGCTGAGGGGAAGGAGGGAGACAGGTCCGGGCCTTCTGGGCAGACGGTCGCTGCAGCTGAGAACACATAGGGTGACACAGCTTTGGCTTAGGTTCTGTCCTGTGGTCAGCTGTCCATCCTAGAGGAATAGTAGGGAAGCCAGAGCAGACTCGAGCGAGCCAGTTCACTCACGTCTGGCCCTTAGACGAGAGGCTGTTGAGGGGAAGATGAGCTTTCTCAGGCGGACTTTGGATTTTGCTAAAGTCTTTGTGGAAAACCTTTTACTAAATGTTGATAAAAGGCCATGCCATCCCCTGCCTTAGTAGTTTAGAGTTGAGAACACACCCTGGTCTCGCTTGTTGATGGAGGAGCACCCTGGGCCCTGGGATCCTCTCTCTGGACATGGGGGACTATGGTCCAGGCCCAGAGGTGAAGGACGTTCTTCTAGGACACTGGGCTCAGTATGCTGCCCCAGGGCCTTCTGAAGACGTTGCTTTGCTTTGGGGACAGAGTTTTTGAAAACAGTTTACCTAGGAGAAAGCCCACATTCTTCCTGCCATGAGGCCCTTGACCCAGAGATGCCAGGCCAAGTCTGAGCACAATCCCTGAGCTTGTTCTTTGAGAAGCAGGGCAGGCGGCCGTCATGGTTAGGGAGGTGTTTGACGTTTCGGATCTCAGGTAGTCGTGCCCTTAACTCTAAGTGGTAAGTGCTCGAGCCAGTCACTCCAAGTGTCACCAGGTAAGTTAGCATGCCTTTGACCTTGAGGAAAAAAAAAACACCCTCCCAGCCGTGTCCGGAACTGAAAAGACAGTCAATGTCTTGTGGATAGGGAGGCCCAATCATTGGCACTCCCAGGGCTCAGCACCAGGGCCCGGGTCTGCACTTGGAAGCTTTCTGGGTACTCTTGGTTCCAAGATGGCAGGAAGCACACCTCCTCGCGAGGAGTCCAGAGGCGGGTGGAAGAAGCGGAGCATCCCGACTTCTTACTCCACATTGGCCTGACAGTAAGGGAGCAGGGAAGACAGAACTGTGGACCCTTTTGCCATTCTAGTGGGACACACAGGCAGAGAGCAGTTCAGGGATAACACGGGCTACCGCCTGCCACCCTCCCTGCAGGCAGCCGTGAGAAGCAGAGAGCCCATGAAGGTGGCATGAGAGGTGATGGGAAGCCGAGTCCCAAGCCCATGGGGGTGGGGGCTGCGGGTGATCTGAGGGATGGGGACTCCAGGGTCACCTGTCCTTCCAGGCGATGGCAGAGGAGGGGCCTGATTTCTTCTCTGGTTTTGGCTCTGCCGTAGTCCCACTGTCTTCATCTCCTCAGGCTGATATAAGAAAAATACCACAGCCTTAAACAATAAAGACATGTTTCTCGCCATTCTGGAGGTTGGGAAGTCAGAGATCAGACCCACCTTCTGGTTCCTGGGCAGCTGTCTCCTCACGGGGCCCTCACATGGCAGAAGGGATGGGGGAGCCCTGGGGGCTTACTGGGCCCTCGTCCCATCCTAGGGGGACCCTCATCCATGGGGGCTCTGCCCCCGTGACCTCATCCCCTCCCACAGACCTTCCTTCTAATACCAGTACACTGGGGATTCGGTCTCAACACAGGAACTTGCAGGGCAACAGGGACACAAACATCCATCTGTAGCATCACAGAGACACAGAAAGTCAATGTTGTCCCCAGGGGCACCAGAGACAAGAAAATAGCTGCCGGCCAGTGAATGCCAGCAGCCTAAAGCTGGTGGCGAAGTCCGGGGGAAGAACATCCATCTGGAGCATCGTGGGGAAGGGCTCCCCGGGCCCAGCCCAGTGGTCAGGCACCTTTGGCCCTGCACTACCCCCACACCCCAGCTTCAGTGGCTTATGAGGTGTGGCTGAGGCCGCAGCCAGCCCTGGCCCCCATCTGGCCCCAACGCCCCTTCCGTGGCATGTCAAGTTGAGGGGTGCTAAGCCAGGCCGCCGTGGCCTTTGCCCATTCATGTGTTCATTGCCTATAGAAAGGGCCATAGGATTTTTAAAACAAAAGGAAAAGGAAGCATAAATGGGAGAGCCCCTGTGGGAACACAAGGCAGTGAGCAGTCAATGAAGGCCGCAGGCAAGGATGCCTCGCACTTGCGTGGCTCTCTGTCTCTCTCTCTCTGACTCTCTCATGCTCGCTTACTCCCCCCACCCACTGCAAGCCACTAATTACTCTGCTCTGACGGTGGGAGAATGTTATAGCCGTGCAAAGAAACATCCCGTAGCATCAGGACTGACGTGGGGCCCCACATGGCCCTTCCCGTGATGTCCGGGAGGCCCCTGCATTACAGCCCATCCCGTGTCTGTCTGGCTGCCCCATGTCAGGAGCGGCTGGCCTCCTCTCTGCAGAGCCATTCCTGTGGATGCATCCTTCCGGCTCAGCATAGTGGTTTTAAGGGGGCAAGCGAGCTACCAAGGGGACCTCTCAGCCTTAGAAGATGGCAGAGAACTAGCCAAAGATGGCTAAGAGACAGCCTGCCTGACCAATGCCATTTCTGTGAGGTTCCTGGCATATCAAAAAGTAAAGAATGCCCAAGTCAAGGTCACAAAAGTGTGGTGTAGTTTAAATGTATATACTTAACAGTGAATACCTTGGACCCACTGCAGACACAATGCACTATAGCTGTGCTACCTAAAAATCAGCTCCAGGCCTACTGTATTCATTCACAGGGCAGTGCCAGCCATGTGGTCCTGCAATGGGTCAGCTGGGAAAGTTTTGTGACCTGCATTGTCACCTTTTACTACCGTGCTCTCTCCCCAACTATGTCCATTACCTCACTTGCTCCAAGCCCCCAGTTTGAGCCCTTTGTGAATGTACAGTCCCTTTCTGGGAACCCAGGACACCACAGAGGAGCAGGACACCACAGAGGAGCCTGTTTGCTAAAATCCAGCTTATTGGTGGGCACTGGGGACTGAGAAAGGGGTTAGAATTGTCAAGGCAGCAGCATCACATGGGGGAGACCACGATCGTAGGCCACGTGGGGATGGCCAAGGTGGTATCTGGGTCTCTCCCCAGCTCAGTGGCCCTGCTTCTTTGGAGGTGGGGGTGGGGCCAGGAGGCACCAAAGAAGTTCCGCACACGTTAGGGTGGGGGTGGCTTCCCGGCAAAACCCAAACCCGTCTGCCCCTTGACAGTCACGTACACATTCACCCTGTGCGTGACTCTGTTTCCTCCTCCTTCGTGTTACTGGCAAGGCAACTTACAGTGGCCAGGTGTCGTTGCCAAAGACCCTTCTCCAGACAAAGTGGGCCTCTTTTGGTCACCAGTATAGAAGGCACCATCAAACTGGCTTGTGAAAAAAAAGTCATCTGGCCCAGGGATTAAGAAGTCTAGACGGGGGGCTCCTGGGTGGCTCAGTGGGTTAAGCCTCTGCCTTCGGCTCAGGTCATGATCTCAGGGTCCTGGGATCGAGCCCCACATTGGGCTCTCTGCTCAGCAGGAAGCCTGCTTCTTCCTCTCTCTCTGCCTGCCTCTCTGCCTACTTGTGATCTCTGTCTGTCAAAAAAATAAATAAAAATCTTGAAAAAAAAAAAAGTCTAGAGGGACAGCTGCAGGTGTGGCTTGATTCAGCCGCTCCCAGGACATCCCTGGCTTCTCCTCATTTCTCTACTCTGTCCCACTGTGTGATATTTACCTTGGGTTCCATGAAGTTGCTCTCTCACCTTACCTATCGTTGGCTACAGCAGTAGACTCACTACCTCTTCCCACCACACCTGACCTAGGAGCGAGCGTCCTGGCATATACGGAGAGCCACACCTTGCTGGCTCTTCCCTAAGCACCTCCCCAGGTCCTGGAGGTCCCTCTCTCAGTGGTCCTGCTGGACCACAGGCCCATCCCTCACCCACTCACTGTGACCAGAGTTCACCCGGGGCTAGAGCCGGGCTTTGCAGTCAGAGGGACATGACCTTGAATCCTGGCCCTGCCTCTCACCACATTGGACCTCAGGCTGCTCACCTGGCCCAGGGCACCTCAGATTCCTCTTCCAAAAACTGAGGATGGCAGCACTACCTGCTGACAAGCTTGTTCTGTTAAAAGCAATGATGCAGACAAAGAGCTAAGCAAGGTGCCCGGTCCGAGGTACACGCTCCGCAAACAGCTGTCACTTCCTTCTCCTCTTACCCCACTTTACTGCCTGTCTGGGGAGGAGCCACAACCAGAAGTCTGGACATGACAGTGTTTCAAACTTGGCGTGAAGGGTTAGTGCCAAGGCCTCTGAGTTACTGCAGGTCAAAGAGGGGGCCTCCCCGCACGCCCCACCTCCTGCCCGGACCTGTTGGTTCTGGTTCTGGAGCCTCAGCTCCTGCTCTTGCTGGCTTGGCCGGAGTGGCGCTGAGGAGCACAGTTCCCGAGTCAGAGCTTGGCCAGGCCTGAGAGAAGCCAGAGAGGGAACAACAAGAAGAAGAGGCAGGGCGGCAGAGAGGGGGAGGGGAGGCAGACTGTTCTAGGGGGCTGGGGAGCTCCAGAGGTGGTTCTTCGCAAGTGGAAGGGTTACACCATCAGGTATCCCTGAGTCAGCAGGGGCTTAGCCCAGTGCCTGGCAGCTGCTGGTAATTTGTGTTAGGGATGTGTGGCCGTGTGGATGCCATTCCCATGGCAAGCCACTCCTTAGGCCCTCCGCATACAAATGTCTGCTCCCTCTCTGACATGCCCACGTCTGTCTCTCTTTTTTGTTCACTCGTCCATTTGTTTGGGAAGCCTGTGTTCTGGCCATGTCTGCACTGGCCAAGTGCCAAGCCCTGGGTGAGCAGAAACAGGCAGGGGTGCTGCTGTCCCAGAGCTCAGTCTGGGAAGAGATGGACACCCCTTAGAAGCTCTAGAGAGCTGAAAACATCCTGGCTGCAGGCCCGGCCTGGCCTGTTCTAGAGGACAAGGTGTCTGACAAAGAGCAGCAGGGACTGGCGTGAATGAGGCAAACAAGAGCGGGAGAGAAGAAACAGGACATTGCAGGCAGTTGGAACAGCATGTGCAAAGGCCCTGCGGTGAGGAGTCTTGACCAAGTGTAAGGGTCTTGAAGAAGGCCAGTGTGACTGAGGCCCACAGGTCGAGGGGGCATAGGGGTAGGAGATGAGGCTGAAGAAGGAGCCAGGGGCCAGCCAGATGAGAGAAGCTTCTCAGCCATGGGAAGAATTTTGGCTCTGTTCGTAGCTCAGAAGGAAGCCACTAAAGATTTTTCCTTGTGGCTGCTGGATGGAGAATGGCTAGGTGGCAGCAAGAATGGCAACAGGGGAAGAGTAAAGAGGCTCCTGTGGGCATCCAGGGAGAAAGAGGCACACAGTCTGTCCCAGGAAGGGACTGGGACTCCCTCCAGGTCTGCCCACCACCCACCTCACATGTGACACTGGGCCATATTTCCTCTAGGCACACCGCCTCAGAGCCTACCAGAGCCTGCAGGTGTCTGTTGGGTGAGTTCTGCTCCACCCCCGCAGCCTAACCGATACAGAGGGGACCCCAAGCCCTGAGCACAAGGACAGCGCTGGCCACCTTGCTCTGGGCATCCAGGAAGTCCTCGGGGGAACCTCCTCCGGGCTCTGTGCCTCCGGAGTGCTGTGGCCTCCCCATCCCAGCCCCTGACTTCAGTCCCTTCTGGATGTTCTAGCCTTGACTCCCTCAAACCCCTATGCTTAGCCTCAGTTTCCTTTACGGTAAACTAGAGATAATTCTGTCATTCTGATAACAAATAACCATGGACAAGGAGCTCTTGCGTTGCAATGTGCTCCTGCATACCCCGCGTGAGCCTGTTACTTCCACTGACGCCCACAGGCCCTTCTGGCTCAGCCAGCCAGCTCACGTCACCTAGCGCAAGTGCTAGCAGGCCGCGTTCCCCCCTTCCTCTCTCCCCAGGCAGCCCAGCAGCGGCTGACGGCTTCTTGAGGAGCTGCGGACAGAGAGCGTTCACACACCCAGAATGCCCTCCCCCTGGTGTCTCTGGTCCCAGGTCCCCAGGGCGCAGTCCTGAAATAGCTCACTGCCAAATTAGGTCCAGCATTTCCAGCTCTGTGGGCGCCTCCTCCCCTTCCCAGCCCTCTGTCTTCCTTCTATTCTCCTTCCTGCCACACTTCCCTGCACGGTGTCCAGACCAGCTGGTTCTCCTAATGACAACTGGCCAAGGAAGGGAAGGATCTGTCTGGGCCCGAGGAGCCTGCTGGGGCCTCCGCCGCTGTTTGCAGGTTCTGGGCCTGGGTGTTCGAGTGGCGGAGTACCTTGACTCCCAGATCCTGCCCTCCCCAGGGTCGGGTTCAGGAGTTTGTGGGGGGGCGGGGGAGCTGACTCTTGTATCCACACGTGGAGAATGATCTGCCCCACTTCCACACGAAGCTCTAGATGTGGTGGACAAAGAGCACAGGCTTGGGAGTCAGGTACAGAGTCAAAACCAGACCCTGCTTTCTGGGCTCTGTGACATCGGGCCAGTTCCTTGTGTACCTTAAACCACAGTTTTCTCATATATAGAAAAAATGATACCAGTGTCTTTCAAGGGCAGGTGGCTGGCTCAGTTAGTGGAGCGTGTGACTCGATCTCGACTGTGAGTTCGAGCCCCAGGTTGGGTGTAGAGATTACTTAAAAATAAAATCTTAAACAAACAAAAAAAACAGTGGATTTCAATCCGGATACAGGCGTACCTGCTATAACCAAGACCCCTAAGTAACAGTGACATCAATTAGAGAAGGGCGTCTCTCTCTGGCCTCAGCTGCCCAGATGTACCCAGGATCACGCCCTTCTGTCCACAGCTGAGAGGCTCTGTCACCTTCAGGGTCACTGTTTCCTTTCAGGCCTGAGAGGCAGCTCCAGCTGCCCCTTATCGCAAGCAGTGGGGGCAGAAAAGGAGAGGGGTTGGATTGTTGAAGGCCTTGAGTGTCGGGCCAAGGAGGATAGCATCTCTGTGGCATCAGCTCAGAGGTGTTGAGCAGGGGAAGAGTCCATGCCGAGCGGCGTTCCACTAGCACTGCATGGAGGGCAGGATGGCCCATATCTTCCCTGGACCTTGTTGCTTTGTGTCGGTTTGCTTCAGATCCACTTTTCATCCACAGCCCAGCAGTTCTCTGAACATCAGGGTCTCAGAGCCCCATTGGCCAGGACCCATGTGGCCAGCCTCCTTCCACAGCACTGGTCTCTACCTCGCCCAGCACCTCCGGCCCCTCCTCAGGGAAGCATCTCGGAGCACGCAGCTCTTCCCGACGCTTCCCTTCCTTGGGCCTCCGCGTCCCTTGGATTATAATCACAGCTTTCTCTGCAAGCACTTGCCGTAAGCATACGATTTTGTGCTGGGAGTCTCATTGACACTCAGCCGGCCTGGGACTCCTCAGGCATTAGTCCCGTGACGTGATCATGCAAAACATGTTTGTCTTGTCAAGGGAGCTTGGGAACCCAGATCGCCTCTCCTCTTGGGGAAGCGCTATGCATGTCGCACTGTCAAAGACACTCCAGGCCCTCCAGAAAGGAAGCTTGTTGTATGTGTCTCACCCTGAATTTCCCACTGCTAGGTTTTTTTTTTTTTTTTTGAATCATCTGATGAAGTTATGTAAGCATTCCCTGCAACCTGCGTTCTTGTTCAGGCCCTTCCTTCTACAGAACGGGAAACAGAGGCACAGAGGGAGGAGAGGCTCGCACGAGGTCACATCACAGGTCACAGGAAATAAGAGCCACACTCCCGCCTACCAGTAACTGTTCCCGAGCTTCCTTCCCTTCTCCAGAGTCCCTGCCCCACGCCCCGCTGCCTGTCTGGTCTCCCCAGCCCTCTGCTGCTGTTGCCTCCGTGGGTAGGAGGTGTGACCCCTGGGACTAAGAGTGAAGCAGCGACACCAGACGGGGGCTCTCGATCTTGCCGTCCCTGAATTAGAGTGGGTCCAGGGTTATCCCTCGAAGACTTCCACCCTCACCCGCACTCTACTTGGGCCCAGAAGCGCAGAGAAGGACAGCCCTGGACACCTCTGTGCCCACACTGTTCCAAGCACTGTCTCCATGGGAACACATCTGGTCCTCGTCTTGCCCCTTGGAGGACTTCCTACTTCTTGGTGGGACCCTGACTGATACATAGATTCCGTTATGCCCTCGTTCTGCAGATGAGAAAGCTGAAGTTCAGGGAGAGGAGCTAACAGTGAAGCCCAAGGTCACACTGCTGTGGAGCGGGAGCAAACCCAGGCAGCCCGGCCCGCAGTGTGTGCTCTCAACCAGTCTAGCGAGGATGCGGGCCCACATTCTCCATCTGGGCACACCCCCCTCCCCTCCGCCAAGAAGATCTCTGCGAGCCACGGTCTGGGACCAGGCACTGAGCTGTGTACGTAGAGATAACCAGTGACTCCTGGAAGACCAGGAAAGGGCCAGCCTTGGTAGCCATCAACTGACACCATGCCATGGTCACCCAGCCCGCCAGCAGGTGAGGTCAAGGTGCTGACCGAGCAGCTCTTCTGCCCCCTTCACTGGTTCCTGGGCCTTGCCAGCCACAGGTGTGAGTGGGTGGAAAGACTGTTCGGGTGTCACCATCCAAAGCAGGCCAGGAAGCAAGCCCAGGACATGTCTCTGGGCTCCAAGTCCTAGAGGTCTTCAAGCTAGAAAGGTAGAGGAGAATCAGGCCTTGCCTCTGCAAGGAAAGTGGGGGAAGTGGGAAAATGCAGCTCCAGTCCTAACCCCACCAGGCACCTAGCTCCATAGGGAGAACAGCTGGTGTGAGCCAGGCTTCCTCGCTGTGACCCTGACATCCATAGGGGCGAGAGCCCAGTCTGCCTGGGATCCCCAGGTTCTCATCAGGGAGGGCTGGGGTCTTAATCATGTGAGGGTCCTTCTCAAGCCAGAGGCCTGCCAGGCCTCAGCTCATGGCAGAAAAGCTCAGTTCCTGGCCCAGCCCTACTCCCGGCTGGCTGTGTGACCTCAGGCATGTCCCTTATCTCACAGGGCCCTACAGAAGAACCAGATGGCCTCTAAGATCTCCCCTCCACCTCCTCCCCCATGTGAGTTCTATAAATTCTAAACAGTTCTATAAATTCTCCTGGCAGAGCTTAATTGCTAAGGTTAGGTGATTGCCAGCACAAGGCTCTTCCCTTTTATCCAAAAGAGAAAGAACCGCAGAGTTTCAAAAGCAGGACATGTGTGGAAGTTGGAAGTTGGACTGACTTCTTTCCAGGTGGGAGTCGCTGTTAGCGACAGAGGGCGGCAACCCGCCCCGGTGGGGGTCCTCCATGAGAACCCAGGGCCTGCAGCTTGGGGTGGGGACCAGAAAGGGGCTGTAAGGATGGGCATGGCCCCAGGCCCACAGGAGCCCCAGTGTGGACTTGTGTGTGTAAGGCCCCGAGCGGTGGGGATGAAGCTACTAAGCCAGGCAGAAAAACGCTGTCAAGTGTTCCCACTGCTGTGTCTGTGTCAAGGGCAACCATGTTACAGGGTGACAGGGGCCCATGAAGGGCCAGGTGAAGCTGTCAGTTTGGGTCTGATCAATCTGGAAGGCTCCCTGGGTGGTGGGGAGAGGGAAGGTGGATTTCAGGAGCTGCTCGCTTGACAAGAAGGAGGTGGCAAGGCATACGGCACAGGCTCCGGGGGCGGCGGGGGAGGTGATGCCAGGGACACCTCTGGGCATTGTCACAAATGCTTTGCACACATGTCAGTGACAGACCCACACCCCAAACCCAGAGCACATGGGCAGATGTCCTGTAGTGCCCTCCAGGCACCCAGAGCTCAGAGCACTGGCCAGTGCCGCTGCTGAATTTCCCCCAGACCCATTCTGTGCCCTGCCTGCCCTGCTCAAGCCCCCGGAGTCTTCTCACTAGCCCTTAGCCTCTTCTGACCCGGAGTCAGTGCTCTGAGCCACAGCCAGCAAGATCTTTTCCAAATGTGTAGCTGATCTCTGCTTCACAGCCCTCTGTGTCCCTCAAAACCAAGCCCTGCCGGCCTTGGGCCTGTGCTCCTGCCACAGGGCCTGCTTCTCATGCCTTAAACTCTGTAACTTCGTTGGCCCCAGAACCTGCGCAGGAGACATTTCTCCTACGCCTGCTCCCCCCATCCATCCCTGCCCCCTGTGCCCTGTCTCCCTAGACTTGGGCTCTACTGTCACCTCTGGGAATCCTTGCCTGATCCCCCAACAGCAAGCCAGGCCTTTTGTCCTGAGGCTCTCAGAGCCCTCACAGCTTGCTTCATGGCCTTGCCACATTTGTAAATGTATGTGTGTAGAATATTTGATCCCCTGCTAGACCGCAGGGAAGGAAGGGACCGTGCCTGCGTGGCTCCAAGGGGACTGAGTACCCAGCACGTAGCCCAGTGCCTGGCCCAGGGCAGGTAGGTGCTCAGTTAAACTCTGCTCCATAAACAGAGTTACTTGCCCCTGGTGGCTAAGTTGTCTGCTGGGGTCAGAATGGACTTATCTCATATATGTCTGGTGCACCGCACCTTCTGAAACTGAAAGGTCCCTCTTGCCAGTGTCTCTGTTGAGCCTACAGAGCTCTGTTGAGCTCTCCCCTACCCAGCCCTCCCAGTTCTCCAGCCTCAAGAAGTAACCATCACAGACTCGAGAGTCCCTGTGGACACCTTGCACCATGAGCCCCATAGGCTTGGCGGAGTCCGGGTGTCAGGCACCCAGCCTATTCCTCCTCCCCACAACCTCTCAGGTTGGTGTGAGTTCTGGAAAAGTCCTGCTTTTCTAGTCACTAGCTGCGTGGTCCTTTGAAAAACCCCAGAATACATGCTCTCACTGGGTCTCTCAGCGAGCTGACTGTGTGGATCCCGAGGCCCTCAGGGCCATGGCACCCACAGATGCGCAGGGAGGCTTCCCATGGGTGTAGTAGAGCGCGCCACCAAAAGAACAACCCAGAATTTATCTTTGAGTAGCACAGTCTCCTGACCTGGATTCTGCATAGCACTCACGGGTCCTGAACAGGGGGGTAAAGAACCCCCAGGGTACTGAGTGAGAGTACACAGACTGCTGTGGGGGAGCTGGAGGCCCTGGTGGCCTTGGAACTCCCTGTTGTCATGGCCTAGGCATGGACATCTCTTCATCCTTCCTCCAGTGTTTACAGAGCCCATGCAAGTAACCTCTGTCCCTGCCTCCTCACAGAGCCTGGTGGTGCAGCTTGCCAGCCAGCAGTGTGTCCAGCGGGAAACTGCCAATCTGCTCTGCTCTTCTTTTCCTTCAGCTGTCAACTGGGGAGTAAAAGTGGTACCTACCTTGTGCTTGGACACTGTGTAGGCCCTGACCGTTTGCCCGGTACATCAGTATGTGCAAGCTCTTTATTCATCTGCTCTGGCTGTCCTAACGAAGCATAGACTTGGTAGGTTAAGAAAAGCAAATTTATTTTCTCACAGTCCTGGATGCAGGAAGTCTGAGGTCAAGGCTCTGGCCCATTCAGTCTCTGGTGAGTGCCCTGTCCCTAACCTGCAGATGCCACCTTCTCATTATGTCTCCGCACGGTCTTTCCTAGGTACCTGCTCCCAACAGGGAGAGAAAGCTCTCTGATGTCTCTTTTTATAAGGACACTAATCCTCTCAGATCAGGGCCCCCCACATTTATGACCTCACTTAACCTTAATTACTTCTTCACTCCAAATACAGCCACACTTAGAGTTGGGCCTTCAACATAGGAATTTTGGGTGGTTACATATATTCACTCTATAGACTCCTAGTAAGAATATTTATTTAGCCTTTCTGACCTTGGTGATAAATTGACCTGGCCTGTGTATAGCCTTTGCCCACTACACAGCTCCGTGCTGAGCCCCCTTTAAGGGGGGAAACCCTGTGTTTCCCAGCTCCAAGCTCCGGACTTGGCACAAAAGTAAATCCCTGCCAGTTCTGACATCTTTTCCCTAATGACTAAGGATGTTGAGTATCTTGTCATATCTTTTTGGCCATTTGTATATGTTCTCTGGAGAAACTCTTAAAACCGTGGCCCATTTTTCAGTTAGATTATCTTCTTGTTGAGTTATAAGAGTTCTTGCTGTATTGTCGATACTAGTCCATTCTCAGATGTGTATATATGACTTCCAGATATCTTCTTCCATTCTATGGGTTGTATTTCCTCTTCCTTGATGCTGTCCTGTAGATGTCCCACCCACTTCTGCCCTGCCCTCTCCCGTGGGCCTCCCTCTCCTTTCTGGGCCTCCTCCTCTTTCTTCCCTGTTCTCCTCTAGGGACTTGCACTTTTCTGGGGTCATAGGACCAGGCTCTTTACTGCTTTGAGGACATCCTCTCCCAGTGTTGCCAACAGGTCCTCACCCAGCCAGCAGCCTGACCTGCACCCAGACTGCGGTTGTCCCTGGGTTTGAGGAGCTCTGAGGCTGTGAGCTGAGCTGTGCCCATAGCCCCACAGCATGAGCGTGGGGCAAGGGGAGGGGAGAGCACCATACAGGGAGCACCCACTGCGTCCTCGGAGCTTCGCATGCACTAAACCATCCCATCCCCAGAACAGTGAAAAAAACACTAGTCTCTACCCTGTCTCTACCCTGTGCATAAAATGCAGCCAGAATTTGCCATCCACCACTGTACTGCACATGTCTGATTCAGGGGCATATGTCTCCTAGCCCATTTGGTTAATGTCTACTCTGGGAGAGGCCCAGGGTCATTCAGAAATACTAGAGAAAGTGTTGGTACCGCCTCAGGACAAAGTCCCAGCACAGTGGCTACACAAGCTCTCTGACACTTCAGAAAATGCCCAACTTCTCCTGCTGCAACAAACCAGTCCACAACCTCAGCAGCTAAACACAGTTAAGGATCTGTTCTTGTTCACATCATGGTCTGATGTCAAAGCTGGTGGGGCAGGCTAGTGCATGCTGTCGGGAGCCAGCTCCTTCTCTGATCTGTGGCTTTGCCAGACCCTCGGGGTCTTCTGCTGGACACGTCGAAGGTTACAAGGGAAGCTTTTGGAGGCCAGGCCACTCTTCATCGACCAGAACTTGGTCACTTGGTCACTTCTAAGTGCCAGGAGGTCTCAGAAATGTCTGGTTATGATCTCAGGAGGAAAAGTCAAAATACTCTTGACTGTAGGGAGCCAGGCTTGCCCTAGGGCTCAGATGTGAATTTTAGCGACATGGCTTCCAGCTCTTCAAAATGCTGCCTCTAGGGTGGTGAGAAGTCCATTTCTTGGCTCTTTTGGCCCTGTTTCTGCCCCACGTTGGGGCCCAACTGAGAGGTTGAAGAGCATTGATTGTCCAGGACATGGTGGAGCAAAGCGTCAAGCTCACTTGGTGGCCATTGGGGTGGAATGTCCCCTTCCCCTTGCCCCACGCTTCTCTGGTTCCTTTATCCGAGCTCTGTAAATATGGGCTGACCTGGTGCTGGCTGCACGACTGCCCAGGGGCCTGGGCCCCATGTGCTGTGAGCCAGTGTTCTGGGGACTTCTCTTGTCTATCAGTGCTACTCTGGCATGACACACATACTTCAGTGGCTATGAGATTAAGTGATACATACAAACCTTTTATATTTACTTTTGAGGTTATGTATTTATGATAATGTGTATTAGGAAAAAAAAAATCACTGGGCGCCTGGGTGGCTTGGTTGGTTAGGCTGCCTTTGGCTCAGGTCCTGATCCCAGAGTCCTGGGACTGAGTCCCACTTTGGGTTCTCGGCTCTGTGGGGAATCTGTTTCTCCCTCTGACCTTCTCCCCTCTCATGCTCTCTCTCACTCTCTCTCTATCTCAGGTAAATAAATAAAATCTTTTTTTTTTTAACCGCTAACACTTAAAACCCATAACTTTTGCATAAATTACCACTCAAGATGAAGCTGATTTGGGGGCTTTACTGATATGGGGATAAAAGACACATGAGTGAATGAGTTTGGGAACATGACATGGGACAAAAAGGCTCAGCTGCCAGTCTGCCTTGATGGTTCCAGAGCTCACCAGCTGTATGACCGTCTGTACCTGTTACCTCCTCTGTAGCATGTCCCCATAATATATATATATATACATATGTATACATATATATATGTGTGTATACATATATATGTATACGTATATACATATATATGTATATATGTATACATATATACATATGTATACATATATATACATATACATATGTATATACGTATACATATATATACACATATATACATATGTATATATATGCATATATATATATACATATGTGTATATATATATATATTGGAGAGAGGGCAGTTAGGGATCAAATGATAACATGTTATCTGCTCACTAGGTACTAGTTACTAATGTCGTTACTAAGAAAACCATCATATCATTTAACCGTGCCAATAGTCCTGCGATCGGTGCTATTAACGCCATTGTACAGATGAGCAAAGAAAGGCTAAGAAGTCACTTGTCCAGCTAGCAGCAGGGCGAGGCTCTGAGCCTAATGTGCCTGACTCAGAAGCTGGGCTGTCCAAGGGGAGTCCAGTTCCAGCCTTTCCTGTGGGGCTGACTTAAGCATGCCGCATCCCTGTGCTTGGACAGGGACAAGGGACACTCCCCAGGCTCCCTGTGCGCCTGGAGCGGGGACCAGCTTAGTGCCCTGTGCAGGACCCAGCCTGCAGAACTTAAGGACTACTGCCCTCACATCAATCACTGTAGAAGCCTTTGCTTTTAAAAACAAACAAACAACTGGACAGAATGTGATCTGGATGCCTGCAAGCTTTGGCCCCCCAGATCCTCTGCCTGGCTCAGGAGTCTCACAGCTGTCTTTCGCCGTAACACCTGGTCACTCCCCTGTGGCTAGCCTTCAGACTCACTCCAGACCACAGACCACCGTTTGCCTATGTATTTATTCATCAGTCAGTGGACATCTCAGGGCTGAAAAGAATAATGCCGCCAAAATATTGCCATACAGGTGTTTGTGTGCCCGTGTTTTTACCTCTCTCGGTAAATGGGCAGGAGTAGAATTGTTAGGTCATATGGCAGGGGAATGGGAACCACATACGAAGCTTCCAAACTGCGGTCCAAAGCGGTTGTACTATTTAAAACTCCATGAGCAATGTGGGAGACTTCCCGCCTGTGCCGCCCTGTCATTGACACCTGGAACTGTCGGCCCTTTTCCTCTTAGCTCCTCCAGTTTGTACGGCGTGGTATTTCACTGTGATTTTCATCTGCATTTCCTGATGACTAATGATATTTAGTGCCTTTTAATGTGCTTTTGGGCCATTCCTATACCCTCTTTTGTAAAGGATCCGTTCACATCTTTCTTATTCTTTCCTTTTAATGGGTTGTCTTCTTATTATTGACCTGGAAGAGGGTTTTAAAAAATAGATCCTGGATTCAGGTTCTCTGTCAGGTATGTGTCCTGTAAATGTTTTCCCCAGCCCTTGACTTGCCTTTGCAATGAACATTTTTAATGGATATTGATACGTAGACTCTCAAGCTTCCCATCCTGGCCCTTACCTCCCTTTTGAGGGTTGGGAACCCCTTTACTAATTATTTCTGTCCAGCTGTGGGATAACTTTATCTGCAGGTAAAGAGGTGGAATGGCTTTAGGGCTTGCGTTTATGACTCTGGGATCAGGCGGTCTTGGCCCTAGTCCCAGCCTGGCTTATCCTTCACCTCTGCTCTCTGAGCCTTGCTTTTCTGGCTTGGAAAATGGCAACATTGAATGCATTCTCGTTGGCTGGTGTGAAGATGAGAAGACACGAGGATTGTGACGCACCTAGGGAGAAGGCACAAAAGCCCCGTTGTGTCTGTTAGTTAGCATTCCTGTCACTAAGACCCCTCAGCACCCGGCCCCACCACCCCAGCCCGTGCAGAACTGGCCGCACAGAGCAGCTTTCTTCTACCTTCTTTTGTTCTTCAACATAAAACATTATATTGGTTTCAGGTGTACAACATCATGATTCAATATGTGTGTATTGTTGCTCTCCTTCTTTGTACTGAAAACACCGCCTCCCTCCCCATTACTCAGGCCAAAAACCTCGGAATCCCCTTTCCCCTCACTCACTTCCTGTTCCAGAATGGCTCCTGGATCATCTTTGTCTCTCTGTGTGGGCCCCCGCCCCAGTCAAGCCCCCTCCTGCTCTCCAGTGCTCTTGGACTCAACTCCTTACCAAGACGGTCCCGGTCTTCTGCCGACCCCATCTTGCGCTCCACACGCCACGGCCACCATTGCCAAAGACTTCCTTTCTGAGCCAGAAACCCAGGGCTCCTGGGGTGGCTGTTTGGGGGAGACCACTGTGTAAGGGCAAGGCTCAGCTGTCACTAGCTTCTTCTCTGGTTATAAATAACAGGCCCTATTCTTAGCCCACCAGCCGTCAGCTCTCCGCCTCTACCTTCCAGAGCCTCCGTCAGGGACCTTGGCTGTCCTTCTTGGAGACAGGCCATTCCTTGGCCTTTGGCAGGACCCATTCCTTTAATACGTGATCAGAAAATTCAATTATAAAACCAATTACTGATTTCCTGAGCTTTACAAGGGAGACATGAAAGTTTGATTAAGTTTGAATTCCTGTTTGGCCGGTTGCCAGCCAAGGCCAAATGGGCTTGTGGGAGATTTTTGTTGTTGTTGATCCTGTTTTGTTTTGCAGCGGCACTCTTGGGGTGGGGGGACGGTGCATGGGTTTTGTGTTGTGGGTTCCCCCCACCACTGGCTGAGTAGCTGTTCCCTGTTGTGATGCAGGAGATGTAAATCCCCCAAAGACCCGGTTGCCAGGGCGACAGGCTCCAGGGAACAGAGCTCAGCGAAACAAAGTCCTTCAGCTCTGAAGGGAGCAGCTTTGTTTCCCTTGTGGAGACTGGCTATAGTGGCCTCAGAAAGCAGCGTTCAAGGGCGCCCGCATCAGCAGGGACCCAGAAATGGCTGGCTGGTCACTTTTGAGTAGCTTCAGCAGTGCGGTTGGGCTCTGCCCGCTTCCAGCGCCTACCCAGGGGACACCCAGATGCCGAGGCCTAGAGTCCGAGAAAGTCGAAAGACCACGCCTCTGCCCCAGGTGGTCACCTGTCCCCAGAACCTGCCGGCTGTCTGGCAGCTGCAGCCTCCCGGGCCCAGCGGCAAGGACCCGGGGCAGGGAGGGACTGGAAAGCAAAGCTTGGTCTTGTCCAAGTGGTTTTTCGGGGACTTCTGGAAAACCGCACAGAGCCTGCGGTAGGAGTTGGCCCAAGGCTCCAGGCCAGAGTTGGAGCTGGTTCTGGGACCCAAGTTCCTTTGCTGGGAATAGAACAGGAGGCTGTCAGTTCTCTGGAAGCCGTAACCATCCCAGAACTCTCCTACAAAGGGCGTGTTATCCAAAAGGTGGTGATGGAGCCCCACTCACCACTGTCCCCGCATGCCTAAAATGCCCCGGTTAGAGATGGAGCCCTTCAGGTTTAAAAGGCTTTTAGGTCTCTAGGAATCCCAGTTAAAGTACTAAAACCCCTGGATCGAGAGTCATCTTCCAGTGATGATTAGCCATCGACCAACTGAGAAAACAGCCCTTTGGAAGTAGAGTTATGGGATTCCTTGTGCCCCGGGGGGGAGCCACATAAATTCTCCCTGCCTTCCCGCTCAGTCAAGGCCAGGCCCAGAAGTAACCCTTACGCCAGAAAACAGCCCACACCTCTAATGGTTCCATGGTGCCCCACACCTCACAAGGCACTCATACCCTGCCCTTTGTCCCTACTGCAGCCTCACCAGCCAGCCTGCCTTGACCCCCATTGCAGATGAGGCAGTGAGGCTCAGAGAGGTCAAGGGCCTTGCCCAGCATCACACCGATGGGGAGTCCAAATCCTGAACTTGGTGCCGGGACTTCGGAGTCCCACCCAGCCCTGTTCCCTGTTTCTTCTGCACACACTGACTCCAGCTGCGCAGAAGCCATGGGCACAGTGTACCCACTGTTTGATTGGCTTGTTTGTTTGTTTTTATAAGGTGAGAATTTTTGCTGAGGTTTGAATTTGAGGGTGTTGAGGGTTTTCTTCTTCTTCTTCTTTTTTTTTTTTTTTAAGTGAAACTGTTACAGCTTCCTGGTGGAGTTGTAATTAGGAAATTCTGGGTTAGTCAGCTCGGCAGAATTGACAAATAACCAGGCAGTGCTGGATAGAGTACTTTTTCCCTCCTTAGAATTCCAGGTTTTACCAAATTGGGGGGAAGGAGTTGTGAAGACGAAAATGTGTGCAGCTGTGCTGGGTCAGGGAGGACAGATTCCCTCCTTTATGTACAACTAGACAATAAAAATGTAGTTATCTTCGTATAGGGTGATTTTCTGTATGTGTAGACATGAGGCAGTATGGGAGACGTGGGGAGAAACAGGTGAAGGGGAACCCATGTTGGGGTCCAGGCTTTGGCAAGAAGAGTCTTAGGAGCCCGCATGTGCCTGCACAGGCCCCACTGTCACCTCCCCGTCAGCTTGCACTAATGAGTGACCGTGCTGACGGCAGGGCAGTGACCAGCTACCCTGTAAAGGGAGACTTGTGCCAGACCCTGTTGCTTCCATTATTACTGTGACTGACCTGCTTCACTGTAATAGTGATATATCTGTTTTCATATGACTCCAAAAAATATGTAGCCTGTTCAGCTCATGATTGCCAAGATACTAGAAGTCCCAAATCAGGACTTAACTTTTTTCAGAAGTGAGTCAAGTAAAAAACAACAACAACAAAAACCCACTGTGCACTGAAGGGCAGAGTTGGTACACAGATCAGGCAGGACTTCTGAAAGCAGGACAGAGAGGACTGAAGTCCAGGAACGCTCACCTGCCCAGAGGAGCGTGCTGAGTCTGTGATCATCCTCATTTTACAGATAAGGCTCAGAAAGGGTGAGTGCCTTGCCCGTGATCACACAGCTGATAGATGACAAGAGACCAGGACCAAGCCCCAGCCCCGTCTGACTCCAAAGGCAGGCCAGCAGCCCCAGGGTGGTTCAGAGCACACAACGCAGGTGAACCTTCTCATCTTTACTTCCGAGGTGAAGCCCCTTTCTTGGCTGTCTTGGGAGAAACAAGGCTTTTCTGGTTCTTTACGGAAAGGTTAATTGAGGTGAACCCCACTCTGGGGAAGTGGGGCCCTGGGCCTGCTTCCTCCAGTCAGCATCTAATTCTCTCAAAGAAAGCCTTTTCAGAAAGGGCCTGGTGTGGCCGCTGCATGTGACCACAGCCGCAACTGCCCCGTTGTCCCCGGGGCCAGCGGTCCCAGCTCCGGCCCACCAGTGCCCTGTGCCTCCCCTTCTCTTCTTCCAGGGCCCCTCCCAGCGCTTCCTTTTCTTCTTTCGTTCTTGCCTCTGAATCACTTTTTCCAATAAGCTGTCTACTTAGTCTATCAAATAACTCCGGGAATGATTTCTGAAAGCCTCCCCCTGAGAACTGAAGCCTCAGAGTGGGAAACGCGTTTATATTTATGTAGCACCAAGACTTGAGAACGTTATTAAACTTGCATGGGGACCCGGCAAAAGAGCCTCCTCCAGCAGCATGGATTATGAGGGCCTAGCATCTTCAGCAGATGGGGACAGTCAAACTGGCAACGTGGCCGGGTTTCTTGCTCCACTGGGAGAAACCAGCCCCGTTTCCCGGGACCCCAGACAATCAGCACAAAGCTTGCAGCTTAGAAACCATGTGCATCCCTGTGTTTTATGACTGGCCAGGTTCCTAACCAGAGATTCTACGGCTGTAACCCCCAAACAAGAGGAAAATTGCAGTGTGCATGTGTGTGTGTGCACTCACACACATGCATTTGGATGTGTAGATATGGCGCGTGTGGTTTTGTGTATTTTGGGCTGTGTGCTTTCTCAAAGGAGAGAGCCTCTAGCTTTCTCAAAGACCCTTTGGAGGCGCCACTTATAATCCTGAAAATGTTCCATGAAAGACCTACTATGTGGAGTGTGTAGGAGGCTAGCTGAAGCCTTTGAGAAGAGTAATTCTCGTGGAAATTAGAGCTCAGAGAAGAAAAACCAGCAACTAAGGACAACAGCCATACTGTGCTCTCACAATGGAAAGGATTGAAAGAAGCAGGTGCAGGGAATGGGGGGCTGCTTGAAGTCAGGGTGGGAGCCACCTGGCTTCTGCTGCGGCTAACCTCTGCTGCTGTCACACTGTCCATACGGCTTATATTCATCCCTGGATCCTTACGACACCCCCAAGAAGTTGGAACTATTGAGCAGATTGGGCTGCTAGGGCTGGGTGAGGTCACTCAGTAGTGGCAGAGCCCAGACCAACCCCACCCTCCAGCTGTCTCACTGGGTAAAATACTCACCTCCAGATTCCAGCTTTCTCATGTGTGAAATGGGATGATTCCCTCTTTGGCTTATCCCAGAGAAGCAAAAAGAATATCTTTTAGGGGCGCCTGGCAGGCTCAGTCAGTTGAGCATGCGACTCTTGATCTTGGGGTTGTGAGTTCAAGCACCAGATTGGGTGTGTAGAGATTACTTAAGTATCAGAAAATCATCCCCCTGCTTTTGGCCCGGCAGCGCCTGATGGAGCTTAATACGTGTCTGTGGCAGGACCATAGGTGTCCCTGTGTTTTCCTGGACGGTTTCAGGGCTCCCAATGAACCACCAAGGAGAGGAGTTCTACCTAAGGCTCATTTTACAAATTAGGGTCTGACCGTCACCCACTAACTCGTGGGGGTTCCCAGGCATCTTCAGTGTCCGTTCCAGAAGCACGGCCCCTGCCCCCACTGATTGTCTGGGGACCTAGTTCTCCCTGGCCCACTCGCCACCCAAGTGGCTCTGTTGAGCGTGAGGCCACATCCCCCTGGACTGCCCAGTGCCCTGAAGTCAGTCTCTGCGGCCATAAGAGCCCAGGCCAGCTGATGCTGACCGTGATCGGTACCGGCCAGTGCGGCAGTGCTAACGCTCTCAGTGCTACAGGGGCCTAGAACATGGAGCTGTGGGCCCCTGAGCAATGCAGTTGATGGAGGGTTTTCCATTTTGAGCCCCCGGGAGTATGACGGGACTGTGTAACACACTTCATGACGTCCATTGAGGTGACTCGGTTGTGCCTTTGAAGATCAAGGCTCTTCCAGAGGACGTGCGGTAGAGCCAATAGCACAGGTTTGGGGGATTGGGAAGATCTAGACACGCTCCAGCACTAGCTTCCAGCTCGGAGATCTCTTAGCCTCCATTTGCCTTGGCCTTGCTCTCGGTTGCTTATCCAGGGGAGGAAGAGGCAGGCAGGACCATGTTTCTGCTGACTCTCTAAGCACTTACCACAGAAGCAGGTGATTTTTTTTATTATTGCTTTGTGTGTTTTTGGTTTGGGGTTTTTTTGGTGTTTGGTTTTTTGGGTTTTTTTTTTTTTTTTTTTTTTTTTGGCTATTGTGATTTTTCTGTTTTGTTTTGGTGAGTTATTTTTAGCTAGACTCCTGACTTAAACTTTTTTTACTGTGCATTTCTTCCAAGTGGAACACAGCTCAGCCATTGCACATGATTGAAGGGTTTAGCACTTGACTACAGTAACTCACTTAAAACCCACAGCACGCAGTGAGGTGCTATTATCATCCCCATTTTACCAATGAAGACAGAGAGGCTAAGAAGACCTGGTCTCCAAGGGCAGGTTCGGCTCCCAGTGTTGCTGTCTGGAAGACCTGAGCAGTCTTCTCAGTGTGCTCAGGATCTGCTGCTTCTAGCCCCACTGACACCACCACACCACGCCCATCCCCGGCAGTCTGCAGTTCTCAGGGACACCAGGGCCAGCACCAGCAGGCTGAGGTTCCCTGGGCCCCGGCTGCTTGGCATTGCCTCTCCCACAGGGGTGGAGGGAGGCGGATCCACCACCACCTGCTCCTCCCCCTACCGCCAAGCCCCACTTCCCCCTTCCCGGCTAGTCTGAGCTTGCCCCCACCTCCATGCTGGGAGCTACCAGCTAAGCCACCATTGACCCTGTAGCCTTGAGCCAGCCCCTTCCTCCCTGTGCCTCGCTTTCCCAACTTGCATGATGAGGGAGCATAGATAATTGCAGTGAAATCCTTTTTTCCTCTCTGTGGCCTCACTTCTGGCTCTCCCGCCGCCCTCCTGTGGCTTTCCACCACACCCAAAATAAAAGTCTACCCCCTTTCCATGGTCAGTGGTGCCCTGCGTGCTGGGGCGTCTCACACTGGCTGCTGCTCAGAAAGGGCCTCGAGCACAGCCCGCCTGCCCGCCGCCTGCCCACTTCCCGCCCTGCCGATGACCATCACTGTGTGTATCCTTTCCTCCCCTAACCTGCGTCCTTAACTTTAGATGTACGCCTTGCCCTGACATTTCCCTTTTCTTCCATGCCCCCAAATTATTAAAAACAGCTGCTTCTAATTAATTGAGTGAATCATGGAAAAACACTTTTTTCCTATCTATAAATAATTCCACCTCAAATTTTTCTGGGAGAATAAAATGCTGTGGCCAACGTCCATCCAGCACACACCCAGAGCATATCATCTAGCTTCCCAGCTTTAGTTCATGGACCTCCCAGTGCCATTTCTGGAACTCCCCCCAGCCTGAAACAGGACCGCTGAGGGCCAATCAAGGTGAAACCCATGGAAAAGGGCCACAGGCGTCATAAGGAGCCTTCAACTACTAATTCTGCCACTTCCGGGCAGTTTCACATGACTTCAGCCCCACCTTTTGGGTGGCCAGCTCTGTGCTCTGGCCCATGGCTGCAGGGGGGTGCACCAAGAGAAGACACAGCTCCTTCCCCAAGAGGGGAGCACAGTCTTAAATTCCAGACTGATACAACGAAGCCAATTCAGCAGCTGACTGTGCTCCAGAGCCCAGGATAGGACCCCAGAAGAGAGCCAGGAATGAAAGCTGGAGCAGAGCCTTCCCAGAGCAGACCCTCCACCGTCACGTCCTGGGGCATGAAATGTGCTATGGGCACACCCAAGGAACCCTCTCTTACATTTACTGCAAGGTGCTGTACAGATGCCATCATTTTCTAGAACACGGGCAAGGTTGGGAAGCCCAGCCTAGAGGCAGCAGAGCTGCAGTTGGCATCTTAGGTGGCAAGGCCTTGGGTGAAGCTTTCACCCTCTGGGGCCAGAGAGCCCTTCGTGATGGTAGAACTTGTTAAGTGCTTGCCTGCCAATTGCAGCATTTTGGAGTGAGATGGTACCAGTGACCTCAGATATGATCACATTCAAAGAGAGGCAGAGATGGGTTGTGTGGGCTACCATTGATCCCAGCCCTTGACTCCGGCAGCCCCTGCTTATCTGTCACAGCACTGAGCCTCTCCTGACTCCTCTCAGGTTACCAGTGCCCCCAGGGGCCAACAGCTCCATCAGAGTTGGTCCTCAAGTTGAAGCCAGCTTCCCACCTCTGGTCAACCCGGTACAGCTCCCTTACATTACAGAACGCAGCAGAGGAAAGCAACCTGGAAGGCCGCTGCAGGGAAACTACCTCTTTATGCCCCAAGTCTCCCAGCCGCCTGGTAAAATGCTATTTTACTCTCTACCTACCAAGTTCATCTGTTCAGCAAATGTTTACTGAGCCCCTGAGGTGTGCCCAGCTCAGTGGTATATCCTAAATGCAAGGAGTCTGGTGTCGCAGGAGCTCAGGGTCCAGGGAAACACGTATCCTAGAAGGTGGTAAGAGCTACCTTCAGTACCACCCTTTTTCGGGGCTGGGGTGTGAGGCTGAGATCCCGCCATCCCAGACTTCAGTGAGCCCCTTGTCTTTGCCTCACTTGATTCTCAGGGACGTGGCCCATCAGCTGGACACCTGTGTTCTGTTCTCTCCTTGCTCAAGTCCTTGCCCCCAGTTCCAGTCTTGTCTCTAGGGATAACCAAGATGTGTGGCCGTCCCAGGCAGGCAGAGCACTGGTCCCTCTTCAAGCTGGTCCTCTCGAAGTGTTCGTCCTTTATTCGGCAGATCCAGGGAGAGACTAATTTTCTATTAATGAAAATGTGTTTCTTTACTGTTCAAAATAAGGGCTCTATTAGATGCACTGAACATAACATGACTTTTTTTTTTTTTTTTAGTTTACATTAACTTTTTGGGACCTGAGCCCATGTGGACATAACTATAGAGTTAGGCTCCAAAGTTGGTCTACAAGTTCCTTCTCTCTCTCTCTCTTTTTAATGCTGGCAAACATTCTCCACTTTAGTGAAGTTCACGTTCTTTCTTCAGTTTCCATTTACAGGACAGGTCTCCCCCACTATGCAAAAACAGAGCATTCTTATGAAAACTTTTGTAAGCAAAGACATAAAGCAAAGAAGCAATTACTATTAATTTATATGGGAAAAATTTTGAGCATTTGCAGACCCCCAAAATAACCTTATTTTCAGGCGTTTCTGATCCCATGTCTTGCTAACGGGTACACAAAATGAATGGCAATAGCACGGGCTCAGAGACACCTTCAAAGCTATGGCAGCTGAGATGCAGGCTGCCGTCTCCAGGGAAGGAGCCTGGGGGGGCCGCTCTCGCTCTCTCCTCAGGGTTCGTGTTGCCTCTGTCAGGGCTCCCTGCAAAAGAAATGCTGAATGCTGATTTTGCTTTGTGCCTTTTTTGTTTGTTGGTTTCTGTAAAAGTGAAAATCCTCCTCGGATGACTTCTGGTTAGAGAAAACAGGTGCTAACATGGGTCTTTCGTAAGAGAGAAGTGGCATAACATAAACTTTCGAAAAGCGGAGGATCCCTATGTTCCAAGCCAGACAGTCTCTTCAGAGGAATATCAGAGGGTTTGGAATTGAGAGGAGAGCCCCAACCCCTTCACCCTGCAAACGGCCCTGGCCTGGGCATGACTCAGGTGCAGAACCTCTCTGAGCGCCCATCTCGGACTGGCTGCGAACGGGTGCATGTGCATTCCACACACAGATGTGGTTGTCATTGCTCAGCTGGCAGAGGGAGGCCCTGCGGAGGAGGCTGCCTCCCTCTGCTGGAGTGGGGCCAGCACACTTGCCTGCAGTTGCCCTGGAGATGTCCAGGACAGGTGGGGGTCACCTGGCATCATATTTCCATTCATACCTGCGGCGTGTTGGCTCATCACTGGTCTGTCCCCTAACCTCGCTTCCTTCCCCACATTTCCTGTTGAGCTGAGCAGTGACCTTGAGGGTAGGCTCTGGGTGGTCCTTTCTCTGCTTTCTTGCCCCACCTTTCGCTCCTTGTGCTACTGGGCCTCCCAAGGACGAGGGGGTGGCACCTGGTATCCATCTCCACTTATAGCCTAGAATTCATTCATTCCGCAAGCAGCACCTCGTGAATGAACTAAATGGGCAACAGGGCAGATGCGGCCCTGCCCTCTTGGAGCTCACCATCCTTCTAGGAAGAGAAAGAGTCACCGAGGAAACAAGTATACATAATTACATGTTGTAATAAGTGCTATTCAAGAAAAGAAGACTGTCAAGGGAACAGCAAGGAGCACCTGCTTCAGAAGGGAAGGGTGTGGTCAGGAAGAGCTTTCTCTAGGAGTTATATTTAAACCGAGACCAGAAGCCCTTGCTCAGGCAGTACATATACGAAACTGAGATAGGAAGAAGAAACAAGGAGCCAGTCTTGCAGACTTGAGGTAGCAGGAGGAGCCGTACAAAGGCCCTGAGGTGGAAATGATCTTGCACGTGTGTTGCAAAGCCTAGAAAGGGGGCAGGGTGGCCTGCAGGTGGTAAGTGAGGGCAAGGGTGCCTCAGGATGAGGTTTAAGAGGAGGCAGGACCCAGATCCTGCACTGCTTTGTGGGTAGAGTTCAGAATGATGGAGGGAGAACCCCTGCTTCCAGCCCAAAGGAGAGCCCATTCTTGGAAGCTGTGTTCATTTGCTAGGCCTGCCTAAACAAAATGCCAGAGACTGGGTGGCATGAACAATAGGACTTTATTTTCTCACAGTTCTGGAGGCTAAAAATCTGAGATTTTAGTGTCATCAGAGGTGATTTCCACTGAGTCCCCTCTCCCTGGCTTGTAGATGTCCGTCTTCTCCCTGTATCACATGGTCTCCCCCCGTGTGTGTGTCCTAATCTCCTCCTAAGGACGCCAGCCATAATAGATTAGCTCCCAATCTGAAAACCTCACTTTAACTTAATTGCCCCTTTAAAGAACCCCCCGACCACCAAGTACAGTCACATTCTGAGGTACTGGTTGGTTAGGGCTTCAATACATGAATCCAGCGGGGAGGGGGGACACCATTCAGCCCATGATGGGAGACTTCCCTGGTGTGCTCCTTGAGAGTAGGTTGGGGTTGTGGATCAGCGTTTGTAAAATGCCTCGGGAGCCTGGAGGAGATCCATCCTAAGCAGCCTGCCCTCTCTTGGTCCAAGGAGATGATTAGTATGGTCAAGGGCGTCAAAGACTTCATGGCACCAAACTGAGACTTTCTTACCCACGACTACTTAAAATCCTTGAAAGAGAATTAGAAACCTCCCAGGTGTGTAACTCAGTGGCATAATATAGGGTCCCCATTGGCCCACACTTTGGGGACGTTCCTTCAAGCACGTGGGGCAGGGCAGCCGGCGGGGGCAGGAAAGCGAGTGACAGCCTGAGTGAGGAAGGGGCTGGGCCCCCAGATGAGTGGCCGGGTAAAAACTGACCCGGGACAGTGCTGGCCGAGCCAGCCAGCCTCTGCAGTGTTCCATCCCAACCCCTAGCAGAGCCCCTTGCCTGGCAGAGAGGTCTGGAAGGTGTTATGATGAATTAAACCGAGGAAAAACCCTCAACAGATATCCCAGGGAAGCTTGCAGATCAGTGTGTTCAGCCTCCTGGGGAGCCGGGGAGTGTTGGGGGGAGCAGCTAAGGCCAGCGGCTGGAGGATGGAGGTGCACACAGCCCGCAGATGGGCCTCACGTTACCCCCTGCCCCCGCCTTATGCTGAAGGTAAAAATAACTACAAGGGGAGAAATGTCCTAGAGAAATTACCTTGAAATTCGGAAAACATGAAGCCTGGCTCCATCTAATTAAGATGACATTTTGCAAAGGGGGGGTTAGGGAGAGGCCTGGGTGGCATTTTAAATTGCAAGCTGATTGTGCAGCCTCTCTAATTTTGGTTCTGAACAAAGTTTCCAATTGGAACAGAGGACCGACTTCAAAGGCATCGCCTACCGCTGGCCAGGCAAAGGGAGTGAAAAGAGCAGCATGGGGCCTCTGGGCACAATGTGGCTGGGACTGGAGCAAAGGCTTGGGGCCGCAGGGGGCTGCAGCCCTCGGGAGCCTGCTGCGCCTTTTAGGGGATCAGTGGACCCGCTCCTGGGAGGAGAGCTAATTGAAGCAACGGCCTTGCCCTTGAAGAATGAGCTTTTGTCCAGCCTGGGCCATCTTAGGGGCACTTACTGGGCAGAGCTGTGGCCTGGGCTGGCTGTAGGCATCACCCCGCCCCAGTCTCCCCCTGTGCTATAGAAACAGGCCTGGTTCTTGTGTAATAGCCCCCAGCATCCTCTTGGGGAGGGGCCACTGCCTCCTGGGACTCCTCCCTGCCAGCCTCTAAGCCCCAAAAAGGTGGACAAGGCCCGCCCCTTCCCTCCCAGATTCCTGGAAGAGGCAACACCAGGCCCTTTCAACTTGGAAGGTGGAGGGTAAGCTCCCAAGTGGGAGGGCTAGGGGCCAGCTGGCCCAGGGAGCCACCCAAAATGCAGGATATCGTTCTGCTTTCTGGACAGAGTCACTCCAGGTATGATGCGCAGGATTCCCTCAGAAGCTCCTTTGTGCCCCTCCTTTTGCGCACCCTGGGTTAGCTCACAAAGACCGCTTGACCAGGCCGACTCTCTCATATTGCCGATACCCCTCTCTATGCACGCACGCACACCCACACGGCATGCTTTAAGCCATGCCCGGTTCCCAGAGCACACCCATCCAGACCTTGGGTTCTCACGCACCCTGGATAAGAACACAGCGTGGGGAACACCACCATTTATATTTGAGGAAACTAAGTCACGGAGTTGAAATGATGAGCCCTTGGAGGCCAGATCCTGGCATTTTCCACAGATCCAGTGACCTCATACCCCTTTCTCCCACTTACTTCCCCTGACTTGTCCCCCGCCCTCCTGATCACCCACCAGGGTCTCTGTGCCATCCATTTCCTCCGCTCTACATGTCCCTGTCTGCAAAGGTCGCTACCCAATTCCTTCGAACGGAGGGCGGCAGGGTGGTGAGGGGGCTAAGAGGCAGGGGGTAATGGAATGAGCTCCAGTAGGGCAGCCTTGGTTCCAAAATATGGGAGCTGTGGAGGGCTGAGGTGTGAATAAATGCTTTCTTGACAGTAGATTAAAGAAACAGTCTGGAGGCCAGGAGACTGGTTGGGCTAGACCCCTGCTTTCATCCACAGGCAAGAGTGACCTTGCAGGGAGATTGGGAGGGTCTGAGTTCAGACCTTTCTCGGGGCAAATGACAGTTCTTGGGAATCAGACTGGCTGGAGGAACAGAACAAGGGAAGAGAATGGAGCTGGCTTTGGGGTCTCTGGCTTGCGTGACCGGAAGCACAGAATTACCATTGCACAAGGGCCATGTGTCCCCGTGGAGTGGCGTGGGCATTCCTGGGGCCGTTCCTACAGACCAACAGCTTTCATTGGAGGACTTTTATGTATTAAATTAACACACAGACCTCTGATTTCATGGAGGTTATTGTTTAGGATAAGCTGATTATTTAAAATGAGTCCATTTGAGGCCATTTTTAAAAATTAAGGAAATAGCCACGGTCATGTGCTACTTTGGCAGCCATCACAGGACTGAGACGGGAAGGAAGGCAGTGATGGAGACAGTGGCCCAGGAACCCAGGCGCAGGGGAGAGGGTGGGATAGACTGGGAACATGCCGAGCCAAGTGGAGGAGCCAGTAAACCCACCAGAGGTCAGGTGGAGCCACTCGGCAGCCCCCTGCATAGAGGAGGATCCTCTGACGTCCCATCCAGGGAGAAGGCGGCTTACAAAAGCAAGAAGGTGTTTGAGGACTGAGCTCTCAGCAACTTAAATGTTGGGGGGAGCGACAGAGGCCCACCTAGGAGACAGCCCACAGTGGACTCACATGACTTAGAAGACAGCGCCTTGACCAGGAAGTAGCATCTACAGGGCCCAGCATCCGGAGAGAGGAGAAGTGAGCAGACAGCAGCAGGGGATGGGGAGGGCAGTGAAAGCCCCCGCCGGAGGTAGGCAGGGAGGTGGCAGGACAAACGGAGGAAGCAGGAGGGCCGAGGCTTGCAGGGGGCATTGGTGTCAGGGATGGGCTTAGGATGGGAGGCCAGAGCATGGTGTAGGGGGAAGCTAGAGGGAGAAAGAAGGCCCCAAGGGAGGAATGGTGGGGGAGGGGGTCGGAGGTTCAACAGAAGTGGAGTCAGGACCACTTTTTCAGAAGGTCAGGTCTTAATCCACATTAAGGAATGAAACCCACAGTGGTTTTCCTTTTGGGGGTTTTGTGGAGTTAAATTGGTGGCTAGATGAGGGCTCAGAGGCCTGTTAAGGGGCAATACTAGATTTGGATTCAGTGGCTCCCTGGAAGGCGTGGTTCTCCCCTGGCCCCCATCAGCATACCAAGAGAAGGGTCCTACAGCCCCTGCTTGGGGGGCACCCACCTCACTGGAGGGGAAATGCCCGCTTAGCCATGAAGCCGCTGGGGACAGGTGGGCAGGATGGGTGTCCCTTCCTCCTTCCTTCTGTCTTCCCTGCTGGCCTTGGTGCTGGGCACTTACCTTCGCGCTCCCCTTTAAGAGGACATTGGCAGCCAGGAGACCCGAAGTACCCATGACAACAAAGCTCCTTAGCAGGCCAGAGGCCCTGATTCTCCTGCATCTGTGTCTGAGCACTTTGGGCAGTCATCTCAACAAAGTTGAGGCCACAAGTTGGCTGGTGGGGGTGGGGAGATGGGGGCATCCATCAGGACAGAAAAGCAGGTGCCCTGTCCCTTCCAGTGAGAATGCCACACACTCCTTGGAACCTGCAACCACCGGTGAGCTCATTCCCTCGTGGAACCAAAACCAGGGAACAAGGAGGGAGGCTGAGACAGAGAAGGAAACAGGAAGTCTGTGGCCCAGGAGACCTGGAGCCCAGGGTGTGCCCACCCCCACCCTGTGCTGTCCCCAGGAGGCAGTGCACGCTCCCAAGAAATCTGGGTGATCCTCCAAACCTCACAGAACCTCAACCCAAGGCCCTGCTGGTGGGAAAGAGTCAAAGCCAGGCAGAATGGGGGATGTTCCCAGCCTACCACCTAGGGCTCGGAGCCGGATTCATTGCCCCCCTTCCGAGTCCCAAGGACACACTGGCCGGGTGCTTGCTTTATGCTGCTTGCTTCAGGAAGCTGCTTCCCAAGGGGAGGAAGTGGGCAGACCTTAGCTAGCATGCTGGACGCACATGTTGATTTCTATATCAGTAGTTCTTAACATCAGTGCATATTAGAAAAAGATAAAAACTGGCACACTTGGGTGACTCAGTCAGTTAAGCGTCCGACTCTTGATTTCAACTCAGGTCATGGTCTCAGGGTCGTGAGATGGAGCCCCACGTTGGGCTACGGGTTCAGTGTGGAGTCTGCTTGAGATTCTCTTGTTCTCTCGGTCTCTCTCTCTCATTCTCCCCCCTGCCTCTCCCACGGCTTGCGAACCTGCGCATGCACTCTGTCTCTCTCTCTCTCTCTCAAATACATAAATAAAATCTTTTTTTTAAAAAAACTAACCTATAGAATAGACTTCTGAATATATTATTGTTAGTGATACTACATTTCCTTTCTCTTAAAATAAGTTTAAGTAGGCATAAGTCCAAAGAAAATCATGAAGTCAGTTGTGGCACAGGTGGTATCCAAACCCAGCCGAATTTTCACATCATTTTTGAGCGCCTGCTGTGTACCCCGCAGGGTTCTGCAGATGCAGTGGTGAACGAAAGTTATGCCTGTGGCAGGTATGTGAGTGGCTGAGGCCCAGGAGGCGCTGCTCTGGGGCCTCCTTTCCTGTTTGCAGGGGAGAGGAGCGGGATCACAGATTTTTTTGATATTCCAGAAAACAGGCCTCTGCCCTTCTGCGGCCGGCTTCTTGAGAGGGCACTCCGTTTCCTGTCCAGGAAGCAGGAGAGGAGGAACAATAGCAGGACACAGAGACAGGGCACCCCTGGCTCCTCTCACGATCATGCCCGGCATTTCCTGGCTCAAACGCAACAGAAGGTTCTTTCCTGCCCATCTGATAGTCTAGGGCAGGTGCTCCGGGTGGGTGGCTCTCCTCCGCGTGGTGATTCATGGGCCAGCTCTTTCCATCTTATGGCACTACCGCCGCCCAGGACTTTGTCATCACGTGCACTCGGGGACACGGTTACATCTTGGGAACCTTGGCCGACAGGCGACGCACTTCACTTTCATACTTCATCGACTCTAGTTCAGTCACAAGGCAGGTGGTGGCCTGCAGAAGGGTCTCTAACCCAGCGGCCACGAGAGGGCTGAAACTAGGCCCACCTTCCCCTTGCCAGACTGTGTAGCATGGAGGAAAGAACTCCTTTTTCCTAACCCTGACAAAGGTGCTGTGGGACTGGCTTCTACCCTGGCTGGGACCAGAGCAGAGGACGTGGGAACGGAGAGAAAGGAGACAGAGGGACAGAAGAAAGCAAGAGTGGTCTGGGAGGGGAGAGGAACCTGAGCCCAGGAAGCATCAGATGGCCTCCTTTGAGGCCCTGCCATTTCAGATTGTGAGGGCTGGCTTGAGCCCCTGCACACCTCGTCCCACAGGGGTAGGGGTGTTCCACGGCCCACCCTCTCCTCAGTGAGCCCCGTGCAGCAGACTTGAGCCTCAGGCTCTGAGTCCCCTGACCACGCTCCCATGCCCAGGTCTGTGCAGCTAGGACCTTGTCCTTCCCCCATGCCCTTGATCACCCAGGGTCAATGTCAGGAAGATGAGGACAGCGGGGCCTCACGGGAGGGGAGGCCATGTACCCTGGTCCCATGCCTTGGAGAGAGCCTCTGAGGTGGCACCCGGGATGGAGCAGCTCTCATCCCCCTGGCCCCGAGCTGCCTGCAGACCCCACGGGGTGCGGCGCTCCATCCTCCCCTCCCTGCTGACCTCACATGAGGGATAGGCCGCCTTCACCCAATTCCCAGCCTCCCTGCCCCATGCTCCTGTCTCATGGCCAGGCACTGGGGGCCCGGGGAGCCGGCCTCCGGCCTGGTCCCACCGTGCCTTCCGCCTCCTGCCGCCCCCAGGGTGGCCCACTGGCACTCGGCCCGGCCCAGCTGGGGCACAGCCACAGCTGCCACTCTGCCTCTCCAGTGTTTTGGTTGACGAGACTATTTGTTACCCTTGTTTTTGACCACCTGTTGCCATCCCACCGCCTCATGTGTACACAGTGCCAGCGTCAACACGCTAACACTGGGTCCCGGAGTGGGCACCGCCTGGGAGCCCTGTCCCCTTCGCGGTGGGGCTCAGGGAAGCCCAGGGGGGCAGCCTTCCCAGACCCTGCCCTCAAGGAGAAGCCGGGAGACCAGGACTCCAGCCGGCGGGTGCCGCCCCCAGGCTTGCTGGGTGACCTGGGACAAGGCCCCACCTCCTTTACCCAGGCCTCAGTTGTGCCCCCAGAGCATAACGTGGGAAGCAGGGCTGTGCAAACTCTGGAGCCAGAGAGCTGGTGTTCGAACCCCAGCCGCACCAACCTGCCGGCTGAGTGACCTTGGGCCGTCTCACAGCCCATCCGACCTCTGGTTTGTCTCTTTATAAAAGGACCAAACGGTAATACTTACCAACATTAAATGAACTAAAGTCCACGGGAGTGCTCGCTAAATACTGGCTACTGTGGTTATGTCTCGGGGCCCCTCCTTGGCAGGCATGTCCATGAGTGTGTCTCTGTGTGGGGGACGGTATTGCCAGCTCCAGTGCTCACCCTGGACACAGCAGTAGCCGGGACTTGCTGATCCTCTGGACCCGGTTGGTTTGGCCTGCCCTGGGTTCTCACCCCAGAGGTTCCTCCTGAACCCCAGCGCTGGCAGCTGTCCACCACCACTGGCAAAAACTTGAAATTCTCCATTTTCTAACCGAGAGGTATTGGCTGTGGCTCTGTGTCCCACCTCTCAGCCCGCGGGGGTGTGTGACTCAGTCACACTTATGCAGGTGGAACCCTCATCAGCTCCCTCTTACCCTGCTCGGGGAGCCCCTATGCCCGTGGTGGGAGGTGCTGGCTGCCCTTCTGTGCAATGAGACGGTGTGAGTGCGGAGAGGGGACGGTGGACAGAGTCACTACGTTTACTAACACGGCTTCGCCGAGTCAGAACGTGATTCCTTCCTCTCGGTCAGCCTGCGAAGCTCGAGAAGAAAGTCTCAGGCTGGTGCTAGTATCCCCTTAACACCTCTGAACTCTCCCCCTTGTTAACAAAGACAAAACGACTCCAGGCCAAAAGCCTTCAGCAGGCAGCCGGATCCTGCGAGAACTTAACGTTAGTGTCCGCTTTCGCGGTCGTCGTTGTTCTCATGGGTGTCTAACGTTTTTGAATACTTCACGCAGGCTTTTCATTGACTGTAAGGATATGAAGTTTATAAAGCACAAAGATGTGTCCAAGAAAATTAATAACTGGTAGTCATAGATGAAACAGGACTTTTGTAGAAGTTATAAAGATGCTAGGGGAGAATGTTTGAGAAAGAATGATCTGGTCTAGTGGTTCTCAAACTTTGTGGTTTGGGGGCCCCTTTAAACTCTTAAAAAATTATGGAGGACCCCAAATTTCTTTTTTTTTTTAAAGATTTTATTTATTTATTTGAGAGAGAGAGACAGTGAGAGACAGCATGAGCGAGGAGAAGGTCAGAGGGAGAAGCAGACTCCCCATGGAGCTGGGAGCCCGATGCGGGACTTGATCCCGGGACTCCGGGATCATGACCTGAGCCGAAGGCAGTCGTCCAACCAACTGAGCCACCCAGGCGTCCCCCAAATTTTTTAATGTAGGCTACAGCTATCAAGTTTTATTGCATTAGAAAAGAAAACCAAGAGTGCTCACTTCAGCAGCACCTATACCTAAAAATTGGAACAATACAGAGAAGATTAGTATGGCCCCAGCACAAGGCTGACACGTAAATTTGTGAAGCAGCCCACATTTTATTTTCTGCCTCTATCTTGTTTTTTTTTTCCCTCTAGGGAGAGGGTATTCCTGGAACAGTGCCTGGCACATAATAGGCGCTCAATAAATATGTGTTTGTTGAAAAAAAATGAAAACCCAGAAAAATTTTAAATCTTCATTCATTTAAAAATAACTATGATAAACCTATTACACATAACAACATTTTTATGAAAAATTATTCTGATTTCTAAAAATGTAGTAAGAAGAACGTCATTGTTTTGTATTTTTGTAAATCTCTTTAATGGCTGGCTTAATAGAAGACAGCTTGATTCTCATATGTGCTTCTGCATGCAGTCTGTCATGATTCGTTGTTTTGGTTGAAGAATAGGAATCAAATTTGGCCCCACATAAACACATATTTCAAAAAGGAAGGAATGTTTTACTAGCCTTTTCAGATAATTCTTCTTTGAAACTTACCCAAAATGGACAAATGGTGGTTTCTCAAAGGAGGTTTGCAGTCTGAAACTATAGCAGGGACCCGTCCCTGTGCTGTCACATCAGAATCCATCAGTCTCTTTGACAAATGTTGCTGGAACAATTGGGACATCACATACAAAAAAAAAAAAAAAAAAAAAGTCTAAATACAGACTTTCCACTTTTCACAAAAATTAACTTGAAATGGATCACAGGTAGATCTAAATGTAAAAGGCAGCACTATAAAACTCCTCAAAGGGAATATAGGAGGAAACCGAGATGAACTTGGATCTGACGATGACTTGTAGACACAACACCAAAGTCACAATCCATAAAGGAGTAGATAAAGTGCTCGTCACAGAAATTTAAAACTGCTCTGTGAAGGCTACCATCAAGAGAAGAAGAAGAAGCGGGGGCTAGGACAAAATATTTGCTAAAAAGCATGTTTACGAGAAGACTGGTGCCCACGATAATCAAAGAACTCTTCAAACTCAATGGTAAGAAAACAACCCAACTTAAAAATGGGCCAAAGATGGGGCGCCCAGGTGGCTCAGTGGGTTAAGCCACTGCCTTTGGCTTGGGTCATGATCTTAGGGTCCTGGGATCAAGCCCCGCGTCAGGCTCTTTGCTTAGCAGGAAGCCTGCTTCTCTCTCTCTCTCTGCCTGCCTCTCTGCCTACTTGGGATCTTTCTCTGTCAGATAAATAAATAAAATCTTTAAAAAAAAAAAATGGGCCAAACTCCTAACAGACACACCGCGAAAGAAGATGTACAGATGGCAGAGAGCGTACGGCATCTCCACATCATATGCCATCAGGGAAATGCAAATTAAAACAACAAGCTACCACTCCACACCTAGTAGAGTGGCCAAAATCTGGAACACTGGCCACTCCAAATACTGACGGGGACGTGGAGCCACAGGACTCTGGCTCGTTGCTGGGGAAACGGCAAAATGGCGCCACACTTTGGACCAGACAGTTTTGCAGTTTCTTATAAAATGAAACATACTCCTCCCACAGGATCCAGCCATCAGGCTCTTCCATATTGTCTGCAAAGGTGTGACAACTTTTGTCCACACAAAAACCTGCACGTGAATGTTCATAGCAACTTTATAACTGCCAAAGCTTGGAAGCAACCAGGATACCCTCCAGCAGGTGAGTGGAGAAGGAAACTGGTCCATTCACACAATGGAATACTATTCCACACTGGAAGGAAAAGAGCTCTTAAGCCACAAGACATGATGGAGGAAGCTTCGATGCACATTACTAAGTGAAAGAAGCCGATCTGAACAGGCTGCCTACTGTATGATTCCAACTGTGCGATAGTCCGGAAACGGCGAAACAATGGGGTCGGTAAAAAAATCAGAATGGTTGCCGGGCGTGGGAGAGGGGAAGGGATGAATAGGCAGAGCATGGAGGGTTTTTAGGGCAGAGGAAATACTCTGTGTGATTCCATAATTCTGGATTCAGGGCATTATAAATTTGTCCAAATCCACAAAATGTACAATATCCAAGAGTGAACCCCACGGTTAACTACAGACTTCGGGTGAGTGTGATGTATTCACGTAGGATCATCCTTGGCAACAAATGGACCACTTTGGTGAGGGATGTGGACAGCAGAGGGGCTGGGGTTATATAGGAAACCTCCACCTTCCTTTCTGTTTTGTTATAAATCTAAACCTGCTCTTAAAAAGTAAAGTCTCTTGAAAACGTCCATTGATCTGCTTTGCGCTTTGAATGGTTCTCTTAACCATGCATGATTTTTAACACCATTTGGGTCATTTGGAAAATGCTAGTTCAGAGTTACACGGTTCTTCCAAATGTTGACACGTTTCAGCACACAGGATTAAAAACTCATGTTTGTTAACGTCAACACCCACCTCATCAGAAAAGCCTCCAGGTAGTGGAAGCTATGAAGCTCAAGATGGTAAACACAGGTTTTCCAAATTCTTTCACTTGAAAGCTGGAATTTTTTTTTTTTTCATTTTGGTGACAGATATGTTCATTGTTTTCCTTGAAATGATGGGCTCGCTTGGTTTGTTTTAGAAAATGTCTTCCAGAGACCAGATCAGAATCACCATTGTCTGTCTGTCAGGCATTCTTTTAAATGAAAGTGGTGTCCCACGAAGAAAGGCACTATTTTCACTGGCAGCTCAGGCTTGCAAGTGCTTTTCCCAGAAAACCATCATCCTTCGGTTTGCAGAAGCGTTTTATGCATGCTTCCCATTTCATCCCACAGAATATGAAAAAGATGGGTACTCGGGGTAGAGATCGCTCTTTAATTCATGATTTTTACTACTTCGTCAAGGACATTCTTAAGTAAAAGTGGCATCTTCTGTGACCGGCCACGGGAATGCGTGGTGGTTGCTGGGACAGTCTGGTGGTCCTGCTTGCGGCTCAGGAGCTAGTGGTGTTCTCTTCTGTGGCTTTTGCACCGTCAGGGCAAGCTGTGATGCTATTAGCAAGGTCAAAAATAGCGCCTTAGCGTCGTCCCGAACACAGTTTTGATCTTGTAGACCCCCACAAGGACTTCGGAGACCCCCATGGGTGCAGCTCACACTTTGAGAACCACTGGTGTAGCCAATCCTGTCCTCGTGCCTTTGGGGACCCTGGGACCCTGAGTGGGAGCTGAGGCTTGCCCAGGGTCCCGGAGCAGGTTGGAGGCAGGGCCACGTCTTCTGACATTTGAGGCACTGCTCCGGGCCATGTCCCTGAGATCCCAGAAGCAGGGTGACACGCTCCTTTTTGAACAAAGGCAATATCTGATCAAGGTAATGCTCAACAAGTGCCTCCAGCTAGGGGACAAGGAGACAGGAAGAGGTATCAACTAATAAGCCTGGGGAGAGGCACCAGTCGGCCATACCTGCCCTCTTCCAGATTTGCCGGCCTTCTTCCAACCCCTGCCATGTGTGTGGTGGTCCAACTTCCATCTACCCTCTAACATAATTGTGTTGCTAATATATCCCAAGTGAGGCGGCTCTAATTAAACCATCGTCACTTCGTGTTCTGACGAGACGAGGTTGGCCATTATCACTTTTCTTTCCCTTTGAGCTCTGTGTGGGTAATTTTATTCTGCCCTTGTTCATTTCTTAGAAATTTAGCCTCTCCAATTTTAGTTCTTTTCTCCTATCTTAGAACATTGTGCTCAGGAGAACGGCGGCGGAGGGTGAGGGTATCACAGATTTGGAAATCTCTGTCCCGTTCCCCGCACCCCGGTCTAGGAGAGATGCCCAGGAGGTAAAGCCTGGCAGGTTCTGGACCCGCCAAGGGATGAAAGGCACCAAGAGAAAGTGGTTACCATTGTCGGGCTGTCCCAAAGTAGGTGATGACGGGACCTCTGGACCGGGGTGAGTCTCCACTTCATCCTCAAGGATCTGAGGTGATCGGAAGCCTCGGTGATGTAAACATACCATCAACTCCCCGCTGAGGGCCCTGGCAAGCCTCGGTCCTGTATCCCCCCCTTTCTGCCAGTCACCTGCTGTGTTTGGGGCATCAGCTAACGGGCTGGGGAGATTTAGGCGGTATGTTCTTTTTTTGCCAAACGCGAAAGTTCTTGAGGCCGAGACTGCACTCGTTAGTGGGCGTATAATGGGTAAATGAGTAAATGGGTGGATGAGTGGGTGGGTGGCTAGCTAGGTCAAGGCAGAGTGAAAGGAATGGGCATGGCAATGAGTAATTAAGGGACAGACAGGTGCTGTTGTAGGATAGAAGAGAGGCAAAGGGTGGGTGGGTGTGGAAGTGAGTGGCTGGATGAACGAGGGTGGCTGATGGGTAGATGATGTAATGGATGGGTGGATGGCCAAGGGGGTGGATGGGTGACGTGTGGTGGGTAGGTACCCTCAATAGGTAGTATAGTAATGGACGGATGGATGGATGGGCAGATTTGATAAGAAGTGAGATCAGAAACCACCAAATCCTTGGTTCCGCTTCAGAATCTTTCTGGGGACCCAGGAAGTTTCCCTTCCCTAGGGCAAGTGGTAGACCTGTGATGTCCCCCAGCTTCCCCCCAGAGACCCTGTGAACAGAGTGTGCTATAGACACAGGCCTTGCTAAAACCCAGAAGCCCAAGTGAAGAAAGCCCCAAGGATATCTGGCCCTCAGCCACTACATGCCATGTAGGGCCCCCACGGTCACCACTCACGAACACATTTCACAAACATCTCAGCTGCCCCTGGTGTGCAGCCCCTCCCGGAGGCTCACAGTTTGGAAGCCATCTGCCAGCCCAGGGCCAGAAAGGTGGGCCCCTGCCAGAGGGGTGAGGGTGTGGCCCCCTCTCCACCCACGGTCCCAAGGCCCTGCCGCAGACAGGAAGCGAGGGCTTTCCCCTGGGTGTGCGTGTGAGAGAGAACACGACCACCCTGCTGCCTCAGGGGTCCAGGGGTCCAGGCTTAGGTGGGCTGGGCCAACCGCTGCTGAGTGCCCAGCCCACCATTTTCTACCTGCCAGGACTGCAGTCAGAGGACAGGCCTCCAGCAGCTGGGGTCTCTGTGCGTCTTCCCCTAGAGGAGCTGGGAGGACATCCCCGCAGCCTGAGGGAGGCAGAGACACCCACTGCGCCCGCCCTGCCCGGCCCTGCCTGGCCCTGCACTGCCTGGCCCTGCCCTGCCTGGCCTTCTGCACTCAGGCTGTCCGAGGCGCTCCCACTCCCGTTGGCCTGTGTGCTCCTGCCCCCTGGCGGGGGCCCAGGTAACTGCAGCACACAGGGCAGGGTGGGGCGGGGCCAGGTGCTGGCTTTTCCCTGCCCCTAGAAGACTGGGTCCTTGTGTGTGCATGAGCGTGTACATCCGTGTGTTCACACTGCACTTAGCCTGGGAGATTAGAGATGGAGCAAAACTCTGAAAGATCCAAAGCAACTCCTCAAATGAAAGGGGTTATTATTATAATTACTGTGATTATTGTTATCAAGACGATCCTGCTTGCCTGAAAAGTCTTGTACAAAAGCGGGCTTATTTTATGTCAGCTTGTTGTTTGTGTCTGGGGGACTTCATCTTAGCTTATAATAACGAACATGTGCAGGGCTCTTTATGCTGCAAAGCTGCGTCACGTCCCTCGGCTGTTTTCCTCTGCCCAGACAGCCCTGGGAGGGGAGAACTAATCAGGGAACAGAGGCTCAGAGAGGTGCCATGGGCAGTGCCAGGTCGCAAGGCTAGAAAGCTGTGGAGCCAGGATGTAAACCCAGGTCACCCGACCGAGAAGTCCCCCCTCCTCCACACACACACACCCTTTGCATCTCATCTCTTGTGGGGATGAAGGGAGAGGCTCTCTGTCGCACCTGAGCTCCAAGCCCTTTTGCCGCTGTCTCTTGAAAAGTGCACAGTGCACTGAAGAGAAGGGAAAGGTTTGGAAGAACCAAGCATTCAGTTAAAAGTGCAGTTAGCCACCGTAGTTTCAGCTGATGAATACACCTGGGCACTTCCAAGGCTCCAGCAGCATCTGGCAGGTGAATGGAAGGATGGGTTGTTCGTTCCAGCCGCTCAACTGGGCTGATGCCGGCTGTCCTCGGTCAGCACCCCAGCGTGGCCCGAAAAAATCAAGGGATTGACTCAAGTAACTGGAAAGTCAGAAGTATATGTGACTGCTTCTACAAATGTCCTGGGGCTGTCTGGGCTAGTGGGGCTGCTTGTAGTCTAATTTAACAAATATGGATTCTTTGTCTATCCCAAACTGTTCACTGAGGCCAGCGGGATGACTGGCTGGGCCCAGACCATGTGTCCCCTGCTGGAACCAGGGGACAGAGCCAGCCCCACCTGAACTGCTCAGGCCAGATCAGAGGAAGTGCTCTCTTTCAGGGAAGCTGGACTCTAGGACCAGAAAATGAGGGGATGGAAGACATCTCAGTGGTGAGGAAATGGGATTGGGGGAGGGGGTACATCCTCACTACTGGCCCAGGAGGAGACCTGGATGGGACGGTCAGGCCCAGTGTGAGCACCTTCCCCGGGCTCTCTGAAAGCAGGTAGACAAAGGGACAAGAGACTCCGCTGGGTCTATTAATTGCTTGTTAAGCTTGGCACCAGCCTAGCTCCCTCTGCAGGGTCCCAGAGCAAATTGGCATGGTCCTTCCTTCCCTTCCAAGGCTGACCCTTCTTACCTTCCAGGGAGCTGGGCTAGGACCAGTGCATCCTCCACTCTGGCCTCAAGGACAAGTCCAGGGCTCTTGACTAGAGGAGAGCAGGGAAGGTTGCCCTTGGCCTCAGGCTATCCTCCTTATTAGCTGCATGGTCTTGGGCAAGTTCCCTTGCCTCAGAGCCTCAGTCTCTCCGTCTGTTAAACAGGATGGCTCCCTATAGAGTTACCGTGATGATTAAATTAGCTACAGATACTGTTGAAATCAACCAGATAAGAAGAGTCAGGGGACAGATAGGATGGAGTGAGAAACTGGGGCCATGACTGATATTTAAGTGCCAAAAACCCTTTTGTCCCATAAATGTCACTGAGCACCAGCTATATGCAAGGCACGTTGTGAGACCTAGGGAACTGTGAGAAATCAGGAACCCGTCCCTGCCCTGAGGAGCAGGCACACATGACATCACCAGCTGTGCCTGTGGCCAGTGTGCTGTCGGGATGGGCCCAGGCACAGATCAGCTGGCCAACAGAACACCCTGAGGTGGGATAACCCTGGTTTGCCTGGGCAGCAGAAAGAAGGGCTATGTGTTTGGACCCCCATGAGAGGGGAAAGGTGTGAAGAGATTGGGACAGAGAGCTAGGCAGGCGCTGGAGGCCAAGGTAATAAGTTTGGAATTTAGGTATGATGAGAAGCAATTAAAAGAGTTTAAACAGAGGTTACCTATTGTAACCATTAGGATTAGGTTTGACTGTGAATATCAGAGCCCTGAAAAATAATGATTTCAATAATAAATTTACTTTAAATTCTTTAAAAATCTCCGGAAGGTTTGGGGTGTCCACAGAGTTATCAAGGACCTAGGGCTGTTTTCTACTCTCTAGGGTATGGACCTCATCTTCATGGTCCAAATTGGCTGCTAGAACTCCAACCATCACAACCAAGTTCCAGCTCCAGGAAAGAAGAAGTTAGAGAAAAGGGTACAACCTGCCTTTCAAAAGGGTGCTCTACTTTGGTTGACCTCTCATTGGGTGGAACTTGTCACTAGGTCCCACCTAGCAGCAAGCAAAGTGAGGAAATGCAGTCTTTTATTTGGATGTCCGTGTGCTCAGTTCTTTTTCTAAGGAGAACTGATGTCACACTAACAGTCTGCTGGCTGCCGTGCGAGGAACAAACGAGAGAGAAGCAAGGGAGGGAGGGAGCCCTTGGGAGGGGGACTGAGGGCAGTCAGGAGAAAGATGGTGCTGGCTTGGCCCCAGGAACGTGTGTGAGAAGATGGGGAGAAGTGGTGTGACTGAACACAGCTTTGATGGAAAAACCAGCAGGACACCGGACCTGGAAGGGAAGCAGCAGAACCAAGGGCGATGCCTAGTCTGTGTCTGGGCAGCTGAGCTAGTGGTGGTGCTGGACACTGAGCTGGGGGAGACTGGGCAGAGACAGCAAGGGCAGCGCCACCGGCACAGGATCCCCGTCCCCACTGCCACACCTCTGGGATGAGAGGAAGCCAGGAGGACAGCCTCAGCCCCTGGGCTGTCCCCTGGAGAATGCCCAGCAAGCCAGCTGTCCCAGCCTTTCCCGCACTGTGCTGTCATCCTGCTGGAATGCTGGGACACGGCGGGGGGGGGGGGGGGGGGCAGACAAACAACCGGGTCAAGAGTAGCCGTGGTTTATTAACCCAGGTCCGAGGGTGTCTTCCGCCCTCCTGCACATCCTGACTCCCTTGTCATGGACCCGGCGGAAACCAGGAAGGTGGGGCCCAAAGGAGGACATTGGGAAAGCTCTGGCCAAGTTCACCACCGCACCGCAGGCCACGCACAGGACAGGCAGCCGGCACGTGGAGAGCTGAGGAAGACCGAGGTTTCCCAAGGTCACCCAGGCACTTGAGAGCAGAGTCAGCATGTAGGCCCCTGATTCATAGGCCTGTTTTTAGCCCCAGGTGGAGGCAGCACCCCAGCTCACCCACCCTGCCTGAGTCACTCACTGCCTGCCGAGGGCACCCATCACCCAGGCCCCAGGGCCAGCTTTCCAGGTCCGTGCCCCAGGGGAGGCTCAGAGGCTGCAAAAACTCCTCTCCAGCATGGTTCAGAACCTGGGGGCCAGCCTGTCTTGGTGGGCAGCCCTCCGTGTCCGCTGTGCGTGGAAGGCTAGGATCTCTGGGACGGGACCCCAAGGAAGCTGGATCAGGGCTGGCATTGTGGGCTGGGCCGGCTAGCCTCCAGGCCCAGTGCAGCTTCCTTCCCCGGGTAGACAGCCGCCAGGGCTTGCCCCTCTGCCTTCCGCAGTAAACGGGCCTCTGATGCGTACATAGCTACCTAGCTGCTCAGCTCAGTTCTAGAAAGTCTCCACAGAAGGCTTTGGCCCCACTTATCTTTTGTATAGAATCTGTTGTCAAACACAGAGTGCCCAGATGCTAAACCTCATCTCCTTTGTGTCTCTCCCACCCAAGGAACACCTGCAGATTTCTAGCAATTTCCCTCACTTCTTGAACCACCTGCCAGAGGTGAAGTCGTCTGTGTTTCCTCTAGCCCAGTCAGAGGACTGGGGGCTGGAAGGGCTTGAGGGTAGAGGGATCAGCTAGTGATGAAGACCCAAGGCCAGAGGACCCCTGAGGTCAGGGATAGGGCAGGCCTGGGGCATCCCACTCCCAAACCCCAGCCAGGGCTCAGCCCCACCCACCACAGGCTCCAGCCCATGCATGCTGAACGGGGGGAAAGGCAGCCAGAGGAGGGGACCCTGGAATGCCAACACCAACTGCCCAGCCAGGATAGATGCCGCAAGCCCCACTCTGCCCTGCACCCACTCGGTTCCCTGGACCTGTCTTGTCCGGGGCCATGCCGCAGAGAGGATGAGGGGCCCGAACCCCAGGACACTGGCCTGCTTCCTTCTGCTAGCTTCGTTCTTGGGGGCTTAGCCAGGAGAAGGACACAGGTCTTGGTGATACCGCGGACTCTAGGGGCGCATCCTCTCGGGCTGATCCTACTGAAAAATCCCATAGCTGGCCCAGAGTAGGGCATGTGCCGGCCAGACCCCTCTCGGCTTCCTTGCCTCAGCTTCCCACACCTGCCACCCTAACCTGCACTGGGAGATGGCCTGGGCCCCACTGGTCTATGCACATGTGAGCACGAAGGAGCCAGTGGGCAGCCACCGCCACTCCTTGCCCTGCACTCCCAGCCTCTCTTCCCCGGCCACTAGGACGTCCCCTGGGGTGGGGGGGGGGGCAGGCAGCGGCCACGAGGCAGACATGTTCTTCTGAACCTTTGGGGGGCTTGTGCTGAGGGGCTGCATGGTGGGGTCGGGAGAGTGACCTGGGGCAGGCCCTGTGATGGCAGAAATATGGGAACACTCCGTAGGTAAGGTCTGCCCGGGGCCTGGGCTCCGATGGGCACCTTCTTGTCCTGGTTTGGGTTCCTCGAAAAGTTGACCTTAAGTCAAGGAATTTCAGGTCATTTCACGAAGCCCCAAGGGACAGGGTAGGTGACCCAGGAAAGGGAAGGGAAATGAAGGGAGCGCAGATGTTCGTGCAGGGCAGGGGGCAGGAATTGGGGCTTGGGGCAGCCAGGGTCTTCTAAAAGCCTGGCAGACGCATCTCAGAGTCACCTCTCTAAGAGGGCAAGGAAGCCCTGCTGTGTGCGCACCCACTCCTGCTCATCCCGAACACTAAGTCCCAAACCGTGCAGCCTGCCACACGGCGGGAGCAGAGGGCCAGTGAGGCCGGGCCAGGAAGCTGGCCCTCTGCCAGGACGCTCTGAGGCAAGCGGGACAAGTGCCCAGGTATGAGTGAGGTGCACCAGCTCCCGCTCCCATCTAGATGTTAAAAGCAACAGTTCTCTCCAATGGAGCGCAGAGCCTGTGGTTAGCACCTGTTGCCCTTGGTGTGGACCCTGCATGAGGCACCATTGGCCCTCACAGGTACTGCTGGGCAGCTGCTCTCAGAACTTGTGGGTCTGATCCCAGAGGCTGGCCTTGGGGTCAGAACCTCCTGATGCCGACTCCCAGCTCTGGCACTCCCCACCCACGAGCATAGGTGAGTGCCTTCCTCTCTCTGGCACTCGGTTTCCCAATCTGTAAAATGGGGACAGTAACACAGAGACTACTGTACTAGTTAGTGATGGCCACAACAGTACAAAGAAACCTTCCCTAACTCGGTCACTTGCAGTAGAAATTATTTCTTTCCACGGGGAAGGAGTTCAGCTGGGGATCAGAGACCCAGGGTGCCTCTGCTGTACTCCATGTGTCCCCCATCCTCTTGCTGGGATGAACAGGGGAGACCGGGCATGTTCATGACGATGTCGGAGGCCCCACAGGACAAGCGGGGTCTTGCAAGGCCTCAGAAGGGCAGGCTAGAGAACTTCCACATCCTTATATGGACTGGAGCATGGCCCCCAGCCGCTCACAGTCAAGGACAGAGGAACTGTGTCCTGCATTCAGGGGGCAGAAATTGCAAAGACGAGAAGCGAAGGGCGTATGGACTCAGACAGGCAGAGAGCCAGGCCCATTACTGCAGCCTCCCCCCACCCCTCCAGGAGGCACTTTGTGTGTGTGTGAGTGTGTGTGTGTGTGTGTGTGTGTGTGTGTGTGTGCATGCGCGCACACGCGTGCGCGCCCAGTCGCATGCTTTGTAGGCTGTGAAGTGCTCTGTGTGTGTGCAAGGTGCTTGGCCTGGGGAGGTCCTGTGACTGCTCCAGGAGTCCCTGCGTCTCCAGAGACCACTGCCTTCCCCGTCTGAGGTTACATGTCCGTGATCCATCATCTCTGAAGATGGGGACCCTGTGTGGTATCCCAGAGAAAGGGAAGGGGGAAGACGCCTGCTTGTTATACCATGATGTCCGTGCAAGGGCAGCAGAGTGTCGGGCTCCCAGGGCACCCTGGGGTACCCGTCAGACCGAGGAGGAGGGGGAGAGAGGCAGAGAGAGGCAAACTCCCTATCTCTCCATTCACCCTCTGCCCTTCCCTTGTTTAACCAGGACTGGGCCTCTCCAACCCCCAGGGAGAGGTAGGCCACAGGTCAACGGCAAATAACTAAAAATTAATAAAATTAAGTTTTGGGGGCGCCTAAGTGGCTCAGTCGGTTAAGCGACCAACTCTTGATTTTGGCTCAGATCACAGTCTCAGGGTCATGAGATCAAGCCCTGCGTCAGGCTCCTTACTCAGCGCAGAGTCTGCTTGAGTTACTCTCTCTTTCCCTCTGCCTCCCCGCTGCAAATAAATAAATAAAATCTTTTAAAAAAATTTTAAGTTTTAGCTTTGGGCCAGCCAGGGGCCTCAGCTCTTGACATTGAATATTGACGTAACTGGAGAACCAGCCTCTTCATGCTTCATGCTCCATCCCCCAAGGCACAGGTCCCCTGGAGGCCAGGCCCTCAGCTACCTGGAATTCTCAAGTAACCAAAAGGTCCCTCTTCCTGATTTGCCCAATTCCAGGGACTTTGCTCCACCTAGGTAAGAAGTAGAGAAAATTATAATAGTCAAAAACATTGATTTTTTTTTTCCCCAAAAGAATACTCTGCAAAACCATTTTCAAAAAAAAATGAAAGCAGGGCTGCCTTGGTTGAGCTGGCAGGCGGAGGACTGAGCCCTATCCGCTCCCCACCTGCCCACAGGAGACAATCAGGCTGCATGGGGCACAGTTGAAACTGCCACATTGAAAGTCACCGTGCCAGACAGAAGGCTCCAATGGCTCTCATCCCCACTATATCCAGTGGCCCGCCTTTCCTGAGCAGGCCAAGGGCTGAGCCGTGGTCCCAGTACCCTAGCCTGTGCCCGACCAGGGCTGTGACCCCACCGAAGCCTCAAAGACCACCCCTGTCTCCTCACAGGCTGACGCCAAGATGGTGTGTGACGTGGTAAGTCGGATGGAAGACACCGAGCCCTTCTCTGCAGAACTACTTTCCGCCATGATGCGGCTCTGGGGCGACTCAGGAATCCAGGAATGCTTCAACAGGTCTCGGGAGTATCAGCTCAACGATTCTGCCAAATAGTGAGTGTCTTGGGGCTGGGGTGGCCGCCGGCAGGCACAAAAGCCAGCATGGAAGCGGAGGTGGGCGCACAGGGAGGGGACCTCGGCTGAGGTCAGAACTGCCGTGACGTGTTCTGTCACGGGTGTCAGGAAAGGTGTCTGGAAGGAGAGGGAAAGGGCTTCTCCTCGCACCCCCGGGGTAAGAGGCCAGGGAGGCCGAACACACGAGAGACAGCGAACAGTAGGGCTCCCAGAGGGCGGGATCCGTCAACACCTTGCCCTGGACAGGGCCTAGCACTCCAGAAGGAAAGTCTATAATCTAACAGCTTTTTCCCTCCGGAGAAGCCCTGACCCCGTAAGTACAAACCAAGAGCCATATGGGCAGAAAGTAATTGACATGATGCCATTTCTGTTTCATTTTAGAGGAAATAAACGTTCCATTCCTCTATCTTTAAAATGAATATTTTAAATAAGACTAAGGAAATGATCAAACATATCCTTTGATAGTACGTTATAACCAAATATGGGGAAGGAAAGGAGAAGAGAGAAGGGGGAGTGAAGGTGAGGGAAGAGGCTTGGTGGAAGCCAGAGAGGCTGAGAGGGGGACAAACACAGGGGGGAGCAGAGAAAGTAGCCTGTGGGGGCTCGTCTGTGACAGCAGCTCTGTCACTTCAAGTGTCCCTCAGGTTACATGCCCTTGTTCCTCAGAGCAGGGGCTCCATGCCCCGGGGAATGGCCTGCCCGGGCTGCGGACAGGTCTTCTGTCCTGGAGACTCTGGGACCACACCCCACTTTTGCAGTCTTGTGACCAAGTTGTCAGTGGGAGCGTCTGGGTTTGAACCCACCGTCTTAGGACGTGTGTGCTCCACCACCGGTCTCATTCCGCCGTCCTCACCCCCCTGCTGCTCCACCACTCTGCCCCCAGGAGACATTTGGCAATGTCTGGGGACATTCCTGATTGTCCCGACTCGGGTGGTGGTGCTGGCATCTAGTGGACAGAGGCCAGGGATGCGGCTGAGCGTCCTACAGTGCATCAGCCGGGGCCCTCCTTAGCAGGAATCATCTGGACCAAAATGTCAGTAGTGCTGAGCCTGAGAAATCCCAGCCTACCCCCTGGTGGTGTCACAGAGGCAAGGGCCCAGAAAATGGCACTTGCTCACAGATGTTGGGCCATGTCCGTCAGCCACGATGATAGCTACTAAACTAGAGACTTGAGCAAGGCCAGAGTGCCCCCCCAGTTCTGCACACCTAGACTATCTACTGGGTCAACGCTAGGTTCTGGGAGTCCCAGGTGGTAGTGAGCCGGGCCCTGGGGCCCTGATGAGCCCCCCAGGGCTACCTCGGTGGGCAGGGGTGTGAGCGTGGGGATTTGTGCCTACAGCTGCCGGCGCATGCTCAAGTCACTCCTCCAGTGGCCCCAGGTCGTCCCCCTGAGCCATTTGGGGTTTGGGGGGATGGCTTGCCCACCCCAGCTGGTCCCCAGTCCAGGGCCTTCCTACCCCCCCCCCACTCCCCTCAGGCCATCAAATAGTGGTCTCCACTTAAATTGTTGTCCATTTCATTATAACCTAAATACACTGGGAAAAAAATTTTTTTTCACACTACAAAGAGGTGTAAAATTAATAATAAACTCCTTCTTCCAGGTCTGTCCCCTTCCAACTCGTAATTATTTCATCTCTCTGTCCCAGTGTTGTCCAGGAAAACCTGACCCTCCAAGCAGCCATAGTATTTAGTGGCCTCCGGGATGGTTCGGCTCACATGCCCGCCTCCCATGTCTCTGCCCCACTTCCATGACCAGCTTCTTGCTAGTTAAGGGATGACCTGTGGTTCTTCTGGTGGTTGCCTTTATATCATTAAGTAAGAAGCTTGAGTCAATATTTGTCAACTCCCCGCCAAGTCAGCTGAGGAAACCTGGCTCCTTCTCTCCATGTGTCTGTCTCTGGGACAGGGTCCCAGGACAGGCCAGGGCGGGAACCCACAGCAGTCAGGTAAGGAAGGGCCTTAAACCTTGCCTGGTCCGGGGTGGCTCTGCGACCCTGGTCTTAGCAGCCAGATCCCCTTTTCTGACAGAATCCTGGGTGCAATATACAAAACAGTTAACAGCGGATTTGTTGTGGCAGAGAGAGAGAGAGCCCCATAGGGCTGACTCAGGACCCAGTTCCAAGGGGTGGTGTGAGTGAATCCCCCTGTCCCCCAGGCCAATCCCCTCACTTAACTGGTGAGGACACCTGGGCCCTGAGGGGACAGGGAGGTGGCCGGTGCTGCCAGGCTCCCTCCACCCAGGCCTCTGTGGATAGGGCTGGCTCTCCCTTTGACCCTCCAGATGGTGCTGAGACAAGCCCCGGGAGCCCAGGAATCTAAGCACGTCCCAGCAGGGGCTGTACAAGCTAGTTCCATGGTCTGGTTGGGCCTGTTTCTTCTCCTGCCCTCTCTCCGGAGCCCACCCCTCGGGCTTTGCTCCTGCGCCCCGCTGACATGGCTCAGGCTCTCGACCCCCTCCTTGTAGCACCCCCATGCCTGCTCCCTCTCCACTTCCTGCCTGTGCCCTCTCTGGAACCCTTGAACCTCTTCCAGTCCATGCTCAGGGCCTGGGTGAGCTTCTCCAGCCCCGTCCACCTCCATTCCTCACGCGCCCCCACAGATCTCCCTCGTGTGGGGCCAGCCCAGCCCTCCCTCCTGCCTCCTCCCTGTCCATTCGGACATCTCAGCACTTCCCAAATTAATATGTGCCGCCTGACTCCCAGCTCCTCCCTCCCCCAAACCCGCTCTGCCCCACTCTTCTTCCCACTAAGAGCAGCTTCGTTATACCACGAGGAGGTGGCTTTAAGGGGCTCTGCCTCCCACTCCCGCCTCCGCCAGGCCCCAGCCTCTCACCTGCAGGGCTGCAGCAACCTCCCAACAGGGGTCCTTTCACTTCCCTCCTGATCTGCTCTCCGTACAGCAACAAACTCGTTGTTCCAGTACTCTTCATCAGAACCTTCCAGAAGCTTCCCATCTTGCTCAGCGTGAAAGCCCAAGTGCCTACAAGCTGTGCCCCACCCTTGCCTCCATCACCCCACTCCAGTCCCACAGCTCCCTCCTCCCACCACACCACCCCTGCCCAGGGCCTGCGTCCCAGCCCCTCCACCACCGCAGGGTGTCCTCTGTACCTGCAAGGGGAGAGGCTCAGCCTCCACTCCAGTGTCATCCTGCCTTCCCCAGCCCCCCCTCTGCCCAATAGCAATGCTCCTCAGGCCTCCTCCTTACCAACTGTCTTTGCGTCTTACTTAACTGTTAATTATCTCACACGCACATGTGCACACAAACACATGTAGGCTCTGGGGTGGTGGGGACGGTACTGGTCGTATTCACTGTCTCATCCCAGCACCCAGGGAGATGGGGGGTTGGGGAACAAGTAGGTGCCTCTCCCACTTGCTCACCCTCCCCTCCCTTGGCCACGTCCATATGTGAGGCTCAGCAGCACAGAGAGACAGAGGGCCAGATGTTTTGTCTAAAAGAGGTTTCCCCAGCTGGGATTGGGGGGGGTGCCAAGGGGGCCAAGGCCAGAGACTCCCCCGTCCTGGTATCCAGCTGGAGACAACAGAACGAGGGTCATTTCAAAACCAGCAGAGCTCCTAAGCAGGGGCAGTGGGTGTGGGGCAGGGAGGGGGGGGGTGAGGGGTCATGCCCAGAGAGGTTAGGAGGATTGGGACAAGCCGGGAGGGGCTCCTCCAGGCTGAACCCAGAGTCCAGACACTCCCAGGGGCCTGGTCGGGAGATGCTGAGGCAGCCAGAGCTGCCAGGTCCAGGCCCGAAGAGCACGGGATCTGGAGTCAGGCACATCCAGGCTCAAATCCTAGCAGGGTCCCTTTTCTAACTATGTGACTTCAAGCTTATGCCTCCTACCCCTGGGAGTCCCTCATTCAGTTTTATTTCTTAAGGGAAAATCCTCACAAGGATTTGAGGGGGGCCTGGATTATTGGTTTATCAGTGGAAACCCTCATTGCTGAAGACATTTCCCCCTCCAGCCCCATGAGCATCCTCAGGCTGAGAAACTGACCCTCACAGGTCCCAGGGCTAGTGCCAATGAAGGGTAGCCCCTCCTCACGCAAACTAGGACCCCACATTGTCCTGGGGCTTGGACCCTCGGGATTCCTCCCCTGTGGGCTGTGTGCAGTTCTCCCCCAGCACAAGGGGGTAAGTGGCCCAGCCAGCCCTGTGCATCACTGAATCCTCCTCAGGCCTGGCCCACCTCCCTGCTTCCTGGTTTTCCAGATCCCACCCCTGCTTTGGGTTCAAACCTAACCCCGAAGCCCTTCCGGCCGGATGGGTAAAGTGCAAAGACATGGTCTGTCTCCAGAGCCAGTGGTGACATGAAAAGAGAGCCCTGATGCCAAAGACATGGGTCCCATCCCCATGTCACCTCTGAGCTGTGTCACCTCTGATCCTCTCTTCCAAGGACCAGTGCCCCGGTAGACTAAACAAGTCTGGAAACACCGGCGGATGCCCAGAGGCCTCTGGGCAGCACTCAGGAGTACTGTTAGGGGGTGGACCAGATGTCCAGGTTGAAGCCCCCGGCTCCCAGCTGGGCCTTTGTTGATCCTCAGTTTTCTAATCTCTAAAACGGTTCGTATAATTCAGGGCAACTAAGGGTGAAACATGATCACACATGCCAAGAGTCAAAGGTAACTGTTGGCCACTATGTAAGAGTCTGACCTCTAAATGCACCGCCCCTGGCCCTGCACAAGCAGCCCTTGGTCTGAGCTAGAGGCTCTTTGAGGATGTGAGGGTAGAACATAAGCTCCTCCCACTCTCTGCCCCCAACCACAGGGCAATGGATGGTGGGGGGCCGGGGCGCCGTTGCTTCCACGGTCGGCCCCCAGGGGGCGCTGCCCGGGACTGGGCCAGCTTGTTCCAGGGCCCCTTGTGTTGCCCTCCCCAGCTACCTGGACAGCCTGGATCGGATCGGGGCCGCCGACTACCAGCCCACCGAGCAGGATATCCTCCGAACCAGGGTCAAAACCACTGGCATCGTAGAAACCCACTTCACATTCAAGAACCTCCACTTCAGGTGAGGCCCAGGGAGTTTCCCGAACCCTGACGAGGGCACTGGGACAGATGGGAAACACCGGCCTCTCGGCCCTGTCTCGTCTGCCTTGGGGAGCTTTCCAGTTGGGACAGGCAGTTAGATACAAGAAGGGACCTGCCTGTGTGTGTTTTCCACCAAGTTCAGGGGCCAGGACGACCAGGGAGGCTTCCTGGAAGAGGCATTCTGGAGTGGGTCTCCAAGGAACAGAGAGGATTGGAGTGAACAGAGCGGAGTCCTGTCCCTAGATGACTTCTGAGGAGGAGGGAGGCAAATGTCCCAGGTGGCCCCTTGAAGTCCTCCTTGTGGGAGGGGGAGAGAAGGAGGATGGATAGGCCCAAGCAGTGAGACGCCAAGAACCCGGATAATCTCAGAGCTGGAGGGGTTTAGAGATCAGCTGACCCCCCGTCTCTAGGTACATGTGGGGAAACCAAGGGCTGGGAGGAGCAAGGCTGTCCCCAAACACAGAACACAACTCAAGTCCAAGAGCTCAGAGCACCTTAGAAGCCTGAGGCAGAAAGCTGGACTTCTCAGGCCCTCCTGGAGAGTTGTGTCCCCACCTGGGCTAACCTCCCGTGCTGAGGCCTGAGAGTCCCTGTCCTGCTCCTACCTACCTTCCAGATGTGGTTTCTGGGTGTCCATAAAGCAGGAGGAGAGGTCAGGAGGCAGGGACTACAGGCCGGTAGACCAGTGTAAGGGCCTGCTTTGTGGCCGCCTGCCCTGCCTGGGAGGGCTGGACCCCACACTGGCCCCCTAGCCCCATCCTGCTCTCACACAGACTGAGGGGGCTCAAGTTCTGCCTTGGGGGCCCTGGACCCAACAGTCAGCGCTGGACACCAGAGCCTCCCCTGAATCTGGAGAGTGCAGCAATCGGCTGAGCAGCCCCACAAGGTGTCTCTAACCTTCTGGTCTCCTCAGTGTCTCCAGCCCACGCCTCTGGGCATAGGGAGGGGACCTGGACTCAGGGCTGCCAGCAGGCAGAGGGTGAGAATAAGCATTGGGAAGGGCTCACAGAGGCCAGGGGCCATGACCCTATATTTCAGATGCAGAAGAAGGAGCCATGGGAAGCAGTAGTAGGACAGGAACCAGCCTACTTCTTGGCACAGAACTTACTGGCCTCTGCCCACAGGGGTTCTCCTCTGTTGGGAGGGCCTGCAATCCCCACGCACACTGGCTCAGAGCCCAGGCCTCCGAGGCCGTGGGTCTTTGCTCAGGGCACGAGGGTAGGAGACTGACTCTTACCTCCAGGACGCGGTCGCACCTGCCCGCAGTCTCCTCTTACAGCCCACCTATGTCCTAGGGGGTGGCGTCTAGAGGGAGAGAGGAGGTGGCCCTCTGCTGGGAAGGCGTGGCATGGAGCAGGGCTGTCTTGTCTGCTGACAGATCCGGGTCAGACCCTCGCTCTACCATACCAGCCTTCACCAGGACCACTGGCCCTTCACAAGGCCCTTGGTGCCTCCCTTTCCCCCCACGTAATGGGCACTGATCCCTGCCCACCTGACACCCCCAGGACCGGGGGCTTGCCCAGACCACAGACAGGACCGCACACGCCGAAGGCCAGCAACAGGTTATGCGTGCTGCCCAAGAGAAGCGCCTCACAGAAGCGATTATTGGGGGCCACCTGAGGTGCCCCCTTTGTAAGATTCTCGAGGTGCAAGGGCAGGTCTCTGAGCCCCAACATGAGCACAGCCCATCATGGGGCAGACGACCCAGTCCACCCATCAGCACCTGTGACAGGGTGTTCCGGGAGGCTCGGGGCTTGACCAGGCACTCCCACACCAGCCTGAACCCCACCGCCCACCACTCAGTTTCCCTCTCTCCCCTCCCAGGCTGTTCGACGTCGGGGGCCAGCGATCTGAACGCAAGAAGTGGATCCACTGCTTCGAGGACGTCACAGCCATTATCTTCTGCGTCGCGCTCAGCGGCTACGACCAGGTGCTCCATGAAGACGAGACCACGGTGAGTGGCCCTGGGCCCACCCGGCCTGTGGTGGCATGGAGAGACTAGGCCTCAGTGGCCCTGGGGGCTCCAGGGCGGGGCCAGCTGTGTTGGCTGGGGTTCTGCCACTGGGGGCCAGGCCCGCTCCCTCCTGTGAAGGGGGGCCAGGCAGACGCCCTGTGATGCGGCTGCAGGAGAGGCCGCTGTGGGCCGTCAGTGCCTCTTCAGTAAACACAGCAGAGGCCCAGAAGCCGCCGGGCCAGAACCAAATGAAGCCAGTCAGTCCTAAAAGAAATCAAGGTGCAGCCAAGCAAGAATGTATGTAAGACAGAAATAGCCAGTCTCAGGCCCGACAACCTGTCCCCAGCACCGACCGGGCTGTGGCCAGAGGGGCTGCATGTGGCTGGCAGGGGGAGTGCACGGGGTGCGGGCCCCCTCCTCAGAGGAGGTTGGCCACGCTGGCCTCAAAGAGAGGCCCTCAGCTGGAGAGAGGTGCGGCCTTTCTCTGGGCCTGCTCCTACTGTGCTGCCAGGTTCCGGCGGCTCGCTCCCTGCCTCAGCTACTGCTATCTGCCGGAGTGGGGTAACCATAGTACTTCGTCTCAGGGCCGCCGGTGACACGTTGAGAGAATGCAGGTGAAACCGTCGGAACCGCGGAGCTGGTGGTTGTACTGTCGCCGGCAGCTGTCCCTATGTGTGTCGGGGGGTGGCGTCCACTGAGCAGCAGGCCTGTCTATGGAGCCTGCAAGGGAAGCTGGGTGTCGGCGTGATGCACCTGCGGGGTCCCTGGAGACGAGCCCGTGGCACCTGCAGGGGGTCAGGGGGTCCTGGCTGTGGGGTCAGCCCCATCTGTGGGACGCACGTGCAAACCCTGGGCCCTAGCCTCTCAGAGTCAGCGTTGAGGGCGTGAAGCCATGTGTCGGTCGTCACGGCAGGCCCTGAGCAAGGTGGTCTCTCGCCGTCTGTCCTGTCTCAGTCCTGGCCTGCTGGTCCTGCAGGCCTTCTGGGCACATCTGGTGGGCTGCGGGCTGGGGTGCCGCGCTGTGGGGAGGGACTGGCATGGGATGAGGTTTTCGGCAGACTGGGACCGGAGCCGCCAGCAGGGCGTTGAAGGGGCCGGGGCTGAACCCCATGATGGTCTGCCTTGTCCTTCCTCTTTTGGGGCCAGCTGCACCCCTGAGTTGGGTTCCAGCAAAGCCCCTGAGCCCTGCCTTGTCTAGGGGTGAGGCTCCTAGGGCCTTGGCTGGGAGCTCGTTCTGGTAGAGCAGTCACTGTCAGTGGCCTCGGCCGGCTGCTGCGTCTCGGATCCCTGGAGCCAGGTGGTGGGTAGAGGCCCGCGCTGGGCTGTGCTGGGACCCGGACTCACCGGCTGCACCCACTATGCACCCCTGCCCAGGGACGGCCCTGGCACTTCTCTCACTGTTCCGCCGGTTGACTCTATGGTTTCGAAGCTGCTCGTCACCGACAGTGGCATCCACCCATGTGGTCTGGGCTCCACTCGGTTCATCTTTCCTCCCTCCAAAGCCCGGGAGTAAGAAGCAGGGCTGGGCTAGCATGGCGTCTGTAACCCACGGGTTGCAAAGAAAGCAGAGAGCGGGAGGGCAGGAGGGCCCCACTCCCTCCATTCGCCTCTCCCCTGTGACCTGCCCTCCTGGGTCTGCGCGCACCTTAAACCTTGAGTCCCAGGCTCCACAGCCGTGGGGCAGGGCCTCTCACTCACCTCTGGAGCACCGGGTCGAAGCAAAGGGACATCCGTGTGGGTCTGGCAGCCACGGGGCCCCAAGCTCCTTAGCCGTCGGTCACCCGTGTCCGTGGTTTGGTTAGGTGCCCTCCCCGTCCAGCCCGGCTGACCCCCGGAAGCTCCTCGCCAGCCCCATCACCGCGTGTGCACACCTTCTGGGGAACACGGCCCACGGGCCCCGCCGCCTCCTTCTCTTCTTGCCTTTACTGTCCCCTTCCACCCTCTCTCGTCTTCCTGCCCCATTTTCCCGGCCCCTGTTGCACAAGGGCTGAAGCACAGGACCTTGGGGAAGCCAAGGCCAGGAACAGGCTTTTCCTGGAGCCCTTTCCACCCAGAAGCAGGCCGTCGGTGCCCCCTGGGAAGAGCGAATGGGCTTCGCTACAGGACAGCCACTCACAAAGGCAGCTCATTGCCACGGGGACAGCGAGAGAGCTCAGCAAACATCTGTGTGGCCAGGACACGGCCATGCTGGGCAGCTGAGGAGCCACACAGCGCTGGTGCAGAGCCAGGCCCTGGCCCTGCCACGGGGTGAGCGTGGCAGCCTCTCCCTTCCTCCTTCGCAAAATGGCTACAGTGGCCAAGCAGCCTTGTGGGCAGCGGTGAGGCCCATCGGACTTGGCACTCAGGAGCCGGCCGCAGTCGGGCTGCTCCGTCCCAGCGTATGGCGAAAGGACAAGCTGTGGGACATGGACACTCCGCCCCGGGAGGCAAAAGCAGGACCCTGCTGACCCATCGTTGGTCCTCAGACTTCCTCCGTGGTCAACCCGCACGTCCCTCCTGGCCTGGGGCAGGAGCGGGGCCTGCCGGGGACAGAAGAGTCTACAGACAGCTCCTGGAGCCTGGCCGGGGTTCCTGGGGGCCTCGGGGCTGCCCCCCCCCCCCCCGCCAGCCAGCCGCCCCGCCCACTGCACCCCTGCAGCCCGAGGGTTTCATCCTGTCCTCATACCCCAGGCTGGTGGCTCCAGCAGCCCCAGGCCTCGGCCTGCCACTGCTTCTTCAGGCCACTACCGTCACCGCCGCCTACAGGGCCTTCACTGGCCAAACCAAGGCCAAAACCATGTGCAGATTCTGGGAGACGCTCCAAGCTGGGCAGGTATGAAGCGCCTCCCTCCAACCGAAACCATCAGTTAAGAGTTGAAAGCACCAGGTTGTCAGGGCCCCTCCGGGTGACTTGCTGTGACGGCCTGCCCCGCCCACTCCCGCCTCCCACCCTCGACGTCCTTGTCCTCTGCCAGCCTGTGTGGGGGCCTCAGGATGGGCGCTGCCCTTCACTTCCCGGACCCGAGACTGGTGGAACCAGTATTTCTGTTTTTTTCCTCTTGCTTTTCCTCCTGCATTCTGGGTTTTTTATCTTCTTTTCTGTGTTAAGCTGTTTTGCTGGGCTTCTTCTTGGGGTTCTTCTGGCCACTCTACTGAGAAACCAGCCCCAACAAGGAGGCCACCCAGAGTGGCCGCTGGCCTAGCCACGGCCCAGCCAACCAACCAGACCCCCCAACTGCACCAAGGCCACAGCAAGATCACCCCCCAGACGCTGTCCCCTGGTGTCTGCTTCCAACTCTGGATTAATTCGAGGATCTCTTCGTCCTCGGTTAATGTTTCCCAAAGGAATGCGTGCACCCTCCCACCCCCGCTGGTGAAACTGAATGAGACCCCGGTAGAGAACTCTGCATGGCCCGTGGTTCCGTGTAGACATGCTGGATGGTGGTGCTGCCCCTGCCCCCGCGTGCATGGTGCATGTCCTCTCCATGAGCTGGAGCCCCTCCAGGGGACTTGGCTGCCCCACCCCAGGGCGGCCTTCTGCAGGGGTGGGGGGGTGGGCAGCGTTCCCTGCCCTGCCCGCCCTGCTCTGCCCCCCAGCCTGCCTGCGTGTGGAATGAAGTGAGGAGCGTGTCCGTCTGTCCCGCGGGGCCTCCCGTCTCCGTCCCCCAATGGCACGGTCGGCCGTGTCGGAGGGCCCTGCCTTTGCTTGGTGTGCTGTCCGCGGCCACGGGCGGTCGGGGCCCTGGGCACTGCCAGCCCTCACCTGCCTCTCCGCTCTGTTGCAGAACCGCATGCACGAGTCCCTGAAGCTTTTCGACAGCATCTGCAACAACAAATGGTTCACAGACACGTCCGTCATCCTGTTCCTTAACAAGAAGGACATATTTGAAGAGAAGATCAAGAAGTCCCCGCTCACCATCTGCTTCCCCGAATACACAGGTAGAGAGTCCCCGTCCCGGCAGGGACAGCCGGAGCCTGCGCAGCTGCTTCCTAACGGAGCCGCCCCTCAGCCTAGCCCAGTGGGCCTTCACGGTGCTCCAGGAGGCACTGGGCTCTGTGAGGAAGGCTCCGGAAGAGAACAAAGACGCTCCCCCACCCCCCTGCCTTCCCTGTGAATGTGCTGTCAGGAGGCAGGCCAAGCAGTCAGGGGAGGCCGGCTGGAGCCCCGGTTCCCTCTGGGAGCCTTGTCTTGGCCATCTGGAAACACAGATTATCAGGGAGGTGACAGCACCAGGATGATAAAGGGCTTAGAAGCAGGGGCTTCGAGTCAGGCAGCCTGAGGGTCCTGCCCAACCCTGCGGCTCAGAGCAGGTCACGTAATCCCTGGGATTCTGTGGCCCTCCCTCAGGACTCAGAGTGAGCCAGTGAGCAGGGAGAACTTAGCGTGCGGCTGGCACATAGTAGGAACTCACTGAACACATGCCGGGCCTGTTGTCGTGGTGCCTGTAACTAACAAGCCCCTCCCGTATGGGCTTCTACAAGCGGCAAGTGACCGTGGGTGATGACAGGGCTTCTTGAGCAGTAGAGACCCTGGGCTCCCCGCAGAGGGGCTGAGGAGGTCAGAGCTACCGCCTATACCATTGCCATGGTTGACCCAGCTGCGGGATATACGGGCAACTGGGGAGGACAGCCTGACCAGGGCCCCATGCACCAGCAAGGGTGGCCACCAGCTTTTCCAGATGGTCAGAGCCTGGCCAGAGGGGTGAGTGGGAGGAGAAATGGGCCTTCCCAGCCCGACCAGCCCCCGGCCTGGAACGCACAGGGCAGGGGCAGAGTCCCAACAAGGCAGGCCTCTCAGGGGAGCCTCCAGGCTGAACTCCACTTCCTTGAAAGGAGATGTGGGGGTCATAGCTTGGGGCCAGGCAAGCAGTATGGGCCCCCTCACTCAAAGCCAGGCCCCCACTTAGCGTGTGACCAGAGACAGACAAAGCCCTCATGGCCACCAAGTAGGGGGTTATGGATCTTGTCCTCGGTGACCTGTGCTGTGGCCTGTGGCACAGCAGAAGCAGGCAAGATATGTTGGTCACCACGGCTGGTTTGGGGCTCCGGAGGTCTGAGTGATGACCTGTAGGTCCTAGGGACACTTTCCCTCACCTCCAGCCCTGATTTCAGAAGGAGCTGTGGTCTGGCAGACCTTCAAGGCCAGGCCCATGTGCCCATGTGCCTGAGGAGCCGGGACCCCCTTCCACATATGTCCCCCCGAGGCTTCCCGCCCAGCCCCACACTGGGGCTCTAAGATCCAGCCCCACTCCCTGCCTGCCCTCAGCGGGTGGTGGCGGCCCTACCAGGCCTTGAACCTGGCTGCCGGAGCCCTTGGGGGCTTCAGTGCAAAGTTGGGACAAGGGCTCCAGTGCAAAGTCAGGAGTCCAGTTCTGTTTCTCCCCCGACAGCAGCTGCTCTCCCGAAACACCTGTCCCTGGGCTCACCTGGAACCGGGCAGCGTGGCTCCCCCAGGCGGCTGTTAATCCCTGGTAGCGACCAGAGTAAGCGAAGGGTGAGGAGGCAGAGCGGGGAGGCCAAGGCGGCTCACAGGCGCCCAGCAGTGGCCAAAGGAGGTGACATGCGGAGGATAGGCCTGCGGGCTGTGTCAGCCCAGGACTGCCTTCTCGCACACTCGCAGTGGGAGTCAGTGGGTGCCGATTCAAAAGGAAAACAGCAGTTCTGTGAAACGGGACTCACCCTTCATCCAGAGGAGCCACTGGGAGCTTTGTTATTTTGCTTCGTTGTTTTCAAACTGGACGTGGACCACAGACTTGATTTCATAGCACACACACACACACACACACACACCCGCCCCATGGGCTCAGCGGGGGCCATCACGCCCCTTCCCCAATCAGGCTGTGCCCTCGGGGTTGTCACGGGGAGGCCCAGGCCCCGCAGTGGCCTCACCTCACGGCCCCACACCCGGTCTCTCCTACAGGCCCCAGTGCCTTCACAGAAGCTGTGGCTTACATCCAGGCCCAGTACGAGAGCAAGAACAAGTCCGCTCACAAGGAGATCTACACCCACGTCACCTGCGCCACCGACACCAACAACATCCAGTTTGTCTTTGACGCCGTGACGGACGTCATCATCGCCAAAAACCTGCGAGGCTGCGGCCTCTACTGAGCCCCTGCCTCACCCCCCAGCTGCCTGCCTCCCCACCTGGCCTGCTGCCCCACCCCTGCCCCGGAACCAGAGCCCTGCCGCCGCACAGCCGCCGCGCAGCCGCTCTCGGCACTTGGCACAGCAGCTCCCGGCTGGTGCCCAGGAGGGAGGAGAGCACAGCTTCCACGGGCCGCCCCTTCCCCAGACATCGGAGCGCGTGGTAACCCAGGGGCCAGGCACGGGGGCTGCGTGCCCCTGGGCCTCCGCTTCATCTCTGAGGGTTTTATCCTGGCAAGGCGGGGGGAGGGGGCGGTTGGCCGCCGTTTGGTCCAGAACGGGCATGCTCCTGTGTGGGGGTGTCTCTGGGAGGGCACCGTGTTGGCCGTGGTGAGGCCAGCGGGAGCCACTGCTCAGCTTCTTCTGGGGTCTGTCTGGTCGGGGCAGCTCCGTCACCAAAAGCCAGGGTGGGACCAGCGCAAGTGTGTGCGGTTCCCAGGGCTCGACCTTGGCGAGTGCCTCCCCCCTGCTTCGGCCTGGATCTCAGCCCCAGGCACAGCCCTTTCTAATCCAGGCCATCCTTCCTTGCACACCCTCGGAGGGACCTGTGGCCTTCCTGGGGAACCCCATCCCTGACTCCTCATAGGTGTGGAGATGCTTCTGAGACTGGTGTTGCCAAGACATGTGGTTGATGGTGGGAGGGGTCGAGTCCCGCGCCTAGACCGAGGTCAAGGAAGAGGTGGGAGGCGGCGGAGGAGGGGAGGCTGAGCGCAAGGGCTCTGGTGTTGTCTGGGTTGGGGGCCTCACGCCCCGTGCTTGCAGGCTCAAGGGGGACCATTCACTTTCTCCCATCGCCTGGGTCTCCAGGCAGCTGCTGCAGAAAGTGGGTAGACAGGCTTTTCCTTCTGGAGTTCTGGCTGGGCGGGGGCAGGCACGGCCCTTCAGGCACCGTGTTCTGAGGCTGGGGAGACCCAGGGCCGGTGTTGATGTGGCCCCTGCAGCCAAGGCCCCAGCTTCCTTTTGTCTTGGTGCAGAAATCAGAGTTTGTCCGAAGCCCGTGATGTCCGTCAGGGTAGAGGACAGACGTGTGGGACTCAGGCTGGAACGTACACCAGGAGGGGGGCCCAGGCTGGTTCTGACACATAGCCAGCACTAGCACTCCCTTCTGAGAGAGAGTCCTAGGATGGCTTGGAGGGGCTTTGCTATACTGAGCAGAAAGGGGTGGGGTGACTCTGATAAGCCAGGCCCCGGCTGGCCTCGGGCCATCAGCCCGCCTCCCTCTCTCACCCAGGAGCTTCCATGGGCCAGTGCCACCAGCCAGCTCTCCAGGCAGGCCCCCTGTGCCTGTAGGGCAGGCTCTGCCTCGGGAATCAGACTTGCCCCTGCAGAGGCTCAGGCTCCTTCCTCCAGCCCTCTGCTCTCCTAGCCTGCATTCCAGGCTCCAGTCCTGGGCTCCCAGTGCAGCCCCCTGGACTGTCCCAGAGCCAGGAAGACCCCCGGGGCCGACAGCTCCAGGCTTCTCAGCTCCAGTAGGCACGGAGCTCTGGCTGCTGCACAGGAGGCCCAGGGTGTCCCCCCAGTGCCAGATGCCTACAGGGAGGGGCGCCCCTGGTAAGCCCCCTCCCTCATCGGGCTCTGACTGCTGCCCCCAGCCTCGTGGGAAACACAGGGCAGCCAGGGCTGCAGGAACCATCCCACCAGCCTGAGGGCACTTCAATGTCACTTGCCTTGTATGTGAAGCACCTCATAGCAGCTGCTGGTGCGCCAGAGGACAGGCCCCGAGAGCCAGCGGTCCCTGTCCCGTCACAAGCGGCCAGCGCCAGCAAGGCCATTTAAGACAAAGCCGTTCTCTCCCAGTATTACCACCCTGGCAGGGACCGGCCACACCCCTAACTAGCCCCCTGAGCCCAGACCCAAAAGCAGTGGCCCAGAGGAGGGCTGCTTGTCCAGCCCCACCTCTGACGCCATCGCCCTGGAGGTGGGAGCCCCCGGCCGCCTGGGCCCAGGGCCATCCCGTCTGCAGCACAAGAAGGAGGAAAGGCTGGTCACTCGGACCTTCTCACCCTTCTGGGCCCCGGGACGCCCTGCTGCTGCTTGCCATGCTCCCGCTGTCCCGCCCCGCCTGCAGCAGGGGTCCCTGCTGTCTAGTGGGAGCGCACAAGGAGAGGGTACCCGGGACGAAGGTCCCTCCCTGTCCACTGCGTCTCCCATCCACGTCATTCCCAGTGCGCTAGCATGGGGAGGGGTGACAGACAGTGATGAGTCTCGGCTCCGCCGCGGGGGTAGGTGTGAGGGGAGGAGGGTGAGAGTGTGAGAGACCAGACGTGGGTGGGTCTCTCGTCCGCAGTGGCCCCGTGCGCGTCCCCAAAAGGACCATGCTGCAAGTCTGTGAATGGCTCTAATTCAGTGGGCTGAGGAGAAACTGGATTTCTAGGAGGAGCGCCTTTGCCAAACCCGTGACAATTGTGCCTGCCGTCTAGATGCCTGTGGGCCAGTTCTGTGCCCCTCACTGACTGCCCTCACAAAAGCCTGGTCTTGGCCTTCCTACTGAGAACCAAGAGGTCCCCAGGGCTCTCCGGCCTGGCTGGAGGGAGCGGGGCCTGAGGCCCAAGCAGGGGCTCGGTTGAACCTGTCTGCGGAGGGTGTGGGCTCTGCCCCAGGCCTGAGCAGAAAGCAGAGCTCTGGGTCCCTCGACAATAGCTGTGACACTTTGGGTTCCTTGGCCATCTTCCATGGAGGCCTTATATGCCCCCTCCTCTGTGCCCTCTCTGGCCCCAGTGGAGCCTGAGGGCCTATAGCCATATACACCGACCCACAAGTGGGGACAGTGCCCTGGCAGAAGGCCACACCTGCCTCTTCCCCCAGCCCAGCTCCACACCCCGCTGCGGGAACTGGAGACACCCAGGCCCTCCACAACCGAAATAGTTGGTTCTCCCACACGGTGGGCAGCGACAGCAAGCGCTCCCCACAACGGGATCCCTGGTAAGCAATCTGGCTATACACCCCCAACAGGGAAGGCCCCAGAGTCCTGTCACCCAGGCACTTCCCCTCTGCAGGGATGAGCCCTGCAGGGAGGGGCTGCCCCCAGGAGTGTTTACTCTTGTCCCCCAGAGGCTGATTCTGCAAGTTTTCCTGCCCCGCCCACCCAGCCCCAGCCTCCCTCCCTGTCCCTCCCTCTTGGTCAGTAAACCCGACCCAGTTCTGGTTCAGCCCCTGCTCCCAACCAGGTGGGGGAGTCTGTCCGGTCCCGTTTGAGAAGTCAGGATGCACTGTTCTTCTCCAAGCTTCTGGAAGTTATTAGGGGCAGCTGGCAGCTCTCAGGCATGGAGAGGCCCGCGGTTCTGGTTGGTGGCCACCTTGATTCAGTCTGGGGCACGAGTGGTGAGCGCCCACAGACGGCTCCCCCGGGTCAGCGCCCAAGCCTACAGCAGCCCAGGGTGGCGGCATGGGGCACAACACACAGACCAGGGACCAGGGCCGCGGAGGGAGCTACTGCCCCCGACTCCCCACCCCGCAGTGAGGCAAGTCCTGAGCCGCCCTGCCCTGAGTGGCCTTCCCTCTGGGGGCTCCGGGGCTCCAGACAGACCCCGCCCCAGCCAGACAAACACCCAGTCAAGGGAGGGGAAGGCTGGAACAGAAGCAGAAAGAGCCTTCGAATCCTAAGTCCTGGGCCCTCTTGTCAGGTTGGGGGGTTCCCCTCTGGAGGGGAAGCGCTCAGCCGCAGGCCCAGTGCTTCAGTTCCACCAGCAGGAGCCCAGACCCCTTTTTCACAGCACTGCTGTGACCCGTCCTCTCCTCGCCTGCCCACCCCATCCTCCTGCCTCCCCTCTTCTCCTGGCTCATCCCTGCCCCTCCCCCCTCCTCCCCACTCTCCCATTCCTGTCCCAGGCAGAGGGGAGCCCTGGCGCTGCTCTCCCTCCTTAGCAAGCCCCACCTCCCAGCCCTGCCGCTGTCCACTCCACATTAACTGTAATTTTGTAAGAAGAGTGACTTGTTGGTTTAATAAATCTCTAGTTATTGTAATAATTTATTGGCTGCCGTAATGTATTCATTAGTGACCTGCCGTTAATAAAGAGTGCTAGCTTCCTCCAGCGTGATGCGTTGCGTCAGCACCTACATGACAGGTCCCCGTGCTTGTCCCCCGGCTGGTCCCTGGGCCAGGACTGCGGGCCGCTGGCAGACAGGCACAGGCTTCTGGGGGTGGCTGGCCTGACCTTGCTAACCCCTTGGGACAGCCACGAGCCTACCTTCCTGTCCTTGCGTGCTTGGTGCAGCCTCACCCCTGTCCTGTGGGATGCAGCAGCCAGGCCCATGGAGTTTTCCTGCGGCCGCTGGCCTTGGAGGGGGTGGGCAGGAAAGCGACTGCGGGCAGGAGGGGGTGGCTGTCGCCTGGTTGTGATCTCTGCCTTTTTTCTCTTTTCTCAAGTGCTGCGTCTCCGTTTGGCATCTACTTCTGCACCCGTTTTCTCCGGGGAAGCTCTGGATCGGGTGGTGGGTTCCAGTTGTGTGCGGAGGAAGGGCAGCCAGGCCCGTGGGTGCGGAGGGGGCTCAGTGCCGGCGCCTCCCCTCCCCCGTGTTCTCCCCGTGCTGCCCGGATCTGCTGTCCTCCAAGACCTCCTCACAAAACCAGGCCCAGCTATGCAGAGCACCTCTGCAGACCAAAGACCGTCCCAGTGTGGGCGCCATCTCCACAGCTAGACTGTGAGCTCTCAAGAGCAGGACTTGAGCTGTTCGTCCTCCAGTCCCCCCGCAGCCCGTCAGGGCCCTGCACGCAAATCCAGTCGGCGCTGCTGGGCAGAGAGGCCGAGTCTTAGCAGAGTGGACATGTGGGGCCCCAATGGCCGGCCCCCACATCTCCTGCAAGCCCTTTAGGCCAGCCCATGTGCCAAAGGGACCCAGTCCCCCCTCAGCTCAGGTCACCCTGGTGATCCCTTCTGGTCCTGGGAGCGCTCCAGCATATGTCCCACCGTATCCCGTGGTGTCCAAAGACCAAAATGATATTTGGGACAGTTGTGGAGTGGGCTTGGGCCTCTGGCTATGGGCTTCCGCTCCTGGTGACCAGCTGCAGGACCAGGCAGCTCTGTGCGGTGGGAGGCTCTTTCCTAGTGGGTCATTGGGTGCCCGAGCATCCATCCTCCGCCCTCAGAGGTGGCGCCATGAGCCTGAGTGTTCCCAGCCCCTGGCCTCGGGCTTCCGTTCACTTGGCCTCTGCCCGTCATCTGAACAGGCCCTGGGAGCCAGCTGGGGCCTGGCTGTGGCCCAGGAGCCACCCCCGCCCCCCAATGCAACTGTGCAGACGGTGAGCCGATGCTGGGGGCCTGAGAACAGAATGTGCTGGTTGAGGCGGGCAGGGTAACAAGATCATAGGTGTTTACTAAACTGGTTTACTGAGCAGGAGGACAAGGCTGCGTCCCACAGCTCGCAGAGGGGCTAAGAACACCAGTTGTGTGAAGGCCCCCAAGGGGCAGGTGAGCCCTTGTCCTGGCAACTTGCCGGAGCCGTAAGAACAGGGTTTGGGGCTGGGAGACCCTTCCAGGTCATTGGGATACTCATGCAGTCACGGGAGAGGGGCTGAAGATGCGCAGACCTGGTCGTGACCCTCTTCTGACTTATTCCCCTAAAGGCTGCAGACGGCTCATCTTGGTGGGACACACCCATTTGGGGTCATAAGCTCTGGCTCAGATCCAGAGCTGGGGCCACATCTCTGCTCTCCTGGGTCTCGGCTCTGCCAGCTCTCCCTCTTCCCTAAGGGTAGTGAGGCAGGGGAAGTGCTGAGCTGGGTGCTCGGCAGAGCGGGGCCTGGTGACTGGTGCCTGGTGACCGGTGGTGGCCGCCCGCCCTCCACTCAGCTAGAGGAAGGTGGCCACAGCGACTCCCCCAGCAATGCACTCAGCTCCCACTGCCTGCTGGGCCCCGGGGAATGAGCTGATCCCCACAGAATAATGCCCCGTGGTGCCCACGCCAGCTCTCTGCGATGATTTGTCTCAGCCTTCTTACTAAAAAGGGACAGCGTGGCCTGGAGTTAACCACGGAGCTGGATTTGGAAAGGATAAGTTCCCCAGGCAAGGACAGGTCCTTGGGGGAAAGTGAGTGGCTGTCCCACATTTCGTGGAAGAACCACCTTCCCAGCAGAAATGGCTTCACTCATGGAGAGATGTGCTCCCCTGCATTGCCAAGAGATACTACTCAAGTTGATAAGCTTGGCACCCTACCATAGAATGAGCCGGTCCTTGCCCAGGCCAAGGGCTACCCCCCAGGATCTGCTCCATTGGGAGCGCCTACCACAGTCACTCCTTTGCTAGCCGTTGGCGTGCGAGACAGTACTTTATGTCTGCATTGCTTCAGACTCTTTGCAGCATCCAACATAGCTGAGTTGGACCCAGCCAGAGGAAGTCTGGCCAGCCCCCCAGAGCCCTTCCCTGGAGGCAGCCTGGGCAGGACCATTTCTCCACAGTGGTGGCCCCCAAGGATGCTGGCAGGAGCCTGGCCTGACTTCCCTCCATCCCTCACCACTCCCAGAGGACATCACCGGCAGACTGGGCCCCAGAGGAAAGACCTGGGCTGGAACTGCCACAGCCCAGCTCTTGGGTTCCATCCACCCCCCCACACCTGCCCATGCAGGGAGCCCCTCCCGTGGCTGGGGACTCTGTCCCAAGGAGGGCCCGCATTGCCCTGGTTCCAGCCTCACCCAGGGAGCCATAACCACGACCCAGCCCAGTCTCTGCCATTAGTCCTGGGACAACAGTATAGACGGCCCCGAACGCTGGACTGAGTGGCCCTGTGCTGTGACAGGTCGCAGCTCTACTGTCATCTTTGGAGGGGCCCCGGGGGCCCAGGAGCCCCTGCGTGAGTTGCTAAGCAGCCCCGTCCCTCCCTCTCAAACCTAATTCTCCTCTTCTCTTTCCCTGTTTCCGTGTCTGTCCGTCCCGCTGTCTGTCTGGCTGTCCTTCCCCAACCTGGGGCTGCAGAACCGCATGCACGAGTCTCTCATGCTCTTCGACTCCATCTGTAACAACAAGTTCTTCATCGATACCTCCATCATTCTCTTCCTCAACAAGAAAGATCTCTTTGGTGAGAAGATCAAGAAGTCACCTTTGACCATCTGCTTTCCTGAATACACAGGTGGGTGTCGGGGAGGCCCCGCTTCTGCCTAGGACCTGGTCTCTTCCAGAGCCTCAAACCAGAGCCCTGGCTGCCCGTGGGTTCAGGGCGGGGCTGCCTGGCCCCTGCCCCAGGACGGCAGGGATGCAGAGACGCACAGTCGGGTGTGACCCGGTTTGGGTCTTCCCAGGACACAGCCCTGGGTGGGGTGGGAAGTGGACCCTCCCGATCCATTGGATTTGCCATGCCGTGACTTGAGAGCACCTTGGCAGGACTCAGGAGGCAGGACAGGACCACAGGCTTCCCCTTTCATCTTGCTCACCCTCTAGAAAAACTCTCCTGCCTCCCCCAGGCTTGCCCGCCAGTGGCGTCCCCTGACCCCTGCGCCAGCAGGCTGCCGGGCCACACAGCACCTTGGCATGAATTCGCAAGCATGGACACATGGCCTGCAAGGCAATCTGGGCTGCTTTTCAGCCCCTACCTGCTTGGGTGCATGGTGTGCAGCACGCCTGCCTGTGCCGGGCCAGGGCCTTCTACCCCTCCCTCACCACCTCTGCCCCCTGCCCCCACATCCCTGCTGTCCTCTGCCTGTGAAGGCCTTTTCCTCAAGTCCAACCACTCCAGTTCTCTGCACACCTCCTCTCTCCCTGCCTGCCTCTCTCCCATCTTCTCAGGGTGGGGGTGGGGCACCTTCTCTGTCATCAGGCTCCAGGAGGACGCGTCACAGACCCCTCCATCACCCCCATGAAGAAGCTCTTTCTGAGGGGGCGGATGAGGGGTCAGGTCGCCTCCTTCAGTGGGCAGAGGGCAGCTGCTGTAGGATGTCCCCACTCTGGGCTGCTGCTAAAGGCTGAAACAGCGCTGATGGGAGGCCAGAGCCCAGCCTTCATTTTTCTGGGGACTGAGAAGCTTCTAGTGGCCCTTAGGGCAGTGGTAGAAGAGGACGTGTCACAAGCTGGCTCCGCCAGGAACCCACACACTGACAACCCCAGAGAGGGAGAAAGGCCTGGACTTGGCTCCCAGGGCTACACAGGTTCCTGAACCCCACCAGATTCCAGAAGAAATAGGGGCTGCCCCCCTACCCCCTCTACTATGAGGAAGAGAGTCAGCCCTCTCATCGCTGGCGGGGAGGAGGACCCATCGGCCTGTCCCCTCATCAAGGCACCACACTGCTTGCGGATCCTCAGGGCGCCCCCCCCCCCCCCATCCCGGGCACAGGCTCCTGGAGCCAGGCAGCTTGCCACTGTGGGCAAACCTGTCACCTGTGCCTCGCCTTCCATCCGGGCACCGCGATACCTAACAATAATGCCCACTGCTCGGGGTGGCCGTCTGGGTCAATGGAAGGAACAGAGCCAGGCGCCAAGCCTACTTCCTAATGTTACTCAGAGGATGAAAACCAAGAAAGGGGAACTGGCCCTGGAGCTAGAGAGAGTCCGGGAGGGCATGGGGGCGAGCCGGAAAGGCCTGGCCCTGAGCTGCCCCGGGGCCGAGGGAGGATCTGCCTGTGGGCGGCCTGGCTGCAGCCTGCTCTCACGGGCACTCCTGCCCTCCCGCAGCCTCAGCTGAGGCCCTTTAGGACCAGTTCAGGTCCTTAGAAAGTGGTGGTGACCAGAGAGGGACTTGGAAGCCACTGGCCCCAGCAGGCCTCCTGAGGCCAGTGCTACCCTTACAGGGCAGGCTTGACCCTAAGCTCTTCCTTGTCCCCAGAGTCTTTTCCCCTGGGAGCCCAGTTTGGGACCTGGTCCGAGCACTGGTCTGTCTTGGTGCTGGGGGGTGTAGGGCTCTGGACACCCCCAGAGAAAGTTAGCCTGAATGTGGGAAAACATGGGGAGTTTTCCAGGGCCTCCAGAGGAATCAAGCTTGAGTTCTAACAGTCTCGCTGGGTAACAAACAGTCCCTGACACGGTGACGCATGGGCGCCACGGCCCGTGGGACACAAAACAGGCCACAGGGCAAGGGGCAGGGGCGGCTGGGGGTGCGAGGTGAGCTCGAAGGGATGGACGGACCCCGCAGATGCTAAGAAGTCACAGCTGGGCACCTTGCCACCTGGTTGGGGCGCCCCATCGGGCTTCTCCTCTCCTTCAGCGCCTCGTCTTGGTGCTCTCTGGGCAGGAAGCTCCTTGACGGGGTCCACCGGGGGCCGAGTCTAATCTTTGAGCTGCCGCTGACTTGATATCTTCGTCACGTTTGCCACTCCAGGCACTTCTGCTTTTGGTCCCAGCTGAGAGTGGGGTTCAGGCCTCTGCCCTGCCCCCCACCTCAGAGACCTCCCTACCCCCTTAATTTTGACATCTCCTCTTCGAGACTCTTGGCCACAGACACCCGAGCCCCAGTCCGTCCCCCCATGGCTCACACCTTACCACTGGAGAGTGGGCCAGGGCAGGCTAGGGCAGGGGGAGAAAGATCCGATCGTTTTCATGCTGGCCAGATCCCAGCTGTGCTAGTGAAAATGGGGCATTTTCCTTCCATGGGACTTTCAGCCAGTTCTCTGTTGGTCCACCTTCCATGGTCACTGAAAGCGGTCTGCAGGGCAGAACTGCAAAGGTTTGGGTTGTAGCTGGCTGGAAAACTGCCCTTATCAGGCCCTGGCCAGGATCCTAGGGGACAGCCAAGGGCTTGTGGAGGGCAGCCAGGCCAGTTACACACGGCAAGCCCCTCGAACTTCCCACTCAGGGAGACCACTGCTCCCAGACCCCAGCCTTGCCGAGGGGCTTCTCGGGAGAGGAAGCCTTAGAGAAAGGAGCGCAGCCACAGCTCGTCACCCACCACAGCCTGGAACACCACGAGTTCTGGGACAGCCCCTTCCCAGGAGCTCTTCTACCAGAATCCCTGTCCTGGTTTAGATCACGGGTGAGTGTGGGGACACGCAGCCTGGGCCCCAGCCTCGGTGTGCTCCCCTAGAAAGCAAAAGGGGTGACTATGGCCCTAGCCCTCCCAGGGCTCCTGGGCGGATCCAGTGTGGAAACAGAGTCAAAGGCCTTACAAGGGCCAGAACCGGACGAATGCTAAGCTGACGGGGTCTTTCCTGAAAGATGCGACCATGCCCGGAACCGCACAGCCCGCGCCTCTGCCGGGAGGGGGTTCCCAGCCTCTCTCCCAGCCCCCCTGCCACTGCAGCTCTCACCAGGGGCCTCCCCCCTATTCTGTCTTGTTGCAGGCCCCAATACGTACGAGGACGCGGCCGCCTACATCCAAGCACAATTTGAAAGCAAAAACCGCTCACCCAACAAAGAAATTTACTGTCACATGACTTGTGCCACAGACACGAATAATATCCAGGTGGTATTCGACGCCGTCACCGACATAATCATTGCCAACAACCTGCGGGGCTGCGGCTTGTACTGACCTCTTGTCCTGTATAGCACCCTATTTGGTAATGACTCCAGCACTCACAGAAAAGCTTGCGCGTGCACACACACACACACACACACACACACACCACTGACAAATGCAAGTTGGTAAATAAACTTTAAAAAGGTATAACAAGACCTTATATATATACAAATATATATTAAAAAAATTCTTTTTAGTTTGTATTAGAAAGAGCTTCGGACAGAACTGACCACCATCCCATAGATCATCAGAGTTTTCCCAGGACAGCAATTGAGCGTGCGTTTGTACGTGTGCACACGCGCTCTCACTCTCTCTCACGCACACACACACACACACACACACGTCGTGGTGGGGGTCCTGGTTTGGGAGTCCATCCTTTTAAGAACAGCCACGTGATTCTACCCTTAGACCCGATATCTGTGAGCAGAGGGAGGGCAAAGAGAGGCCTGGTGGGGGGTCCAGCCTCTCTGCTGCCGCTCCCCCCCGAGGCTGTGCGGTCTCAGTTCTGTCCTGCTCTTGTGCAAATTCCAAAGCCCTTCAAAAACTGGCCAACACCCTAAACCCCTCCCTGCCCTCTACTCCCAACAACAGGAAAACCAAGGATGCTTCTCTCTTGGGTGGCGGTGGTTGTTAATTTCAAGGATTTAGAAGAATCATTGCTCCGACCAATCCACTGTCTCTTGAGTTTTCTTTATTCAAAGGCGAGAGTTGGAGGAACTGGAGACTTGGCCTGCTTTCTAGAGGCAGCGGAGGGGAGGGGACATTGAAACAATGGCTGCAATTCACCTGCAGAGTTGAAGCCAGCCCCCTGGAGAAGAGAAGGGCCCAGAGGGAGCAGGGGGGAGGTGAGGAGGACAGCAGAGGCCTGGGGAGGGCCGGATACTTGTAGGCCTGACCATAGTCAGGGTCCCGTGGGGTGAGGCCTCCCAGGGGGCCTGGGCTGGGCTTTTCTGGAGTTCTTGATCCCTCCTGTGACGCTGCCCCATCTTGTCCTACCCCCCACATTATTAAAAACTTTCTAGGGTTTTGTGTTTTTTTGTTTGTTTTTTATTTTTGGTTGGTTGGTTGGTTTTTAAAATCAAAGAAAATGGTCAGACCAGACCCCCTTATCTCTCTCTCTACAGACTGCTTCACGGACTCTTTGCTGTTGACGTTGATCTCCTGGTAGCATGACCTTTTGGCCTTTGTAAGACACACAGCCTTTCTGTATCAAGCCCCTGTCCAACCTACGACCCCAGAGTGACTGACGGCTGTGTATTTCTGTAGAATGCTGTAGAATCTGGTTTTAGTTGAGTCTTTACATTTAGAATTTGAAAGGAAAAAAAAAAAAAAGAACATTTCTCATGTGCTTTGTAGCTTAAAAAAAAAAAAGAGGAAAAAGAAAAATCATTTCATCCATTTTTTTTTTCTTTTTTGGAAATAAAGCAGCATACACATCTGCACCGGTACCCCCATCCATCCCCAGTGTAGAGCCGCTCCCCCCCCCCAGCCACCCTCCCACACCTGCAGAAGTGCCACCTATCTGCCCGCCCCTCCTGGGGACGTGGGTCCTGGGGAGCGTGGTCAGGCTGAGCTTCCCAGAGCGCCCCACCTGCCATGTGCCAGCCTGCCCCAGGCTCACTCCAGGTTCACCTAGAAAAGCACAGCTCTCACTGGCCAGTAGCTGCCTAAAAGAATAGCGATGGAACATGTAGATAGAGCCCTACAGCAAACCGTTTTCCCACCAACCTCCTTTCTACAGATTCCCTCTGTGATTTGTTTTTGTTTTTGTTTTTGTTTTCATTTTTGCTTTTGTTCTTGTCCCAGTGAGCACTCCGTATCACACACCGGATCAGCTTTCATAGTCTTTGGGAACTGGGGTTGTGGATTTTTTTTCCTTTAACATTTTTGCTTCTCAGTCTCTCCGATGGATGCTTCCTTTGTGTGTGTGCCCCTCCCCCTCCTCTGTTTCAGTGACCTGTGTTCGCTCCTTCTCATGTGGGGATGTTTGTGCTGCAGATAAAAAAACAAACAAAAAAAAAGTTTTTAAATACCACACGATGGAAAAAAAGCAAAAAAAAAAAAATTTTAAAAACAGATGGAATGTAGTGTTTACATGAAAGCCAGTTTCCATGATCAGTCCTATGTCATTTCTACTTTGACTAGTATCCAAACCCCCAACCTCTTCACAGTGTCACTTTTAAGACTTACTATTGGCTGAAGAAGACCAGTCACGGCCATTTCAGATAAAGAGGAGGCAAAAAGACAAAACACACAAAAAAATTAAAAATACAGAAAAAAAAAACTTGAAAAAAAGGAAAAAAGAAAAAAAAAAATAACAGCCCACGGGTCTTTCTAAGCCTTTCTATTCCCAATCGGTGAGGTTTCTGTGATATCTTACACACTGCCAGTCTACTTCTCTGACTAATGGAAAATTCATGTGTAGCTCAATAAAGAGAATGTTTGTCTGTATTTCTGAGTCTCTCACCCTCGGGCTTCGTTCGGACAGGAGGGAAGGAGGGATTTGACTGGGCCAGACATGGGGAGGCTCTCCCCACCCCCCAACCATATGCCTGACCTTCTCCACACCCCCCCCCCCCCCCCCCCCCCCCCCCCCCCGGGGGCCCCCCCCCCCCCCCGGCCCCCCCCCCCCCGCCTCCCCTCACTCAGCTGGTTTGAGGGGAGGGTAGCATTGAGGACTGGAATGGGGGGGAAATAGGGGGTGGGATGGGCAAAGCAGGTAATTCCGAACTTTCTGTTAAGATACCGTCCTGTTTCTTCCCACTGAAGTGAGAAGGTGGGTGGTCGGTCCTAACAAGGCCAAGTTGCCTGGGCCTCCTGCACCGACAGGGGTCACATCCATCCACCTGGACACCTTTAAAAGCCTCCCCTACTGCACCTGGCTGCTAGGAAGCCCACCACAGGCGGAACACACAGGATAACAGATCAGCTCAGCCTGGCACAGGAAATCAAGACTCTCCGCTCCTCCAGGCTGCAGGCCTTACCCTCTTCCCCTAGCTCGCTGGGTTTTGCTAGAATGACCAGCAAACCACTTGAGACTGGGACCTGGAGGGAACCCAGCCCAGCCAAGTCCTTGTATCATGTCCATGGATCACTTCTTAGCCACGCAGTCAGTGCGACAGCCATCTAGGGGGACAGGAGGGCCACAGACAGGTCCTTTGGCTGGATTCCCTCCCCACACGAACAGATGCAACCCCAAGGGTCTTTTGAGTTTTGGGGGGGGGGTGCGGTAGAGGTCTGTCTATACTGTAGCACAGAGCTAGGAGTAACAAGAGGCCTCCCTGTTTGAAAGAGCCGATCCGACACCCCTGGCCTTCCTCCCCTTCCTGTGCTTTTCCCACCAGCAGCCCCTGACCAGCCTGCACAGTGGCTCCCTACCATCTCTGGTGACAGCAAGGTCGCCCGCATGGCCTGCAACTGGACAACATGACACCGGTCTGGGGGCACACCAGCATGAAGACAGAAGGTTGAAGGTGCCGTGACTTTGTCTACCTGAAGTTCCCTAAAAATGAGCCATATTCCAACAGGGTTCTTTCCTACCTTTCAGATGAGTTTTGTAGGTAAAAACAAACAGGACTCTGCCCTATCCTCTTTACAAAGTCAGGAAGTATTTTGGGGGAAAGAGTGCAGGGAAAGACGAGTCAATTAGGACAAGGAGCTAGGGGGCGGCAACCTCTGCCTCACGATTTCTAGAAGCGCCACGAGTGACTCCAGTGCGCAGTCAGGTTGGAACCACTTCTTACCTACCACGAGTAGGGGCGATGAGATGAGACACGGAGGCTTCCAGACGAGGAAGGGCAGCAGGGCAGGCGGGCAGAGGTCACCGCTCGATGTCACCGCTGGTCACAAGGCCGTGGCTCCCTGCATGTGCTATGCCCTGCTTGGCAGAGCCCTCGGCCTGCCTTCCACTCCCGAGAGGACGGCGTCCGCTGGCTGAGGATGATGGCACATGGTCTACACAGCTCTGGTAAGAAATCAGGTCCGTGTGGCCACCTGGACACCTAGGATCTCTATCAGCACAAGAAAGACATCCACGAGGACCACTGTTCTGGGGTTCATAAAAGCCTCAAAATTTGGGGTAGGGGGCGGGGGCTGAGGGTGAGGGACTTTGGAGAACCTAAGATGTCAACAAAACAGGGCCCATAAGAAAATGGAGCGGTAACAGGGACCACTTCCAAAAAAGGCAAAGGCAAGAGGGCAAAGGCAAGTCCACCGTCACTCCCCACAACACCTGTTCGCAGCTGACAAATCGGAGCTGGAGCCCCGGAGACCGCCAGTGCACAGGAGACAGCACAGGATGAGCGCCCCCCCACCCCGCCCCAGTGTGGCCAGACCCTGGCCTGGCCTCCAACCACCGCCCTGCCCTGAGCCTCTGTCCCAGATGCCCCCAAGAAGTGACAAAAGCCAAGCGACTATACAGTGCTCAGGATTCTTTCCTGTCCAGGTACAAAATCTAAGGGCACGTTTAGGGCTTCTCTTCCTGGGTCACTTTAAGCTACAGAAGGCAGGTTTCCGCTTTGATCACGGGCAGACAGCTTTATTCAAATGTCTCAAGACCCTCTAACAGTCTCCAAGCCATTCCCTCTTTTCACACATTTGAAACCTAAGAACACACAGAATGAGGCTCATCTTTAATGTGTGCAACACCTAGGATGTCAGGATGGGGAAACACCCTCCATCAAAGTGGGGTTCAACTCTGGCCCCTCGAAAAGAAACTGCCTTAGCTTCCAGCCACACACAACACACTAGAAGAGTTTGCATTTTATTATTATTATTGTTTTACAATAAAAACAAATAGCTATGCTCTCAGCAAAACAAAACCAATTTTTTAAAAAAATCACAGAAATCTACTAACAGCATTTCAAGGTAAGGCTTTTGAAAGATTTCTTCAAATAAATTATCCTGGCCTAAACATTTACTCATCACTCTTTTCAATTACTTGTCAACATTCCAAAAACTTTCAGTTATGTAAAATACATTTAACTTTGCCAATAATTTTAGATAATACTGGATTCTTCCCCAAAAGACTATCATAAAACTATGCTTTAAAACATTAAAAAAAAAAAAAAAAACAACTTAATCCAAGAGGACATAAAACTGAACTATGTAGCCTGTGATTGCGTGTTTCAAATCCTGGAAGTTAAACGTGTGAAGAATTTGAAGACCAGGTTCAGGACCCAGGTCTGCTCCGAGGCAGGTGGCTTCAACGTCCTACCTATGTTTAATGAAACCACCAGGAGCAAAGTGACAAACAGGAAGAGCTCCGGGAGAGACACAAGAGAGATCTCTTTTTCCGAGGAAGCCCTCTAACGGTGACTGGCCAGTGCGTAAGGTCCTCCTCTTCTCTTAAGGACCAAATCCACAGGCTTTGGCATCGCCTCATTCACTTGCCCAAGGAATTCAAATCCTAATCAAAGCCTGCTGCTCAGCCCCCGTGTCTGGGGTGGGGGGCCGTGAACTCCAGAGCCGGGGACAGACACGCAGCAGTGCTCATGAGCTGCTGGAACCCCAGCGTTACCGGTAAGAAAGCCAACTTTGGGTCAGGGCTCGGCAGGCTATCCCAGATGGAATGGGATACGGCAGGCCGCCACCTCCCACTCTAGTGCCCTGGCCTTTCCCCTCCTCCGCTCCACCCAGCAAACCAAGAGTCACTTCAAGATGCCCTGCCGCCCTGGGGCTCCGGGAGGCTGGGGCTGTGGCCTTAGGGTGCCTCCCCACCGAGAGCAGCGGTCTGACCATCGAAAGTACCCAGCGGTGAAGTTGGGTACTTCCATGGGCCGCCCACTGCCCACGGCTCTTCGGGAGCCCAGCCCCCGCCCTGCCTGCCGAGTTGGAGCTCAGGATACCAGCGGGCACGATCCAGGAATCGGAGCTGCTGGCTGCGGGGTGCCTGGCCGCCCTCTTCCTCTCGGTCAGCCCACCCACCCCCCTCAGAAGCCCAGTCAACGCCAGAAGAGATCAAGCCTCGAATTAAAATGCGCAGTGTTTCTAAAGGGAAGAGAAATGTCACATAGAAAGTATTACAAAAAAGGATTAAGTTTGTCAGCTGTCCAAACACTATTAAGACCACATGCTTTATACAGCGGCAGCGGGGCCGAGCCCCTCCTCGGACAGCGGGCAGAACCGGGGCCAGGCCCGGGCGGCGGCGCTGCTGGAGGCGACGGGGGGTGGGGGTGGCAGCCAAGTGCTAGGAGATCTGCTGCTTCTGGAGCCTCCGTTCGGCGGCCGCAGCCAGCATCCTCCGACGCAGGGTCACAGGGTCGGAGGTCGTGCCTTCTGACGACAGGCAGCTCTCGGAGCCTGAGTCGACTTCAGAACTTCTGTTCAGGAAACGCCTACAAAAGCCAAAGGACTTGCGTGAGATGGGATGGAAGCTCTGGAACATGGACTTGTGAAATGCACAGGCCGTGTCTTTGTCTGTAATTTCCCCATTTCCCAGACAGTGCTATGAGGCAGTCACTCGGCAGCAGCCCGTGAAGAAGATACCTGTCCCCAGACGGGAGAAGCTCTGTGCCGAGGCCTGCTGAGGGCTCTTCAGCCCCTCCTGCTGCACAGGCCACTCGTAGGGCCACCCGAGCGGCCAGGAGGGCGGGCCTGGGAGTGGATACCAGCCCGGGGGGAGCCTCTCTGGGCCTGTTTTTTCAGCTCTACTTCTAGCCCGTAAGTGCAATGACAGTGCTCCCTCCGAGAGGGCAGTGAATCTGATTCATCAGCACAAAGGGCTTAGGTCACACTAGCACACAGGTGCTCCAAAAAAGAGTGACCGAAGCCGTCCACGGGAGACGACCAGCTGCTGGAGGTTACCAGTTAGGCCCAGACCCTTCAGTTTTCCAAGATGTTTGGAATCAGAATGTTTCTAATGGTTTTTCAATGTTGGCCCTCTGTTTAAAAAAGGCACAGTGTGGGCCTGATACAAGGGCCTTTGGGCCACCAGGTTGTGACTGGAGATTTAGATGAGCGAGAGCCAGAGATCAACTCACTTGCGAGCCTGCTGCAGGAGGTCATCCTTCCGCTGGACCAGCATGCGCTGCCTCTCGTCCGCAGACTTGGAGAAGCGGCTCCCCCGGGCCTCAAAGTCTTCTCCCTCACTGGGCTCCACCTCCACCTCGCTGAAATCCAAGGCCTCCTCCAGCCGAGGACTGAGGTCTAGCGGCACACGCTCAGTCTGGGCACAAAGGAAGCGAGGGACCACTGTGACCCCAGGCCACCCTCCTAAGAGCAGATTCCCCACCTAACCCAAGTGCCCCAGTGTTCTTCTGGACCCAGGGGGAGGCGCGCTGCCAGCTGGGGAACCAGCAGCATATGCGGAATGGCCGATGGGGGCTCCTGAAGGACCAGCTGCTGTATAGGCTTGGGCCCCACTAGGAACAGCACCTGACTAAATGTTCGGTATTAGTGAAATTGTTGTACAGGATTATCAATATGGAAAAACAGAGGCACCTCGAAATTGTACTGTCAGAAAGTAATAAAGTTAACTCTCAGTCTGCATTCTGGGAAGGTTCTGTTCAGCTCTACAAGTCACTCTCACACTTACACAAGTATTATTGCAGTTACTGCACAAATTTTATACCTTCACTGGACTCTGAAAACAGAGGCAGGCAGATTAAAAGGGATAAATTCTAAGGATCTTTTTTTAAACAGCTATAAGTCACACGATTCCTTGTGTAACAGGATATTAAAATGGGACTCTCTCAGTTTGGGCTCAAGTTCTGAACACGAAGACAACGCCCAGGCTCCCCCCCCAACACTTGGGCTGTGCTCCTGCCATTGGACCGACCCAAGCAGCCCAGGGTCAGCCCAGCACCCAGCTCTAGGCGACAAGAGTTGAGGTGGAAGAGGCTGAGAGACTGGCATATTTGTAAGCCTTCCTCTGTGTGGCACTCATCTGTCATGCACGGTCACCCGTCCCTGCTTTCAGCCTAGTAAGTGAGGGGACTTTAAGAAAGCCATATGTCCAGACCAACACTCCCTACAGTTTGGGGCCCTGGGAACTGGTGGTGACTAACACCCCTGAGGAATCTCGAGACCAAGAAACTTGCTCGTGGCAGATAAAAATAGTCTCTGAGTGGAGCAAGTTCAACTTGCATTGACCCTAAGGCCCTGTTGTGTGTCCTGGGAGATGGCTGTGGGTCCTGCAGGAGGGGACCAGCCTGAGGATGTTGAAACAGACTTTGCCCACAGGACCACGCGGAGGGTGGTATAGGCTCCACAGAGGTTGGGGCGCGATCACAGAGAGCCGGCCCGGGCTGGGGTTTCCAGTGCTAGATGGGGCAGGGTTCTGTAAGGTAACAACTGTGGAAGATACATAGACAAAGACACACACACACACACACACACACTGGGGTCATGTGGCCAGACCCAACCCGCCCTTCTATACACACATACACACACACAGAGACACAGACACACACACACCACACACAAACACTGGGGTCACGTGGCCAGACCCAACCCGCCTTCCTCCTGAGCCTGACTCCGGAGGAGCTAGAAAGAGCAGCTGGTGAGTGGAGGAGGAGATGAAGGAAGGAAACAGATGCCCACCCCCAGCCCTGCGGGCTTCCGAGCCAGCCTGAGCTCAGGCAGGGGAGAGCCTCTGCATTCAGTACCGGCACAGTTCATGCCGCGCCTGGGCTACGTCGAGATCTTTGCTAAGAGACCGTTATCCGAGGACTTCTTACTTCTTGAGAAAAACTGAAACCACTACATACCATGTTCCTTGTGAAATAAGTCATTTTCCTTCACTGCGCAAGAAAAAATTCAGACACTTTCATGTTAACTGTAAAAACAGAGGTGGGGAACTGGGACAGAAAATGAAAGTGCTCTCCTCCCAAGGGGCCTCCAGCCCAGCCAGCCCAGCCAGCCCAGCACTCAGATCTAGGCTGGACCAGCTGCCTAAAAACCTACAAATGCAAACCTGAATCCCTTCTTCAAAAGCCAGGCGCCATTTTACAAATGCTGCCCAATCCAAACATGGATTTGTGTTAGAAAAATTTAACTCAGCAATGGATTCTGAAAAAGCCTTAGTCTTACGGTTTCCAATTTGCAGGGAAAAGCATGCAAAGTGAAAACAGCTTCCAAGTCAGATATTAGAACAGCTGCTTCAAGAAGCACCCCAAGAGACACTGGAGGATGAGGCGACACCAGGGTTGGACCCGAGCCCCGTGAGTGGGAAGCCTCACGTCACAGACACACAATGACCGGGTGGTTTGGGAGTTTTTCCAGTCTATTAAAGTTTCTGGAAAAGTGTGGTCACTGATTAGGCAAATTGGAAGTAGAGATGAAGGGTGTAAGCCAGAGCCCAGGGGGCCGAAAGCGTGCAGAGGGGCGCGCCTCTGCCCTGGAAACCAGACAGAGAAGCTGCCTGCGGACAAGGCGGCCACCTGAGTCCCCCAAGTGCGCATCTAGGCAGAGCTAGCTCCCAGGAAAACCATGCACCTCCCACCTCCACACCACGCAGAGGGTCTCGTTTGCTTGAAGTACATGGAAACACCTGGAAATGCTGAGTTGGGCAAGTGAGGTGTGCGGGAGAAGACCTCAACAGTCTCCGTCTGGGTTCAGATGTCCAATCCCCCTATGTCCTGCCTATACCCAGCTTTCCTCTGCCCCTCCTAGTGCTCAAGCTCAAGGCGGCAGAGCTGGCCTGGGGACAGCATGACTCTGTTCTCCTCCAGGTCCTGAGGACAATGCCCAGGGAGCGGGCTGCAGGCCCTGGATAGAAATGCAGGCCATGCTGAGGGCACCGATCGATCGGTTTGTTAACCTGAAATCCTGGGACGCTGTGGCATAGGGCCTTCTCTGCCACCCCGGCCCGAGGCTTCATGAACATGAGAGGCAGGACTGAAGACCACTGCCAGGCACCGGAATGCACACACTCTCTCCCCAGGGTGCAGGCCTTACCTGCAGAGAAGCTTCTCCCTCCTCCTGGTCTCCGTTTGGTCTATCCACAGGACTGTTCAATGCCGGCCTGATGCCATCTGAGCGCTGCAAGGCAAACAGCAGCACAGACAGTCTGGAGCTGCTCAGGGCTTAGAGAACAGGGCCAGGGAGAACCCGGGGTACGGAGAGAGCTTGGGTCCCCAGCAGTGTCTGGGCTTTGACAAAGTCTGCGGCAGCAATGAAGCTGCCACTGACAGCAAAAATAAGGCAAGGGAGCCCGAGGCCTGAGCTTCAGATATCACCTGGCTCCCATTCTGCCTTCCCTCAGGAACAGTGACCACACAACGGGAACACACCAACAGCAGGTAACACTGACTGAGCACTTACGGAAACCCGACAGGACCACCTCATTGATCTTAACACCCTGTGAAGCAGCTACTGTTGTTCCTCTCATTTGCAGCCAGTCTGAGATCCTGGCCGAGGCCACAGATGCACTGAAGCCCTGTCCATCTCCCTGGAAGGTCCTGCCACCTCAGTGCCGGCTGGCCAGGCTTCGTATCACTGCTAAGAACTTGCTCTGCCTGCACAAGGTCACCGTGCACCCCACCCCCTCAAGTGGCCCTCAGCCAGCAGTTGATGGGAAGTGGCATCCAAATGGCCCCGCTCCCCACCCTCCGGAGGCCTCCCATGGGATCAAGCTCTAGTCATCCAGGACACTAAGCTGCTCTAACAAGCCCTTACTGGCTGCCTCCCCCAACCCCCACCCATCTCATAGCCCCACCTGCTGCCTGTGTCTTAGAACCTTCCCAAATGACCCACTGGCACTAGAACCCTTGCCCCGGCTCTACTGCTGGATAATCCAAAGCCAACAGCCAGGTCAAACAGGGAAGGACCGATAAGCCACGTCTAACATCAGCCCATTTGACTCCAAACTCCAGGCTTGTTCTCTCTCAAAAGATTCTCAAGTTTTAGGATTTTGTTAACACATTTCCATATATTCTTATGCACAAAGTTGAATGATTTCTTGTTAAATGACTCCCTGGTCATGTACTGATCCCCTGGGCCTGCCAGAGAGCTTGCTTCAGAACGTTAATACTTCGGTCAAATCACTGTGTCTTACATCTGAAACTAATACAACATTGTCCACCACCCTTCAATAATAAAATTTAAGTAAATAAATAAGTAAAACGTTACTACCCCTTGAACTCAAAGAGGTTATATAATGGGCCAGGAAATCTGTCCTTGTTAAAGCAGTCAGGAGTCCCAGCATCACAGAGCCGTCACACCTGATGGAAAAATCACACCAAGGTGCCCAGCCAACCAGGGACGGAGGGCATTGCCTCCTACAGCGGGGGGCAGCCAACAGCAGCCTGCAGGCCAAATTCCCCCTTCCACCTATTTTTGTAAATGTTTCCTAGAAACCAGTCAGGCACCCACACTCACATACTGTCCATGGCTGCTACCATGGCAGAGCGGAGACATTACAACAGGGACCCGGTGCACGAAGCCTACAATATTTCTAACTGCCCTTTACAAAAAAGGCTGCCAATCCATCCGAGAGGAACCAATGCCATGACGACCTACAGGGCCAGGCAAAGTGGGCAGACTTGCGATGTCCACCTGTACAAAACATTTTCCCCAATACATTTGTCTTTGTCTTCCTCCGAGCCCCTGGGGTGGGTCTGTCCTCAGTTAAGATGTGCAAAGTTAGGAAATTCATCAATCATGATTGATAATTAAGGAACTAAAAAGTTAATCTACAGGATTAAATCTTTGTGAAGACAGAATCTATTTTGCACTTACCTGTGTGGGAAAAGGGACTTGAATCCGTCCTTCTAAAATGTTGTCTGTGGTTATTTCCACCGAGCGGGTCAGCTGGAGGTCCTGCAGCACGAGGTGGTATGGAACTTGGGGAAACATTTCTTGAATCTGATGAGCCTGGAGGAACACAAACACAGAGGCCATGAGACATTCACTCTCGAGAGTTACTGCTCGGGGCTGTGGTGTACAGCGAGCTCTGCGCACTGAACCTGGCATCTGGCCTTGAACACACAAGCAAGAGGCCTCTCTATTCTGCACGTCCCGGTCAACCTCACTGCTTCTGGCGTTTTTCCAGGATACCAAACAGGTAACTTGGGACAGCATCACTTTCAAGATAAAAAGAGCACAGAAATCCAGCTGGATCCCAAAACAGGCTCAACTCGAATATTCCAGTTTTAAAGTGTTCATTTTAAAGGTCAGTGTAACTGGGGTTGGGGAAAAAAAAAAAGCGTCCTCCTTAAAGAACACTACCAAAAAGGAACAAACTTCTGATACACTGCCACATGGACAAAATTCAAATGCCTTAGGGTAAGTGAAAGAGCCTGACTCATAAGGCTATTACTATAGAATTCCATTTCTATAGCATTCTAGAATAGGCAAAATCAAACGGACATAAGACAGATAGGTGGTTGCCAGAGGCTGGTGGTAGGGAGAGAAAGTGATGACAAAGGAGCATGATGTCTTCTGGGGCAGGGGAGATGGAACCATTCTCTATCTTGAGGATGGTGACGGCCACACAACTGTAGGAGTTACAAGATCCACAGAATCAGCTACTACAAAGGGTGAATCTACCATACATAAATTATACTACAACTGGGAAAAAGAAGATTAAAAAGAATGTAAACTTGGAACATGAGAGCTGTAGGTTTCAGACCGCAGTCAAGAAACATCAGCAAGTCCACGCTGGGCTGAGTGGCAGTCGGGGTGTAGGGAAGACAGCACAGGTCTCCGGCCCACCCCCACCCACGCTCACATCAAAGGGGTCCAGACTTTGTTTTTTTCATGTATGTGTATTTGTTTTATAATGCTTATATTCATGGTTTTGTTTGTGGAAAAGCCCAACAATCAAAAGGAAAAAAAAGCAGGAATAATGGGATTGCTTTAGAAGCACAAGGAAGTCTGCTTACAGGGGCACTAGCTCGGCAGGAGCACGGTGTTCTAGCTAGTAGAGGGGAAGGCATCCAACATCAGGGCCTTGAAAGCCAAGATTAGGGTGCTTAGTGTCTCGCTGGGGCACAAGGACAAGACAAGCAGAGTCCTGCCGCAGGCCCCATGTCCCCCACACACCTGGGACCCCGAAGGGTTTATAGGAATGAGAGCTGAGCATTTTTTCCTCCAGGTTGAATCAAAGCTAAATGGAGAGGAGTCCATAAAAACCTCGACAATCAGTTAACATTCTTCTCTAAAACAGCTTTCCCTTCACTTCCCAAATAAAAACATGCCTGAGATTCATTTTACTAGACCAAAGCTCTTCTTCCAGAAAATCCAGTGAGTTCAATATTGGATCTTTATAAAAAATGTATGGGGCCAGTACACTTGGGGTGCTAAAAATAGGCTATTCCAATCCATCATGGAGCTGGAAGAAGAACAGCCAGAACCTCTCTGAGAAGTCTAAACACCCCAGCCTAGTCTTAGAGGTTCACGTGCCCAGGATTCTGATTTTCTTAGGGAGCAAGTGAGGTGATCCATCTGCAGAGCTCCGACAGCTGCCAGGGCCCGAAGTCCACTCGCAGAGCCAGACACGAGCCAGCGGGAGGCCGCCCCAGGCTGCCACACTGCAGACCACATGCACCCGTTATGACGTCACGCACTCACTGCTGATGTGGCTGAGCAAAGGAGTACTGGTGAGCCTTAAAAACAAAAGAAGTTCTGGCCCCTGCTACTACGTGGATGAACCGTGGCAAGTAAAACAGGCCAGCCACGAAATGACAAACATGATCCCACAGGTGTTCCTGGGACAGGGGCTTGGGTGCACGGAGGAAAGGATGGGAGCGTGACTTCACTGGCTCCTTCTCCACAGCTTCTGAAACCTGTGTAAAATGGCCTGTTCAAAAACCTTAAAAAAAAAAAAAAACTTAGAAAACCAAAACTCCCCTGATGCCCTAATCCTCTCAAGCCACCACTTCTATCCCACTGTTTCTCCAGCTGCCACGCGTTTCCAGTCCACTGAGAGTATCCAAGCCCACAGGCCTCGGAGACCACCTGCTCCTCAGCGAGGAACAGACACCGCCGTGGCATCTCCGCTGGGACAGCTCCCGCCCAGCCTGAGGGGCTGCCGAGGCCCCGGCCCCAGTCCTGCTCCCACCTGGGTCGGTGCACAGCACCTCCACCTGCCCCACGGTGGCACTGAAACCCACTGCGATGGCCACCCCTCCACCCAAAGCACGGTATTGTTGAGGCCCGTCAGTTCACCTTCTGACAAGTGTCGTCACGAGGCCCGTTCTTTTCATCTTTACCACCAACAGCCTGGTCCAACCACACCCTTCTCACCTGCACTGCCGCTGCCTCCCACCTGGGCTCACGGCTTCCCCTCGGCCCCCCAGAATCCAGTCTCCCAGAAGCAAATCGTTCTGTTAAATGTCCGTCCATTGGGGGAGGAAAGAGGCCTTGAACAACCTTCTAATACTTCCAAGACAAAACCTAAATTGGGGGGGCGCCTGGGTGCTCGGGTGGTGAAGCCTCTGCCTTCGGCTCAGGTCATGATCTCAGGGTCCTGGAATGGAGTTCCGCATCAGGCTCCCTGCTCAGTGGGGAGCCTGCTTCTCCCTCTGCTTCTACCCTTCACCCCCACTTATGCACACTCTAATAAATAAAACCTTTAAAAAAAAATCTTTAAAAAACAATTTAAAGCGGACTGTGGCCTACTAAGCCCTGCCTGGCCTGGATCTGCAAGCTCAGTTCTCGCCATTGTCCTGATCCCAGACTTGCTCGGCTCCAGCCACCTCTCTGCCCGCAGCGCTTTCTCGCCTCCCAGCATCCACACCCATGGTTTCCACTGCCTGTTTCCCCCAACTGCCTCCTCCTCATCCTTCGGTTTCAGTTGAGGTATCGCCCCTGGGAGAGACGTCCTTGGCCGCCTCCCCTAACACAGCCCTCACGGCCCCTACCCTGCCACATCACCAGCCTGACTCCCTGCGGGGCGCTCACCACATCGGCAGTAAGCTCCCTTGTTTCTGCGTGTAATCGGGCGTCCGGGCTAGAATCTACGCCCCCGGGAGCGGGGCCCACAACCGCCTTGTTATCTGGCAGGGGCTGTGCGACTGTTTACAGGGCACAGTGCCTGTCCCAAGAACAGGCTTTCAGGACAGCTTTGTCGAATCAAGTCGTGAAGAGAAAGACATGAATGAACAATGAACCAGGGGCACTCTGAAGCACTGACCAGGCTTACCGAGGGCAGCCAGAGGCCCTATCTCAGCAGGACCGGGGTAGGGAGCATTGTCAGACTCCTGCATTTACTGTCACAGTGAACTCTAAATTGCAATCATGAACATATTGCTCTAACTCTACAGAACAAAAATACACACCACATGATAAAGCTTTAGAAACACACAAAGAATATCTGGAGACTACCCTTGAGCCAGCAGCATGCGTGCCTTCAGATCTCAAAGTATACCTGTGTACCTCCACAGACGTATGTGCTTATGGATTTGGGGAAAGAAGGGGGACAGGGGTCGGGAAAACACATTTCGTAGGCCCAATACAACTTTTAATAAAAGACCCATCATTCTCTCTAGTCACTGAATCTCCAAATACTTCTGGCTAAAATCCAGGAGAGCCCCCAGATTGGCCTAGAGCATGATGAAGTGAGTGTGGCAGGGCTCTGAAAAGAATAAATTATCTGCCACGCAATGGAACTGAAAGCTGGTTTAGGGGCGCCTGGATGGCTCTGTGGGTTAAAGCCTCTGCCTTCGGCTCAGGTCATAATCCCGGGGTCCTGGGATTGAGCCCCGCATCGGGCTCTCCGCTCAGTGGGGAGCCTGGTTCCTCCTCTCTCCCTCTCTCTGCCTGCCTCTCTGCCTACTTGTGATCTCTGTCTGTCAAATAAATAAAATCTTAAAAAAAAAAAAAAAAAAGGAAGAAGAAGAAGAAGAAAGAAAAGAAAATGAAAGCCAGTTTCCAAAGCGGTTCCAAGTCTGAAAACACAGGAATTTAAGTGGTCCCAGTGAATACAGAAGATGCCCCTGAGAATCCCGCTACTCCACCAAGGGGAGCCTGCGCACCCCGAACACCATCAACCCCTCTTCAGTGGGTCACCATCCTGGCGCGCTCAGGGCCCCTTACCATTGCGTTCAGCTGTGAGTTGCTGGCCTGCGTAATGCCTAGAATGTTGGTGGTGTGCATCACCTCGACGGAAAAACTCGGCAGCCAACTGGCAATCCGGGACCCTAAGACAAACGAGAAGCCAGCACAAATTAGAGATCCCTTTCCCTGTGTTGTCTACTTTGGTGTCGGCCACTCCGGGCCACCAGATGGTTCCACTGAGGCCTTACTACAGGCCAGGCCTTTTGCTCCGAGGGTCCCATGTGGACAAGCTCATGTCTAAAGCCTCACATAGTACACATGGTATCGTCATCTACTGGGATCCCCATTTTACTTAGTGGGATCCCAGTGGCCATGGCATTTTGCCCCCACAGCACTCAGAAGTTAGATAACTTGCCCAAGTCCATACAATTTAATTATGGGGGTCAGGATTTGGAATCAGTCAGGTTCCAGAACACTTCACCACCAGGCTCTCCCGCTTTCCCGTGGCTCTGGGTCCACACGTCAATCTGCTCGTAGCCTGGCAAATAAGGGAGCTTTTTCAAGGTTCTACAATCGCTACAAAGAGGGCTTTGGCTCTTCTCTTTCACACTATACACATTTACTACTCATGTGGACATGTCACTTTCACAACGACGTTCAAGAAGTATTTTCTATTTAATCATCTGATTTGAAGATCCTGATTTTCTGATACAATTCAAAATCCTTTTCAGAGTGTCCCATGACACAGGCTTGTGGACTCAAAGTACCAAGAAGTCTGCTGCTTCTGCCATTTCCCTAAGGAAAGAGGATCCCAAGATAAAACAGCACCAGGGCGCCAGGGTGGCTCAGTCGGTTGGGCGTCTGACTCTGAGTTTCAGCTCAGGTCATGACCTCCGGGTCGTGAGACTGGGCCCCATGTTGGGCTCTGTGCTCCACACAGCGTCTGCCCAAGATTCTCTTCTCTCTCCTCCTGCTGCCCCGCTCACTCTCTCTCAAGTAAAAATCTTTACCATAACAACAAAACGCCACCAAGTATTGGCTGTGAAGCAACCTGCTGTCAAAGCCACACATTTAGGGGTTATTTCCGTCTCCTTCCCAAAGAGGCACTAAGGCCTGGAATATAAAACAGGCTAAATGGGTCTCAAGGCCTTGCCCAACAAAAAACTGGGTAATTATTTCACGTACTTACCAGAGAGAAACAAAGCTGACTTTTCTGTTTTGACTAAGTTTTTAGTAATAATTCGTAACGTAACAGACTACACAGCCGGGCCCCATGTGTACGATCTGCCCGCGCTGTTCCGAGGTCACACCTGATAGAGACCTTAACTGAGCCAACAAAGCAGCCGCCTCTAAGGCCTTGAGCGGCCACGGCCCAGCCAGCCAAGCGGCCTCACCTCCCGCTCTCAGAGACCAGACTCTGCTGTCCTTGATCCTCCTCTCAGAGGTCTCCCCAACACACCATGGCTCCCGCCACGCTCCACCCTTGGAAACTCAAATCCCAGTTCTGAACAGCACAGCTCCCAACAAAATTCCAGGAATACCTGTTTCACGGTAACAAATAGGAACTCACAGAACTCAGTGGTATCAAAAACGGAGGAGAATCCACAACAGCTTATCTCAACGTGGATTAAGGAAAGACAGTCAACCAGCCCAATGTGGAGCCCATGGTTTCAGAATTTTAAATGCAGTTTTTACTACAACTCCTTCCAACACTGCCAAGAGGCAGAACACCCATATTTTATGGGTGAGGAAAAGCTTCCGGCTCAGACTCCACTTCTGGTACTCACTACAAAGGCTGCCCCGCGATCCTGCATTATACGCTTACGCACTGCACTGACACAACCAATCATTAGCGCCGGTAAACCAGTAAACTGAGTAAGTGTGTGCCTCACAGGCATGACTGAGTCAGTACTCAGACCACCTCCTCCTCCCCACCCCCACCCCCACATTTGCAGAAAATCCAGCAAATGCCTGGCATAGAGTAACTCCCCAAGGCTATCCACACCCACTGAACACTTTCAATTAAGAGGGAAATATTTCTAGTAAATTGGCCTACGCAGGGCAATTTATAATTAAAACAGCATCCTCTTAGGGGAGAAAGCCCCTCGGGTACAGCTTTAGAGGTTGAAACTAACCATCAAAGTGGAAGAAGTGATTGTGTTGGTTTAGGCGAGGTCGGCCTTCAGCGGCTGCCACAGGCACCAAATTCTCATCCAAGTTGTCTCCTTGCTGGTCCTCCCGGACCCGGTTATTGTCGGCAATATTGAGAGACATTCTGCATGTTGGGCAAGAGGTGTCTTGTTCTAGCCAGGAACGAAGGCAGGAGCTACCAGAAAGTCCAGAATAAGATATTAGCATATTTTGTGAGAATTCACCAGAAGCACTCTGAATGTAGCAAATGTGTTACGATTTTTGCTTCTATTTACTGACAGTGAGATTTAAATATAGAGATATGTTTGCTGACCTTACCTCTTCACTGATATACTTCTAAGCGTATTCTGCTGTGAACATTAATTCATCAACATACATGGTCACCTAGCCAGCTCCTGGTCATAACCCTTCGCAAATAAGACCCCATCACATGGCCGCCATCTTCCTTTCCAACTCTATTCAACTAGTTCAGAATCCATGTGGCTGCACCCTGGCCTCCTGTGAATCTGAATCTTCTACAGAATTTGATCAGTGCTCTCAACTCTACTTCAGCTACCCACGAACATGGTCATAACCTTGGCTTTCTCTTCAAACTCTTGACTTCAAACATCTCCCTCTAACTAAAGCTCCTCTCCCTCCAGCTTACCCTGAGCCCCTTATCTGCTGAAAGCACCCTCCCACGATGACACCACTTTCTTATTAAGTATCACAACCCCTCATGCCCTCACTCTCCTCTTTACCTCGCTTACCTCCAACCACTCCTGTACGCCCACCACCTCAGCTTCTCCAACCTTCTACTATTTGTACTCTGCTTTCCCAAGGAGGCTGGACACTTCTTTTGCCCTTTCTCTCAGGAAATGACAATGTATTAACTATGCCAGAGCCAATAACTATTTGGGCTGTCCATTAACGGGAAGTGAACTAACAAAACCAAGGTTGGATGAAATATCTCTAAGGTTCCTTCCTATTTTATAATAATACATTAACTTTCTTCTAAGATTTCAAGAAGCCTTCCCATCCCATAACATGTTATCTTTTCTCTAAGAATTCAAGAAGGGACTGAATAAAAAGTGCTCACCTCCTCTCTTTTTTTTTTTTTTTTTTAAAGATTTTATTTATTTATTTATTTGACAGAGAGAGAGAGAGATCACAAGTAGATAGAGAGGCAGGCAGAGAGAGGGGGAAATAGGCTCCCTGCTGAGCAGAGAGCCCGATGCGGGACTCAATCCCAGTACCCTGAGATCATGACCTGAGCTGAAGTCAGCGGCTTAACCCATTGAGCCACCCAGGTGCCCTCCTCTGTGTCTTTTTAGTATCTGGAGACATGGGCACATATCACGTTAGGAAGGAGAGCCTCACCCCAAAGCAATGACCCCCAAAACCTCTGGCAACCTGTCAGTACTTAGGTATCAAAATCGTCGCCAAGGCCAGGATGGAGCTACTTCTTACCATCTGTGCACCAGAGGAGTTTATAACAACAATGTGACCAAAACACGAGTGTCTACAGCCAATTTTATCACATTTGAATAAAGTTTCCGTTTGTGACCATTTAGTCAAATAAATGATTGTATTTTTTAAAAGCTCACTTCCTTCCTCATAAGGGAAGTTGATGATTAATCAATTAAAGTCTGTTTTCCTAATGAACACCCTTAAATCACACCACCAGTAAAATTAGCCTTGTGTGGGACTACAGAAGTATGTTAAGATCCTAGGCACCCTCCAATAATGCTACACTGTGACACACTTTTCATCAGCAAACCTAATTTTATTTTGTATTCTGCAAAACCTTCCCACATCAAATATAATAGCCTGAAAACTTCAAGGTGAGAACCACCAGATACAGTGACCTTAGAAATCAAATGCTAGAGTTCCCCAGCCAAAGAAACCAAACCTCAGAGAAAAACAGATATTTTTCTCTGTGACTATACTCATACCCTATTGAAAGAGTATTTCTCCCCTTTCTAAGTATGACACTTCAATGTAATAAAATAGTCACTGGATTTTGAAATCTTCTAAACACATCTTCTATGAAAACAAATTATCTAGCTACACAATCTCCTGGCATCTAGATATTTAGTTTTATCATAAATTAAAATGCATTTACCCTTGATTACTGGAGTGTTAAGTCCTGACAGCCAGCTCTTCTCTTTGCAGTACAAGTGCCTGCATTCTTCGATGGCCAAGGCACTCACCTCCAAGATGACTCTCTCAGATAAACACAACGCCAGCCACAGGACTAAATGAGGAGCCAGCAGCCCCCTTAGTTTGTTTCAGAGATCTTGGTTGATTTCGGTAACTGACCAAGTAAGGTAGTTACTATACTATATTTTCTCTTCCTGTGCTTTAAACTCCTATTCTTACATTTTAAACATTTTTTTAAAGATTTATTTATTTTAGAGAGAGGGAATGGGTGAGTGGGGGTGTGGAGAGCAAAGGGAGATGGAGAGAAGCAGTCTCCCTGCTGAGCTCAGAGCCCCGACACAGGGCTCGATCCCACAACTCTGAGAACAGGACCTAAGCAAAATTCCAAAGTCAGATGCTTACCTGACTGAGCCATCCAAGTGCCCTCTATTCTTATGTTTTATTTATTTATTTATTAAAGATTTTTATTTATTTATTTGACAGAGAGATCACAAGTAGGCAGAGAGGGAGGCAGAGAGAGAAGGGGGAGCAGGCTCCCCGCTGAGCAGAGATCTGATGCAGGACTCTATCCCAGGACCCCGAGATCATGATCTGAGCCAAAGGCAAAGGCTTTAACCTACTGAGTCACCCAGGCGCCCCTATTCTTACGTTTTAAATTCACCAACAGTGAGCCCACAAAACCCTGGGCTTCCATCCTCCAACCTAATAAAAGCAGAACCCGAGGCCCACGCTTTCATCCTACTGATAACCTCACTGTGCAGCCCCAGGTGTTCCATGTGCTTTCCAAGACCTGGGATGTAGAAACCCTTTTCCCCCAAACTTTCCTGATGGTTATTGCTAACGGTATCTTGCAGTCTGCAAATAATAAGAACTACAAGGGCCAGTGCAGCCCCAATACTGATTACTGATAAGCTGAGACCAGCACAAAACAACTATCATCCCACAATCCTGTTCCCATTTTATTAACCAAAGCTTCAATGTAAGGCAAACCAAGACGTCCTATTCATATTTGAAAACATTCTCCTGAAAGAAGTCAGTCACAAAAGGCAGGATTCCTTTTATATGAACTTTCCGGAACAGGCAAATTCATAGACAGAAAGCAGGTTAGTGGCTGCTTGGTGATGGAGGAGGAGGAAATGGGGACCCATGAGTGTGCGGGGTCATGCTGTGATGCTGAAACTGTTTCAAAACTACCAAGAAGTGGTAGCCGCACAACACTGAATGCCCTAAATGCCACTGAACTGTAGACTTTAAGACGGTTCATTGTTAGGTGAATTTTGCCTTCATCAAAGAAGGAAATTGTAAACTTAATCTAATCAGGTACTTTATTTGGAGAAATGCTGCGTGAATTTTCTGGTCTTCCAACCTCAGCCAGCGCTGTACGTGCAGTTACCCAGCCGCACAACCAGGAGAATCCCGGATTCCTCTTCTAGACCTCATTCCCAGAGCCAATTCAGCACCATGCGCCTCCATTCCTCTGATCTGCCCATGTGTCCCCAAGCCCCTTCCAGCCCAAGCTACTCTTAACACACGCCTGAATCACTGAAGCCCTTATTAACCAGTCCTCCTGATCTTCTCAAGCTGCAAATCTGATCCCCAACGCCTCCTACGGCCCTTCAATGACTTCTCACCTTTTCCACCGGCCCTCAAGCCCCTGAAGGTCTAGCTCCTGCTTGCTTCTCCTGCTTCAGCAAATGCCACTCCCTTCGTAGGTTCTAAGTCCTGGTCACACCAATTCTCTTCCAGTTCCTTCCACACACCCCATTCCCTCCTGTTAGAATATCACTCCCCTTTTGCTGACTCAACTCCCACTCATCACCCGGAGTCACTCCTCCAGGCTTGAGTCAGATTCCTTTGCTGCAAGTTCTCAGGAACCACGTTCCTTTCCTTTGGAGTCCTTAGCTCCATTTATACGTACACGTTCAGAAATGTGCCTGGCTGATTTCTGTTCCTCTCCTCCATTAAGCTACAAGCAGCAGGAAAACAAAGACCGTATCTGCGGGTTCTGTTTTAGCCCCAGACCCCAACAGAACACCCAATATAAAAGAAATTTTATCAACATATGTGTTCTCCATTAATGGACCCACAACTATATGGTCAACTAATCTTTGACAAAGCAGGTAAAGAATATCCAGTGGAAAAGAAGACAACAAATGGTGTTGGGAAAACTGGACAGCAATATGCAAAAGAATGAAACTGGACCACTTCCTTATACCATACACAAATATAAATCCAAAAATGGATGAAAGATGGAAATGTGAGACAGGAAACCATCAAAATCCTAGAGAACAGAGGCAGCAGCCTCTTTCACCTCGGCTATAGTAACTTCTTCCTGAAATATCACTGGAGGCAAGGGAAACAAAAGCAAAAATGAACCACTGGGCCTTCATCAAGATACAGTGCTTCTGTACAGCTAAGGAAATAATCACGAAACTAAAAGGCAGCCTATGCGGGTGCCTGGGTGGCTCAGTGGGTTAAGCCTCTGCCTTGGGCTCAGGTCATGATCTCAGGGTCCTGGGATCGAGCCCCGCATCAGGCTCTCTGCTCAGCGGGGAACCTGCTTCCCCCTCTCTCTCTGCCTGCCTCTCTCCCTACTTGTGATCTCTCTCTCTGTGTCAAATAAATAAATAAAATCTTTAATAAAAAATTTTTTTTAAAAATAGAGGCAGCCTACAGAATGGGAGAAGATATTTATAAATGACATATCTGATAAAGGGTTAGTACCCAAATCTGTTAAGAACTTATCTAACTCAACACCTAAAAAAGAAGTAACCCAGTTAAGAAATGGGCAGAAGACATGAACCGACATTTTTCCAAAGAAGACATCCAGATGGTTAAAACAAACATGAAAAGATTCTCAACATCACTCATCATCAGGGAAATGAAAATCAAAACCACACTGAGATACAACCTCATAACCTGTGAGAACAGCTAAAATTAACAACACAAGGAACAACAGATGTTGGCGAGGATGTGGAGGAAGGGGCAACCCTCCTGCACTGTCGGTGGGAACGCAAACTGGTGCAGCCACTCCGGAGCGCAGTTTGGAAGTTCTTCAAAAAGTTCAAAACAGAACTATTATACAATCCAGTAATGGAATTACTACCCAAAGGATACAAAAACACAGATCTGAAGGGCCAATGTTTACAGCGGCACTATCAACAAGAGCCCAGACTATGGAGCGAGCCCAAATGTCTATCGGCTGATGAAGGGATAAAGAAGATGTGGTATATATATGTAATGGAATATACTCAGCCATCCAAAATGAAATCTTGCCATTTGCAATGATGTGGATAGAACTATTATGCTAAGTGAAATAAGTCAGAGAAAGAGAAATACCATATGATCTCACTGATGTGGACCTTAAGAAAGAAAACATGAACATATGGGAGGGGGGAAAAGAAAAAAAGGAGAGAGAAACGAACCATAAGAGACTCTTAACGACAGAAAACAAACTGAGGGCTGACGGGGGAAGGCAGGTGGGGGTGGGGTGGACATTAAGGAGGGCACTTGTGATGAGCACTGGGTGTTGTATGTAAGTGATGAATAACTGAATTCTACTCCTGAAACCAATACGGCACTGTCTATTAACTAAAATTTAAACTGAAAAAAAGTATTTAAATTTAAAAAATTAACATTAAAATATAATATACGTGTTTAGCTACTGATGCTCAAGTTCCAAAGCCCTTCTGACATTAAGAAAAGGAGAAGAAAATTGTAGAAGAAATTGAAGAAGAAAAACAATTGGGGAATATAAAATGAGAAGAGGAAGATTAAAGATATAAAGATGAAAATTTTCTCAATGTGCAAAAATGATCACAGATGCAAAAGGCCAAAAATAGCTCAGAGGTACCTCATCATCAAAAAAACATCCAATCCAGGGTGCCTGGGTGGCTCAGTTAGTTAATTCGAGTTAGTTAATCTGACTTCAGCTCAGGTCATGATCTGAGGGTCCTGGAATCAAGTGTCTGTTTCTCCCTCTCCTTCTGTCCCTCCCCCTGCTCATGCTCTCTCTCTCAAATTAAAAAAAAAAATCTTAAAAAAAAAAAAAAAAAAAAAAGATTTTCTGAAAATGCTGTTTGGTCTCCCTGATAACATCATCAGTTTTTCTGGACTGTTCCGCGGCCCTGGTCCAATCCCCAACTCAACCCACCTCCCTGGCATGTTGCTTTTCTGTTGCTTTTGTGCATGTGCAAAACAGAAAATTATAGTCTCTTGTCCCAGTGAGTGCATAAACTGTTTCAAAGCAAGGATTCCCCCTGTCCCTTTCTTTTAAATCTTGCAGGCATATCTGTACTACTTCAGGGTTTAACTTGACAAGGAATATGAAGACAGCAGACCCAGAAATGACGATGGCAGGCTGTGAGTGGGGAACGGTCCTGCCATATAGAGAAGAGGCTGAGGGATGGAGGACGACAGCCCAAAGCTTCCCACAGCACTCCCTGCCAGCCCTACAGCCGGACTGAGGTATTGTCCCCCTCCCTTGCTAGGAGTGGTCTGGAGCATGGGCCCAAAAAGCACCCTCACGCCCTGGACAGAACACCAGTCCCTACTTGTGGAAAAGATGTCCACAGGGCAGTTTCCTCGCGGCCTGCATGGAGTCCCAGCAGATGGCACAGTCGTCATTGTTGACAGCCAGCTCCTCGGGAGTTGCAACTGCAAACCTGTAAAAGAGACGCAGCCAGCAGACCCCCTCTGTCAGTTCCCCACACATACACTGGGTGCCCCATCGCAAACTTTGCCCTCTGACAGCAGTTACAAAGGAAACTGGCTCAAACATTTCCAACCACCAGAAACATTACACCTGCTTTCTCTTCGTAGCCCATCAAAGAGTTAGAAATGTATACACAGAAACGAACTCTGTCTTAACAACAGCTGTTAGTTCCTTCAACATAACACATTAGCTAAAAATGACTTGAGGGAACATTTTTGGGCAAACCAGAGGAGTTAAGACCCATCCCTGGAGAGCCAAACTGTTCCCCCAGACACTTAAAGGGTACCCATTCATCTCACAGCAGCAGGTTGGCAAGAAAGTCCCTCCTTTGGCGAGCTTAAGAGTGTGTATGTGTGTAAACATGCATGGGGAAGGAATAAGTGAGACCTACTTCATAAAACAGATCACAGAAGCCCAAGGAAGCTTCCACTTAAGGACAATGATGATAAAAATAATGGCATAATAAGAACTACCTAGAATTTATTGAGCAGCTATTACATACCCACCCTGTTCTAAGCATGTAACCTGCATTACCCCACTGACTCCTCCTAGCAGTTCCTGGACAAAGGCTCTGCTATCATTCCTAGAGCGGAAGCAACTGAGGCACAGAGATCTCACTAAGGTGCCCCCAAATCACAAAGTAAAGCCTCATGTAGGTGAGGATTCACACCAGGCAGTCCATCTCCAGAGCTTCCACTTATCATCTTTGCCCTGCTGTTAACAGCTAACAAGAGTGGCTCTCGGATCACCCGGGATCGGTTATTATGGAAGGTCTACAATGAGTCCAGTTGGGCAACACCGGCATGTGCTCGCTCACCTGGCCTCCATGTTGCCAACCACACGCAAGTAGTTCTTGTGCCGGCGGATTCGACGCTGCACTTCGTGGAACAGGTAACGCAGCTGCATGAAGATGACCAGGCTGGCCATGGATAACCAGATGTTGCCAAATAACTTCACGGGAAGGAGGAAAAATCAAACACACAACAAAAATGAATGGAGAGCCACTGGGTGGCTCAGTGGGTTAAGCCTCTGCCTTCGGCCCAGGTCATGATCTCAGGGTCCTGGGATCGAGCCCCAAGTCAGGCTCTTTGCTCAGCTGGGAGCCTGCTTCCTCCCCTCTCTCTGCCTGCCTCTCTGCCTACTTGTGATCTCTCTCTGTCAAATAAATAAATAAAATCTTAAAAAAAAAAAATGAATGGAAATTTGCTAGTGACAAAGGTGAGGTAGGCAACAGAAGCTCTCATTGGTGGTAAGGGCGAGCTGGAATGACATTTCACCAAGCAAGTGCAGGTATTTCATCTCACTGCCATGACCAATGTACACACTCTTTGGCCTCGACACTCCATCACCACCTATATTTTCTCAGGAATTAATCAGAAATTTAAAAACTTTTTATACACAAAAATAACCGTCCATGCGATTACAAAAAAGAAAACCAGTAAATGAGCAAAATGCCCCGCAAGGAAACAGTCCAGTTGTAAATTCATATAATGTAACAGTATATAGTCATTAGTTATATTTATTATAAAATAAAGTTATATATTAATATTACACTATATTTATGTATAACATTTTTAAAAGATTGATTATATGGGAAAATATCCAAGTGAAAAAAGCCAGATAAAACTATCTTAAAAAACTAGCATGTGACAAAAAATTACGTAAAGATGTGAAAATAGCAAATAGCTGAATACAATCTAAATATCTACTATGAGGGTTGGTTAATTAAATCATCATACATCTATATAATGGAATTCTTATCCTGAAGGCATTATAATGGTTCAGAAGAACTGTGGCTAACACAGGACAATACAGATAACACATTAGCTTAAAAAAAAAAAAAAAGGCAAAACTAAACTGTATGTCGAAAATACAATCTCAATTTATGACTGTATGTATTTGAATATAAAAAGCAACAATAAATACAATAAAATGTTAAGTTATCCCTGGGCATTTAGGAAAGCTTTTTAAATAAAAGCTAATTTTTTTTTTTTTTAAAGATTTTACTTATTTATTTGACAGAGACAGATCATGAGTAGGCAGAGAGGCAAGCAAAGAGAGGGGGAAACAGGCTCCCCGCTGAGCAGAGAGCCCGACTCGGGGCTTGATCCCAGGACCCTGAGATCATGACCTGGGCCGAAGGCAGAGGCTTAACCCACTACCCCCTACAAAATAACGGCTACGTATCAGCAGCCACAGAAACTAGGCGGGGCATACGGAATCCCCTTAATTTCATGGTAGAAGAATGACCAGTATATGGGTCAGTGGAGTTCACAGAGTGTCAGAGGACAACAAACTCCTCCTCAAGCTGGGCTCCAGCCGAAGCGCACGCCATTATTCTACACCCAGCCGCAAAAAGACAGAGGGACACAGCTGTGTCTGTTTTGAGAGATTTTACGCAGCTTACCCATAAACGTTTCATTTCTCATGGACTAACCAGGATTCCTGATTCTAAAACACTTAGCTCTCTGTTAGAGCTCCTTCTGCAGAAGCTTACCAACATGTGAATATGGTGCATGAGGTCCAGGGACAAGAGAGTGAGCTCCATGACAAAATCTGTGTAATAGACATAGGTTCCTTTTCCTTCCCACGTCCCTTCATGGTTGAGGTCCCAGAGGTGAATTACATAGCTGCAGTGAACAGAGAAACATCACTTTAGCAATTTACTATTACAGCTTAATCTGGCTTAAACATGACGCAGTACAGTCACATTTTTATAGATTTTATATATGTGACACTTAAAATCGACTTTATGAGTAGACCTAATCGCCTCCCTCCCAAATTTCTACTCACCGTAAAATCACATGAGCAGTCCTCACTGTCACGAGAAGAGACTATAAAGAAAGATGTAGTTCTTCTTTAGTAAAATTTGGAATTGCTCAGGCCAAACTTAACTTTTACGAAAAGATAAAAGGCAAGCATTTCTCAGTTCAACTAAAACACAGGTTATTCAAGAGGGGGGGGACGGTGGTGGGGTGACGGTGGTGGGGAACGGGATGAATGCATTCAAAAGGTACAAACTTCCAGTCACAAGATAAATCAGGACTGAGGATGTCACATCCAACATAATGACTAGAGTTAACACTGCTGTGGCACATCTGAAAGCTGTGGAGAGGGCAGATCCTGCAAGTTCTCATCACAAGAAAACCCCTTTCTTTCTTTTTCTGTATCTCTACTGAGATGATGGATGTTAAGGAAGCTTACTGTGATAATGACTTCACAATCTATGTCAGTTATTCTTTAGGCTGTATACCTTAAACTTACACAATGCTGTGTGTCAACTGTATCACAACAAAACTGAAAGCAAAAAAGGAAGGTTGTTCAAGCTTACCAACTATTTTTGATCTGCTTCAAATTTCCATGGGCTGGTTTCATGACCTAGAAACCAACTTTCATTGAGCCTTTTTCTATTAACATTGACTGATTACACCTGACCATCTCCTGGGGCTGCCTTTTACAATCTTGAGGTTCATTCTAGTAGCTTGATGATCACTTCTATTTTATACAGCAGAAAGTCCCCATCATGATTATCTCAAAGGGTGTTTGAATACTTGGTGATCCCATACCCAAAGTATAGTTCAGGTCCCCCAATCCAAGACGAGTACCTGCTTCTCTACATAATGCTTTGTCCACTCCCCTTGCCCACACAAAAGCAAAAAGAATGAAGAATAAACTAAGACCTTCATGGTATTTTATACTATAGAAATTGACATTTTAAAAAACTCCTCTTAAAATACCAGACTAGAACTATTACATTGTTTGAGAATTGAAAATCCCAATTTATAAACGGAAAATATTTTACATAGAGAAACACTATAAATATAAAAATATGATTATGTTTAAAATATATAATCTGTAACATTATTAATTATCTTAAAACAATCAACAGTAATGAGCTAAAATTAAAATATGTATGTAGTATGATCCAATAGGCCTAATTTAAATATCTTTATTTATACCTTTTCCAAAATTTGGCTTAATATTAATAAAAGTAAAAAGCAGGAAAGTCAGACTATCATGCAAATGGTGATTTATTATAAAATATATCTAAAGCACACTAACAAAAAAAATCAGTGCAAAAAAATTTTTAAGATTTTTTTCAAAAGAGATACATACAGACAGTAATCAGTTAGAACTGCGAATGTCTTACTAAGTACTTAAATGTTCCTTTCCTAATTTTATTTACACTAATACAACTTATTCTGAAATCAATACTATTAGGCAAAATTTCAATAAATATTAAATTTTAAAAAATAACCTCTTATCCCCAACGTGGGGCTCAGACTCACGACCCCCAGATCAAGAGTCACACACTCAACTGACCCAGCCAGGCACCCCAATAAATTTTAATCCTCTTCTAATAAATTCCCAAATAGTAGTTCAAATTTTGTGTTTCAATATTAACTAATTAACTTTAATAATCTATTATTTTTTTCACTTAAGAGTAGCAATTATGGTAAAGATAAAAAATATCTTGCCTTTGGCTGGAGGAAAAAAGCAAAGATAGCAATTGAATATAAGGACATACAAAAAATTTTTATTTCTATTGAATGAAACTTAGTATTTTCAGAAAGGTTTAAAAAATAAATTTTAAATACACATGAATATCTCAGATTAGTCTTCCAAAATAAAGACTAGAACTTAAATATTTATATTATCCTATACAATTTTAATTTATACCTACCTAAAAAACCCAATTTTTGGATTGTGCCATTGCTCAATCTGAACCTTAAATAATTCACTGCACCCTCTAACCAGTTTCCCCATTTATGAACAGGAATAATCAAATGAGTCAAAACACATCAGATATTAAGAGCAACCCTCAGCATATAGTAAGCACTACACAAATGTTGGCAAAAATAATTACCTTTACCATGTTGCAGCAAGGATTACAGGAAATCATACATGTTCCCCTTCAATACCAGTACCCAACACAAAAGCAAGGAATTCAAAATATGCTTGTTAAAACAAAAGACCGACTCTCTCTCAGTCACCGCATGTGTGAATTGCAAATCTATAGGAGCATGATCAGAACGAAAGCCCGCGTCCACATCTCACCTCCGCTGCCATGAAAGCCAGTGTGTGCATCCCATGGGTGTAGCCTGTGACACAACAGACGACTGCTAATCCACAGCAAGAAAGCAGCATTGCGATCAACAGAGACAGAACTCGCCCGTGGCTACTCATGGGTGTGGTGGGAGAAAATGAAAGCTGAAATGTACAAAACAGGACAAGGAAGTTCATTCTTCTTCACGGCAGTGTTAAGCTTCCCTAAGAAACTCGAGGTTAGTCTTGGTGTCTGTGCTCAGGAACCCGGGCTTAGCAGCACTGCCCAATGCCAAGCACAGACCAGCACCCCACCGCCAGATGGTTAAGACTGTCCAACCAACCTAAACACGAGCACGAGCTAATTACTTAGAGATCTTTATCACTTATTTTACAGACTATGAACAACATACACCATATTTTCATCTCAAATTCTCAAGGACCCTCCGCCTACCAGTGGGATGATAAGCCTCTCTCCAAGCAATTTTCCAAACGTATGCAGTTCTCTCAACACTCAACAGCACTCCAGACCGCACCATGTTCTGTTGTTTCTTTCTCAATCCTGCTCTCCCCCTCCTCCTGAAAATTCACTTGGAGCGAGCATATTCCTACCGTCTTTAGGGCTGGGACAGAGGAAATGTCATCCAGGTGCGGAGCGCCCCCTATCTCAATGTCCCGATGACAGTATACAAGGAGAGGCAAGGGTGGGGGCGGGGGTGGGGGGCGCAGAGGCCCAAGGGCTGGGAAGTCTGAGCTGGATGGTGGAAGTAACAAACCCGTTAGGGAGGTTGGACAAGTATCAAACCCGTTAGGGAGGTTGGGCACTAGCGCTCTTGACCCCTAGACGGCTTTTGGACTGAGATGAACTCACACAGAGGTGCAGGGACCTCCTGTCCCCGAGGACCAGGTGAGACAAGGAGTAAATGAGGCCCCGGAGCGGTGTAACGGAGCGGTGCCCGGGGGCACTGAAGTGCGAGATGTCACCCCCCCCCAACAACTCTGATCTGAAGCGGAGACGCAGATCTCATACCCAGACAGAGAAGGATTCACTTCTCTCAGGACCCAGGTTGGCAAGAGGGCTAATTCAGCCCTTGCCCACGGAAACAATGTAAAGCAATCTAAGCTAGTCCAAAAGAAGGCTCCAAGAATCAGAGGGGGAAAAATGGAAGGAGACTGGAGCAGAAAGTACCTGGAAAACAGCAGCTTTTATTCCGTTTATACACTAAGCTTTCCTCGTGCTGTGATGGAACAGTTTGTTGAGAGTGAACTGACCCCACTAGGGCTGTAACACAGTCTGCTAGTGCGGGGGCGGGGACCTCAGGAGGAGACACTGATCCTGCATTCTTTGGCTGCTGCAAGAAATGCCTCAAGAAACAGGCGGCGGCTACCTGATCTAGGAGCCTTGCCCTGGAGACCTACCCAGTACGCGCCCGCTATGGCTCCTTCATCTTACACAACTCAAACCTGGCAAACATGTGACTAAGCAGGCAAAGAGCTCTGGCTGAAAACTCACATATTCGAATCGGTCCTTGCAGAGCTGAACCATCAGATGTAGAAATACAAGTCCAGCAAACCAGAGGCACCACATGACCACCTCTTCCACCGTCTGCACATTCAGCACACCAAAAATGAAAATGAACTTGTAGAAAATAAAATTCCAGAACTTGTCTTTGAGGTGCTGAAAAGACAAACATTTATAAAGGTTAGTACTATTTCATCTAACCTATTTAAGAGATGTTAACACGACAAAAACTGGCTGCCCTGGAGAAGATATATCCTATAGTTAGCTTTCTAACATTTGTTCAGAAGACAGCAGAAGGTAAAAAAATAAAAAATAAACTCTCCAAAGAATAAAGGTAAGGCCCCTAGAAAATCATGTGTAGACTCTGGGTTGTAACCCTCGGTCAGTTATAAAGTTTTAGCCATCAAAAGGAGAGTGATATTCGTCTAGTACCCTGCATATTAAGAATAATACAAATACTGCCAACACAAAATTTTTAAAATGGTGAAGGTTACAAGTATCATTTTTAATACTTCTGCTCTTTGGAGTCATAAACAATAGAAAAGATTAGGCTTGTTCTTTTTAAACATCCTTCAGATTAACAAATACCATATGTTCATTCACCAGTCTATACTTGGTAAGAAAAGTCAAACAAAAATGATGCCTTAGCATTTTTATGCATTTCTCTTTTCTTCTTCCTAATGTGCAAAACCTTAATTTTGCACACTGCTTTATTTCACTTCTCACATTGTGAGAACCTGACCAGTTGTCAGTGAATAATCCATGAATATACCATTTTAGCGGTTACAGATGGACAATGCAATTGTTTTCGTCTCCATTCGGAAAATGTTGTAATGAATATCTTGGCCAGAGTTTGTATTTCTTCAGCATTATGGAATCAAAGGTTATGAATGTTTTTGCAGTTTCTAATAAGTACCACCCTGGTTTCCAAAGAAGTTGGATAAATGTACTCTCCCAGGGGTGGAGGAAGAGTAACTCTGTCTATATGGAGGACATCGGTTTTTAAAATCAAGGTCAAGGAGGGGAGTCTAGCCCCTAAAACACACTACTGAGCCATCTGTGGGAAGGGTGGGAACTGAGCAAAGAGGTAAGAATGAAACAGGACTCCTAAGTACATTCTCAGAAATTGTTCTGAACCATAAGAGATGTCTCACAAATTCAAACAAAACAGAAAAAAGCAAAACTGAATAGAAACAGAAATAACTGAACCTAAATGTGTAACAAATGAAGGACTACTGAAAGATAAGATTATTATTTTGGGCACTTCTACGCACTATAATGACTGTACATCGTTTGCACAAAGAACAAAGGGAGCTAAGAACCTTTGGTGAACGCCTGCTTCCAGATCAAGGACAGGTGAAGTACAAGGTGAACGCAGGACATCTTGTGCTTAGGTTTTGAACCTTCAGCCCACCATGTATTTGCTATGCAACTTGCGATGAGTCACTTAACGTTCCTGTGCTTCGGTCTCCCCACCTACAAGGTGGGCCTCCTGAGCCTGGTGTCCCCTCCCAGAACCACTGGGGAGACCGACTAGGCTCCTATACATACAGTGCTGGGACATGCACCATAGCAGGCATGACGTGCCCGAAAAAAGAAAATTCCTTGCTCTAAACCTCCATGGAAGAGTCTCTTTTTTTATCCCACTTTCAGCGTTCAGTGTCTCTGCCTCCAGCGAGACTTTATTTCTTGAACTTCCCTGAATCACCCACAGAGCAAACCCATGTCAATTCTGCAGAGTTCTAGCTCAAACTAGTGTTTGATAAATGCCGCCGGATGACACGCATCAGAACAAAAGTCATCATGGTGGCGAGCACAGCAGAATGACTAGAGAGCTGTGAATCACCGTGGTGGAGAGCTGAAGCGAAGGTATCACTGTGTCTCAGCTATACTCAAATAACAAGCTTTAAATAAATAAGTAAGATAAAGATGTGATCTGGACCGAAAAACTCGAAGTAGAATCACAGATGTGCCCGTTACCTCTAGACATGGTAAAAATCTCTGCAATGCTCCAGGGTAATGTGTTCTGAAAATTTTGAGCAGATACTTACCATTTCAGGAAAATGAAACCAGTAGATGGAGGCCCACTGGTGCCAGATCAGTCCACCCGCGAGGAGATGGCTTGCCTAGCCTGACCAATGTCTGGCCTGCAAGCCAGAAGATTTTCTTCACAAAGAAAGAAGCATCAAAAGGGGCTTTTGATTCCTACCCCAAAAATGACCTCCCATGGATGCTACACCTGGGAGACACATGGAGTTGATATTTTGGAGAAAGTGCTAAATATTCACCAGCGAAAACTCTCTGGGAGAACAAACAGTCCTGCTCGTAAGAGCCCTGCATCCAAGGGCTCAAGCGCACACTAACCTCGGTTAAGCTCGGAACTAGGACCTCAGCTGATCTGGTAACAGAGGACCTGGGTAGAAAGGGTAGGTAAGGAGCAAGGCCAATAGAAGTTCAAGGTAGCAGGTCCCTGTGTCTCATCACTGAGATAAGAAAAAGTGAAATCTAGTTCTGTTTATATGTTGTTGTTTTAAGGCCAGTTCTAAATTCTTATTTGTAGACACACCATTCTACATTCCACGCTAAAATCCTTGGGTGCCCGACAGTCTGTACAGCATGCTTGTGGCACCTTCATTAAAAGCATGTCCTGCCCATATACATGTACCTTCTGGGAGTAATGTCCCAATGTCAGACTATGCCAACTGAAACAGAACAAGTCACCTAATCTTCTGCTTGTGGAAGGATGAATCTTAATTTACTTTTCCAAGGGGAGAAATTTAAATCTCTCAGTAATTCTTTTGGAAAAGAACCTATATTCTAAAGAGGGATGTTCATTATTATTCAAACTAAAACGAAAACAAACGTCTGCTTCCTTAAAAACTGCACTCATGAGAGTCATGGGGAAAAGAGCTACAAGAAGCAAGCAGGACTGGGACAACTTGGCTACACTGAACATGAACTGTGGATTCCAGAAAGTATTTTATCAATGCTAAGTTTCCTGATTTTGAGCATTGTGCTACAGTTACCTAAGAAAATGTCCTTGCTCTTGGGAAATACATACTGAAGTATTTGGAGGGACAGGGGTATGATGTTCACAACTTATTCTCAAATGGGTCAGAAAAAATATAAAGAAAAGACAAATGTGAAAGCACATGGGACAGAATGCTGACAACGGCGAATCTGGGTAAGGGGCACACAGACGCTCTTTAGAGTAGTCGTGCAATCCTTCTGTAAGTTTAAAATTATATCAAACACAAAGTAAAAAAAAAAAATCTGGTCACTAGAATCCATCCTAAGGTTAGACTTACCTGCCTCTCACTCACTCGAAGAGGGCCAAACACGATACACTGGATTAGCTTAGCCACCAACATCAAAACACAGCATGCGGTATTTACTAGAACCTGTATACAAACCAAAGAAAGAAAGTTTATTTCCTCCTGTTGAAAAATAAAGGCAGGTGTACAAATTTTGTATTAGGAATTCAACAATCACTTCTAAGGACTGGGCCTCCACAGTTCCCTGCCATTACAAGATAAGGAATATTTGAAGGCACACACTTTTATGAGTGTTGGTGGCAGAGATGAGGAGTGGGAAGGAGAGGCACCGGCTCACCAGTTAATCACAGAGCCCTGACCCAGTATGTACCATCCAGCAGGCCACCTTCCCCTTCAGCCCTGACTGCACTGTACAAAAGCTGCAGAACTGTATGTACCTTGTAAGCCATAGGTATCTCTTAGGTGTATCATTTCCTACATTAAGATTTTGGGAGCCTTGAAGAAAGCTCTTCTAGAAGTTGAGGTTATCGTGAACTAAAACCCAGCACCCAAACATCCTACTCTGCCCTGCCAAACAAATAGCAGATAAGGAGGAGAGTGCTGATGGTCCCCAAAAAAGCCACAAGACCCTGTACATATATAGGGATATGTGTATATACACATATGTACTACAATGGGACAATCTACCAGCCAAAAGATAAATGTTCTCGGTGCGCAGTGCTGGTCTTCAAGGAACGGATCTGGGGCATCAGAGGGGAATGGAACTGAGGAACCAGGAAGAAGGAAGAAACAAACTGGCAGGGCTGTCTGAGAACCGGAAGGCCACCAGGAGCCACCACTACAAAACCAAGGCCTTCTTCAATAGGAGATGGGAAATCTTCTCTTTCCTTAGATAATTAAGAGATGGATATCCCCACACCTAAACAACAAATCTAATGCTCACAAAATGAAGGAGTGGGCTGCCCTTGACCAAGAAGCTAGTGGGACACATCTTACCACTGATGCTCAAACGATTTTTTAAAACTCTGCATGACCCCACAAGCCAAAAAGACCCAAAAAGTCTTTTGATAAAGACAGTAAACATGACTTGTATTGAGAACACATGGAAATGAACCCTAACTCAATGTAAAGACTGCTTCAAGCTTTGATTCACTAACTTTACAGGAAGATGGCCATAATCTTCTTCCCGGGTCCTTCCTCCCTCTATTTTTAAAAGAAGCAAATGATACTGTGGAAGGAAAAAAAAAAAAAAAGACCAAAAAAGTAATTATTATAAGGAAACAAGTTCCTTCAGATCTAGGTCTTCAGGTCCCTCTCAGGATCTCGCATCATCCACCCCTTCGGGAGAACACACACAATGGCAGCCCCGATTCCTTACAAAAAGATTAAATTACGTTTAGTCCTATTCTGCCTAATGGGACAAGGAAATACGTGATATGGTCTTAAAGAATTAAAAAAAAAATAGTTTGGCTGAAACTGCTCTGGTCATTAATTAAACCTGCAAATAATCAGGAAAAATCCAAATCAGTTACCCAAAACATCCTATATCCCTAATTGGTGACTCCCTGGTTGAAGAGCCCTATACAAAACCGCCCAAAAAACAGCTTAGAAAACTCATTTTTAAGGAGATGAAAAAGATGTGCAGGTTTCTTTTCATTATGTTTGAAACCAGCCAATGGGAACTTTAGTCATGCTAATTAAGAAAAACTTAATCAAACAAAACCACAACCACAATCCTTCATGCCGCATCTCCTAGCTGAGCAGTTTTGGGTTTTTGTTTTTGTTTTTGCTTTTTTGGTTTTTTTAAAGTAAACTCTACCCCCAACGTGAGGCTGGACGTCACGACCCTGAGATCAAGAGTTGTATGTTCTATCGACTGAGCCTGCCAGGTGCCCCTGAACGGAATTTTTTAAGTCAGCCAAACATCCCCTGGCCTAATTACAACACAGTTTAAAAAAAGAATTCTTGCTGGTTTTGCATGTAGTAGCATAGGAAATAAAGAAAGTCCGCACATTGAGAATTACTTGTTCAAGGCATGTGGGAGGTTAAGAGAAGTGGGGGAGCTCTAGACCCTGCAAAGAGCTTTTAGAATCTACAGGACACAGAACTTGATAAGCATCTAACAACACACCTCGCAGGCTCCAGGGACAGCAATCAATACAGGAGAAGAAAGTAAACTTGGGTGGCTTAATCATTGCTCTATCCAAAAGCACATTCTCATATATCTTGGATTACAAAACAAAAAGTAGAGTATTATTTACTATTTCTCAGTTACATTTCTTAAAGTTCAAAAATACAGTTTAAAAAATCAATCTTTTTTTTAAATGGAGTCTGTCATAATTCCATCACTCACAGATAATCATTTATTTTAATTTCAATATAAGATTTAAAAATTAGCAAGGATAAGGGGGGAAAAGGAGAAAATATATTGATACAAGAAAGGGAATTTATGTAGAAAGGAGCTAACTTTCTGTAAACTTAATATGAAAGCTAGAGCTACACAGAATTGAAACTAAATTGCAACTAATAATGATTTTAAGATGATGAACAAAGTGTTTTTAAAAACACCTTAACGATTATTAATAGCTATTCTATGTCTATTTATAGAAAAATGACAATATATGATAAATTCTCACCTGATTAAAGCCTTGAAAAATTACAAATATGGAAATAACATAATTGTAGCATTCCTCACTTAAAAGCAAATCCCATCAACTACACTTCAGTTAGAAAAAAAAAAATCGCCTATACGAAAAAAAATTTTAAAAATGGGGGCCGCCTGGGTGGCTCAGTCAGTTAAACATCTGTCTTCAGCTCAGGTCATGATCCAAGGGTCCTGGGACAGCACTGGGCATCAGGCTCCCTGCTCAGCAGGAAGCCTGCTTCTCCCACTCCCTCTGCTCTATCAAAAAATTTAAAAAATCTTTAGAAAAAAAATTTTTTACCATGGTCCTACGTGTGAATGTTTGCTAAATTTCACACTGTATGAAACCATTTCTTCCTGGGCTTCCAAATAGGACAGAAAGCAAAATAAATGGATAAGTGGTGTTTTCTAACTGAAATATTTCATTCTAAAAAATTAACTAAATACATTACAGCAAATCCCAACCAGTAATATTCTTACAGAAACCACACGTTAACCCAGATGTAAATCCACCTTCTCACCTCCAATAATCAAAATGAGGCTCACCTCTAGCACGCCTGGTCTGAACCACACATTATCCACATAGACCACACCAAAAGTGCTAACTTCGCTTTATCTGTTCTATGCAACTAGCTAGTTTTTCCTTGCAGGCAGAACCCAGACTGAATGTAAAGATGAGGAGTTCATCACTGGAGCCCTGTTCGCCAACAGCAGAAAAATGGAGAACAATTAAATGTCCATCAGAGAGGCAAGTTCAATAAACTGCCAGCCAGCCATTCGGTGGAATACAATGAAGCCAGGATAACTAACTCAGCAGCTCTCTACTAGCATTGTATGGAACCTTCAAGATAACTCGTTCACTGTTAAAAAAGCAAGGTGTAGAAATGCCATTACCACGCTACCCTGTATGTAAGAGAAAGCATATGCATATGTACACACAGATTCATCTGTATCATCATAGATGGGAACAGTGTCAAGGACTTGAACAACCTGTTTCTTGGTCTTCTACTTCTACTAATAACAAGAAAGTGGTACTGGGGGTGGGGCGCCTGGGTGGCTCAGTCGGTGAAGCGTCTGCCTTTGGCTCAGGTCATGATGCTGGGGTCCTGGGATGGAGACCTGCATTGGCCCCCTGCTCGGCAGCGGAGCTTCCTTCTCTCTCTCCCTCTGCCCGTTTGTGTGTGTGCTCTCTCTCGCTCGCTCGCTTGTTCGCTGTCTCTCATATAAATAAATAAAATCTTAAAAAAAAAAAAAAAGAAAAAAGGTGGTAATGGCCACTTCTGAGAAAGAGAAGCAGAAGACATACTTTTCACTGTACCTCACTGAGACTTCTGCACCATGACCATGCATTATTTAATTTTTTAAATTAATTTTTCTTTTTTTTCTTTCTTTCTTTCTTTTTTTTTTTTAAGATTTTATTTATTTGACAGAAAGAGAGATCACAAGTAGGCAGAGAGGCAGGCACAGGGAGAGGGGGAAGCAGAGAGCCTGATGCGGGGCTCAATCCCAGGACCTTGAGATCATGACCTGAGCCGAAGGCAGAGGCTTAACCCACTGGGCCACCCAGGCGCCCCTTTAATTAATTCTTCTAAAGTTTAGAGTCTATTAAACTTTCTGACCAGTTCTGAAGTTCCACATTTATTTTTCTCACCATTGTGGGAGACTGATAACTAGCAATCCCAAACTGGGTGGCCTCAGTGATCTTGTTACATGGTGTTCCTACTGTACTAAAATGCTTCAGAAGTTTCTCTTATCTGTGCCAATGTAAAAACCTTAAATACTATTTTTAAAACCTCAGGAAACATCTTTCTTTTGTGTTAGCCTACAAAAAGAAAAAAAGAACAAAACAAGTTTTGTTTGTTCTGAGCAGCCTATAACAAAAAACATCAGATAGTAGTGACCCCAAGGAACTCCTACTTAATCAGGCTTAAAGTAATTCCCTTTAAGTCCCCATAAGAAAATTTCCCTCCCAGAATGGGTCTACTGTGCTACTTGGGAACAACAGAAACTAAATTATAAGACAGTTTGGCTTGAGAGGAAAAGAGAAAAGAGCAGATAACTCTGAAACAGCTTAGCCACGTTTTTCACTGTGTAACCCTGGAGGTATTTTGGGTCCTGTAACACGCTGGCCACCAATGGGGTGTGATTTATGAGCTTGTAATGAAAGCTGGTTAAAGTACCAGGAACTGTCTCAAGAAGAGAATCAATATGGTTATTTCTTAGTCTCCTACTTAACACCAGCACTAACCACCACCTCCCCCACACACCATTGTCTCTTCCCTGGAAGAACAACTAGAACACGTTATCTCTCTGCAGGCTCCCTGTGACAAGTATAAAATGACATAATGAGGCACTTGGGGGTGCTCTCGGTTGAGCGACCAACTCTTAGTTTCAGCTCTAGTAATGATCTCAGGGTCGTGAGACTGAGCCCTGGTCGGGCTCCATGCTCAGACAGTTTAAGACTCTCTTTCCCTCTCCCTCTGCTGCACCACCCCTCCCTCCCCAGCATTCATGCTCTTTCTCTCTCAAATAAATGAATAAATCTTAAAAAAATAAATAAATACAACACAATAAAATGCAAAAATGCATACTCCTCCTTATCACATTGATGACAGTGTTCCTCTTTTCACAATATCAGAGATCCTTCCTATATTTTTCAGTTGTTTATCTAGGCTTATATCCTCTTATTCAGAAGTGTTCCCTTTTTCCTTAGCAGCCCAACTTTTCTTTTTTTTTTAATTTTTAAAAAAATTTTAAGATTTTATTTATTTGACAGACAAAGATCACAAGTAGGCAGAGAGGAAGGCAGACAGACAAAGAGGAGAAAGCAGGCTCCCCGCAGAGCAGAGAGCCTGATGTGGGACTCGATCCCAGGACTCTGGGATCATGACCTGAGCAGAAAGGCAGAGGCTTTAACCCACTGAGCCACCCAGGTGCCCCTGCCCCAACATTTCTAAAGCTAATATTTTTCTCTAAACTTCACTGGAATAGTCAACTCATAAAGACTCAAACCTAGTAAATTACTTTTAATCCCGAAGTTTCATAATTACATGAAGATGGGCTCTTTAAAACAGGAGTCAGCAACGTTTTCTCTAATGGGCTATCAGATAATAAATGTTTTAGGCTTAACAGGCCACACTCACCATCAAATAATCTTCCCCTTAAAAAAAAATTTTTTTTGAAAAATAAAAAAACCATCATTAGCTAAATGGACTGTACAAAACAGGCCAGGCCAAACAGGCCACCAGTTTGCCCACCCCTGCTCTAAATGGTCAGTTGTTCACTTTCCTCCATTTTTGTGCCCCCCCCCACCGAGATGTGTATTTAAATTACTTGATTTGCATATAACTATGTCAGAACCTTAACACTTATATTCTCATTTCTCCATTTTACCATGTCCTGATCTTATAATTTTAGAAGCAAATCTGAAAAAAAGGAAAATAAAAAACAAGAAAGGAGACAGTAATGAAAATAATATGAATAAAGGAGTAGAAAAGCCAAACACTCCTGTACAATTCAAAACAATATGGAATAGAGGGGCACCTGGGTGGCTCAGTGGGTTAAGCCTCTGCCTTCAGCTGAGGTCATGATCTCAGGGTCCTGGGATCAAGCCCCGAATCAGGCTCTCTGCTTGGCAGGGAGCCTGCTTCCTCCTCTCTCTCTCTGTCTGTCTGTCTACTTGTGATCTCTTTTTGTCAAATAAATAAAATCTTAAAAAAAAAAAAAACATATAATACAGAATGGATAAAGAGGTACTTAACCAAAGGGCCACCTGAAAATTATAAAATAAGCCTAGGTCACCTGAAAACCGTAAAATAAAATTAGGTAAAAAACCTAATCTCGAATGAAACTTTAGAATGAAAGTTCTAGAAAGACATGAAGAAACAAGTGATCACATCAAACCTGGGCGTTTGCTAGTGTGAGAACACTGGAGTCTCCCCTTGAACCTATTCTCAACACCCACACGGTGGGTGGGGGGCGCAATTGGAGAGACCTCTTTGGGAGAGGTCTTAAATCACAACATCTCCAGGCCTCTTGCCACCCTCACCACTGCTGCCACAGGTCACTCTGGAGAAAACCGTTTCATCATGACAGCCCCTCTCCCCTCCCCTCCCACTTAAACCCTATGGCCCACAAAATAATGTCCATACTCCTTAGAAGGGCTGGCAAGGTTTACATAATCTGACCCTCACCCCCCATCTCATGCTCCCTAATCCATTTCTCAACCATTAGTAAAAAAATCACCTGGGGGCTCCTGGGTGGCTCAGTGGGTTAAGCCTCTGCCTTCAGCAGGTCATGATCTCAGGGTCCTGGGATCAAGTCCCGTATTGGGCTCTCTGATTGGCAGGGAGCCTGCTTCCTCCTCTCTCTCTCTCTGCCTGCCTCTCTGCCTACTTGTGATCTCGCTCTGTCAAATAAATAAATAAAATCTTAAAAAAAAAATCACCTGGGACATTTATCAAAATGAAGACTCCAAGGCTCTGCCTTTCCCCTTAAGTGATCCCTGGATACTATCTGAGAAACTACATTTTTCAAGTACCAGGTTGCCATTTTGAGACATATACCCCACTCTTAATCACAGGACCCAAGGGAGTTGTAATTTAAGAGCCCAGTTTATGAGCCGTTCAGCACAGGCCCTGTACTACCTTTTATATACCATCTGAGCTTCATACTCCGTTTTCTCTCCTTAAAATACACCATGCAGCTTGCTGAGATCCTTCTTACCTCCCAAGGCTGGGTTCAAATATCAAATATCACCTTCCAAGCATACTTCCCCTAGGCATCATTTTCTCTTTCCTCCAGACGCTGCCATATTTTTTTTTATGGATCTATTATGACTTACCGAATTTTGCTTTATTTGTCTATGGACTGTTTCAATATGGACTGTTTCGAGCGTGAGGGAAAGGGTTCACAGCTATGCCCTCCAGATTGCCCCAAATGGTACCTCTGAAAGGTTCTGAATTGAGTTTGTTAATCAAAACTTCCTGTTGGGCGCCTGGGTGGTTCGGTGGCTTAAAGCCTCTGCCTTTGGCTCAGGTCATGATCTCAGGGTCCTAAGATCGAGCCCTGCATCAGGCTCTCTGCTCAGCAGGGAGCCTGCTTCCCCTCCACCTCTCTCTGCCTGCCTCTGCCTACTTGTGATCTCTGTCTGTCAAATAAATAAAATTAAAAAAAAAAAAAAAAAAACCCTCCTGAGATGCTATCAGACGTGTATTAATTTAAATTGTGCTCTACAAAGATAAGTTTTAGAGATTCCAGTATGCCAAACAACAGCTAGGAGGATTTGCAAACTGGCAGAAAGATCAGTTTTTGATTTGTCTTGCTTGGTTTTTAAAAAATTGAATCTGAATGCCTTTGGGGGCAGGGTGCCAAAGGGATCCATTTTGACCAATGCCCCACCAGATATCACTGGATCATGCTATCTGTCAGCCTAAGGAAGCAGGCTTTGGAGATGGTGGCTCCTGCTCAGCTACTAGAGCAGAAACTACGCCATGGGCGAAGAGGAAAGCTTCCAGAGCACACGTGGAGGATCTGAGAAACCCAAGGCAGACCAGCATGAAAGCGGGAAAACCAGCAGGAAAACAATTAAGATCAACTGAAAAAGGAAAACAACCATCAACAGATCAGGAAGAAAAGAGAAACCTGCTTTAGGTAAGACCTCTAATGAAAAGGCTGGGGGGGAAATTGGAAATTTCTCAAAATGGAAATTTTCTCAAAAGAAATAATTTTCACAGGATAATCAACAGGCTTTATGCAGCGTTTTATGAAGAGGTGTTAACCTGGAATTTGAACACGAGTTTGGTAAAAACAAAAACAAAAAACTCTTAGGGGGAAAAAAAACCACTAAATAATACTAGTAGTTCTATAGTAGTTACAACTCAAAGGCTTATTTAGGTCTCGTACTTATGTTATCAAAGAATACATTATAATCTAAACATTTGGCAGAAACACTCTTCACATCACTTCAAGTTGTTTACCTGCTAACTCAAATGAAAAAATAGATTGGAAATTAAGACAAAAGAGAGGTAACGTGAGTTCTTTCTCTTCTCCCTTCTTTCCTACTGTTTACACAGTACCAAAGTCATGTACACAGCAGTGAAAGAATAAAACTTCACACCTCACTGTCTTCTAATAATCTCTTCATCAGAAGGACCAGAAGACTTAATCCACAGCCCACCGAGTTCATAAATCCCACAGCTTCCTGATGAAGCACAGTGGGATTAATTATAACAAATGAGTTGTGTATCATTCTCTATCCTTGGAATATTAATCTTAGTCATTTACAGCCTACTCTTAACCCCAAATGGGAACTGTAAGAGAAGACAAGCCCCAAGACACCCTAGTGAGCCCAAGTGACAGACCTAAATCCTGGAGCAACTTTTCTGATCATTCTGTGTCTGCGTGTGTGCACGCACGTGTGCATGTACACGCCTGGCATTCAAGGCCAAGGTGGAACCAAAGTTCTTCCAAAATACCGTTGATCTGCCCAGCTTGAAATTATCTGTCCTAACAAGCGAAACCAGCCTGTATGCCTTGTAGGTGCTGCTTTATCTTGCACTGGCAGACAAACTGAAAACAGTTTTAAAATGGATCACTAAAAGGAGAAACTCCTGAGTGAAAACGATGAGCCAGCTCTCGACTGCGAATGTTTTACTGCCTTCAGACATCAAAGGAAACTGTCATGAATCACCAGGTAAAGGCCCAAACAGGACAACCATATACTTAAGGGCAGAAAGAAAAGAAAAAAGTTAGGGGAGAGAGCCAGTCTCCTCACACAAATGTCCCAACACACCCAGATGCGTAAAATTCTCCCTTGGCCAACATTCGTCTCTGCCCCCTCCTCTTCACTGGCAGCCCATTACTAACATTCCCGTGCCGACCGAGCCGGAAAAGCCTTTCAACTTCCCTCCACAATTCCCTGAACCGCCGGGGTAACCGGCTCCCGGAGGTCCTCGAGTTTCCCTCCCGGGGTCCCTCGGGCACCCCCCCCACCCCCTAGACTCTTCCCCTCCCCGGGCCCGGCCGCGTGCCCTCCGCGCCTCGGGGAGCCCCTTCCTCAAGCCACCCCCGCTGTCGGCCCAGCTGCTCTCTCGGCGCCCCCCGGGCCACCCGGCCCCTCAGCCTTCGGTCCGCCCGCAAGCTCCCCGGCGGACCCCGCCCCCCCAGGCCCCGCAGCTGCCGGCCCCGGAGAGGCGACCCCGGCCCAGCCACGCCCCCCGCACATAATGGGTGACATGGCGGCCCCCACCTCCCGCCAGCTCCCCCGCGGCGGCCGGGGCAGCCTCGCTCACCCACACGAACAGACTGTCCGAGAGCAGGTACTGGGCCACGTCGCGGGCCCGGGGGCCGCCAGCGCTAGGCCGGGAGGGCACGTCCGGCTCCGTCTGCACCGGGGCCGTTGGCGGCTCCGGCTCCCCGGGCCCGGCCTCGGGCTGGCTGAGGGCGCGGTAGGCGCTGACGATGGTGCCGAGCAGAGCCAGGCCGCTGAGGCCCGTGTAGGTGCGGAGGCTGGGCCAGGGGAATCGCTCCAGGAAGAGCAGCGGCATGGCGGCAGCGGCGGCCTCCAGGCCCCAGGCCTCCCCGCGCTGCGGCCAGGCTCCCGCGGCGGCCTCGCGAACGGCGCCCTCGGGCTCTGGCGTCGCCGCCGCCGCCGCCGCGCCGGGCCGGGCCGGGCCGCTCCTGGCCGCTCGCGCCGCTCCGCCCCGCGCCGCTCCCGCTGCTGCCCCTGCCGGCGCGGAAGAGCCTCGGCGGGCTCGGGGCGGGCCGCCGCCCCCAGCGGGGAGCGGGCGGGACGGGCGCGGGGGCGCGGCCTCCGTCTCCCGCCCCCAGCAGTCGCGCCGCCGCCTGGCGGGCGAAGGCCTCGGCCGCAGGCTCTGGGGCCCGGCACCTAGCATGACCGTCGGCGGACAGCCCAGATCGGCGGGGCCCGCGGGCGCACAGGGCGCCGGGCGGGTCGAGCAAAAGCGTCACTCGGACCCGACGGCGCTGGCGGGCGGTCGAGCCCAGGCAGCGTGGCGATGCCCGCAGGGAGAGGGGTTCCCGGACACTGGACCCTTGGTTTCCTTAACCCGCCCCCACCGCAGTTTAAGCAAGTTAGTGCCCCTGAGCACCCCGTGGGGCCTAACAGCTTCCCAGGCGGTCCAAAGACATGCTGCTTAGGGAGTAATTAATAGGGGCTTGACCCTCTGATAAAGAATATTAATCAACAGTCTTTTTTCTCGCCAGTAAGGTTATCTTAAGTTTCTGTTGTTTACTAGTAGCCTCGAGCAGAGTCTAAAATGGACTTAATTTAACAGTAAATGGGTATGTGTTCTTCCATACACCAGGTAGGTATATGAAACAGTGCAGCTTCTTTGGAAAGTTCCTCAAAAAGTTAAAGACACGGGTAACCATCTGACCCAGCGTTCCACTCTCTGGCATATGTCCAAGAAAAATGAAAACAGAACTCTACACGAAATTTGTACACAAATTTTGGTAACAGCATTATTCATAATAGTCAAGGGTAGAAACAAGCTAATGGCCCTCACGTGATGGATGGCTAAGTAAGGTATAATGGATACAATGGACTGCATGGAGATGAGTCAGTACTGACACATGCTCCCACAGAGGAAACTTGAACATGCTAAGTGAAAGCAGCCAGACACAAAAGGCTGCACATTGTGGTTCCCTTTACATGAAATATCCAGAATGGGCAAATAGATATATGGACCTAGAAAACAAAATAATGGTTGCTTGTGGGGGCAGGGGATAAGATAGAGCAGGGATGAGGGAACTGGAGGATAAAGGCAAAATATGGATTTTTTTTTTAATTGTGCTGTTGGCTCCGAAAACTCTGAATGTACTAAAAATCATTTCAATGTACACTTCAATAAAGATGTGACCCAAAAAAAGTGCTACCAAAAAATTTTTGAGCTTGGGGGTCTTTATTCCTCATTGTTTCTCCAAGGCCTAGAATTGTGCCTGCTCCAGAGTAGGTACTCAGTATTTGTTGAATCTTAAAAAATTTTCAAAAGGACTAAACCATTTTTGAGTCTCTTTCACGTCTGATAATCTAGTTCTAAAAGTCTATTGATGGGGCACCTGGGTGGCTCAGTGAGTTAAGCCTCTGCCTTTGGCTCGGGTCAGGATCCCAGGGTCCTGGGATTGAGCCCCACATCTGGCTCTCTGCTCTGCCGGGAGCCTGCTTCCTCCTCTCTCTTGGCCTGCCTCTCTGCCTACTTGTGATCTCTGTCAAATAAATAAAATCTTTAAAAAAAAAGAATAAAAGCCTATTAATTAGAAAACAAAGATCTTTCAAAGTTACTACCATCCACTTTGGAATTGTTAGAAACATCCAAGGGCCGGTGATCAAACAGAACAATTTGGCTGGCGGGGTTGGAGGTGGCATGCAGTGCCACCATACACTTTAAGAACGCTCCGCAACCAGCATGGAGCCCAACAAGGGGTTAGAACTCACAACCCTGAGACTGAGGCCTGAGCTGAGACCAAGAGTTGGATGCTTAACTAAGCCACCCACACACCCCTCTGAAGGTTTTTTTGTTTTTGTTTTTGTTTTTTTAGCATGGTCAGATCCCACCTTCTAAAACCATTGTTTCTGGTTCTTTGCACTGTATCCTACTCCATGAGAGGACCCGGGGAGGAAGCAAGACACAGGAATGAATACTTGGTAAGTATACGGACTATGTTCTCAGTTGAGTCCTAAGGCTCAGTATGGCAGGAAGGCAACCACACCAGACCGTAAGGGGCTGGTCCAGCTTAGACAAGAGAAATATCTGTAGAGCATGGCAGAAGCTAGAGCTCTCTGCACTCCCACCCTCATTTCAGACTACCATTTATGCTTTCGGGATTCCTTGGAGACTTTGAGATGGCCCCACAGTCTCCCAATAATGACTGAGAAACTGAATTTTCTGCCTCATTTATAGAATGGTGGCTCTGATTTGGCTTGAGGTAAAGGAAATATTTTATCAATTCAGATAAAACGGCTTATGTAGATTAGGAGTCAAACCTAATTACTATACTGCTATTCACTTTTTAAATACCCGAAATCCTTTCATATTCATGATTCCATTTAATTTTCACTGTTCTTTGAGAAAGGCAGAGATCAGTTTGTTGTTGAAGATTCTCAACATCCTAGAAACTGAAACTACCTTATCTAAACAATAACCTTAAGTGTACTCCCACAGGACTCTGGTGTTTCATTAGCTGGACCAGTGTGTTTCATTACTCAATCTAGCAGAGGGGGAAACAATAACCAACTCAAGTTGTAGGGGGAAAGTCAGTTAATGGGTATACTTCAATTTTTAGCTTTTCTTTAATAATTTTTCATGGCTTTTGGGTTCCTGCAATATACAAGAGTAAAATTTTCAGAGAAACTTTACAATAACTTTATCAGGTTTGGTTCAACTTTTGTTCTGATATAAAACCTTAAGACTGTGATCTTATGACACAGGTGTTCTCATCTTTTGGGTACACTTTCTATTTAAGAGGCTGAAATTATATTACACAGTATTACATAAGCAGCAAGCACAGTGTCAAAGAACATGACTTCCAGGCAAATCTGAGGGGGGGGGGGGCTAAAGGAACCAACAAGATTTATAGATGAGGAAACTGAGTCCCTCAATGATACAACACAGCAAAATTGTGTGGCAACTACTAATCCCAGTCTTTGGGTTCCAAATCCAGTGACCGCTTCACAATGCAGGAAACTAGATCTGCCTAAGATGACAGCTAACATACAATGGGGGCATGCCAGAGAGGGCAACATCAGTGTCCCAGTTCTTCAGACCCTTGCTATTCTGTCAAGTTGTCTCTTACCTAATGGCCCCTGGCCAACAACACTGAAAAAGAACTGAGCAGGATTTCTAATGGCACACTAAGGTTAGTAGCCACACACAAATCAGAGAATGTCATTCTGTTTTATTTTTTTTTTAATTGAAATGAACAATAAAATAAAATTTAAAAAGAACAGTGAGCATTTTAGTCAAACTTTCACTTTACAAATATAAAAATATAACCAAAACTTCAGTTTCCTTTATACATTTTCTGTAAGTGTAATGCCATAAAAATTCTCAAAGCCAAACCATAAATGATGCTAGTACACTATGATGTAAACACAATAACCAAAAGTTTTAAGTTTTTAAATGCGCTGATCTTTCCCTCAACAGAGAACATTGTATGTCCCCAATTCTTGTCCAGTCCTATGGTACAACCCATCACTAAGATACAAATTACACCTAACCTGGCTTAAGACTCACTTAGGTTGTAGTCAGTTTTTTTTTTTCTTCACAAAGCTTGATAAATACGAGCTAATATTAAAATGTGTCTTATGGCTCAAGTCAAATTACAGTATTGTGTTTTTCATCACATCTGAACAACAAAGGCAAACTACTTGAAATGAGTCTAGTTTAACCCAAAGAATAAATGATGCAAAACAAGTGGAATAATTGTAGGAAATCAAACCCTTGCTAAGGAAGCGGACTTGTAGTACCGTCAAAAACCACTAAGACTTCTCTGGCGAAGCAACATAAACACCGCATGCCCTCTGAAGCAGTCTTAGTGAACAGCACATACTGTCCGAACACTATGAACCAGTAAAAACAGTAAGTCTGAGGAACTCTGAGGTGGAAAGCTACTCCAAGCATTTCATCTCAAGTGAATGAGCAAGTACTTAAAAAATAAAGTCATTAAAAACCTGAGACCTTAAGAGTCATATCATTTAAGAAAGGAAATTTAAGTTGCTTGCTTGCTGGCATGTTGAATTTAGAGGACCTCTACCTCTCACTTTAGTTCATCATGGAAGAAAACAGACTGGCAATTTGACTATATTTTTATATGCCAATAAATGCTAATTTAATGGAACCCGTAATAAAATAAAATAAAATAAAATAAAATAACTGAACCTTGTAAGCTAAGGCAGTGATAAAAAATAAGAAATCTCCCTGATCTGCTGTTGAAAGTATAAATTCATAAAGTTATCGTAATGCCATTTTAAGTGTCATCTGCTTATTAAAAAATCATAATAGTCTTCATCATTTAGGAAAAAACAAATTTCACTTTTCTTCAAAGGGATGTCAATTCTAAATATGACTGAAAACATCTGAGTAAAACTTCTACTCACCAACCTACTAAATATTTTCTAGTGCCATTCAGTAGATTTATAGAGAATATGCACTACTTAGATTACTCACGGAAAACAACATGACATATATTGTACTTATATAATGCAAAAGAGGACTCTTAATAATAAACAAACCTGGAATACAGGAAGCATTCAAAAATACAAATCAGTCCATCAAGAGCTCATTTAAAAAGTATTCAGTATTTAATATACAGAGAATTGGAATGCACAATTTAAGACTTAGTTTTTAAAGTATGTTAAGAATTTACACAAAAAGAGCTTAATGGTAAACATTCCCTTGTACCTTCTTCTAATGTTGTAGAATATATCATATTTAAATTTCCCTAGTTCTACTATTTCCATCAGGAAATCTAAAACATGAGTATTAAGATACAATTGCAGCTGACCAGTTCAAAGACAGTGTAAAAAATTTGTGTTTGTGTGTTGCCAATTTTACATTCAAAACTAGATCTTTTTACATTCTAAGTTAGTAACCAAGCCAGCTTAAATCAAAGGTTTTTTCACCTAGGCCCCAACATATAGATGACTGACTCAAGCACTTATACTGTGAAGTAGTGATCAGGAAATCATTTCTAGGTCAAAGCTTATGTTACAAAGGACACGGGTAGCTTCAAATCCGATCTCTTCAAATAATACAGCATTTTATAATAACACCAAGAAAAAGTCCACCACTTTCCACCTTCCCCAAGTGGCAAGCACTAGCACATCTGAAATGTGGTTACTACAGCCTTTCACTTGGATGCCAGAAGCAACCACAGAAGGTGGGCTGGATCAAGCTGTTTTCATCTCTGCCTTCCCCAATTTTGATAAGGCTCAGCTAGTCAGTGAAATCACCAGTAAAATTATGGTAAGTTACAAATGTGCTGATATAAATCACAGGGGTAGAACTATTAGTGCCTGAGGGAAGAGGACTCTACACAGTATCGGTGGCTTTTTCAAAGGAATTCATGAATTATTTCTGGTCCTGTTGCTCACCTACTACTAAGCATGAGCACGACCACAGTCACTACTTGACACAACCTTGTAAAGGCTTCATGGGACCTCAGCTAAATAAACTAGAATTTTTATTGATACAGTTGTTCTTGGTCTGATTTTCTCAAGTCTAAATAGGGAAGAATTTATAATATACCTTTCAACTCATCCAAAATTCAGGAGAAAAGGCCTGTTATCATAAAGATGTAAGAACTAATCAAAAGTTCACTCTATCTCTTATAAACTACAGCAATCTCTCTTCTTTAAGTAGCTGCATCTTACAAGATGTCCTGTTCATTAAGCCTGCAGTCGTCACACTTGTTGTAAGGCATGCACAACATACTTGGACCATTAAGCAATGACAGAGCCTGCACAATCCTTTGCCCTAAGAATCGTTTTTTATTCCCCAAAACCTGTTCCTAATTTAGCAGTTGTTATTTTAAAGAACTTTAAACTGGTATTTTTCCTGTAGGCTGACAAAATCTATCCCCTATCCTGTCTTTAGATTTCAGTAGATTCAAATTACCCCAAAATATTTTTGACAAGGCTTGTCATTGCTAAAAACAAATTTTCATTTCTATAGATATCAACTGAAATAACTAACTTTGTAATCCAAGAGTCAAAACCTAACAGACCCATTTTTAAAAACTTCCTTCACAGATCACCATTTTACCACGGCCCTAAGAATAACTAAACCACACAATTTCACAACAACACAAATAATACACACCCATTATACGAAGGGAAAAAGTCTCAGTCAGCTCTCAGTAGGTCTCTTTTTATACCAATTCCCATGAGTTTCCCTAACCTAGCCAATTTTAATGGCTTCCCATATGTTCAAGGTCTGTTGCTTGTGAACAAAGGTCTGAATATATCAGTATGAAATGTACCAGTTAGTAACATACTGGGAGTACAACTCAAAGTGTATTATTTGGTTCAGGAATTGCATCTCAGGACTCCATCAAGCAATCTAGTTCCCAAAAGTAACAGAAGTTCCTCATCACAAAAATCTAGAACATAGATATATCTAGAATATATCTAGAATATATTCCCCAAAATGGTATCAGAACAAGGGTCCCACATACTCAACTAACCTAAACCTGCCATTGTTTCAACATCACCACCCTCGGAGCAGGGGGAAAAAAACAGTCCTCACCTGTAAGAATTTTACAAGTTTAATGTGAAAATTAAAAAAAGAAAAAAAAAATACAAATAGAAAGAAGTTCATATTCTTTAATGTTGTACAAAAAAGTATGAGTAGAACCAAAAGTAAATTAAACATTATCACATTTGTTTACACCACCATCTAGTTCTTCATATTAACTTTACTATTCAAACAACAGAAAGTAGGCAGCAATTTAGGGATTGGGAAAGAGAGAAAACCCAAAAAAAACTTTTCTACCATATTTATTCTACACTGTGTATAGCTGTGCTCACAGAGACGGCTTCTTTTACTTCTCCACTGTGCAGGAATTCAGTTGTATATAAAATTGAACCTGAATTTTAGAAAGAACAATATCTTTATTAAAAACAGCATTATTTACAGTTTTTTTATCTTAGATGATAAAGAAATTTGGACATTCCTACCCCTCCCTTGACATTTTTGGCATTTCTACACCAAAACATCCTTTTATCTGATCTGTCTCATCTTACACATTAAATAATAGTGTTGCTAAATCCTCACAACTAAAAAAAAAAAAAAACTTAAGAGTGTACATTTGATTAATTATCCACTAAAAAGTTCCTTGAGAGAAGGAAAATTTTTTAACTTCTTGTATTATGCCACTCAGCACAGTTCCTGATACCGGACAAGCAGTGTTCAAATAAATGAATTATATGACTCTTTTTCGTATCTCACACTTCAACTTTTAACTCAACAGCAGACCAAAGAAGAGATGCAAAAGATAGAAGTTTGACTAGTATAACAAAATGGAAAGAACCAATTTCATACTCAATAAGGTTTCAGAGAAGGCCAAAATCACTATTAAAACTGTTTTTTAACTAATATTTATTAAGCATTTACCAGGCGCCTGGCACTGTTGTAAGCACTTTACATGCATTTTTTCACTTGCTCCTCATAATTCTATGAAGTGGGGACTACAACCCTGATTTACAGGTGAAGAAATAAGCAAATAGGTATAATCATTTGTCCAAGGTCATGCTGCCAGGAAGTTATTAAAGGTGGAATTCAAATCCAAACACTGCCCAGTTATCTATATTCTTAGCCACCACATTGCCCTGTGTTCTATCTATAGAAGACTCTAAGAACATCAACCAGTACAAGTCACTTTTTTTAAAAACACCTTTCTTATACCTGTCTCTACCAAAAACAAACAAAACAAGAAAACTAAACTCCATGTATGTAAAAATTCAGGAATCAATCCCTCATATCCCAGTAGACCTAAATACAGCACATTTCAAAGAAAGAGAACATCTTACACAAAGATGTAATTCTCCACATTTTCATATAGATAATTCCCCTCAATTTTATTATACTGTGCTGACTGCCATTTTATCATCTCCTCTTTGAATGAAGACTTCAAACTTAACAGTAACAAAAATATCAGATGTGGAGAAGAACATCCACCCAAATACCAGAATGTCATGCTGCAACTTGGGAGTCTGGGGATACTTTTAGTCAGTCATACTTAATCTGTGGCTTGTGCATGAGCCAAGAAACCATCTACAGTCTTAGTTTCCTTAAAGACCAAAATTCCTAACTATCCTTTGTCAAACAGCTCAGAATATCTTAAATCTGGCAATTTAAATGAACCAGCCACAAAATGTTCAACTTTCCATACCTGCTCAGAAGCTGAGGGAGACTAGAAATGATGGGTCCATATCCTGGTGCATTGTCATACAATTCAAACAATGGTGCAGCTACAAGCTTGTAATTTTTAGGGACTGCAAACAAAGCTAAAATAAAACAAAATAAAATAAAGTAAAACAAAACAGTATACATCTTCTATAAATTCTTAGACAATCACTGCTTACAATTCATTTATAAAGTAATCACCCATTTTATATTTGAGAAACTCCTGAGGAAAAAGGTAATTCCCCTTAACACATTTTGGTTGTTATCTTTTTTTTTTTAAAGGTTTTACTTATTTATTTGACAGAATGAGAGGGGGGAGAGAGAGAGAGAGAGAGTGAGCACAAGCAGGGGGAGTGGCAGGCAGAGGGAAAGGGAGAACCAGGCTCCCTGCTGAGCAAGAAGCATGATGCAGGGCTCAATCTCAGGCTGGGATCATGACCAAGCCGAAGGCAGACGCTTAATCAACTGAGCCACCCAAGCACTCCATTTTAGTTGTATCTTTCAAGCAAAGTTCACAGTCAGTGTTATTAATAAGCACAAGGACATTATAAGTGCTGGCCCTGGAAACAAAGGGAGAAGAGCCGAGCCTTAATTTATTTTGAATTCCATTTTAAGACTATGATAAGAAATATTTGTTAAAATGTACAACAGGCCTAAAGGTGGCATTTAAAAAATTAATTCCTCTGTCTCCTAAAAGTTTCAGTTTATCACAATAAGAATATCAGTACCAAAAGCTAAACAGTTATTTTAAAACACTACTATCAGGTATTTAGGCTCTCATAAAATTTACTCTTCCCCCTCTAGCATGACTTGGCACTCGATTTTAGCTCAGGCCGCTGTGCTCAGTGTGGAGTCCACCTGAGAGTCTCTTTCTCTCTCTCTGCTGCTCCTCCTGCTTATGCTCACACTCACTCAAATAAATAAATAAGATCTTTAAAAAATAAACAAATAAAATCTTTTTTTTAAAAAGAGGTTAATTCTGTATATACATAGTATATATTTTAATTTCATAATAAATTCAAAATTCAAGAAACTTGGAGAAAACTCAAATAAAAGTATTCTTGAAATTACTCTACACAAGTTTTCAGATGGCTACATTCAAAAGCAGAATAACTTACCTTTCTCTTGAAGTTGAACCAAAAACAACTTCTTATGTTCCTTAGGTTTTGTAATATGTGCAGGAATATACGGGTACTAAAATCACAAAAGAGAATAATTTGTATTTGCCAAGACCTTCCTCACACCTCCGTGCCTTTATTTATCGACTTCTTCCATTTCAGACGTTAAGATCAAGTTATCAACCCTGAGACCAAGTTCCTCACAATCCCAACACAATTTTAACATGTATGCTGTTTTCATTTCTTTCTCTCTCTGTTTCTTTCCCAATACAGCATAAACTGCTGGAGGAAACAGAACTCTTTCTAGTCTTCCCTTTACCAGAACCTGGTACCTAACAGATGTTCTGAAAGATAAATGCTTGATAAATACAACATAACGAGTAGTAAACCATTTAGCCATTCAAATCAATTTTAGGTATAAGTCACAGGATTTGCAGCTTGAGGAACTTACAACCCAAAGAAGTTTACTATATTAGAAGTCTAAATATGCCCTTTGAGGTATCTGACAAGACAGTGCTCCAACAACAATCACACACACACAACCCCCGACACAAACTTTAGGAACACCAGCCTGGAAAACTTGTATGTTATTACTGAGCTTCTAGTTTGATCAAAGAATGTTCAGAAACCAAAAGTCTCAGTGGAGTCCTGTCAGCTAGAAAGAGTAAAGTTGCTTGTGAAAATGGAGAAATTATTCTGGAGAACTTAAGGGATTCTAAAGAGAATTAGCTAGGGGAGGTTAGGACCTCAGTCAGAGGTACAGAACTCACCTACATCTCCCCACATACATTCAGAAGAATCTACTTTGGCTTTGGGAGTTGTATTTTGAGGGCAGGGGAATTGGAAAATGCTGAAAATAGATATAACGGGAGAGTAGGATAAAACAGAGGATGCCGAAAGGAGGAAACATCACCCACATTTTATGTAAGAACTTACACTGAAAAAAAGCTGCAAGTCTTTCCCAAGACTACACAACTAAGTAATGATACCAGGATTCAACCTCATCTAGTCAACCCTTATCTGACAATAAAAGCTGCAAGTCTTTCCCAAGACTACACAACTAAGTAATGATACCAGGATTCAGCCTCATCTAGTCAACCCTTATCTGACGATAAAAGCCTGTTATTTCCCACTATTCCACCCCACTCAACATCCCAGTATTCGAGTTAGAATAATGATACACCAGAGCCATCCCTAAGGTATGATAAATGAAGACAACTGTTCCAGGCTTTGGAGGTGCCCTACATGGTCATGAAAACCAGGCACACTGGCAATGACAGACAGAGCAGTGAGTAGTAGTCTGAACAGCACAGGCTACAGGAAAGCTATTCACATACAACAAAAGCTCCTAAACCATGACCAAACCAAAGTGACTGGCATTACCCCATTTTCTTCTACTTGGGGCTATAAGTTCCTCTTCTTTTAATACTTTTCTTCTCCAGGGGCGCCTGGGTGGCTCAGTGGGTTAAAGCCTCTGCCTCTGGCTCAGGTCATGATCCCAGAGTCCTGGGATCGAGCCCCGCGTCGGGCTCTCTGCTCAGCAGAGCCTGCTTCCCCCCTCTCTGCCTACTTGTGATCTCTCTCTCTGTCAAATAAATAAATAAAATCTTTAAAAGAAAAAAAAAAAAAACTTTCTTCTCCAGTCTTTATCTTGGAGTTTAAGCCAACTGCACTTTATACAAAAAGATAGGGGAGATGGTGTCGTGCTCTTTTCCCACGGACACCTAACCACTACTCCAAGTGTATGAAATGAACACACAACACTTAACGCTGCATCTCATGCTAGCAGAGCCAACTCCACAGGGTTGCATCCATGAAGGCAACTGTCCTAGGACTTCAGTAGGGGAGATGAATGAGGGTATTCAGAGAGAAGCCTGAAAAACTTTTGTGTTATTACTGGGCTTCCAGTTTGATCAAAGAAGGCTTAGAAACCAAAAAAATGTTAACAATAATCATTTTATGTACCTTCGGACCAGGAACCTCACTATTTTCAAATGAAATTATACTTTCTTAAAGCCGAGGCAATTTTCAGGTGCTGAGAACTAGCGCCAGATCCAACAGCACCTGCTCTTCCTATCCCTCAGCTATACCAGAGAGTCGGAAGGAAGAGGAGGACATAATCATCTTTTGCTTGGCTGATATTTTATATAATTCTTAGCCTGGAACATGCTGTCATGCAAAGAAGAGATCTATGTCATAAAGCCTTGTTAACAGGATTCAGGATCAGAGTCTCCCATCAGTTAAAGGTAAGAAAATTTGAGCTCAGTACCATTATCAATCATTACAATGGATTAGAACACAAGGAATATATTTAAACCATGATGTCATAGGACACTTGAAAAAGTCACTGAACCAGATGCTTTTTGGTCCCGAATTACCTCATTACCATCCCCTCAGATCTCATCCCACCTCAGATTTCAGGGCAGCTGTGTTGGAAATTGCCAGAAAGCTCCCAGCTTACTGCCACTGTCTCACTCTCTGCTTTTCAGCCTCAAAGAGTTTCTAAAGCCCCAGAAAATCTCATAACCTGTGCTCCGACTCAACATGAAAGTGCAAGGGAGTTAATACAACCCTCATCCAATGGGGTAGGAGTCTCCAGCCTTCCCTCCTTCTAATGAACAATTTTAAGGTACATTGCATATGGTTCCTCACAGTCCTTAGCAGGATCGGTCCAGTTGCCCATAGCTGTAATTCCCCCATCAGTCTCATCAGTCTATTGTTTTCTGGGATCACGTACCAAACAATCTATCTGCACCCAAGTCTCTGTCTTATTCTTTCTTGTGAATAAAGTCTTTGAAGGATACTAATAAATTAACTCATTCTTCTGAAAAGAAACATTTATTCTTTCCTACATAAATTATACCTCAGGGTAACCAAATAGTTGATGAGAGAAGTTTCCCTTAATAAAAGGATCACAAATGAGGCGCCTGGGTGGCTCACTGGGTTAAAGCCTCTGCCTTCTGCTCAGGTCATGATCCCAGGGTCCTGGGATCGAGCCCCACATTGGGCTCTCTGCTCAGCGGGGAGCCTGCTTCCTCCTCTCTCTCTGCCTGCCTCTCTGCCTACCTGTGATCTCTCTGTCAAATAAGTAAATTAGTTAAATCTTTTTTAAAAAATAAATTAAAAAAATAAAAGGGCGACAACCCTAATGAATTAATAAGCCCAAAAAACTATTATCAACGAGCGGCTAACATTACAAAAAGACATAACCAGACATGACAAAACTTCTGATGGAAGTGCATGGTACTGTCTGTGAGGGCCATCCCCCAAGATGACCCCCAGCGACCTGTTTCCTGCCTACTTTTATGTAGTCCCCTCCCACAATGTACTATGTTGGCTTTTGTGACCAGTAGCATACAGCAGAACTGACAGTATGTCACTGTCAAGATTAGGTTATACAGACTACAGCTTTCTTGCTCCCTGTAACTTTCTCCACCTCGGATCTCAAGCTCTAGGGGAAGCCAGCTGCCTCACTGGGAGTTACCCTATGGAGACAACTCTCCTGGTAAAAGAGAGCACGTTCAGGTCAACACCCAACAAGGAACTGAAGCCTTCAGTCCAACAGCGCAAGAAGAATGGCCTGCTAACAAACACATGTGTGAACCTGGGATCAGATCCTTCAGCCCTAGTCCAGCCTTGAGGTGACACAATCCCAGATGACAGACTGACCATAACCTCTTGAGAGACCATGAGCCAGAACCACCCAGCCAGGCAGCTCCCAGATGTCTGACCTTGAGAAATGAAGGTAACAAATGTCTGCTGTCTTAAACTGCTAAGTTTAGGGGTAATTTATTATGCAGAAATTAAACAATACACCAGCTCTGGTGAGCCTTATACTTCCCCCACCAGTCAAATCCAGTTTCTTGATATACCAGTTTATAGGACAGAAGCGAAAGAACTACATGTTCAATGACAACAGGCAGATGCAATCAGCAATGGAAACACAAAGGACTTTAAAAAGCTTGTTTTTATTAATAAATTACGAGAGGGGAAAAAAGAGAACCAGGAAAGTGATCACCAGCCAAAAGAGACTTAAGAGACCATCCTAATTTAAACAAATTAGAAAACAAAATACAAGCTTGAAACTAGTCAGAGATACACATATTTAATGATATTATGGAGTAATTCCTTACTCTTAGTGTGAGAATGTATATGGTGTTATTTTTAAAGAGACCCTTACGTTGTAGAGACATTTACTGAAATATTTACATTTGACATGATTACCTAGGACTTGTTCCAAAATAATCGAAGTTGAGGGAGGGGAAAAGAGTGCCAGATAAAATGAAGTCCGACCATGAGCTGCTAACTGTTGAAGGTGGAAGACAGGTAATGGGATTTATGGACTTTTATTATTCCTACTTTTGTATATGTGAAATTTTTCTTTCAAAGAAAAAAATGCTTGATTTTAAAAAATTTTTATCTACATTAATGAGAGAGAAAGTCAAATTCTGCTATACTCTTTTCCAAAGGCTGGAATTAAAGTAGTTTTCTACTTCCCTAAATGCCCAGCAAATAGAAAAGAACACTGACCTGAGGAGGTTCAAAATTTGGTCTCCACCAGTTACCAATGCAGTCATCAATGACCCAGTCTTGCAGGACACCATCTTGACGACCCAGTATCTGTCAAAAAGAAATAATACAACCAGTAATACCTACCCATGAAAATACTTCTTTTGTAAAGATGTAAATTTCCTCTTTATAATTTCTTGTCTACTATTATCTATGTCATTTGGCCCAAGATATAACTATTAGTTCCAAAATGGCAATCTAGCAACAACATAACTATATAGGACCAACAAATCTATTGTTATGCCCTGGCCAATTTCTTACATAACCCAATAGCATACATACAATAGTTTTACTAGAATCAACTGTAGCTTGTGTAAATCACCACCTAACTAAATTATAGAAAAAAAAAACTTTCATTTTTATAAATCTGGGTGGCAGAATATTAAACTTAAGTCATTTTAATTAAAATTATACTCTCTATATGTTTTAATTGGTCAAACATGGTTCTACAAGGTCTACAATGAGAAAGAGCAGTTCCCTGTTCCACGTCCCCATTTCCATTGGCTACAACTTTCAACTCTTAGCGTTTTTCCCCCGTACTCGCCTCTACTCTTCACAAGCATTCACCTTGTTTTTAAAGAAACTATTTTCCAGAGGGTTGCTAGAGGGGAGGTGAGCAAGGCGGACCAGTGTGTGGGCTAGATGGGACATGGGTATTAAGGACAATTGTGATGAGCACTAGATATTATACGTAAGTGATGAATCACTGAATTCTACCCCTAAAACTATAAATACTGTATGTTAATTGACTAGAATTTAAATAAAAAGCTGAAACAAAAAATCAAACTGTTTTAGTTTCACATTTATAGAAAAAAAATGCAAATATGGTACAAACTTCCTACGTATCCCACAGCCAGTTTCCCCTATTAACATCTTATACTAGCACATTTGTCACAACTAATGAACCAATACTTTTACTTTACTAATTGAAAGGTTAGTTAGTTTTTAACTCATGTCCTTTCCAGTCCCAGAATTTCCTTCCTTTGTAAAGAAATAAATTTCCTCCTACATTAAATTGTAATTTCTCCTACAGACTAACAGTTTCTCAGTTTCTTTGTTTGTGATCCTCATAGTTTTGAGGAATACTAATAAAGTATTTAATACCATGCCTCTCAGTTAGACAGGGATTATGGATTTTGGGGAGTTTAGAAAGGAAGACCACCAAGCTAAAGTACCATTCTCATTACATCATGTCAAGAGCATATTACATAGACACGACTTTTACTGATGTTAACCTTGATCATCTGGGCTGAGGTACTGTTTATCAGGTTTCTCCACTACAGTTATACTTTTCATGCATGCTTTTTGGTCATTTCTTGATTACTTTACATTTTTATAAACTTAAAGAAAAAAAGCAATTAACACCCTCCTACTGTGAGTGAGAATTCAGATCTTTAAACTATATCCTCCATTCATACTTTCTCTTCTACCATCCTCCCATAATCAGTATTTGGTTAAGACTGCATTCAGGGGGGGCACCTGGGTGGCTCAGTGGGTTAAAGCCTCTGCCTTCAGCTCAGGTCATGATCCCAGGGTCCTGGGATCGAGCCCCGCATTGGGCTCTCTGCTCAGCAGGGACTCTGCTTCCCCCTTTCTCTCTACCCGCCTCACTGCCTACTTGTAATCTGTCTGTTAAATAAATAAATAATATCTTTAAAAAAAGAAGACTGCATTCAGTATTTAAATTACTATGACTAGGTGACTCGACACATCAGCGTTGAGTAAACTATAATTGCATTTCTTACTACACAACTATCCTTTTCTTTCAGAGTTAATAACTGTTTCATACATATATCATTCACTATCACTACTTCATGTCCACATTCTCCCAAGAACTTAAATTTCTTCTCAATTCAAATGTCAATTATTCTGTCAATTTCATTTTTTTTTCCCCCCAAGCAACACTTTCTATCATCCTCCTCTGCTCTGTAGTGCTCTCAACCCTGCCTCACAACGCAAGTCCTAGGGCTTCCCTCTGCCTATGTTGTTAGATCCTCTCTACATTCTGAATCCTGTATCTTCTTAGTTCTTCCTTTCATTTTGGTAGTCAACACCCTCTAGTAGTTTCCTGAGAAAAGTTACAAGATCTGTATTTCTGGAAATTCTGTATGTTTGGAAATAGTTTTACCTGCACACTGGATTTATGGTTTGATTATACAAACAATTCTACAGCAGAAATCATGCTCTCTCAGAATTATGAAGGCATGTTACAAGGGCTTTTAACTTCCAGTATTATTTCTAGGAAGTCAATACCTTTTTTGATGATGCTTTGTATTTAACTCCAATCTCCCCTCCACTTCCCAACTTTGGAAGTTTTTAAGATCTTCTCTTTATCCTTACTGATTGAAACTTTCATGATACGCCTTTGCATGGATCTTTTAACGTTCATTATAAAGGGCAGGACAGTAGGTCTTTCTGATCTGAAAACTCATGTTCTTTAAGTTTGGGAATTATTGCTTTGATATTCTTCCTCTGCTCTATTTGTCTATAATCTATTTTGGTCCTTCTAGCATGACCCACTAATTTTATCATTTCTCACCTCTGTTTTGCCTCCTACTTTCATCCTACTTTCTAGATTTCCTCTAGATTGTTTTTCATCCTACTTTCTAGATTTCCTCAATTCAATCTTTTAACCCTCTAGTGAATGTTTTGTTTCTGCTAACATTTTTTTTGAATACTCATGAGTTCTTTTTTTTTTTTTTAAAGATTTTATTTATTTATTTGACAGGCAGAGATCACAAGTAGGCAGAGAGGCAGGCAGAGAGAGAGAGGAGGAAGCAGACTCCCCACTGAGCAGAGAGCCCGACGCGGGGCTCGATCCCAGGACCCTGGGATCATGACCTGAGCTGAAGGCAGAGGCTTTAACCCACTGAGCCACCCAGACGCCCCACTCATGAGTTCTTTCTTATTGGTTCAATAGTCTTTTTCATGGCCCAGGGTTCCACAGATGAGCTATCTCCTCTCATCACATCTAAAATAGTAATTTTATTGATTGCTAAATTGTGTTCTGTTGAGTTCCATTTGCTTCTTTTGTTTTTTTTAAAGATTTTATTTATTTGACAGACAGAGATCACAAGTAGGCAGAGAGGCAGGCAGAGAGAGAGGAAGGGAAGCAAGCTCCCCGCTGAGCAGAGAGCCCGACACGGGGGCTCTATCCCAGGACCCTGGGATCATGACCTGAGTGGAAGGCAGAGGCTTTAACCCACTGAGTCATCCATGCGCCCCTCATTTGCTTCTTTTGATCTCTTTCTTGTTAAGACACTTTCTCCAAAAGCCTGGCTCACAATTAAGGTAAAGTACTAAGGTGCTTAGCTGTCACCCTGAGTGGCAGGGCCACACTATTCTTTGGGAAGATTCCCAAATATCATCATCTGGAGGCGTTTTTTTTTGGACTGGTCACTTTCTCCAGAAGCAAAATCTCCAACCTTAAGCCTAATTGTCACAATTCTATCAACGTAGTAGAAATCTGTAAGTCTCACTATTCAGAATATAAACTCTCGTTTATTCTCATCCCTTCTATTTTTTCATTGCTTAGTGTTTTCTGAGTCAATCTCTACTAACAATCCAGTTTCCAGTCCATGCAGGCTCCCACTTTTAGGGGCACCTGGCACTTCCAATTCCTCAGCCTGTGTGGTGCTATGGAGTGCAAGTCCTGAACTACCCCCTGCTGGGCTGAGGTTTCTGCTAAGTCAGATATGATATGCCCATCTGCTTTTCTAGCTTCTAAAAATTCTTTTTTGCAATTGTCTCATCTTAAACTCCTTCAATTCTACTGAATTTCTATCTTTTAAAAAACCCTTTACTTCCTTCTTGGTGGGATTTCTGAGAAGGAGCTGAGTTAAGCAAATAGGTTCAATCAACCACATGTAAATGGAAGAGCAAGCAAAGCACAATATTTAAAAGGTATAATGTACTTAAAAAAACACTGGAAAGATAAACCAATAGGTCAAAGTAGTAGAATTACAGGTGATTTTAGTTTTGTTTCTCCTGCTTTTCTGTACTTGCCAAGGTTTTTGCACATAATGCATATTAGTTTTATAATTAAAGAGGGAAGGACTGTGTGCTAAGAAAAAGAAAAATAATAATAAAAACAACCTGTAACTTCAAAACCTGGAGCATCTATGCATTTGGCCTCAAGTCTCTAGAGACAGACATTAGAGTGACTTTTAAAAGGTAGCACAATGTGGGTAAAGCTTAAAAGATATGTCAAAAATGAAAATAGCTTTTTAATAGGAATCACTCTTGTCAAAAACCCTATAGCGGCCTACACCGCAACAAAACTAACTGTATTCCGATCTCCAGCTCCATGACAAACTACCTGCAAACATCAAGGAAGTTATTTGAACCCTCTGTGCCCAGTTTCCCTTTTGGTAAAATGGGATTAATAACATTACTTCTCCCTAGGGCTGTTGTGACAGCTGAAGGAACTACTGCACGTAAAGCACTCAGAACAATGCCTAGCACAGTAAGTACTCAATAAAATGTTGGCTTTTATTAACCCTTATTGTTACATCAGCACTTCAGTGGAAAAAAGTGTTAAGTTCTAGTTCAACTTACAGAAAGTAAACATAGTACTAACACTCTGTTGTTTAAGATTTAGTGAAAACTATTCAAAATAAAAAAAAATAAAAAAGATAAAAAGCCTATTTATCCATTCAGTTGATGGTGTTCAGATGGGCAAGGATAAAACCGCCAAAGTGGTTAAATGGAGAAATACCTCTGTCATTAAGCGTTTTAGTCCTTCAACTTCATCTTCTCCTGGGTTAAGTTCACCACCAGGTCTGTATAAAGGTTAAGAATTTCAGCTTTCAACTTAAAACAATTTTAGGATAACAGGAAGAATACAATAATAATAATTTCTATCATATAACTGAATAACTCATATTTCAGTGTCACAGAAGGCAATCAGAGAAAATAAATGTCAAAGGGAGGGGGAAGAATGTGCTAGAAAATTGAACTCCTCCTTTTAATTCACCAGACTAACAGTGCACAAACCCTAGTTTTAAACAAAGTATGTAACATAATAAACAACTTCTAGCCACCAGTCTATCCCACTCTCTTCTCTCTGGAAGGCAATCTGGTCATAATGGATTCTAGAAATGCCCAAAGAGGCAATGGACCACATTTTTTCGGTCTGAAAAATGACATGTTCTTCAAGAATTCCAAACTAAGGATTTGAGACCTCTCTTTTTGGTACAATCTGGTCAAATGGTTATGCACTGAATGTATAATACAAAGAAATTTATTTATTTATTTATTTATTTTATTGAGTTTAAGTGATAAAACTAAACAGTTAACTATAAAAATGCAAGTCATTTTAAGAATCAGAAACACCATCCTAAGAAAGAAACAATATCACTTGTTCTTAGTAATGGTACAATGACATCTAGAAATTGAACTTCAACTAATCTGCTTCATGAAGCTTCTATCAAGCTCAGTTCTTAACAATATACAGAAATAGGCAGATTGCCAGTTAAGGAATAAATGAGCATTACACTGAAAAATGAAATGATTTTCTCTTTCTAAAGACTCCATTAACAGCAGTGCTTATGTAACTAAATGACTAACGTCAAAAATGGTCTTCCAAAACTGCAAAAAACAGCAATCCTATTAAAAGTTGTCTGGCTGCTAACTTCCAATGACACTTACAATTTGAAGAAAGTTGTTCCCAGCTGTAGCAGTAACACATGTGGTAGCCGATGCTCATGTACAATCAGAACCCCTTCTACAGTCCTTCTCATTCCAATTTTATCAAATTCCTCCCTCATGCGCTGAAATCTGGCTGCAACAGAGCTGTCCTTCTCATAGAGGGGCTCTTTTGTACCAAAAGTATAATTGGTAAGAGGGTACCTGTGATCCAAAAACAAATATCTAACATGAGAACAGAGGACCATAATTTACCATGACAGATACCAAACACACACAAAGAAACTACGGGGGGGGGGAAAGTTTGGAAAACACCAGGTTTTGTCCAAAGTTATACAAGTTAATGTGACAGCAGAGATCAGAATCCAGCTCTTTGGACTGGATGGACAGCTTCCATTACATCAAGTTGCTACACCACACTTGAACTTTCAAGTATAGATAACACCACCCCTTAAGGCCCTCAAATGCTTAGAGAAGTGGCTATCTGGAAATCCTCTGGTTTTAAATCACAGCTGTTAGACTAACACTGTCAACCTGGCTAATGCCCCCTTGGGATTTTCTACTAATCTAACTAGAAATTCTATTAATTATGGGTGCTAAAGACTAATATCTCTTTTTCTACAAAGTGAGCCACCACATTCCATCAACTCTTCAGTTATTTTTCTCCCAGTCAACTATCCTCAGACTTTTCTGGTACCACAACCCTTTCCTCTTCAGGTGAACTTTTTCCGTCCCCTCTAAATAATCTCTGACTTTCTGCTTGTATTCTATCCAATAGCCTTACTCTTCCCTTCTAGTAATTCAAATCCTTTGCCAACCATATCTATTCTGAATATTCTCTCCTCTAGCAAGAATTCCAAATATAGCTCATATTAAAATAATTTTCATCTTGTCTAGTAAATATCAAATTTTTCCTTAAAGATAGTTAAAAATCCCCTATTTATATTTAATCAAACATACCACCTTGTAACCCCCCCCCCCAAACACTACCCTTACAGTAAAGAACCCTCTGATTATAAGTCTTTGAGTAAGAATGCTTTGACCACACCTGCCTATTCCGTATCAAAATGACTTAACATTGGGCACCTGGGTGGCTCAGTGGGTTAAAGCCTCTGCCTTCAGCTCAGGTCATGATCCCAGGGTCCTGGGATCCAGCCCCACATTGGGCTCTCTGCTCTGTCAGGAGCCTGCTTTCTCCTCTCTCTCTCCCCCCCCGCCTTTCTGCCTACTTGTGATTTCTGTCAAATAAATAAATAAAATCTTTTAAAAAAATGACTTAACATTAAAAGCCAACAACTATATAATCAATCCACTTAGCTATTCTTGAAAGGTAAACAAATCAAGGTTGTCAAAACTTAACACTGAAGCCAGATTCTAGGCATGAATGAAGCAGCTTTAAGAAATTCAAGGACTTCCCCAGTAGACCCAAGGCTGAATCTAACATCACTGCTTGTCACAACAATTTCACCCGGTACTATGTGCCAGGCAATTTTTTATATGTATTAACATTTAGTATTCACAACTTGAATTAGAAAGAATTAAGGATAGCTGTACATATCTAAACTGTAAAGTCTAGCTCTCGTGTCAATAAAGAGATGCCATCTAAATGAAATGTAAGAATTTTCATGTATGAAATCATAGTGCCAGCCCAGACATGCATTTTATTCCCATCACACTGTGAACTTTGCAAAGCAGGGACTACATCTTACTTCCTCACCACTATACACCCAGGGTTATGCCTAGTGCCTGGTACAAAGTAGACTTTCACATAGTACATCCTAAAGAAAGTATAGTAGAGGAGAAAGGACTTGTTTTCAAGTTAGATTATAACTCACCCAGGTGAACTGAGTTCACAAGTGTTTTGTTTTGTTTTGTTTTTCTGCATACCTTATTTATCCAGGAGAGGAAACATTCTGTAAATTCATCAATCCATAACTTTAATGGAGTAAAAATAAAAACACTTCACCATATTAATTCTACATAGTAACTTGATGCGAACTGATCCAGTAATGACGTTAAATCAAGCAAAAACCACAAGCCCTACTCCTAATTACCAACATAATTCAGAAGCTGTGCTTTCACATTTTTAAAAAGAACATTTGCCTTTTCGGCTTCAGGGGTATCTTATGAAGATGTTTTAAAGAGGGGATATGAAATTAAAGTTATTATGTTGATGTAATAGCTAGAGATATTAACTTGTATATACACATCAATCTAGCTAGACTTCATAAACCCAGTATTTTTACTGTCTAAATTTCCATGCCAGCACCAAATTTTTTTTGCCAAATTGTTTTGCCAAGTAAAACAATAATAGCAATCATCTCTTCAATTTCAAATCATTTTTGAAGGGGAAAAGTTCCTTTATTTGAAAGTAAAATAGAGAAACACCTAAAGTTTCTCATGGAAACGCCAGTATCAGTAAATCCTTGCTTTTTTTTTTTTTTTTAAGATTTTGTTTCTTTATTTATTTATCTGACAGAACTCACAAGCAGTGGGAGTAGTAGGCAGAGAGAGGAGAAGCCGGCTCCCCACTGGACAGGGAGCCTAAAGCTGGGCTAGATCCCAGGACTCTGGGATCAGCAGAAGGCAGATGCCTAATTGACTGAGCCACCCAAGCGCCCCTGTCCTTGCACTTTATTTAAACATTGACCAGAAACTGGCCACTTTGCTTCATTAGGGTCAGCACCACGGTGGCTCAAAAGCTCTCAGAAACAATTAAAAAAACAGAGAGAGAGAGAATACCAAAAATTTTCTTGAGCCAGACAGAGCTCCAATGCCAATTACCTGCCACTGCGAGATTAACTTTTGAGAGTGACATCGAAATGCAACAGCTTGAAGGGTTCAAAGAGAAAAGTGTTGAAAATAAAAACGCAGCCTAAAATAGGTTCTCTGGGGCTACACGCTGGTTCCCTCCACGGTCTGAATGAAAGCCTAACCTTAACAGTAGGCACCCTCCCAAGTTGCGGCGCCCTGGCTGCTGTCGCTGCGGAGAGAAGACAGGTGAATACAGAAGGTTAGCCAGATGGCCCCGAGCACATGAATAAAATGTGGTGTATTCTGGAGCTCAAGTATCAATTAAGCCGGTAAGGGGCGGGGGGGGGGGGGGACCTAAACCTACGCGTTATATAGCTAGCTCTCCAAAGCCCAATGCTACAGAAAAATGAAAACTGCGCACACGATACATTATACCGTTCACATCAAAGAAGAACCCACAAAAGCAATACCACATACGTGACGTGAAAACATAAACACTAGATAGGAAAAATGAACACCATGTTCTGCAGATGGTTTCCTCTTGCAGACGTGGGGAAGGAGGAGTTCTAAAGCAAACTTGGGATTTTCCTATTATGACTGAATCCAGGGGCATGGGAGCAAGCCTTCTCTCCAGGAAAAGAAAACCCTCTCAAGTAGGGCTCTAACTCTGTGGCGCTCGAGGACCACGAAGGGTCCGGTAGGAGCTAGAAAGGGGCGCATTCGCCAGCGGGAGTGGAGGTGATGGGGAGGCGTGAAGCCCACCGAGGGCCGGGGACGCGCCGGAAGAAGACTGGGAACCTCTGGGAGCGCTCACGAGGTAAGGGGGTGCCCGAGAATACAGCGCGCAAAGGCCAGGCCGCACTTACAGGTTGATGGTGCGCTCCAGGGTGAGGGGCTTAGTCTGCTGGATGTACTTGTTGCCGAACTGGTTGACTCCCCGGGGCCAGCCGGTTTGTGAGCGATTAGGCGGCACCACGGACATGCTGGCGAGCTCGAATACTTGCGGAGAATGGAAGTGGGGCAGGCAAGGAGACTTTCCCTTGCCGGTAGCGGTTATTTGCGTCCCCCTCAGCAGACGCCACCCGCCATTAACATGAGAGCGCAAGAGGAGGGGAAAGCACGCCGGAAGTGCATCCGGAGCCTCTGGCGGCAGGAAGTAGAGAGGCGGAGGCCAGCCTACCACTAGGCCAATCTCTGATGAGACTGCCGCAATATCTAGAGCTTCCATTGGTAAACCAGGAATGGGCTCCGCCTTCTTGAACCTTGGTACTTCCTATTGGTCGGCGCTAGGGAACACGGGAGTGGAGGCATTTGGGGAATTGTAGTCAGCCTAGGAGAGTAGCTGCATAATCAGTGCGGCGTGGGTCTGTAGCTTAAAAGAAGATGAATGGGAAACGGCCAGCTGAGCCTGTTCCCGGCCGGACCGGGAAAAGGGGAAAGAAGGAGGTGATAGCGGAGTTTTCGGACGCTGTCACGCAAGAAACCTTGAAAAAGCAGGTGTCTGAGGCCTGGAGCCGCAGGACGCCGTTCCGTCACGGTAACCGGGTGCTGTGAGCGGGGAGCAGGGTCTGGCTGGGGGCCTCTGAAAGTCCTGCCACTCGAGCCGAGCCCCCCCGGCAGCGGGGCCACAAGGGGAGAGACCCCTGGAGACGGTGTGACTTTGGCCACCTCGGACTCTCCGGCTGCCCTCCATTATTCCAAGTTCGGCTTGGATTTAGAAATCTGAGAAGAGGAAAAAACGTAGGCCCCAGAGTTGGGAAGCAGAGGGGCATGCAAGTTTGTAGTTCTTCCGAGGGCAGTGACTGGCTCTCCCAAAATCGTGTAGCCAGAGCATGTATTAATGAGCTGTCAGATAGCTGGCACCCGAGCTTACTCGTTTTTACACGCCCATAGGTCGACTACGTGACCCGAGGGAAGTAAACGAGTGTTGAGCAAGGGAAGGAACCCACCTTAAACGATTCCTGCCTCAGCTTCAGATATCGCTTTAGAGGATGAGAATTCCGCTTCATGCATCATGCTTTCCCTCCTCGAGTTTGCCATGATTTTGGTTTCAGTTGTTAGGTGCTTTGAAGGGGTGAGTCCTGGGTGTCTGGAGGTACATAGAAAAGTGATCGCTTAGTGTGGAAAGGGCAAGCTCTGTACCCGCAGGGACTTGTGGATATCCTCAGCTGTAGGATGGAAAGAGCGGTAATGTCTACCACAGGGTTGCGGAGGAGATTAAGTGACATCACGTATATAACACCACTGTATTTGGCACGGGCTATATGGCGGTGTTGGTGGTGGTGACTATTAATATTAGGGGGTTACCTAATCTTTAGAGTATTAGAGGCAGTAGCTAAAATTTTGAGACAGAAATCAAGGCATTGAAGAGTTATGCTTGAACTGATTTGAAAAGAAAGTGTACGTTGGGGGCGCCTGGGCGGCTCAGTGGGTTAAAGCCTCTCCCTTCCGCTCAGGTTATGATCCCAGGGTCCTGGGATCGAGCCCCGAGTCGGGCTCTCTGCTCAGCAGGGTGCCTGCTTCCTCCTTTCTCTCTGCCTGCCTCTCTGTCTACTTGTGATCTCTGTCAAATAAATAAATAATCTTTTAAAAAAGGACTTATTAAAAAAGAAAGAAAGAAAGAAAAAGTGTGAGTTATAACTTCCTCCAACAGTAACTTGGAGAAAGAAAAGGCAAGGTTGAAAAAAACTTGTCAGCCAGTATTGCTATTTTCATTTTTTTAGGGGTTGAAGCTCAGAGGGAGAGGAGAGACAGATTTCTAAGCAGACTCCTAGCCTAGTATGGAGCCCACTACAGGGCTCTGTCTCACAAACCTGAGATCATGACCTGAGCCAAAATCAAGAGTTGGATGCCTAGCCAACTGAGCCACCAAGGTGCTCCTCTATTCTCATTTTTTATTTGCTCCTCTCACTTTAAGCTGGGGGGAAATGAATAAAGAATCTAAAATATATTCAGTTCAGTGGCTAATCCCTGAACTAAAAAACAAACAAACAAACAAACAAAAACACAGGAACCTTAACTTAGCGACACCACCTGTACTCTTAAGGACTAGAATTTTAAGCAGAATATATTTAAAAAGTAATATTGAATGGGTAAAAAAAAGTGGGGGAGAGCTTATAATTCTTCCCCCAAGTCTTTAGGTACTAGAAACATTTCTGAAAATGTGTGAACATTCCCTTTTGTATTCCCTGTGCCATGCTATTTGGGTCAAAAATACAAAGCAGGGGGCACCTGGGTGGCTCAGTGGGTTAAGCCTCTGCCTTCAGCTCAGGTCATGGTCTCAGAGTCCATTTCTTTCTAAAGAGAAACCAAACAGTTTAGAAACTGTTTGGTTTCTCTTTATCTGCGATGAGGGAGTAAATGTGATTTCCCTCTCATGCCTTTATTCTTTTGCACTAGAGCCCCACATCGGGCTCTCTGCTCAGCGGGGAGCCTGCTTCCTCCTCTCTCTCTGCTTGCCCCTCTGCCTACTTGTAATCTTTCTCTCTCTTGTCAAATAAACAAATAAAATCTTTAAAAAAAATACAAAAGGGGAAAAAGCTATAAGTAATGTTTTCCTTCCAACAGAGGCCATTGTCATGGACATGGATCCCTTTCTTCACTGCGTGATACCAAACTTCATCCAAAGCCAAAACTTCTTGGAAGGGCTTCAGAAGGAACTTTTGAACTTGGACTTCCATGAAAAGTATAACGATTTATATAAGTTCCAGCAGGTATTTATGTCCCTTTCACATTCACTCTTCCACCTCAGAAATGCATTATCTACAGAATCATTTGTTACCTTTAGACTAGAGATTTTAGATTGGGTTTGCCTAGAAAGGTTCTTGCCTTGACATTGCTAAAAGCATTCATTCTTTCACATAAGCTTACTGAATATTAACAGTGTGTTAGGTGCTATAATTATTGCATGGGAACCTCTGACAGAAGGCTGTCAGTTCCTGCCAGCTCCTGCCCTGTAAGGCTTCTAAATTTAAACTAAGAGAGGTGCTAGTGATGGGGACAGATAGTCAGGAAATAAAACAAGCCAGTAAGTTAAGCACGTTATAAACAAAAGGGATTAAGTACATTTTGGGGATTGGTATGCTGAAGAGAGCTGTATGTTGGAAAATAATACCCATTTACATTTTTGAGTTCATGCCTTTAGGTAGTTTTATATACTGTAATACACTGTGCATCGCAATCTGACTAAGGGAAGTGAGATCTGTTCTTTTTTTGGTGGACAGTTTAATTTGGCAGGGAAGACCATATCAAAATCAAGGCCAGTTTTTCTACTCTCAGAAGACAGGGCTCAGTCTGGTTGTAGAAATATAGGTCATTGGCTTCCCCAGTTTGAGGGTAATATATTTTTAGTACATGGTATATATCACGCTTGGAAATCCTTCCTAAAATCTCAAGGATATCAGCCCTTAAAAACCACAGAATAAAATAAAAATGAAAAAGATGAGGATTATTTTGTTTTCTTTGCATTTCTTTCTAAAGAGAAACCAAACGGTTTAGAAACTGTTTGGTTTCTCTTTATCTGCGATGAGGGAGTAAATGTGATTTCCCTCTCGTGCCTTTATTCTTTTGCACTAGAGCTGATTGTGTCCTCCCATCCGTCAATCTTTAATTAACACATATAATTAACCAAGTTAAATACACACTTGATATGACTCTTACTAGGTGAGGAAATCTGATGAAAGTTAAACTTTTATCCTAGTAAAGTTTTATATACATTAAAAACCACAGCTGTCTGCCTTTGTAATTATATCAACTTCAATAAGACTAGGTTATCCTGTTGATTTAGGGCTGTATATGTCTCTGATTACTAAAACAGAGAAACCAACCTGGTTTTTACTTGATGCAGTCTGGTAGATGAAAATACTTCTAACTGATATCAATGAGTGGCAAAATAATAAAAAGGAGCGTGGGTAATGAGAAGGGGGGGAAAAGATTACTTTCGATCATATGGATATTTGGTAAAATTCTACTTTGCTGTTGGGACTGAACTTTTTCATCCTAAAACAGTAGATGTAAAACCTATTTTTAGTCTCCTATCCCTTCAAACTTTGCTTATATCTGCTTTTCTTTGCTTGTGTTATGATTTGCCTTAATAATGGAGTCTATGACATCTTACAACCTTGGGGCACCTGGATGACTCAGTGGGTTAAAGCCTCTGCCTTTGGTTCAGGTCATGATCTCCAGGTCCTGGGGTCGAGCCCCACATCAGGCTCTCTGCTCACTGGGGAGCCTGCTTCCCCCGCTCTCTCTGCCTGCCTCTCTGCCTACTTGTAATCTCTCTCTCTTTCTGTCAAATAAATAAATAAAATCTTTAAAAATAATAATAATAATAATAATGGGGTCTGTGACATCTTACAACCTTCCCAAGCAAGTGTGTCAGTAAGAGTTTCCTGATATTCTGGGTATTTTAAAGCAAGTGTTACCGAGTGCATGCTTTATGCCATGCTAAGTACTCATAACAGTCCTATGAAGGAAGTACCTTACTATTCCTGTTGTACAGATGAGGGGAATACATTAGTTTTTTTTTTTCCTTATCTTCTGGATCATTCCTTGTGACATGTCAAAGAAAGCTCTTCCTAAGAAAAAAATGCTTTTGACCTGACTTTGCCTTTCACCTCATTCCTCTGCTCCTCTTTTTTTTTTTTTTCCTCTGCTCTTTTTAACAGTAGAATTCCATATAAGTTGTCTGTGCTTTCTCAAAATACTACTCCCATTCTCTGTTAAGCCCACTTTACATCAGGCTTTTACCTACTACTCCACCGAAACTACACTTGTCAAGGTCACTCACAACTTCCACATTAGTAAATACAGGATTCATTTCACTTGACCTTCCAGCCGCATTTGAGCTACTATGTTACTCCTTTCTCTGGGAGACATTTTCTTTACTTTCAGTATATGAAATGTTCTCTCGGTCTTCTTTCTACCTGGTAAGCGCTTGGTTTCCTCTGGTAAGTCTTCCTTTTGTACCTGACTTCTTAATGATGGAGTACTTTAGGGCTTTGCCCTCGGGCCACTTCTAGGCAGATTTCCAGGGACTCCCAAAGCTTTGCCTCTATTCTTGGATATCTGTTAAGTGTCTCACACTTAAGCCCAAAACTAAACTGTTCTTCTCCTCCTAAATCTTCTCCACCTGCAAAGTTACCCATCCAGTGAATGGCAACTCTATCTTTCCAAGTGGCCCAGGCTAAAAACTTTCTGTTCCTCTCTCACCTCATACCTAGTTTGTCAGGAAATTCTGCAGGTTCTCTCCACAAAAAATATCTGGAAAAAAACACTTCTTTCCACTTACACTACCAACAACCAGTCCAAAGCATCTTATCCTCTCATCAGAATTATTCTATTAGTTTATTAGCCAGTCTCATTGCTTCCACTCTTGCCCACTTATACAATCACAGCCATTGTGTTCTTTTCAAATAACAGTGGACCCAAGAGAATTGAAAATATGTGCACATAAAAACAAGTACACCAATGGCCATAGAAGATTATTCATAATATCTAAAAAAGTGGAAAGAACCCAAATGTCTATCACCTGATGAATGGACAGATGAGTGTGATCTAGCCACACAATGGAATATTACTCAGCCAGGAATAAGAATGGCAGAGCAATGCTTCTGTGTCATGGAGGAGCCCTGGGAATGTATTAAGAGAAACTAGACACGCAAGGCCACGTGTTGTAGGATTCCACTTATATGTAATGTCCTGACTAGGCAAATCCATATAGAGAGTCAGAAAGTAGATTAGTGGTTGCCAGGACCTTGGGGGAGAAGACTATGTACAGCGATTGCCTAATGACTCTAGGGTTTCCTTTTGGGGTGGGGATGATAAGTGTTCTGGAATCAGATGGTGGTGGTCCACACAACATCATGAGTATATTAAATCCACTGAATTAAGCACTCAGATGATTAAAACAGTACATTTTATCTCAATTTTTAAAAGCGTAAATGGAAACCTATTACTCCCTTGCTTAAAGCCTCCGAAGGTTCTTCATTTCTCTGACAGAAAGCCAAAATACTTAGAAGAGCTCTAAGGCGTCCCATTGCCTCTTGGGCCTCACCTCCTACTGCTGACTGCTGTCCCCCACACTCTCTATGCTCCAGCCACAATCTCTTTGGATTTCTTCATGCTCAGGACCTTGAATCCTCTTTTTCTTTTTAATTAATTAATTTAATTTTTAGAGAGAGAGTGCTGGGGGGGTGGGAGGAGCAGAGGGAGAGGAAGAGAGAATCTCAAGTAGCTTCCATGCTGAGCAGGTAGCCTGACGTGAGGCTTGATCTCACAACTCTGAGATCACAACCTGACTAAAATCAAGAGTTGGACACTTAACTGACTGAGCCACCCAGGCGCTCCAGGACCTTGAATCCTCTTTGCCTAGATATTCCCTTGGCATGTTTCCTAACCTTGTTCAGGGCTTGGCTTCACTCAGCGAAATCTAGCCTGGCCACCATGTTTGTGCTTGTAGACCTTATCCCAAACTTCAGCATGCCTAGTCCCTCATATCCTGCTGTTTTTCCCTGTGCCTTTGTCACCTTCTTTCTTACCAACTTTCAGCTTTTTATGTTTGTTGACTCCCTCAAAAAGAAAATAAACACTTCTGTCAATGACTATTTAAGTATTTGCATGAATAAGGTCCAGAGGGATTAAGTAACTTGCCCAGGTCACGGAGCTGCCACATGGAGGCCATAGGTCAAACCCAGGCATCTTGTCGTTGTCCAGGCTCTTTACCACAATCCTCTACTACTAGGATACGCACTGAACTGCATTCCTGTGTGTTTCTAATATATAAAGGAAATACCTTTTTTTTTTTCCTTTTTCTATGATCAAGTCTGATGATTTGAAGAAGAGAAGGGAGCCTCACATCTGTGCTTTAAGGTAAATAACTAATCATATTTCTTGGGTGTGGAAAATGTTACATCATGTAGCATTAGGTCATTACCCCATTTTGTAGAGGAGAAAACAGACTGAGAAATTACATAACTTTTTCAAGGCTTCCTAGATGAAAACCGAGGGAACTAAGCTACAAACTCAAGTCAATTTGATTCCAGCACCCACCTTCTCAGTGATAAAATGTTCAGCTTTGTCAGCAATCAAGGAAACACTGCTGAAACCGTTTTTCACATGTTAGGTTGGCATATATATTCAAAATAAAACCCCCCAGTGCTGACAGAATTATAGATCCCTTTCTTAGGTGATGGTTTTGAAAAATGTATCAAAACTCTTCAAATTATGCTTACCTTTTTATAGTGTCATTCCACTTATAAGAATTTACCCTGGGGCGCCTGGGTGGCTCAGTGGGTTAAGCCACTGCCTTCGGCTCGGGTCATGATCTCAGGGTCCTGGGATCCAACCCCACATCGGGCTCTCTGCTCTGTGGGGAGCCTGCTTCCTTCTCTCTCTCTCTCTGCCTGCCTCTCAGTGTACTTGTGATTTCTCTCTGTCAAATAAATAAATAAAATCTTTAAAAAAAAAAGAATTTACCCTGAGGGCACCTGGATGGCTCAGTGGGTTAAGCCGCTGCCTTTGGCTCAGGTCATGATCTCCAGGTCCTGGGATCAAGCCCCACATCAGGCTCTCTGCTCAGCAGGGAGCCTGCTTCCCTCTCTCTCTCTCTCTCTCTCTGCCTGCCTCTCTATCTACCCGTGAGCTCTCTCTGTCAAATAAAAAAAAAAAATCTTAAAAAAAAAAAAAAAAAGAATTTACCCTGAGAAAATAATTAAGGATGTGATCAAAAAATTCCTCGCAAGATTGCATGTCGTAATGTTTAGAATAGTAAAAAAAAAAAAAAAAAAAAAAATTTTTTTTTAAAGATTTATTCATTTTAGAGAAAGAGATTGCACGCTCTAATGCTAGTTGGGAGAGGGGAAGGGAGAGAGGGAGAAAGAATCTTCCAAGTAGACTCCCTACTGAGTATAGAACCTGATGCAGGCTTGATCTATCCTATGACCCTGAGATCATGACCTGAGCTGAAATCAAGAGGCGGACACACCCAGTGAGCCACTCGGGTGCCCCAAAATAATGAAAAATTATATACAAATTAAATGGCCACTCATTGAGATATATATAAGTAATGATACAAGCATGAGAAGAAAACTCTACAACCATTGAATATGACATGTGTGAATTTTAATACATGAGAATGGTTAAGTTAAACCCAATTTCACCAATTCTAAGATACATTTTCTTTTTTCACATTTTAGCACTGCTGAGATCCAATTTCTCACAAATTACTGTTGTGTCCTGTTTTAATTGGCAACATTTTTTTAAGTCATAGCAAAATAATGATTCTTCTTACAGAGAAAGCATATTAGAGTTGATGCAGTACACTTGTCAAGAGAAAAGATGGGAGCATGTTGGTGGCTTAGTTGGTTAAGCGTCTACCTTTGGGACTGAGCCCCACATCAGGGTCTCTGCTCAGCAGAGAGCCTGCTTCTCCCTCTCCTTCTGTCTGCCTCTTCTGCTTGTGCTCTTTCTGTGTGTCAAGTAAATAAAACCCTTAAAAAAAACACTAAAACTGCGCGCACAATGTGAATGATTTTTTTTTAAGATTTTATTTATTTATTTGACAGGCAGAGACACAACGAGAGAGGGAACACAATCAGGTGGAGTGGGAAAGAGAGAAGCAGTCTTTCTACTGAGCGGGGAGCCCGTTGCAGGGCTCGATCCCAGGCTCGATCCCAGGACGCTGGGATCATGACCTGAGCCAAAGGCGGACACTTAATGACTGAGCCACCCAGACGCCCCAATGTGAATGATTTTTTTAAAAAGAGATATATTTGGCTATCTGTGTACAAAAGAAAAGACAGAAGAATGGAATGTTTAAATCTGGCTTGTAGGATTTCGGGTTTTTTTTAACAGTTTCTTTTTACTTATAGAGGGCTTTTCCCTCCCTGGTTTTATTACAAGAAGCACGATGTTACTTTGTAATAACTGTTTTTCATTTATACAGAAGTCATTTTTTTTTCTCATTCTCTTTCATCCTCTGGGACATTTTGATATATGATGGCAGCCTGCACGGAGTGTTATTTCTTCCCAATTCTGAAGTGTTGCTTGTGTGTGAACTGCATCTCTAACATTTCATATTTATTTTGACCTTTTGTTGTTGTTCCAAAGAGAGATGATTGCGCTAGAAGGCATTATCTCCTTAGTTCACAGCATGCCTCTGGTAAGCCTTTCCTGTAGGACTGAGGTTCCATTCCCACAGGAATGGATCCTGTGACCCATAGGATCACAGCCGGCTGGAGTGAGAGACGGGATTCCTTGGAAGAGAAAATTGATGTTTATACTCTTTGATTTCTCCTAAATTCAATTAACAAATGAGAATAATGACAGGAAATAATCCTGTCCTTGCGACACTTTCACAGAGTTACTAAAGGAGGAGCTTTTTATGGAATACATTTGAGGAAGCCAATGTTACCAGTAAAAGAGGGATTTAAGGCTTCGATAATAGTGCTTAAAGCATCAAGACTTTGCAGAAATGTTCGCCGCCCACATCTCAAGCCTGGTTCAGCATTTTGCTCTGCTGGCACAATGGATATAGTCAGCAGCTCTGTTTTTAAGTTACATGGGCATTTCCGGTTGGCCCAACCTCGCACAGTATTTTATAGAACTTTTTGGTTTGGTAATGTATAGAATAGAAAAAAGACTTGGTATTAAAATCTTAGGAGATCAGCCTGGAGACTTGACATTTAATTATGAACAGCACAGTTGCATTTTCAGTTGTGTACATCTGGACTAAGATGGTCCAAAAAATATTGTCTGTGTGTGCAACATATGAACTGATGTAAGTCCTTTCAAAATGTTCTCAACTCATCAAGATTCACATAATTTCAAAGTCAATTGGCTGAGTGAATTATAAATGGGGTTAAAGAGATTTCTCTACAAAGAGCCCTGTTAGCTGGTGAATGGAAATGTTCGGCATCTCTTACTGGTACCGTGCTAGCATCAGAACTTCTATGAGGGGCGCCTGGGTGGCTCAGTGGGTTAAGCCGCTGCCTTCGGCTCAGGTCATGATCTCAGAGTCCTGGGATCGAGTCCCACATCGGGCTCTCTGCTCAGCGGAGAGCCTGCTTCCCTCTCTCTCTCTGCCTGCCTCTCCATCTACTTGTGATTTCTCTCTGTCAAATAAATAAATAAAATCTTTAAAAAAAAAAAAAGAACTTCTATGAAAGGTTTTCTGATCCTACACAGTTAGCAAGGTACCATCATTGCAGCTTGAAGTTTTTAATCTGCAACAGTGTCACCCAAGTGGTCATTAAACAGTGGGGTAGTATTGAGTGCCACAGAATGTGTCTAAAACTCCCGGAAAGGAACATCAGTGTGCTGAATTATGATGGACGGCAGAGTACTACCGTGATGGGGCATGCTATCAACCAAAGAGGAAGAAAGTGAAACGGAATAGCAGAGCAAAACTATATTATAGTAGATGGCTTTGTATTTCTTTCTCTTTATTTCAGGTCCAAGTCCTAAACTGTGCAAGTTGAAAGTAAAGAAGCTACGACAGCATCCAGGAAAAAGTAGCTGTGGCCGAGATCCAAACGCTGTGGCTAACAAGTTGCCTTTGTTGACATTTCTAGGAAAGTTCTGTTTGAAGATTTCCGGACTTGGCTTGCTGACATTTCCAAGATTGACCTGGAATCAACTATTGATATGTCCTGTGCTAAATATGAATTCTCTGGTAAGAGATAAAGGCCTTGATGTCTGGAGGACTTACAGGCTTTAGCTACATAGTATTGGTGAGATACCATCAGTGTGCCAGATTCCTAGACTTGGACACGCCCCCACAATAGCATTAGGACCTTCTTCTTTTTTTTTCTTTTTAAGATTTTATTTATGTGACAGAGAGAGAGCAAGAACACAAGCAGGGGGAGTGGGAGAAGGGAGAGGGAGAAGCAGTCCTCCCGCTGAGCAGGGAGCCTGAAGTGGGGCTCGATCCCAGGATCCTGGGATCATGACCCAAGCCAAAGGCAGACCCTTAACAACTGAGCCACCCAGGCACCCCGCATTAGGACCTTCTTAATAGATTTGACCTGGCTCGAATACCAAAACGCCTACCTTATAAGGCAGTTTTCCCTTCGGTGGAAATATGATGAAAGCTGTTGACCACATTTTCAGAAAAATGCTGACAAGGCACACACTAGCCAACTCGGTATGGAGCATCAGGAAACTCAGAGGAGGTATTGTCAACGCCACTCTTGGGCTTCCTAGGGAGCAAATATCCCTTAGTGCCTTTTTTTCTTTTTTTTTCCCCTTGTTCTTTTGAAGATAAGAAAGGACTATATTTTTAAGGAAAAGATCTTCAAACAATATAGAAGGATGCAGTATAAACCCTGACAGGCCCTGCACCTTCTCCTTGTCCCCCTCTCCCTTCAGAGGTTTCCATTGTCACTTGTTCCCTTTGTGAGCATAGAAATGTCTTTTTGAAAGCATGTTTGCTTTTTCACCTGAAAGGGAAAGTGTTTTGATTTTACTAAGTAAAAATTTTTTTAAAAATTTTATTTATTTATTTGACAGACAGAGATCACAAGTAGGCAGAGAGGCAGGCAGAGAGAGAGAAGGGGGGAAACAGGCTCCCTGCTAAGCAGAGAGCCCGATGTGGGGCTCGATTCCAGGACCCCGGGATCATGACCCGAGCCGAAGGCAGAGGCTTTAACTCACTGAGCCACCCAGGCGCCCCTGTTTTACTAAGAGGAATTTTGATGTGGGTTTACTCTCATACAGTATAGAGTCTAATGGGAGAAGTATACATTGGTAACCACTTTTTGAGGCTGAGTGATACACAGGACAAGTCCTGTCCTACATCCTTTTTTAAAAACTTTTTTCTTTCTAATTGAATATCATTTCAAACTTACAGGAACGTGGCAAGCATTGTACAAATAGTTTTTTCCCATTTTACTTGAGAGTAGTTTGCTGGCCTGCTCCGGGCCCCCCATGTTCTTCAGTGATTCCTACAACAAGGACATTCTCCTAGATGATGGCAGTAAACCATCAAAATCAGGAAATTAAGATCGATACATTATTCCCATCTAATCCGCAGGCTCCATTCAAGTTCCACTGTTTGGTCCTTGATTGCAAAAGGATCCTCTCCGGGCTTGCAGAACTGTCGTGCCTGATTTGGTCTCCCTCAGTCTAGAACAGTTCTTCAGTCTTGCCTTGACTTTCATGATCTAAATGCTTCCAGAGGTTTACAGAGGACTTATTTTGTAAATCTGCCCTCAATTTGGATCATCTGTCTGATGCCTCCTCGGGATTAGATTCAAGCCTTGAATTTTGGGTAGAAATGTTACAGAATCAATTATGTGGGGGTTTTTTGCTGCATCTTATCAAGGGGTATATGGTTTCTACGTGTCATAGGCTAGTGATACTAACTTTGATTATTTAGTTAAGGTGGTAACTGATGTCAGGTTTTCCTACTATAAACTTGTTCTTTTTCTTTCTGTAAGTAAATCAGAATTTTGTGGGGAGATACTTAAGGATTATGTAAATATCCCATTTCTCCTCTAACTTTGATTCACTTACTTTAGCACCTTCTGGCATTTCTTGCAAAATTATTACTGTGCAGGTTGCCAAATGGTGATTTTTTAAAAATAAAACCATTCCCTTTACATTTATTGGTTGTCATTCTGTAAAGGAAACCTTTTTCTCTTCCCATTTATTCATTCATTTATTTATTTACATCAGTGTGGATTTATGGGTCACTATGTAATGGGCTATAATCAGTTGCTCTATCAAAGTGAGGCTCATCTTGTCCTTGATTTGATCAAGGGGAGCCCCTTTAAACTGATTTCTGTGTCCTTTTGATGGGTCCCCATCATTCATAATATATCTTACTTCCCACAAGAACAAGATTTTCCGGGCTCGTCTTATGTGTCCCTTGCTCTAGACCGAGAGTTAGCCATTCTTCCAAAGAACCCTGATTGCTTTTAGAGACAAATGATGCTTAGAAATCAAGATCTGGACTCTAAGTGTTTCTGCTATTGGGGGTGTCACTGCTCCCAGGCCTTTTAGTAGAGAAGAGGTAGTGAATATACAGATGTGCATATGCACACATGCATTTACGTGTGTGTGTCAGTGTCTAGAAATATGTAGGGTCTAAGTAAATATCTACATGCATAGGAAACTCAATTCACATTGATTCCTACAGTTGCAATTCAACACCATAGGATTATCCCAGATTTCTCCATTTCTGTATTTGTAATTTCCTTCATCAGCAGTGAAAACCATGGCTTCTATCACCTTCAGGATATTTCTTTATCGAAACAATTGCTCCATGTGTGAACGATCAGAGCTCACCATAACAAACCCTCCTTCTCCTGCCCTGCAGGGATGCCTCCCCTGCTCAGTCCCACCTAACAGCTTTTAGAAGCTTTAGCTCAAGAAATTAACGGGAACTGCTACCAAGAGATCTACATACAATGATGTTCATTTGTTCACTGAAACATTTTGCTTAATAGATAAGAAATGGGAAAAGCAAGTAGAAAATTAATTAAAGGAGAAAGAAGGTAATTCATAGTCCATATAGTAGCATAACTATAGGCCATTAAAACCATGACAGGTATGTGTAGTGATGAGAACAGACACTGGGCAGGCAATAAAAAGGCCACAAAACAACCACTATAGGGTACCCTTTTTTTTTTTTTTAAAAAAAAGCAAACATATGTAGGAAAAATACTGGAAGAACATGAGCAAAAATATTGATAGTGATTATCTCCGGGGTCTGTGCATATATGTGCTCTTCAGTGCTTTTAGATTTCTCCATCTTCCCAGTTTTATGTTTCTGATTATAAAACAGGAGAAATAAGTGTCATTTTATGGGTGGAGGAGCTCACATTGCGGGTGGATATCAGATGGACCGATATTAAAATGCAGGATCAGGGGCGCCTGGGTGGCTCAGTGCGTTAAAGCCTCTGCCTTCGGCTCAGGTCGTGATCCTAGTGTCCTGGGATGGAGCCCCGCATCGGGCTCTCTGCTCAGCAGGGAGCTTGCTTCCTCCTCTCTCTCTCTCTGCCTGCTTCTCTGCCAACTTGTGATCTCTGTCTGTCAAATAAAAAAATAAAATCTTTTGAAAAAAAAAATGCAGGATCAGAGTATCGGCTGCTCCTTGTTGGCTCGGGGACATTAGAGCATGTGTTGCACGATTGCAGATGCCCTCCTCTGCCACGACGACGAGCTGGAAGGGCGCCGGATCGCCTTCATTCTTTACCTGGTTCCTCCCTGGGACAGGAGCCTGGGGGGCACCCTGGACCTGTATGACGTTGATGGTAAGACAAGCCCATGCACGTCAGCACCAGTAGCTACTTCTGAGCTCTTAACACACAGTGTGTGTCCTCCTCTGAGGAGGGCGAGCAGACACCAGCCCTGACAGCCGCCTCTCTACATTGGAGTCATTACTCCAGAGGTGGAGTCCATTATGAGCATGAGGACTAGTCATTCCCTACTCCTGAGTACTAACCTGGAAAGGGGGAACATGTGGAAAGCTGCCTGGGGCCATCAGTCTGCCAGGGCCAGTCTGTCTCACAGGAAGTCAGGGTTTCCTAATGACTGACACCAGATGTTGACTCTCGAAAACTTTCCAAACCTATCCTAGCCCTCAGCGATAACAGATGGCATAGCACGAACGGTGGTCAGCAAGCAGAACTGAGTGAAACAGACGGAAGGGGGTGGCGTCCTGCAATCTGCAGGGTACATCTAGTTACCCTTAGAAATCTGAGAATTGTCAAAGTGAAACAAGGTGGCCTGAAAGTGGTTGCTGATAAGGAAACCGCATTCGTGTTGTCTTCTCTCCTGGTGCAGAACACTTTCAGCCGAAGCAGATCGTCAAGTCTCTTATCCCTTCATGGAACACACTGGTTTTCTTTGAAGTGTCTCCAGTATCCTTTCACCAGGTAACGATTATAAACCACAAATACACAGAGTACTAAGGATCATGCTGTTTAGTCCCCTATTATCGAAATGTGACCACTTCCTGTTGTACTTCCGTGGTCAGGTTGTGTGTGCATCCGGCCTGACGGATCCGGAAGTGAGCACATCCTGGCTGGCAATCGTCCCCCTCAGTGGGTATGTTCATGTGCTGCTGGCCTTGTCCTTTCAGGTGTCTGAAGTCCTATCTGAAGAAAAGTCGCGTTTGTCTATAAGTGGCTGGTTCCATGGTCCTTCACTGACCCGGCCTCCCAACTACTTTGAACCTCTCATACCCCGGAGCCCTCACATCCCACAAGATGTAAGGATAAATGCCTGTTGTCGGGATTCTTATCTTAGAAGCTTTACCATATGGTTTGTTTTCCTGGTAATGAAATTGGACTTGGAGTTTCTTTCGCTTTTATTGGGTAAACTTTTGAGAGTGTCTTTTTCTCAAGCAGAGTTTTCCATCACTTTTATGTGTAACAAGGAGAAGATTATAAAGTGAGGCTTTGCATATATTTTACTAGCACGAAGTGATGTAAGAACAAAACAATAGGAATTGTTAATTCACGTTTTGCATCTGCTGCTTCTTTGTAAGCATGAAATTTTGTATGATTGGATCAACCCTACTTATCTGGACATGGATTACCAAGTTCAAATTCAAGAAGAGTTTGAAGAAAGGTCTGAAATTCTCCTAAAGGAGTTCCTTAAGGTAAGCCAGCACGTTCTGACCAGTGTATCAACAAAATCTTACTGTTATAACTTGTGCTTTTGTTTTTCTTGCTTCTTGAGTGGGTAAACAGGCCTCACTAAAGGATTTTTTTTGTTTAGTTCCTGGTTAGAATGTTTATATCATCTTGTTGATAAAATATACAAGTGATGCTAGTAGCTAACATTGATATCAGTTGTGTGCTTAGTGGGCTAAGAGTCTCTTGGGTATTCCCCAGTTTTCTGGAATCTTAAATGGTGTACACACACACACACACACACAGAGTTTTCTGGAATCTTAATGGTATACACACACACGCACTTGAGTGTTCCCCAGTTTTCTGGAATCTTAATGGTACACACACACATACACATTTGGGTATTCCCCAGTTTTCTGGAATCTTAATGTTACACATGCACACACACACACACATACACATACACACGCAGGCATGCATGCTTCGACACTGAGAGGGAGTTGTATGTAGCTTTCTTCCTATTCATTTGGTGAATATGGTTTCCTATCAGTTTATTATTGCTTTTAATGAAAGATAGATTATTAACTGAGAACACTTATTAATGAATGTTTGACAGTGATACACAGCACATTTCAGTGGAGAGGGAACTACATCAGGAGTCAGAAGACTTCATGTTCATGTCCTGGCTCTGTGGTTTTACTAACCTGAGAAAATCACTGAATCCCCCAGAGCTTATAGCTCTTCATCAGTTAAACTGGGGTAAGACATGCCTTGTTCATCTTGAAGAGTTGTTGTGAGGGCCAAAAGAGATCATAGACACTGGTGTGGTGCCTCACAGTTGACTCTGGATCCCATGGAAGCACAGCCCCAAGAGCTGTTCCTCCACGAGAAAAAAGGTTGAGACACCCCCACATGCTACCTACCTCTCTCTCTCTCTCCCCCTCCCCATCTCCCTCCCTCTCGGAATTTTTTTTTTTTTTTTTTTTTTTTTTTTTTTGACAGAGAGAGAAAGCACAGCAGGGGGAGCAGCAGGGAGAGGGAGAAGCAGGCTCCCCAAATAGGGAGCCCAATGCGGGGCTCAATGCCAGGACCCTGGGATCATGACCTGAGCAGAAGGAAGATGCTTAATAACTGACCCACCCAGATGTCCCTCCCTCTCAGAATTTTAAAGCTGACATTAGCATATTAAGGAGCTTGAGAAGTATTTATTATAGTATATAAACTTGTTTGAACCTATTTTATTCAGCTTACCTAAGCCAGGCTTTGGGATCCTCTTTCCTGTTTTATAGCTGATAGGACTGCTGTTTTTGTTTTAAGATTTTATTTATTTATTTGACAGACAGAGATCACAAGTAGGCAGAGAGGCAGGCAGAGAGAGGGGGAAGCAGGCTCCCTGCCGAGCAGAGAGCCCGATGCAGGGCTCAATCCCAGAACCCTGAGATCATGACCTGAGCCAAAGGCAGAGGCTTAACCCACTGAGCCACCCAGGCATCCCAAAGACTGCTGTTTTAAGAACACTCCTTGGGAAGTCACATTGAACAAGCATATAGAATGCCTCTTGTGGAGCAGATTTCAATAGATTAATCAGCTTTTTGCTCTACACGTGGCTTTCTCTATTTAGAAAGCTGATTACATAAAAGTGAGACCTACAGAGAGTTCTAGTGTGATGACATTGACTGTTAAGCAGTTTCATTCTTTTTCCCCACATCTTATAAATTGAAGAGACTGTATTATGACCTTCATTTTATAAATGCAGGAGTCTGAGAGGTTTAGTGATTTCACATGAGATACATGACCACTAAAGGAAATAGCCCAGATCGACACTCAGGTCTCTTGGCTAAAGCATACTTTGGATTTATCCAGTGGTTTTGTTCTGGCTGCACTGTAGCAGGCCTGGGGGACCATGGGCGAAAGGAGTGAACATCCTTTGGACCTTTTAGGAATTAGCCAACATGATTCTACGGAGCGGCCCCACCCGCAAGGCCAGTGTGGAATCATAGAGAGACTCACTAACTGCTTCTTTCTTTGCTCATTTTCCAGCCTGAGAAATTTGCAGAGGTCTGCGAGGCTCTGGAGAAAGGAGACGTGAAATGGAGCAGCCGAGGTCCCCCTAACAAAAGGTAGAACTGAGACATTTGCCTTTGTGTTCAGCATCTGCCTGTTTGTCTGCAAGTTTCACTTCCAATAATGGGACATTTGCCAGCAATAGGACATTGGCCCTGGTGATGTTTCATTCCCAGGGACATCCAGTAGCAGGCCCTGGTAGAACCTCACTGTTCGAACCACCTGTGCTTTAGCAGGCCGTGCCAGGACTAGGGAGCAGGGTACAAAACTAACGAGCAGCTTTTATTCCATGAGTAATTGTACAGGTGTGGCTTTGTTGACCAGCTTGGCCTCACTGCTTTCCAGGTTTTATGAGAAAGCCGAGGAGAGCAAGCTTCCCGACATTCTGAAGGACTGCATGGAATTATTCCGCTCCGAGGCTCTGTTCTTGCTGCTCTCCAACTTCACAGGCCTGAAACTTCACTTCCTGGCCCCTTCAGACGAAGATGAGGTGGAGAACCAAAAAGAGGGAGAAGGAGCCTCTGCTACCGATAACACTGAAGAAGGGACAAGCCATAGCTCCTCCGAGCCAGAGAACCATCGGACGGCCTTCCGCAACAACAGACAGCAGAGCAAGGAACAGCCAGACCCAGACTCGGAGGAAAACGGAGCAAAGCAAGGTAAGCCATTGTTCTGAGTCGCCCTTACTTACCATGAAGCATTCACTCTTCCGTCATCGATTCATCCCGCAACTGTTACTGGAGCATCTGTGATCTGCTGGGCCTGTTTTGGGAGCTGGAGGATGGAACAAACAAGGCCTCCGCTCTCCCAGAGTTTATGTTCTAGTGGGAGAGGATGGAGATTAAACGTGTTTGCAGAAAATCTGAATAAGGATGTGTGCTGAGGAAGGACCAAGTGGCCTCTTAGGTGACCGGGCAACCGGAGAAACCAGTCTCGGGAGCTGCCATCCGAGCTCAGACCTGAGTACCAAAAAGGATCTGTGGGAAGAACATTCTAGGTAGGAGAGGCAGCTCAGACATTTTATTAGGCTAACAGTGTAAGAACAGTAGACAGAAATAGGACTGGCTTTGCCCCAAACTACTCTAAGACATAAGAACATCAAAAAGAGGCAGGTGAACACAGCTTATTTCTGCCAAGGACCAGTAATACCCTAAACTTGCTTATAAAAACGTGCTTGAATTTGGGCAGATAGGTAGAAGGAAATTATTAAAAGTAGAGAAAGTCTAAGGGCACCTGGGTGGCTCAGACAGAAGAACGTGCAACTCTTGATCTCAGGGTCATGAACTTGAGCCCAACATTGGGTGTGGAGATTAGTTAAAAAAAAAAAAAAAATAGGCTTAAAAAAAAAAAGTAGAGGAAGTCTTTACAGACAAGATCAAACAGAGAAAATAGGACATTTAAGAGGTAAGGCTTCTGTGGGAATTTTGGCACCTAGAGATAAGCGGCTACCAACTGAGCATATACAGTTTGGCACCTACTAAATCAGACGAGAAAATCTGCTGCCCGATTCCTCTCCTAAGTTGTACTCTCCCTACTTCCACTCTGACTTCTGGAGAAGACCCCTGCCCTGTTGCAGTTAGAAGAGCAAAGACAAGAGAGGTGGATGCCCAAGGACACAAAGCCAACAGTGTGACACAAGAACCACATAACACAAATTCTGTGGCCTCCCAGACTGACTGACCTGTCGCTTTGGCCACCACAGATTTAGAACAACCAGAGCCAGGTGGCTTTTTCTGTGCTAGTCACTACACAGGATAGCCTTTCTTTAAGATAAAGTTAGCTTTCCTTGATAATTGATACTGACATCTATACCTGGGCCCTAAAAGGAATCAAGTGAAGATCAGTGGGGCCTCACAGGCTTTTTTAAAAAGTATCTCTTGGGGCTTCTGGGTGGTTCATTTGGCTAAGCTCCTGCCTTTGGCTCAAGTCATGATCGCAGGGTCTTGGGATCAATCCCTGCATCAGGCTCCCTGCTCAGTGAGCAGCGTGCTTTTCCCTCTCCCCCTGTTTGTGCTCTCTCACTCTCTGTCAAATAAATAAAACCTTAAAAACAAAAACAAAACAAAAAAGAAAGAAAGAAAGAAAAAATATCTATTAACCTCTATTCCTTTTTGGTTTCATTTTCATGGGAACCTGGAACTTGGAAAAAATCTGTTCAGGCAGCCTAAGGATGCTTTATTCTATTACTGGGCCACCACTGTATGCAAGGCCCTGGGCCAAAGCAGCTGGGAATACAGAGGTAAATGTAAAAAGTAGGTGTTTGTAAAGTTCATCATCTTAAAGAAAAGGGGAGGGGGGGACAAAGCCATAAAGGAGCAGACTTTTCCTATTTTATTAAAGTTAAGCTGGCATAAACTCAACTTTAGGATGTTAAATGTAACCCACATGGTGCCAACAAAGAACATAGCTGTAGGGTATACATAGAGGAAACTGAGAAAGGCATTTAAACATTTCAATACCAAAAATCAACTAAACACAAAAGACTGTAATATAGGAAATGAGAGATGAAAAAAGCTACAAGGCATTTAGAAAACAAATAGCAAAATGAAAGAATCAAGCCCCTCTTTCCTAGTAATTACATTAAACGCAAATGACAATCAAAAGACAGAGATTGGCAGAATAGACAGGAACACAGGATTCAACTATCTGCTGTCTACAAGAGACTCACTTGAGATCCAGAGATGCAAACAGATTGAAAATAAAAGGATGGAGAAAGATGTTCCATGCAAACAGTAACCAGAAGAGAGCAGGAGTGGCTCTACTAATATCAAACAAAATAGACTTTGTATTTATTTATTTATTATTATTTTTTAAAGTAAAGCTCCACATCCAACATGGGGCTCCAACTCTTCATGGCCCTGAGATCAAAAGCTGCTTGCTGGGGCGCCTGGGTGGCTCAGTGGGTTAAAGCCTCTGCCTTTGGCTCAGGTCATGATCTCAGGGTCCTGGGATCAAGCCCCACATCGGGCTCTCTGCTCCCCAGGGAGCCTGCTTCCCCCTCTCTCTCTGCCTGCCTCTCTGCCTACTTGTGATCTTGCTCTCTCTGTCAAATAAATAAATAAAATCTTTAAAAAAAAAAAAAAAAAAGAGTTGCATGCTGTCCCACCTGAGCCAGCCAGGCATCCAAACAAAACAGACCTTAACTCAGAAAAGAAGAGAAAAAGAAGGACATACTATTATTTTTTAAAGTTCAGTACAGCAGGAAGATAAAATAATTTACAAATCTTTACGTACTTGATGACAGACTGAAAATACATGAAGCAAAAACTGACAGAATTGGAGGGAGAAACGGGATAGTTCTCCAGTTGCAGCTGGGAGAAGTCAGCTCCTAAGAGGACTTAACCCAATAAACCAGCTACACGTAACAAGCATAATCCAGAGCAATATACCCCCCAGCAGTGGCATATACATTCTCAAGTGAACATGGGACATTTTCCAGGAAAGACCACAAATTTAGTCTCAGTAGATTTTAGAAGATAGGTATCAGTAGCGTAATCTCTGGTTTTATCACTTCTCGGCCTTTTGGCAAAGATCAAGTGTGATCTCTGGTTTTAAGTTCAAGCCCCACGTTGGATGTAGCAATTACTTAAAAACAAAATCTTAAGGCACGTGGGTGGTTCAGTGGGTTAAAGCCTCTGCCTTCGGCTCAGGTCATGATCCCAGGGTCTTGGGATTGAGCCCCGAGTCGGGCTTTCTGCTCAGCAGGGAGCCTGCTTCCCTTTCTCTCTCTCTCTGCCTGCCTGTCTGCCTACCTGTGATCTCTGTCTGTCAAATAAATAAATAAAATCTTTAAATTTAAAAAAAAATGAAGTTAGTATCATTATAAATAAATAAATAAATAAAATCTTTAGGGACACCTAGTTAGCTCAGTCGGGTGGCTGCCTTCATCTCAGGTCATGATCCCAGGGTCCTGGGATCAAGTTCTGCATCCGGCTCCTTGCTCAGCAGGGAGCCTGCTTTTCTCTCTGCCTCTGCCTGGCACTCTGCCTGTTGGTGTACTCGCTCGCTCTCACTCTCTCTCAGACAAATAAATAAAATTTAAAAAATAAAAAAAATCTTTAGGAAAATAAAAAATTAAAAAAAATTAAAGATAGAAACATAGATAGATCATACAAAGTAGCTTCTTTAACCATAACAGAATGCAGTTAAAAAGAAACAATCAAGCTTGATCTCCATGGAAAGACATGGAGGAACCTTAGGTACATATTGCTGAGTGAAAGCAGCTGGTCTGAAAAGGCTACTTCCTGTATGATTCCAACTCTATGACATTCTGGAAAAGGCAGAACTAAGGAGAGAGTAAAATCAGTGGTTGGAAGAAATTAGAAGGGAGGGAAGGATGAATTAGGTGGAGCACAGGGGTTTTTTAGGGCATTAAAACCAATTCTGGGGCGCCTGGGTGGCTCAGTGGGTTAAGCCGCTGCCTTCGGCTCAGGTCATGATCTCAGAGTCCTGGGATCGAGTCCCACATCGGGCTCTCTGCTCAGCAGGGTGCCTGCTTCCTCCTCTCTCTCTGCCTGCCTCTCTGCCTACTTGTGATCTCTCTCTGTCAAATAAATAAATAAAATCTTTAAAAAAAAAAAAAAAACCAATTCTGTATGATACAGTGATGACAGACTCAACATTACGCAGTGATCAAGACCCATAGAATGTACAGCACAAGGAGTGGACCCTAATGTCAACTATGGACTTTAGTCAATAATAAAGTATCAGTATTGTTTTGCCAGTTGTAACAAGTGAATCACACCAAGATAAAACATGAGTAATAGGAGATGCCAGCAGGTGGTGAGGGGGAATCTATTTAAAATTATAAATTTATTCATGTTATAATTTTTATATTGGCAGCAAAATGTATATTCCATCTAAAATTTCTTGTAAAGAAAGAAATAGAATGTCAAGTCCCCCTCCCTGCCCTCCCCCCAAACGGTACACAATACATTTCTGACAGTCACTGTCAGTAAGGCTGGTTTGGTGGAGCAGTAGGTCAGAGGGCTTATGGGAATGGTTTCCCTTTAGTGCTGGATCATTCTACTTATTTTTCCCTCCCAAACTAGCAGTTGTATCAAAGTTGCTTCTTTTCTTTTCTTTTTTTAAAGATTTTATTTATTTATTTGACAGACAGAGATCACAAGTAGGCAGAGAGGCAGGTAGAGAGAGAGGGGAAGAAGCCGGCTCCCTGTGGAGCAGAGAGCCCAATGCGGGGCTCCATCACAGGACCCTGGGATCATGACCTGAGCCAAAGGCAGAGGCTTTAACCCACTGAGCCACCCAGGCGCCCTAAAGTTGCTTATTTTCTTAAGCAGGCTCCACACCCAGCATGGAACCCAACACGGGGCTTGAACTCATGACCCTGAGATCGACACCTGAGCTGAGATCAAGAGTCAGAGACTGAACTGACTGAGCCACCCAGGTGCCCCTGTATCAAAGTTATTTTAAGTTTTTTCTGGCCTTCTGTTGTTTCTTCTTAGACTCAAGTGTTCCTACATGCCAGGGGGAACTGAGGCGTTGGAAGACCGGTCACTACACTTTGATCCATGACAACAGCAAGACGGAATTTGCCCTGGACTTACTTCTCTACTGTGGCTGTGAAGGTAAGAGGCAGGAAGGACAGCAGTGAACTGTTCCCTTGAGAGGGGCAGTCCCAGGCGCCTGGGTGGCTCAGTGGGTTGGGGCCGCTGCCTTCGGCTCGGGTCATGGTCTCAGGGTCCTGGGATCGAGTCCCGCATCGGGCTCTCTGCTCAGCGGGGAGCCTGCTTCCCCCCCCCACTCTCTGCCTGCCTCTCCATCTACTTGTGATCTCTCTCTGTCGGATAAATAAATAAAATCTTTAAAAAAAAAAAAAAAAGAGAGGGGCAGTCCCCTGGTGACCCCCTCCAGCCAACCAATTCAGAAGTGAGGTGCCTTGGCCAGGATTACAGATGACAGAAGCTCCCTGTTGGAGGGGATCTTGGGGGTCATGAACTTCAGTCTCCCAACCCAGAGGATTTATTTCTGTGACTAAGGTATGGGGGCATATGGACCAAACCATAATTTCCCTCCATGTAACCCCCTTATCTACCTCTTCTATGTAATTGTCCTTCCAGGTGCATTTTATATTCAATTCTTAGTTTTCAGTTCTTAATGCGGATTGAATGGAAATTCCAGCTCATAAGTCTTAGAGTTGGTTACTACTGAGCTCTCAGATCCCTCAGCTGTAAGCAGCATGGGATCAGCGATGGAAGCAGAGGATGCAGTCTTGGAGTCAGAGCTTTCTGAATGCCGTTTATTTTCCCTTTGTAAGGCTGGGAGCCAGAATATGGTGGATTTACCTCCTACATTGCCAAAGGTGAAGATGAAGAGGTAAGTTGCGTCTGACAGCAGACTGCCCTTTTTAGTTCTTGAGGAAGCTTTCAGCTCTCTCTACAGAGACCCAATTTTTATGACCTTTAGCCAATGTCTTTAGCCAGTAAATACATAATGGTCTGCCTGGCCGTGGTTCTAATTTCTAATAGAAAGTACTCAGCAAGGAATAAAGATGCCAAAGGAAAATCAGGAAGCATTTCTCCTACCCTACTGAGAAATTTCATGTAAGCTAAGAGTTACCTAGTGCATTCCCAAGTAATCTTTCAATATAGTAAGAAATAAATGCACTGGGTAAAAATCTTTCTGGGTATGATTTGGAATGGGGCTCATTGGAAAATGCCTTGACAGCCAGAGGAATAGCTCCACCTAGTAAAGGACCTTTTTTAAAAGATCCCCTATCACCAGTCTAAGTACATGATGTGAAAACCATCTGTTCAGTGGTGAATCATTGAGGAAACGAGTTGAGAAGAAGTTCTGTGTTCTGATGTCATTGTATTTGCTTATTTCAGCTGCTAACAGTGAATCCAGAAAACAACTCTTTGGCACTGGTCTACAGAGACAGAGAGACTCTGAAATTCGTCAAGCATATTAACCACCGAAGCCTCGAACAAAAGAAAGACTCCCCTGATAGAACCGGTTTCTGGGACTTTTCATTTGTCTATTATGAATGACAGGGCTGGGCAGAGCTAGAGGAAAGAGACCCTTCTTCAGGACTGGGAGGCACGCAGGAGCCACCAGGTGACCTGTGTGACGGTGTCCTTAAAATCTGTGGGTGGTAGGACTCATCATCACTGTCCTCAATCTAGACCTTGAGCTTGGAGCCAGGTACCTCTCTCTTGATTAAAAAAAAAAGGCTTTGTCTTTTTTTTTTTAAACATTCATTTTTTCCTTTTCCATATGACCTTCCTTAGTGATTTTTTTTACAAGTTTTTGTGGTGGTAAAATATACATGACATAAAGTGTACCATTTTAACCATTTTTAAATGTACACTTCAGTGACATTCAGTACATTCACATGGTTGTGTGCCCGTCACCACCATCCACCTCCAGAACCTTCCCATCTTCCCAGACTGAAGCTCTGTCCCCATGAAGAGTACCACCCCCGTCACCTCGCCCCACTGGCCCCTGACAGCCCCCATTCTACTTTCTGTCTGTCTATAGAAGTGGAACAATACACTATTCGTCCTCTTGTGACTGGCTTATTTCACCAAGCATAAAGTCTTCAAGGTTCATCCATGTTTCCAGTGTTTTTTTTTTTTTAACACTCAAGGCTGATTCTGCCCTTCCTAATCACACTGATTTAGAACATTACAGAAACTTCTAGCCTCTTCTTGCTAGGCTCATACTTCCTCCCACTGCCTATGGCTTTGTTTCACTGACTCTCCTCGGACAGTGTAGACTTAGAGGATGGTGTTTCTGCCTTGGGAAACGTGTGCCTGGCTCAAAGCAAACGCCCCGCACCTCCCCAGGAAACTTCTGGTTGGTAGAGGAGAGGGCTACTTGGGGCCTGTCTAGTGGTTCCTGGAGTCGGGACTCCTGTAGAACTAAGAGATTCTGGCCTCGAGTGTGTCTTTCCTTTTCCTAAAAACTCTAGGATCAGCTATAAAATTTGCTGCCTTTTTTTCTCTAAAAGAACAAATGCTAAAGGCCCCACCAAAATGCCAAGAGGATGTGCACTTTGTTACACTCTTTTCCCCTGCACTGTCGAGATGACGTGAGAATTACCACCTGTACACGTGGGTGTGCCAAATGGGCATCAGGGTCACTGCATCTTTAGCTGAAAGATGCTATTCTCATTCCATTCTTGTCTTCTCATTTCGTCTCTTCTTTTTACATGTATTACTAGCTATTACCTTAGCTTTTATTAATCAAGAGAAAAAGCATTAGGCTTTTATCTTTGTTAATCTCATAACACTGAGGACTGACTACTGACTCTATTCTAAAGTTGACCTTAAATGAAAGAATATTTCACTTTCTTTTAGGTTGATGATTTCAAAATCTGTTTAATTTCACACCCCAATCAGTAAAAACTGTTTTAGCATTTATACCCATTATATGGATATCTATCTAGAAATTTTTCACATGCACTAATATTCAGTATTGTTACAAAACACTACTTTTTTCTGGGTGAGATGAAAAAGAAGCACCTAGAACTAGTTGTAATGGCGTCTCCCCATGCCCACACAGTACTGGCCCAGTGTACATGCATAGTATTTGAAGACCACAAAATTTTCACCATGATGTAATAACTAACTCACGGATTACAACTACTTTGTAATCAGTCACTTAACATTTCAAAGCTTGCCTTTTCTTTTCAGTTGCTACAGACTGAAAAAGGGTCATCCTACGATATGACTCTCATTCACTTGCATTCTGATATGTTTTCATGAATGGGAGAGAGAAGGGTGAGGTTCTAGTGAACCCATCACTGGCGTAACTGGAAGCAGAAGACTGAGGAGAAAGTGCCAGGCAGGTGAAACTGTCACAGGTGCCAAGCTGGGAAAATAGAGACTCACGGCTCTAGGTGATAAGTACAAGGCAAGCCTACTTTTCCTGTTCTGGAGCACTTAGTCTAAATCTTAGCATACCACGCAAGCATTAAAATGTACTTATTAGTTTCTCCTAATCTCAGTGTGTTTATGATCTGTCAACACGGCAGAACCTTCTATACACTATGGAAAAGGATGGTGGTGCCTGAAGGGAGAGCGAGTCCCTGAGAGCCAGACTCTGATGTTTCTGTCCATTACATCATCTACAGCAGCACCTCTTAGAGGACCGGGTAGCTCGCAGGTCACTTTCCTGCACTGAAGACACTCAGTGACTGAGAAGCTGTTTTTCCCTAGTACTTCATTCTTCACCTGGATTTTTAGGGCTTAAGCCACTGTCACTAACTATTTAGTGGCAAAAGAGGAATTAAAACATGGGTGTCTTTTACATACTTGTAATTCTTAACAGTGAACCTCTAATTCTTATAATTCCTTTTAGTAAAAGAAGATTTTTTTTCCCCCCAAAGAGAACAGTTTGTATTTTTTTCAGATTATATAAATAACACAGGTTCATTGTGAAGAATTAAAACGTGGAAAAATATAAAGGCAAGGTCATCTGGAATCCCAGCATCCCGTGACAGCCACTGTGGTGCTCTGTAATGAACTGAGCCAGAGAATGTGCCTTCCAGTGGCTGTTTCGCCACTTCCTACAGCTGCATAAGGTCGACCCTCCCCCAGAACAAATCCCTTTTATAAATGTTCATAATGATGGAAATTAAGAACATTTTCGTAAAGTTATTTTGAGAGTATATTAGCATTTCTATTAGGAGGAAAAATAAAATGTTTAAGGAAGAAATCTATTAAATAATCTAACTTCTGTCCCCCATTTTAAAGATCTGGAACATAAAGCCTAGGAAAGAGGCTGGGTTTGAACCTGGTTTTGAACCTGGCTTTTCTACTGCTCATCGACTGGCTCTGAAACTCCACTGAATGTGGTTGGTTTCTTTCCCGCAGAATACCGAAGGAAAAAAATCCCTGCTTGGACTATCTCTCCTAGACCAGTATTTCGTCAGCCAGAAGCTTTAGCTGTCGTCTCTCTTTGGTACCAGTGGAGTACTTCCTTATATGCCACTCACACTGAGTGAGAAAATGCAAGCCCCGTTACAAGGGTCCTTGGGACACCAGCTCTTCAGCCCTAATGAACTGAACATTCCTGCAAAAAAACCACGATTTCCTTCTCTGATTGATACAAAATCAGTCCACACAGACAATTCTGAAAACTACTTGGGAGTCGTCCATGTGGCATCATTTTAGGAAAAGCAGATTTCTGTACCATACAAATAAAAAGATGAGTCAGGAGCTACAGCATCTAGTGTGGGCAGGGGCCAGATGGGAAAGAGGCAAAATGCAAAACACCAAACTGCAAACGGGTGTCTTACTGTACTTCAGTTTCAAAGTGAAAGCGGAGATAATTTGGTTCTGTGATCACAGGCCTCACACTGGCAGATTTGTAACTGCTAATTATAAACTGAAACATAAATAATGTTGGAAGTTGTTCTTGTAAAGCACTTCTAGGGTTGCATAATTGTTGTACAGTCCCTAGTTCTTTGATTTCTGAAGCTCCTGATGGGCTGGCTGAGGACAGCCTATTCCATGGGGAACAGCAGGTGCTTTTCTGTGCCCAGGGCACTGGGTCTGCACCGCTGTGCCCAGGGCACTGGGTCTGCACTGCTGCACCGATTGAGATAACAGCCTCTGTTCTCAGTAGAGGATGAACATTGATCTAAACACAGAATGTAATAACAATTAAGGAATAGCCACGGGAGGGGAAGATCTCCGGAGGAGAGATCATTTGAGCCAGGCCTAGACGTGTGTGGCTGGGCAGACATGGGGGAAGTAACAGAAACCATACTCTTTCCAAGACACTGAGTACCTGAATCTGGCGGGGGACAGGGAGGCTCTTTTAAAGGGATGCTTGAAAAATGACTCCAAAGCTTCCTACCAGATACCAGGATCCTCAAGATCAGCTTTCCAAGGAGGGCGGTGTTCACTTAAAGTCCCAACAAAACGCAGCAACAGAATAGAACTGAAGCTGTGACTTCCGAGAAGGCCTCAGATTCTATCAGGATAGAAAAATAGGGCAACCAAACAGAAGCAACGGATAACCAGAGTTTTCTCCTCCTTCAGCTAAACTAAGAGGAAAAGAGGTGGTAGAAGGTTTTATGAACATTTTTGTCTCATCCAGTCTTTCCGACCAAACAGCAGAAAGGGCCATGGCTAATTGGTTTCAAACCCACATACGGTGACTCACCAAGCTGTGAGACCCTATAGAAAACACTGTGCCTCTCTGAGCTCAGTGACAAATATCAAGAGGATCAAATTAATGTGAAAATCACCTATTTGTAATCTATAAGTCAGGACTACATAAAGATATATTCTGTTGCAGGTCAACCCCTTCAAGATTTTTATTTATTTATTTATTTTAACCCCTTCAAGATTTAACTGTATTTTTAGTTCTAAGAAAGAAGATTTGGGCTCAAGAAAGGTAAAATGACCTTTGATGAGATCATTCTATTAGGGTCCGTAAAACTGAAAAGTGCCATACAATTTAAAACTAGCACCAATTAGCGATTTTAATCTCAACACATAAAGGTTAGACTATGGTTAAAACAAAAAAGTTTCATGGGCACCTGGGTGGCTCAAGTCAGTTAAGCAGCTGCCTTAGGCTCAGGTCATGATCCCAGGGTCCTAGGATCCAGTCCCAAGTTGGTCTCCCTGCTCAGTGCTGGGGGGGAGGGGGCGCTGCTTCTCCCTCTCCCATTCCCCCTGCCTGTGCGCTCATGCCCTCTCTCCATCAAATAAATAAATCTTTTAAATTAATTAATTTTAAAAAGAAAAAGATTCAAGATTGGGACTCGAGTTTTGCAGTAGCTCTGACTCTGGCAAATAATTAATCCCTGTGCCTCAGTTTCCTCATCTTCAAGGCACATAGAGAAGATGCTTTACTACTTCAGGGATTATGGAAAATAATACAGTATACGTGGGTGTCTTTTGAGCTTACAGGCTGCCAATGCTAAACACCTGTATTCTAGAGCATAGCCTCAAAAATTAGGATTCCACAAAGCTCACATTTCAGAAACAGAAGAGGTCATCCTAAATGCCTAAATGATAGAAACCTATAAGATTAATTAACCACAGAGGGATGGCCTGTCTTCCCCACTACTTAGGAATGCTGTTAAGAAGTGAAAACTGGCACTTGAATGTTTTAGTCATTAAACCGTCCTAGAATCTACCTGAAGGCAAAATTTTAACTCTTAGGGAAGGAGCGTCTGGCTGTTGGCACAGATAGCAGCTTTCTCTTCCTCGCCGGCACACGGCTGGTGATACTTCCTGGCCTCCCTGTGGTGAGGGGTGGCCGTGTTAGCTGACGGAACACAAGAAGAAATGATAATGTGCTATGTCCAGACCACAGCTTTGAGAAAAGCTTTCCCTGTTCTACTGGCTTGGACTTAAATCGCAGTAAGGCCTTCTCACGTCGAATTCCTGGAGCCATCAGGTCGTCATCGTATATAATGAATGTGAAAATAGTCACCCAAATCCATCTTCTGAAATTTCTTTCTATAGAGAACTCTGAGAAAGGCTGCCCTAGAGGATGACACGGCTGCATGATCACAGGAAGCTGGATCCCTGAATAACTACAGAGACATCCTGATGTAAATGAGAAATAAATGGGTAATTATGAATTTTGAGATCTATTAGTTTCAGTAGCTAAAATTACCTCCAACAGACCACCTTCAACTGATACTCCCTTAAATGAAGATGAGTTGTTTACACCCCCCGTCCATGATAAAAAGGCACACAACTCCAATACCCATGCTTGTGTTTTCCTCTACATCATACAAATGGTTTCAGCAATTCTAGGACGGTGGTGTCTTTACAGTTAACATAGAGTGCAACTTCTAAATTTTTTTTTTTTTTTGCAACTCCTAAGTTTTAATGAAAAAAACTTTTATTACAAATTCAATTACAATTCCAAGGAAGAATATGTATTGACATCAATTTTACAAACATACCCCAAAAATTGGACTTTGAAGCCCTAACATTTTAAAAGTATTCCCTTCCTCTATACAAACCTGTGATTACTGAGTAACAGTAACTGATTCTAAAAAGAGAAAGGGATGTGCTTTTCAGATGAAGTCTGCCATTTGTACCACTCACCAAGAGTGTTGCCATTCTTAGCACCTGGGTTCACCAAGATGTGATCCAAGCAAACTAGCCTCGATTTTTAGGGAAAAACCCTTTTTAGGAACTTCACTACATGTTCTTTCCTAAGAAGAAGCTGTTCCCACCCGCATGATTCTGAACAGCGTGTTGACGTTGTTGCTTCGAATCGCATCCCGACAAGCAGTGATCACCTGGTTCTTTGGTTTTCCAACTGTGTGGGATGAAACAGGAAGTCAGTACAATATAAAAAATGATTAAAAGTTAAATTATAAATCAGAGGCCAGTTTTAAAACAGCATAAAACTAGGGTGGAAAAGAGATCTATGGTGGGCAACTTTAATTTATCTTACCACTCCTTAAAAAAGATAACTCTGTGAGGGAATTTATCACAAACCAAACCTAGGGACCATCTCAAACCTAGAAACAAAGTCAGTTTTATAGAAGAGGAGCAAAGCATATATCCACCTAGCAAAAATATTTTTCTTTTTTTCTAAAGATTTTAATTAATCTCTTCACCCAACATGGGGCTCAAATTTGTGACCCTGAGATCAAGAGTTGCATGACCTTCAGAGTGAGCCAGCCAGGCAACCAAGCAAAGATTATTTTTCTAAAAGGAGGTAAAAAATGGGGCGCCTTGGTGGCTCAGTGGGTTAAAGCTTCTGCCTTTGGCTCAGGTCATGATCCCAGGGTCCTGGGATCGAGCCCCACATTGGGCTCTCTGCTCAGCAAGAAGCCTGCTTCTTCCTCTCTCTCTGCCTGCCTTTCTGCCTACTTGTGATCTCTGTCCATAAAATAAATAATTAAAATCTTAAAAAAAAATAAATAAAATAAAAAAATAAAAGGAGGTCAAAGAATTGACCCAAACAGCAGGTTTCAGGTATAACTGCTTCTTCTGATTTATTCTATTGTTCTTTTCCTATAATTTAAGTTGGATACTTAGCTCATTAATTTCCAGTTTCCCTTTTAAAAAAGTATATTTAAGGCTTTCCCTTCCACTATATTTCACTAGGTCTTTCTTGGAAGGTGCAGCAAGATCTAAGAAAAGGGGCTGAAAGTTTTCTTTCCCTCTGAAGTCTGCAGACTGGCGAAAGCCAAAGTACAGCCAAGCTGGGTGTGAAAGGTACGCTGCTGTCGGCCTCACTATGAATTCTAGAAGCTACCGCTAGCTCTAAGGGTTCTCACCTCCAATTACAAACTACTTCCAGTGCTACAAAAAGGGACTTACCCCGCAGACGACCTGCTCTTTGAATGGCCTGATTTACTGCTTTGAGGTTCCCCAGGAGCTCTGTGTGGTTGTTACAGCGAATTTTGTATCCATTTAGCAAGTCTTTATTGAGGTCATACAGTTCCATGTAGCGGTTCTTCATGGTTTTCCTGTGTAAATCAACAGAAGTGTATTACCATCCCTGTACCTCAATATGGCAGGCTGAGATGAAAACAGTTGCAAACTTCTTACATAGGGAAGACAACACCAAATTTTTAACTTTGAAAGGTTTGCTTTGAAACATTGAGAAGTTTCTATCAAAATATTCCATTTCTTCCAGATAAATGGAAAACAAGTGGTCTTTCTTGGTTAATGATCCACGGAACTGAGAAGTTTTAAGTACCCACTGTGCTGGGAGGGGGATAAGGAAAAGCAGGCAAGGCAAGAAGATAGCTTCAAAGTTTCTGGTTAATATTCACTGAGCAAAAGTGACCTTATTCTTAACTAATAAATTCAGCTTCTAATTTTATTAGGGTTTTAAAAAACAAAGGCATGAAATTAAAACCACATTGAGACATTACTACACAACAATGAAAATGACTAAAATAAAATAAACTGATAAAGACAAATGCTGGCAAGGATGTAGACAGAGCAACTGGAACTCTCCCGCCCTGCTGATGGGCATGCAAAATGGTACAGCTACTTTGTAAAATGACTGCACGGTTTCTTTCAAAGTTAAATATACACTTACTATGCAACCCAGAAATCCCATTACAAGTGTTTACCCAAAATAAGTGAAAACATGTCTGCAAAAAACACGCAAATGTTTATCGCAGCTTTATTCGCAATCACTGGAGTTTGGAAACAACCCAATGTCAATCGGTGAGTAGATAAACAAAGTATGGTATATCCGTTCAGTGGAACAGTACTGTAGCCAGCAATAAAAAGAAACCAATTACTGACACAGGCAACAACATAGATGAATCTCAAAGGCATGAGAGTAAACAGAAGAAGCCAGCTCAAAAGGCATATACTATATGATTCCATTTATATGACATTTTGGAAAAGGCAAAACTACTGGAAGAGAAATCAGATCAGTGGGTGCCAAGGACAGGAAGTGAGGGGGCTTGGAGTACTGATGCAGAGAGGCACAAGGGTGATGGAAATAGTCTACATCTTAACTGATGCAGCAGTAACACGGTTTATATGTTTCTAAAATGTATTGAACTATATACCCTGAATCTTCTGCATGTATATAATAGATTATATATCAACTAAGTTGGCTTTAAAAAATAAAAACAGGGGCACCTCTGTCTTCAGCTCAGGTCATGATCCCAGGGCCATGGGACTGAGCCCCGCATCGGGCTCTCTGCTCAGCGGGGAGCCTACTTCCCCTCTCTCTCTGCCTGCCTCTCTGCCTACTTGTGATCTATGTCTGCCAAATAAATAAAATCTTTTAAAAAATAAAAAATAAAAGCATACATCTGAATCTCTAAATGATATATAAATAATTCAGGGGAAAAAAAGGGATTTAGAGGTTGGTGGTCACTTTCCTACAGTTTAGCAATCAAATGCCTAAACACCACCTCTCTGACTGAAAAAAGGGGGAAAAAAAAAAAAAAGGAAAAAAGCCAGAAAGAGCACAGGAAAGGGGCCCTGGAGATAAAGTTGGCCAGAAAAAGGAAAAACCTCATATACCTCAAAGATAATAATAATAGGAAGAAAATGAATTGCAAAGTGAGAGGCAAAACAGTCTCAATTTACAAAGGATACAAATTCATATCTGGAAAAACTTAACTATAACGTATTTAGTAAAGAAGTGGTTATATTGATTATATTGGCTAACCAATATATGGTTATATTGATTATAAAATCAATATGCAAAATTCAGCAGTGTTCATACATTCAAAAAAACAAAAAAGAAAAACCAGAAGATGTAACATGGAAGAAAAATCCTATTTATAACTGCAAAAATAAAATACTTGGGTTATTCTATTACCTCGGAGTGTAAGTTTAATTAATGACCAATATGACTATGTAAAAACTCCAAAAAGCTGGTACATGGCAAAAGCAAAAATTAATTTTTAAAAATCTAAACAAAGGATAGATACGAATGACAAACTGCAAAAAATCTGCATCTCATATCATAATTAATATACCAATATAAACACACAAAATAATTAAGTCATTCATATACAAAAAGAAATACAAATGGCCCCTAAAAAAATCCTCAACATTGCTCACAATAAGACAAATGAAAACCACAATGAGACCACTTCTTACCCATTGAGTTGACAAATATCTAAGAGTGTGCCAACATACTCCACTGGCAAGGCTGAGGACAACAGGCACTCTCTGATGAGAATGCAAAATGGTATCACACCTATGGAGGAGACTTTGGAAATATCTTGCAAAATTCAGTATGCAAGCTATCATTTACTCTGGCAATTCCATCTCAGGATTTGTTCCCAAAGATATCTCGGCAAAAATATGAAAAAATTACCTAAGAAAGCTATGGGCTGCGGCACTACCTAGAACAGCAAAAGAGCAACCCAAGTGTAGGGAACTGGCTGGAAAAGCATGCAGAGAATGAGGACTGTATGGCTGTAAAAAAAAAAAAACAAAAACAAACGAGAAGTATCTCCGTGACGTGACTGCAATATTTTAAAGTGTAAAAAAGCCAGGCAGAGAAGAGTAACGTGCTATGATTTATCTAGCGAGGGAGGAGACGTGAATGTCTGTATACGTGTTTGTATGTGCATAATCAAAACTTGATTGGTTATGTATAGTGAGAGGGAGGAAACAGGATGAAAGTGACAGGAATTATAAGTTAGACTTTTCTGTACATTGTTTTTTAGTGCTGACTTTGGAACTACATAAGGGTTTTAATAAATGTGTAATAAAATTAAACAGAAAAGGAAAAAAAATGTCAGTTCCCTCAAGACCAAAAGCAAAATGAACCAAATGAAGCTAAATATATATCAGATTTGTGGTAAAACCAAAAAGAGGGGAATTATTTCAAACACAATAATTTGACTAAAAATTCCCACTGGAATATACTCTAAAGACACCAAAAAAAAAAAAAAAAAAAGAGAAAAAAAGCTTTTACTTTGTCAGCAGTCATACTGTTTATGGTAATATTGGTATTATTCTAGCAAATACTCATGTGGATACTGGTTAGAGCCATGATTTCCAATGTCAGAAAGAAGAGATACAGCTACAAAATCAAAGCTACGAATCTGAATTCATAAATTTGAAATGGAAATAATATTAACTCACAATACAAGCTCTCATTAAAAATATACATACATTTCCTGACTATATCCATTGAAAAGTCCTAAAAATAGTAACCAAGCTAGTGGCAATGAGCACCTCTAATGTGCAGACTATGATCTCCAAATACTATTTCCCACTAAAAAGAACCAAGGCTCCTTAGAGAAATGGCTGATTCCTGATTCAGAACGATGTGCCAGATAAGCCTAAAAGAAAACAAGGACCTAACAGATATATTCACTATGTCCAAGGTAGCTATAGCTACCTGAAAAGGCTCCTACTGGCCAAAGACAGCACAATTTAGCCATCATACAGAAAAACTGAAATGGAATGAAGCACATTAAATATGTTAAAATACATGAGTCTATAAGGATTTTAAAAATCTCACTGGTGAACATGGAAGATGCTAGAGAACCAACTCATTATTTTATTATTATTATTATTAATATATCTTTATTTTATTTAATGTGGGGCTTGAACCCTGAGACCAAAACCTGAGCTCAGGGGCCCCTGGGTGGCTCTGTTAAGTGTCTGCCTTCAGTTCAGGTCACCCTCCCAGGGTTCTGGAATCAAGCCCCACATTGGGCTCCCTGCTCAGTGGGAGTCTGCCTCTCCGTCTCCCTCTGCCCCTCTCCTCGGCTCGTGCTCTCTCTCTCTCTCTCTCTCTCTCCCTCTCAAAAAATAAATAAAATCTTTAAAACAAAAACAGAACCCTGAGCTCAGATTAAGAGCTGGATGTTCAACCGACTGGGCCACCCAGGCACCCTCCAACTCATCATTTTAAAACTGATAAATAGGGACGCCTGGGTGGCTCAGTTGGTTAAGCAGCTGCCTTCAGCTCAGGTCATGATCCCAGCGTCCTGGGATCAAGTCCCACATTGGGCTCCTTGCTTGGCAGGGAGCCTGCTTCTCCCTCTGCCTTTGCCTGCCATTCTGTCTGCCTGTGCTTGCTCTCTCTCCCTCTCTTTCTCTCTCTCTCTGATGAATTAAAAAAAAAAACCTGATAAATAATCTGTCTTTCCTTAAAAACAATACCTCAGGGAACCAAATAATCATTACCTCATAAGGGAATGTTATGCTTTATATAAGTATTTCAACTAAAAAATGAAGACTCCAAAAGAAATAATGGATCTAGGCAATGGTTATCAATGACTGATAACAGAAAGACACAACCAGGCATTACATGCTCCCTCACACAAGTACATAGCACTGCTTAAGAAGTATTCTTGCCAAAAAATTGCACTTGAATCTGATCAGACCTCTACAGCAACCTACCACTCTAAGAGAAATACAGGGGACAAAAGAATACTACTAAACATTACCACATGGATACAATTAGCAAAATCCAAAATAGGAAACCACAGGAGGAGGAGAGGATTGGGAAAAATGTGGATTACAAGAAACTTAATCTTTGGTCCTTGCTTGAAAAAAAACAACTTAAAACACACACATGTGAGACAACTGGGGAAATTAAACACTGAACTAGGTTATTTTGTGGCATTAAGAAATTCTTTTCGGGGTGCCTGAGTGATCAGTCAGTTAAGTGTCTGCCTTTGGCTCAAGTCACGATCTCAGGGTCCTGGGATCGAGCCCTGCTGAGCAGGGAGCCTGCTTCTCCCTCTCCCTCTGCCTGCCACTCTGCCTACTTGTGCTCTGTCAAATAAATAAATAAAATCTAGAAAAAAAATTTCTTTTCCCAAGTGTGATAATGTGGTTATTTGTTTTTTAAAGACTCACTATCTAGAATATTTGTGGCTGAAAGGATACTATGGAATTTGCTTCTAAATCGCCCATACCTGGGAGAGGAAGAAGGTGAGAGAATGGAGGAGACCAGACGGGCTGGCAGATGGTGATACTGAAGCCAGGTGGTGGGTATATAGGAAATCACTGTATTACTTAATCTGCTTTTGTAGGTGTTTAACATTTTCAACAATATGACTATTTCAAAAATCACTTACTTCTGAGCAACACCGTTTTAACATATGTCAATAATTTAGGCCTTTCAGGAAAAAGGCAGCAGCCCGGGCAAACTCTTGCCTGGGATCTGAGCACAGAAACTCCATCTATCACTGGTTACTGATTTTACTGTCTCCACCTCAGTCACTCTGAGAGCCAAGATAAATTCTGCAAGAAGCTACAGCTGCACATCTTTAACTGTCTTTACTGTAAAATGTAATACACATTCGGAGAAGTTGACAGAACGGATGTTTGTAAACCAGGCCCAGAAATGGGACACCGCCGCAGCTCCCAGCAGGCTCTCTGTGAACACAGTCCCTCCTGCCCTAAGAGAGAATAGTGTCTTAGAAGACAATCTCTTCCCTGTACTTCCTTACACACTCTTCATCTAGGTATGCCTCCCAAATGATACACTTTAGTGCTGTGCTTCCCAACTATATAAAAGGAAGCATTTTGTACATATTCTTCCGAGTCTTACTTCTCTCCGTCCCCCTTATGCCTGTAAGATTTGTCCGTGTTGTCACATGTCACTGAGACAGGCATATTCTCATTGCATGCTATAACCCATGTGCAATTATACCACAGTTTAGCCATTATATTGTTGATGCGAGTTTAGTCTGTTTCCACTTTGGGATTCTTACGAACACTCTTGTATAAATTCCCTGGTTTATATGTTGACACAAGTTTCTCTAGATTATAAACCAGGAGTAGAATTGCTGAGTCACAGGGAATGCCCATTTCCAACTTCAATGACAATGCCAAGTTATTCTCCAAAGTCACTGTACCAATTTACACCCCTCCCGGTAGCATTTGAGGGTTGCTATTCCATATCATGGACATTTTTAACCTCGCACCTGGCCTGGTAAATACTCACATGTCCCTCATCAGACGAGCATCTTCAGCTCGGACCAGCAAACTTCGGATCAGGTTGGAATTATCAGCCATCTCAGCACTGAGCTTCTGATGCACCGAGTGATATTCATCCACCTAAAAACCATGAACATGCAGGAATTAAAAAGACCTCACAGACTTGTTGAAACTAGTCAGACTGAGAAGACATTCTCTGCCATATAGAGGCCCTTCTCTTTCCCCTACGCACTGTACCATCTCGACTGTCCCCCATTGTCTCACCTCCTCATCAATGAAATTAAGTTATCTATGCTGCCTCCAACATGCAAGATGGCATTCCATCTGGATCTTTCCATGTCTTAACACAGGGAGCCCTAGCAACACACATAATGTTTTAGAGATCTGGGGTAAGAATATTGTGATAATTTTGGGCCAGTCATGATCCTTATTTTTCTTTTTCCTTTTGAATCAGGGTGGTTGGAAAGTACTGAACCAACAGAGCAATGTAACTACAAGAGAAGAGTGAAGGGCCAGCAAAGGAAAAGGTGATTATGACATATTTTTTAAAAAGTATCCCCTGAAACCAAACAAAGAAAGCAGGGTGGTCTAGAGCTCAAACATTCACTTTTATGAAAGAAACCCTTTAACTAGTGAACCCTCTAAAACTAGGTGAAGTTCAACAATTTTCAAGAGTTCTTTAAAACATGACTGTTATTACAACATACACACAGTTGGGGTATCGTTCCTCTCCTAAGAGAAACATTTCAAATATTATGACACTACCACATTCTCACAAATGCATCCATTGGGTGCCCTCACCTTAACTAGCACCTTTCGTAATTCCTCAAAGTAGACAGGGAAATCTGCTTCTACTTGAAGGTCTTCAATAGCAAAAAATGAGGCCATTGACTGGATGATATCACCAGCCAAGTCAATATCATCAGTATTTATAGTGATCTATCCAGGGAGAAAAAAAGAGACAAGCTTAGTATCCTCAGAAGCTAAAGACAAACCCAGCTGAAACAGTACCAGAATTTCCCTCACGTTCAACATATTTACTGAACCTAAATTTACATGTGGTGGTAAATAAGACAGGGGTTAGCCCTGGAGGAAATTGCAGACCACATGCATCACACTTCCAGCAGCAGGCTAAAAGATGAATCGTCCAGCCTTGAAAACTAAACAACAAAATCACACAAACACTGAAAATGTTTTTGTTCACCTCTGTATCCCCATTCCTTCTTCCCAACTTACACAAGGAAGCGCTGAAAGGAAGGATGGAGGAAAACAGAATACCACTGTTCTAGATTACACTTCAGTGTCTAAATAATTAACAATAACAGACTACGTTGAAACACATGGTTTTATGCCCTTGAGACTGGTGCTACCCACCTTACCTTGCACTGAATAGAGAACAGTCCATAAGAAATCTATGACCATGACAGTAATTCTTACCTCTCCATTAAGTTTTATCTTTATATACAGCTGGCCACCATTCCGTAAGGATGTGAAACACACTTGAAATGGAGCATTTTGAATGTTAGTGTCTTCTGGTAACAGGAAGTTCTGGCTGAGCCATATAACAACCTTAAAAATGAATAGGATGAAATGAACTTCCATTTTTATTATTTTTTTAAAGATTTTATTTATTTATTTGACAGACAAAGATCACAAGTAGGCAGAGAGGCAGGCGGGGGGCGGTGGGAAGCAGGCTCCCTGCTGAGCAGAGAGCCCAATACGGGGCTCGATCCCAAGACCCTGAGATCATGACCTGAGCCGAAGGCAAAGGCTTAACCAATTAACTCACCCAGGCACCCCTGAACTTCCACTTTTAAAGGACAGTCGTTTTTAAGAAATATCCTTCTTCCTAGATTTATTGCTTAAGAAAAAAAAAAGCATTGGGCGCCTGGGTGGCTTAGTGGTTTAAGCTGCTGCCTTCGGCTCAGGTCATGATCTCAGGGTCCTGGGATCGAGTCCCGCATCGGGCTCTCTGCTCAGCAGGGAGCCTGCTTCCTCCTCTCTCTCTCTCTCTGCCTGCCTTTCTGCCTACTTGTGATCTCTCTCTCTCTCTCTCTGTCAAATAAATAAATAAATAAATCTAAAAAAAAGAAAAAAAAAGCATCATAATTCACACCCCCTCCTACCCACTCTGTACATGATCTTAAGTAACATTCATAATGTCTGGCCCCACAGATGCATGGCTTTAGAGCATTTTCAGTGTGGACATAATCTCATATGGAATGTAGAAACACTTTGGGTAAACGATAAGTCTGTTTATATAGTAACTCTTCTGTGGCTATATCCTGGACAATGCAGTCTGCTTGAAAGTACTCCATTCCATTCCTTTCAACAAAAGTTAAAATGAAGTATGTGTGCAAACGCATGAGAGACAGACACAGAGGTACACCCGCATGATAAATATAAAGTAAGTTTTAATATTCGTAACAATAACAGTACTTACAAGGCAGCAGCACAGGGTCCACATAAGAATCTATGTGAGAATCTACATGACTACAAAGTCTCCCTGAGATTTCTGAAGTTGAGCCAAGGTTAAAGGCTACTAGTACTAGTCTTTGACCCTGTATAAGGTACTGTGACACCAAGTTTGTAATCTGCAGGGGACGCCTGGAGGTGGGATCCTGCCTGCTTACAGATAAGGACACTGAAGCCGGGACTGCTGAGGGCTGACAGCACTAAGAAAATCACAAAGAATCTAATTGGTTAAGGTAGCATCTGAACCCAAAATGTTCCCAGTGCCAACTTCCACTCTCTTTCCATTCTGAAGCAGGTTCCTCCTGAAACGCTGGGTCAGGACAAGTATGCCAAGACCATGACAAAAGAAAGAGAGGAATTAGAAGCTGGTAAGAATTTACGTGTAACTAAGGATTGTGCAAGTAAATAAGGTATGTGTTTTTCGAAAGTGAGAGAAGATATTTCAGCCATATTTTCATCATGGGCTATAAGCCAACACCAAACTACCTACCTCTTTTATGTCATAATTACTGCTACCAAATAACTTATTCATGTCATTTCCCCCTTTTATGAAAGAGCACCCAAAAGATGCTAAGGTGCAAAGATACTGAAAGAGAAAAGCCTGACACTCACCCTCTGTGCCCGTTCTGCAATGACAAAGTTGACGTAGCTGAGTGGCTCTCTGGTAGGGTCGGGGCTGGTCAGCGCATACATGGAGAAGCGGGGGAGCTGTCTTGTCAGTTCAAATACATGAAACTGGGTGCTGTGGTCAACAGAGGGAACACAAGAAGAGAAATGGGTTGTGTGGAATATTCTTTCAAAATGCAAGGCCCAGAAAATAACTATGAAGTCACTACTGGGTCATCAAGTTGGTTTGACAGGTTTTGCAGAAGGGAAAAACCCAAAAAACTTGACAGTTAAACACTACTACAGTAATGGGGTTTGGGATTAGCGAAAACGTGAGTCTTATACATACACAAAGATGTGCACCGAGGGTTTAAAATGCCCCTTTTTTGTTTTTGAAAGATTTCGAATTAGGGAGGTAAAGGTCATGGGAAATCTTGCCCGGGTGTGTAGAACCATCAAATGGCTCCTTTGGCTCCCCCAAATCCATGCCACAATAGAATATCCACCCTGCCCTCCTCGAAGCACTGGCTAGAAATGAATGGTGACTTGCAAAAGGTCACCTGCTTCTGTAACCCACGAAGGTTTTCAAGTGCAGATCCACAGGGACATCCTTGGGAGGCGTAATGGGGATGCGGATGGAGCTGGAAAGGTTGTGAATGCTGGGGTGTACCACATGGCTTTCACCTAGAAAAATTCCCTCAGCAAAAATCAGTACTGCTCGGATGATGGTGTCTGCAGAGAAGAAAGACAACGGCAATTCAAGAACCACTCCAAGACGGCACAGGTGTACAGAGACGCCAACCACACATACATATCTTCTTACCATTAGAGGTGGAGATACACAATTCTGCATGAGCGGCCTGGGTCTCGTGCCCCAGACTGACCGAGAGGGCAGTGTGCAGCTTTGTATTGGCTGGGATGATGCCCCGAGGCCCATCAGCCTCACTCTGCGGACTGCTCAATTCAGCCTGCAAAACATGCCCCCACTTCCACTTCAGCCACCAAAGCAGTGAATTAACGTCAATCTTAAATAACAAGGTTATTCAGCTCCAAAAGGCTGACTCCCGATCATCTGGTATTAATCTGATCCTTTAGAATTCAGAGGACTCACCTTGCTATCATTCCCTTTCTCTACCCAGCCTCTTCCCAACGGAAAACGCCCTGTCCCTTTCTATGGTTACAGTCCATTGTCACCATGCCTTTTATAGTTTTGGGGTGGTTCTTTTAAAATAGCAAAATTAATTCACTTAATAATACATTCAAATACAAATACCCATGACAAGACAGTTAAAGTCCCATCTCGAAGCTTATCCTCCAGCCAGCTTGATACCTACACACACACACACACACACACACACACACACACACAGTTTTGTAGTTGTCAACTTTTATGTTATTTGTTCTTGAAAAAGGTAAGAGACACTCTATACACACTGTCCTTGTGTTTTTTCACTCAGTAAAGCCACAGATATTCTTCCCTCTCAGTCCAACTGGATACACGTCATTCTCCAGAGCTGCTTAATATCCCCAGGACACTTCTTACTACTAATCAACATTCCAGTTGGTTGGAAAACTGTTTACTGCAACAAACGGTGCTACCATAAATGTCTTTGGACATGTGTGCAAATACTTCTGTAGGTCAGTGGCATGGAAGTGGGATTTCCAGATTAAAGGATACGTGCCCTCTCCCCGCTGACCCTGGCAAAAAGGCTGAAACCATCCCTGCTTCTGCAGCAAGTGGGAGGGGTCCTGCCGTGCAGACAGCGACGCTCAGTTTTCCTTCACGTTTGCCAGTCGCACCTCGCCGGTCTCCCATTTCCAGAGGAAAAGGTCCATCTCCATGAGGACCTACCTTGGCATTTTCCTCATAGTTGCGGAGTTCCAGCAACAGATTCTGTTTTTTCTGGCTCAGCTCTCGGATCAGGTCCTGCTCTACGCTGGTGTCCATGAGGTTCCCTCTCATTTCCGCTGTGCCTGGCAGGTAGCCCCGGACTGAACAAAAAGAAAAGCCTCTCACCACGTTGAAAAAAAAACCCAGCGTAGCCAGTTCTACTTTTAAATCCATCAACTGTCAGTTCTTAAAAGCCAAATCCCTAAGTTCTCATCCCCCCACAACAAGGTGACTGTATTAGGATGAGAGGATATCCATACAAACACTTCATAGTGGCACTGCCTGGTTTTCTGACCCAATCAAATTGAAAATCTGACTTTTCAAGGATTTTTGCCATCCCAATTTACTTTCCCCGTCCACGGCACAGCAGATGAGCTGTGTGTGACCGTCCATCCGGTAATCTCCCTCTAGCACACCAGCAATTGCAGAAGAAAAGTTGTCTTTAAAGATGACCTCCCCAGTTCGGTCACTTCGAGCATCAACCTAAAAATAAAGTAAGAACTTGAAAAGTAGCTTGTTTTTTAAAAACACACACACAAAATTTTAAGGTCAAAAGCAGCTTAAAAGGTCAGCTAGTCTGACCATGGATCCTCCTGGCTTCTCAGGAGATACCTATGACCCCTGGGGCTAAAGGGACCATGAAGGGCCACAACCGGTTGTACTTCCTTCTTTTTAAATAAAAACTGTTTTACATACTAGCTTTTACATAATGTCATTTGGAGAAATGGGTTGCCGGTTCATATACAGAGAACAGGGCAAGTCCAAGCTGTCTGGGTTCAGATTCCAGACAACATCAGGCATGTTTAGGGTGGTATGGCCGTAGGCTGAGTTCAGATTCCAGCTCTGCCACTTACTATCTATGGGATCTTGGGAAAGTCTCTTATCCACTCTGTGCTTGGTCTCATCATCTGGAGGTCAAGAACAAGAACCTGAGGAAAATAACTATACCAACACTCCACAGGGTTGGAATGAGGCCTAAAGAAATTAACACATTAAAGCACTTACAACAGAGCCTGCCACATAGACGTAAACAGGAAATGTGAGTTCTATACAAAAATATTATCTTTATCATATATGCACACAAATTATATTTACACCTGAAGTTTTTAAAACACCAAACACCAAGCTAGTTCACCCTTCCATCACATAACCTTTTATGATAACCCTGTTTAAGAGTCTCTTCCATGTAAAAAAAAAAAAAAAAAAAAAAGAGTCTCTTCCATGTAAAAACTATTAAGATACCCAAAGAGCCCTCCCATCCTCACTGAGTCTCCTCTTCCCAAGAAAGGCAAATAAATGATCAGAAATAAATGCAACTAAAAAACAACAATGAAGGATCACCACTTAAAATGATGACTTTTTTTTCAAGCAAGAACAAGTGCCATCAATAAAAGGGTAGCTACAGAAAAGCATAGAGCAATCATTTCAATAGCCAGTGCCATTCACCCTTTTTGTCTGTTCATGAACATCCTTCTGGGCAAAACTTCACAACAACAACAAAAATAAAGTCACTTAGGTCATAGCCTACTACTAGTTCCTACCTCCTATCTGGAGAATGTCACATTCTAAGTATCCATGCTCTTCATAACAACAACATGTAAGCCTGATAATTATCCACGTTAAAGTTTGTGAAGTAATGCAGGGCTTGTATTTATGAAAGCCCTTAGCACATTAACATAACTCTCAGGGAGCGTGGCTGGCTCCCCGGTGGAGCATGCAATTCTTGACCTCACAGTCCTGAGTTCGAGCCCCAGGATGAGTGTAGAGATGACTTAAAAATAATCACTCTTTAACTCAGACTAAACTTACTTCTGCATTTACATAATATTTTACAAATAAGAGAGTTCATTTACTAAGAAACAAGCCTAAAAATTAATAGTTCTCTCGATATTCTGCTCTTTGCCTTATCCAACATGGAGCTTTTGCCCTGGAGCAGAGAATGGCCCTCCATCTCAACAAACAACCTACTAAAGGCAAAGTTCATCAGTTGCTTGCACTCATTTAGTGTTTCTGCACCTGTATTCACATGCTGGATCTGTGTATTTCCCTTTTGCATGCTATTTCTGTTAAGTATAGATATTAGTTTTTCTACTTATATAATGAACTGTGTGAATTTTCTTATCTTTTTTTAATGTTCTGGAACAGATTATATAATAGAAATTCCTTAAAATTTTGAAAGCATTTAGCCCTAAAAACTTCTAGGCCCAGAGTCATATTTGAAGGTAACTTTTTCTTTAAGGTAACTTTTGATAACTTCTCAAGTCTAGTGGTTTCTAATTCTTGACTCAATCACAATAATTTGAATTTATAATTTATATTGCCCCAGAATATGGTCCATTTTATAATTCTCACATTTCTTACTAAGGAACACAGTCTTCCTTTATAATTTTTTTAAAGATTTATTTGAGAGAGAAAGAGACTATGCACACAGTGGGAGAGGCAGACGAGAGGGAAAGAGAGAATCTCAACCAGACTCCTCACTGAGCACAGAGCCTGGACAGGGGGCTCGATCCCATGACCCTGAGATGAAGACATGAGCCAAAATCAAGAGTCAGATGCTTAACCAACTGAGCCATCCTGGCACCCCAGTCTTCTCTTATCATTTTTAATGCCCATGCCAAAAACAAAACCAGGTAAAGGAACACAACAGTTCTACAGAACCTGTTCTTCACACAACACCAAAGGAAGGTTACAAGGTACTGGTCAAAAGCAAAGAAAAAAACCAATGAAGTAAAGGCAGGAATTAGCTGATCTCCTTCAGGCAATCCAGCACTGTCACACAAGAAAGCCAGGGCAAATGGTACCCATGGAGACCTGGCAGCTACTTAGACAGCTTCTAACAAGACAATCTTCACTTGCCAGAAGTCTGCAGAAAATTCTGATTTGAACTTAAAAAAGGAAAGAAAGCAAAAAGATTTTATTTTGAATTTTATAGCTGGGAAAACAATATGATAACATGATTCTTCCCATTAACTCTAAGTTTTCAGTCAGTTTTAAAGACTTATTAGAGAAGAGCTACACAAACAGTTCATTATTTGCTTATTAAAATTCCTTTTTTTACAGTCCTACGCCTACGATCAATCTGATTAAACTGATTCTCATTCCTTCAAGGAAGAGATTTAGAAAGATCTTCCCAAAGATTTCTCTCAAATTGGGCTCCTAAAATCAAAAGGACACTCACTCACTTGTAGTGCTGACATTACAGTGGGAAGAAAACAAGGTGCGAAGATTATGAAGCTAACTTTGAAAGCACAGCCAAGGAAGACAAGTTTATATTCTCATGTTACTGGTTCTGAGTCATGCATCCAGTGTATCTCAAACAACTAGTCCTCTGAATCACACCTGAACTCTGTATTTGAACTTACCTTTCCATTGGACCAACCAGTTATCAGTTCACACACTCCATCAGAATTAAGGTCGAAAGCATGAATGCTCATGGCATGATTTTTAGACTAAAAAAGAATTTCAATAATTAGTCCAGAAGTCTTTCAATAAGTATAAAATCCCTGAATAATGAAGGCTGAATTATACTAACTTTAATTCTCCAGTATCGAGCTGTTTTGTCATAAACTCCAACTGTGCCATTGGAAAGGGCATAACCAAATCGACTGCCATACATAGGGCAAAGAGAGGTGATTATCTGCAAGAAATAACACAACATATTCCCATTAAGCTCAATTTGATGCAAAGTATGGCTTTATAAAATTGCAAGCCTTGCTACCAAGTGTGTGTTAAAATTAGATTTAAATCTGTTCAAGGGGAATGTACTCCTCTTCTCTATGATCCATGTCATCTATTTCAAGCGTTGGGTAATCAGAATTAAATGAACTCACAAAGTTTGCTTTTCGAGATCAAACTTATGCGGCAACTTGAGGCAAATTATTTAAAAAAAATAAAATTGTGTGAATAAGGATGAAATAAAGTGAGTATATAAGAAACAGAAAATGTACAACAGACACTGTTATAAATACTAACTCAAAAAATGTTTTAATATCTTACAGTCTAAATTTTAAAGACCTGTAAAACCCAGAACTGAATCTTTTATCTACATGCCTCCTTTCTGTGACATAATTTATTGCTTGCTAAAGATGAAAGATGTTTTTTAGAAGGAAACATAATTCTTTGAAAAGTACAAACCTAAGCACATAGAATTGTGTATGTAACAATACACAAAATGTGTATACCATACAGAAATATTTATAGGACTGTCTGAGGATTTAACACCTTTAAGATGATGAAATTTTAGATACTGAATAAAATTATCCTTTATTTAAAGTTAAGACCAGAGCTTAATGATATCTATGTTCCTGCAGATCTACTTTCTAATTCTGACATGAATACAAGAGATATTAAGAAATAAATTGTATAAAGCAAAGAATAGTTATATAATTTCCTCTACACCTACAGCTTTTCTACAAAACCACCCACTTCACTTAACTCTGAATGCAAAGTGCTGTGTAGGATTCCAGAATTATTTAGCTCAAGGCATTCTTTTGGCAATAGTCAGTACCGTTCAACTGCCAAATGAATTAAAATTTTGCTGATCTGCAAAATGACATTTGAGCTAGGAGCAAAATCAAACCAAAATGAGAGGAAAATGGCCCTGAAATGAACAATTTTGTAAAGTTCAGATTTTCATAAACTTAGCCCCAAATTCTGTAGGTCCCGTAAATCCTTCATTAATTAGTTCTCTAATTAACTAGTTTCTCTCTTTTGTTGGACCAGGGACCAGAGGACCAACAGTCAGCTCAAGTCCCTACCTCTATTTCATAGTCTCCTGTCCTTTTCTAGGATTTAGGAAAAAGATGTTTCAAAGAATGCAGCCTCCTCACATGTAGTATTGACAATAAACAGAAATCCAACAAAACCTGAATAATTTCGACCAAACTGGAAAAGATTTACTACCAATTTGAATGAAAGAAAAACAATAATGCAGGACACAGCACCTACAGACCGGTGATAAGCAAGCTGGCATTTTTTTGAAGGGGAAGGAGGAAGTAGCAAACCCCTTTAAAGATGTGACACTCCTTACCTCTGTTTCTGTCATTTCTGCCACAATCTCATCTTCTTTAAAAACTCGGATATCAAAATCCTCTGACCCAACGAGAAGCTGAAAGGGAAAAGAATCATGCATAGTTAGTGCAACAAGTGAACACAGCAGAATTTCCATAAATAAAACAAAAAAACTGCACGACACTTTATACACTGCTACTGCTATCTGAGAGTTTCAATCTCCTGAGAATCTGGTACTCGGGAAGGTTTTCCCATTGGGAAAGTCCCCAGGTTCAGTTACTGAAGAAAAAGTGGCCATTACAGATTTTATCTGCACATCGGGATGCACATTGTGCCAGAACATGTCCTTCCACCAAGAAGGTGAAAACGTGCCCTGGCTCGGTGCCCTTCTCTGCCTGCAGACAGAAGCCCCGTCTCAAATGCCGGAGACCAGTAGCCATGGACAAGTCAATGGTAAGTCAATGCCTGACACAGCTCAAGAAACTGACTCCTGGGGCGCCTGGGTGGCTCAGTGGATTAAGCCGCTGCCTTCGGCTCAGGTCATGATCTCAGTGTCCTGGGATCAAGCCCCGGCATTGGGCTCTCTGCTCAGCGGGGAGCCTGCTTCCCCTTCTCTCTCTGCCTGACTCTGCCTACTTGTGATCTCTCTTTCTGTCAAATAAATAAATAAATAATCTAAAAAAAAAGAAACTGACTCCTAGAGGAACCATCAGAGTAATTTCAAAGGCTAAGAGCCCATTTCTCTCAAACTTTTAGATTCATGAAAATGTTAGCCACAATTAAAAACTACTTACTAATACGGTCTCAAAGCATCAGAATTGTGAATATGGCTGTGGTCGCAACTGTTCTGCCCCCTCTCCCTGTCCTGTGTCTTTGAAACATCATGGCCTTGATCTTTGTATTAGATTATCACAAGTGATGTATTGTTCAAAAGAGGAGAAAGATAAATGAGGCCAGTTAGCTTGTCATTTAGGCAAGAGAGCACCAAAATCAACCAAGAGAAGCTAAAGCTTCTCTTAACACTAATGTCATTGTCATAGGAAAATTATTCTGCTGAACACACAAGATAAGTATCTCCTCCTCCACACACCTCTTTCTTACCATCACCGTCAAAGTCACATAAGGCCAAGGAATGAACATTATCTCCAGTAACCTGAAAATAAAACCAAAGCTCATTAATATGCCATCTTTTTTTCACTTAATCCAAATACATTAGCTACATGAAAGAGGATTATACAAACCACCAATGGGTATTATTCAAATTACAAATCTTCTTTTTTTAATGTACAGAATTATAAATAAGATTCTATTTCATTTTTCTTATTCATTATAGTCAATGGTAAAAAACAAACAAAGCATAAAGAGCATTAAAAGTAAAAATGTTTAAGAGGATTAAGAGAATGTTTTGTTCTTCATACCGTCCAAAAGAGATCATTTCCTTCATGATCAAAACCCTGCAGAGCACAATTTCCACCAATAATGGCAAGAGGGGGGGCAATGTCTCCCAGTGTTCCCAGCACAATTGCATTGGCCCCATCTGCAACCTGAGGAGGACAAAAAAAGACATAAAAATCTCAGATTCAGAGATGTACAGGCACAGAGGAAGTAACATATATCCTTATTTTTATTTGGATACTCAAATCTCTCTGTCATCATTTGTGAGAAGCCATACGGTCTCCTGAGAGGCAGGACAGGGCCGTGCACTGAGGACAGTCACTGTGGTTTATGTGCGCTTCTACGAGGATGAGCAGAGATCCATGATCGACTTGGGCTGCTGGCCTCTCACTAATCTGCCACCAATGAACTGCTACAGAATCAGAGGTTCTCTAGAACTGTTCTAGAGGCCAAATGCTTGACAGAATCAAACTTATGCTTTTAAAACACCTAAGTTTTTACAACCCATATTAACCATGTCGGATGGAAATCTTTTTAATACTTATTACCTAGTTCTCTTGCTACTACTCTTTTTAATTGTAAAGTTCCCGAGAAGTAAAAGAATAATAAAATACCTACATCCCCACCGTCTAGAATTAATGTATGTTCTAGACTTCTTGAATAAAGCATATAAGCATAATTTAATTTATTTTTTAAAAATTCAAGGATATCTTTGGAAATACAAATTGTTCATTATACATGAAAATAGTCCTTATTTATATAATCTGCATATAGGAAAACTATAAAAAAAAAAGATTGGCCATAAAGGAGAGAAAAATTCATTAGAAATTAAAACTGCTGGGGCGCCTGGGTGGCTCAGTGGGTTAAGCCACTGCCTTCGGCTCAGGTCATGATCTCAGGGTCCTGGGATCGAGCCCCGCATCGGGCTCTCTGCTCAGCAGGGAGCCTGCTTCCCCCTCTCTCTCTGCCTGCCTCTCTGCCTACTTGTGACCTCTCTCTGTCAAATAAATAAATAAAATCTTTAAAAAAAAAAAAAGAAATTAAAACTGCTAAATGGCCAATCAAAAGATAAAAAGGTAAACAATAAACTGGAAAAATGCCTATGATATCTAATATAATATTAATTATATTCTTTTGTAAATAAAATAAAAGAGGTAATAGAAAGCAAATAAATAAGAAAAGGATAAATACCCAAGTCAGAAAAAGAACAAGAAATTCACAAGAAATACATATCACCAATGAACATGAAAATCTTTATTCTCACAATGTATTATTTCTAATTTTCAGATTTGAAAGATGAAAAATAATATTATCCATTGTTGGCTGGGTGTGATAAAACAGGCACTCTCATAGTCTGTGGGGAAGGTGGGTAATAGTCTCTGCAGAGAGCAATTTAGCAATACTTATCAAAAATCTCATTTTCAAAAGGCATTTATGGGGTGCCTGGGTGGCTCAATTGGTTAAGTAACTGCCTTCAGCTCAGGTCATGATCCCACAGTCCCAGGATCAAGTCCCATATCAGGCTCCCAGCTCCACGAGGAGTCTGCTTCTGCCTCTGACATTCTCACCTCTCATGCTCTCTCTCATTGTTGCTCTCAAATAAATAAGTAAAATCTTTAAAAATAAAAATTATAAATTAAAAAATTAAAAAGGACTTTATACAATCTGAAGAGAAACCAGAGTAAAAAAGGCCTTTACCTCAGCAGTTGCAGAGGTGCATTCTTAAGATCATTAATTATGTGTCAACTTAGCTAGACCATGGTACCCAGATATTGAATCAAGTATTATTCTAGTAGGAGTTTCTATGAAGGTATCTTTTTAATGAGATTAACATTTAAATCAGCAGACTCTGAGCAAAGCAGATTGCCCTTGACCATATGGGTGGGCTGCACCCAACCAGTTGAAGGCTTTAATAGAAAAAAAGACTGACCTCCCTGGAGGAAGGATTCTGCCACCAGACTGTCCTTGGACTCCAGTTTCAACATCATCTCTTCCCTGGGTGATGCCTAATCTGCAAATTTTGGACTTGCCAGCCTTCACAACTGGGTGAGCCAATTCCTTAAAATAAACCATGCAATCTCTCTCTCTTCCTATATGTACATATACACATCCTACACTCAATTTCAGTCTTCCACAAAAATACACGAGGAATATCTTTGTGATCCTGAAATAGACAAAGACTTCTCAGGACGGAAAGAACACTACTAAAGAAAAAAACCAAACAGCTAGACTTCCAACAAAATCTGAAACTTCTGCTCATCAAAAGACACCTACTTACCGGAATGAGCCAAGTACTGGGAGAAGATATTTGTTATATATATTGTTATTTACTGTATATATTGTAAATGTTTATATATATATGTGTGTGTGTGTGTGTGTGTGTGTGTGTATGAACTTGTATCCAATATACCCAAAGAAAATCTACAAATTAATAATACAAAGTATCAATAAAAAAACAAGCAAAAGACCTATTTATTAGACACTTTACAAAAGAATTCAAATAAGTGGGAACTAAGTACAAGAAAAGATGTGCTTTTTCTTTACAAAACAACTGGATTGCATCTTTTAAGTGGGTGAATTGTATGGCACGTGAATTAGATCTTAATATACGTTAACATAAGTTGTAGAGGAAAAGGTTACATGTATATAGTATGATCCCATTTTTTAAAAAATTTCACTTAGTAAAATCAGTTTAAGAGTTGTGTTATTTCTAGATGGAGAAATTATAAGTTCTTTTTTTTTTTTTTGCTTCACTATCTTTTCCACAATAAAAATGAATAGCTTGGGTAAAAAGCTGCAGTAGCCTGTAGATGGCAGAGCACAGTATGTGCTTTTCCTATAAACTACTATACTACACTTAAATGCAAAGCTACCAGGTCTGATCACTGACTTCCTGACTCCTGGCTGAGCTCTCACTACATCTTGACAGGTGGTGGTAGCACAGATGTGCCTCACGGGGGACAAGCTGGAGTGGCAACCGTGGTTACCAACCATGAGGAAACAAGGAAACAAGGAAGTGTCAGGCAGAATGCAGATGGAAATGGAAAAATCTCTGAGTTCTTTACATTAAGAGAGCCATACAATACGCAAACCAAAATACCATCTCTCACCGTCTCATCTCTTTCAAGTGTAAAATACCAATGGCCATTCATGAGTAATGGGAATGTTACAGCTGTGAAGGGGTATACTTACCTCTCTGTAGAACAAGTCTGAATTATTGTAGACATCATAAGCCAGAAGATTAGTCTGTGTCCCCACTAAAAGAGCATCATACCCAAGTTCTGGGTTCAGTGCTCCTGCAGTCAGGCAGCTGACTGCCTGGTTAATGTTGAGAAGTGAAACATCAGATTCCAAGGGGCTCTGGAAGACCCTGGAGGCACTGAAATGCTGGCTCCGGGTATGAGGATTGTGAATAAAAACCTAAAACAGAAACAATTAATTACATCCCTTTAAGATACCAAAAAAGGGGCGCCAGGGTGGCTCAGTGGGTTGAAGTGTCTGCCTTTGGCTTGGGTTGTGGTCCCGGGGTCCTGGGATCAGGCCCCACATGGCTCTCTGCTCAGCAGGGAGCCTGCTTCCCCCTCTCTCTGCCTACCCTCTGCCTACTTGTGATCTCTGTCAGATAAATGAGTAAAATCTTTAAAAAAAAAAAAATTTAAGATACCAAAAAAGTAAAATTAACATACATGTTCTAAGAGACCCAGGGTATTAATAGCCTCCTCCTGGTCAACCTTTGGGAAGTGCTACCAGATACAATGTGATTGCTTCACACAAAGATGATCACATAACATACTTCTATAGTATGTGTCATCCAAGCACCTAATACATTCACTTCCTAACCCTTAAAATTGGTTTCAGGGGTGCCTGGCTGGCTCATTTGAAAGAGCATATGACTCTTGTTCTTGGGGTTTTAAATTCAAGCCCCGTGTTGGGTATAGAGATTACTTAAATAAGTAAACTTACCAAAAAAAAAAAAAAAAAAAAACCTGGTTTCAAGGGTTAAAACTGATAGTTTCAGAGGCACCTGGGCGGCTCAGTGGGTTAAAGCCTCTGCCTTCCACTGAGGTCGTGATCCCAGGGTTCTGGGATCGAGCCCCTCAGCAGGGAGCCTGCTTCCCTTCCTCTCCCTCTGACTGCCTCTCTGCCTACTTGTGATCTCTGTCTGTCAAATAAATAAATAAAATCTTAAAAACAAAATGATAATTTTAAAGCCTTGGTTGTTCATAGATCTGTTTTACAAACTTAAACTGAGTCATGCGGTCAAGCTTTTTCAAGGTTTCATAGTCTGTACTAGCAATACAGACTTAAAAATTAGTCCAAAGTTAATTAACTTAGTAGTTTCAACTCTCATAGATATAATCACCCCAAGAAGGGTCACTGTTAGTGGGGTAAGAGGATGTTAGATAATAAAATGGCTTGTGGCCATCCAAAAGGGCACAGTACAAAACTGCCATGTGGCATATCTGTAATATTAAAATTTCATTAGGGAAATCTTCCCTGTCTAAAAAATGCAAAGTAAAAAAGGATAGTAAACACTGTACTAGAGATCTCTTAAACCTTTTCCAGCTTTAAAATTCACTCATTTTTAGAGGCGCCTGGGTGGCTCAGTGGTTAAGCCTCTGCCTTCAGCTCAGGGTCATGATCCCAAGGTCCTGGGATCGAGCCCCACATTGGACTCTCTGCTTGGCAGGGACACTGCTTCCTCCCCCACCCCGTCTCTCTGCCTGTCTCTCTGCCTACTTGTGATCTCTGTCTGTTAAATAAATAAATAAAATCTTTTAAAATATTTTTCACTGATTTTTAAATATGTATTTCATCCTTTTGATAGAAACCCAAAGATTAATTTTATTATTATCAAACAAGACAGCCTGCTCAACAACAAATAATTTTCAAAGGAAATGATCAGAAATATACAGAAAAGGTACATAGCTATGGAATATCGTGTTGATGTCCTCTGGCTTTTATAAACATTACTGCATTACTGATCCTCACAACAAGCCCTGGTTTACAGATGAGGTCAGAAGGGTAAAGGCCGTTTCCCAAGGTCTGATGACTGGTAAGTGACAGGGGTAAGACCTGATGCCTGGCATCTGGTTCCAGAACCTACCAGCCACCATGTCTTACTTCCTTTTAGAACAGTTTGGAACAAAAGAATTCTTTCAGAGTCTTCCAGTAATTAGACAGGCTGAGGGAGAACAGGAGTGGAAATCACTTATGGACTTCATGTTCACTGCAATTGGAACAGAAAGAGTTTGGAGTTTGTGGCCAAGAGCAGAAAGACTCCCAGGAGCAGACTTCTCCCTAATTCCCCTCCTGCTGTTCTCTGAGTCTCCAGGAGACCTACCTATCTCTCGGGCATGGAAAAAGCCAAGCTCAGTCACACAGCAAATGGCAGGCAAGAATTCTACCACTGAACCACCAATGCAATCTCACACAGCAAATGGATCGCTCCCCATGTCTTCAGCCAAAGGACTGGCTGAAGTTCATGGAACATCTGTTCTAGCTGAGAGGATGCTGCTGACAGCAGGAATTCAATGGCTCCCCTCAGCCCCATGGTGAGAGGAAAAAATGTCCCCAGAGGAAAACAAAATGTTCATCTTGCAAAAAACTCCTTTTTAAAATATTGCTCAAACAAAACAAAAATAAAATCCTTGCTCAGGCTCAAAGACCAGATCCCAGTACCTCAAGAGTCATGTTCTCAACAAAATCCCATTTATAATAACAAAATCCTGTTTCTAGAGATGTGGGCTCCAGTGGTCAAGCTGGGCATTAGCCTTACCTGGAATGTTTGTTGTTATTGTCTTGTTGTTGCTTAATTACTTTTAAAAGAGAGTATATTCCTGTATTATTTGGATCATAAAATGTCACCATTTTTTTAAAGTCTCAATATAAAATATCAGGTCATAACTTTTGAGACTTGTTTAAAGTTCTAAACAAAATATCCAATTACACACGTCACACAGGACTTTTTCTTTCTCTCTTCTCTCTCTCTCTATTTTTTTTTAAAATATTTTATTTGTCAGAGAGAAGGAGAGAGAGAGAGAGAGCACACAAGCAGGCAGAGAGGCAGGTAGAGGCGGAGAGAGAAGCAGGCTCCCTGCCGAGCAAGGAGCCCATGCGAATCGATCCCAGGACTCTGGGATCATGACCTGAGCCGAAGGCAACGGCTTAACCCACTGAGCCACACAGGCGTCCCAACTCTCTCTATTGTTTTTTAACTCCAGAAACAGACCTAGACTCCAGGGTCCCTGCCTTCCACTCTCAGTCACATTCTAATGAAAGGGCTTCCCTAGACACCTGGGCCTGACCTTCCTGCTTCTCCATTTACACTCACCTCCCTGCATCTCTGCTGCAGTACCAGCCAGAGTTATGCCTTATCTTAAAATAGTAATCAAACCCCACCACCCGAAAACAATGGTCTTTACACAGCCTACCTGCCCTATATGACCCGGCCCCTGACTACCTCACTGCTTCCTTCATTCCATTCCAGCCCCACAGCCTCGTGTTCCTAGAACACACCAAGCATCTTTCCACCTCAAGGCCTTTGCACTCGCTGATCCCTCTGCTGGGAAGGCACCTACCCCACAGACCTGCAGGGCTTCTGTCTTCCCTTTCTTCAAATCTCTGATCTACAGTTATCTTATCAGAGGCCTATGGAGCACCCTATCTAAAATAGCAATCACAGGGCGCCTGGGTGGCTCAGTGGGTTAAGCCGCTGCCTTTGGCTCAGGTCATGATCTCAGGGTCCTGGGATGGAGTCCCGCATCGGGCTCTCTGCTCAGTGGGGAGCCTGCTTCCCTCTCTCTCTCTCTGCCTGCCTCTCTGCCTACTTGTGATCTCTGTCTGTCAAATAAATAAATAAAATCTTTAAAAAATAAATAAATAAAAATAAAATAGCAATCTCCCTCATTCCCATTCCCTTACTATTTTCCCCCTAGGGAGACATTATCTGTGTTATTTATATGTAAATATAAATACATTTTAACACATAAATAAAATATGTAAATATAAAATATTTAATTTTTTTCTCCCCCTGGTGTCTAGCTCCCCCTTTCAAACGTAAACTCCAAATGAGTGAGACTTGCCAATTTCATCCTTGCAACTACGAAGCTAAGAACGGTGCTTAGTAGTAAGCCCTTATCAAATAAGGGGCAGAGCCAATATCCACAGCACATTTTCAGCCCATTTTTTAGCTGCTATGCGCCCACGAAACCAATATGATATTTTTTTTTTGAATTTGCAGTACTTCTTAACAATAACTAACATTATCCCATGCCAGGCCCTATGCCAGGGCGTTCTTCTTCATTACAGTACCTAATGAAAAGGAATCATTACTTCCTACTTATGTATCCCAAGGCATATCATCTAACATACAGCATAGGTGGAAATGACTTGAAAACTATAAAACATTATATAAATGTTAGTTTATTAAATCTACACTGGGTCAAGAACAGGTGGCTTACCTTTCATTTCCACCACTTTCTAGTTGCATGACCTCGTGCATTACTTTGAACCTCTCTGAATCCCTATTCTAGTCAGTGAAGTGGGAGTCACAACAACAAAATAACTACTAACAATGAATGACTTACATGCCTACATTTCCCACACCCCAAGCGCTTTACATGTATTAACTTACTTAGTCCTCTTAACAACCCTATGTGGTAGATACTATTATTAAGTACTTTGCCCAAGGTCACGAAATTAGTAGGTACTGGAGCTAGGATCACACCTTTGCCATGCTGCTGCCCTTGGCATTGTAGCAAGGATGCTGAGATAATTCGTGTAATGAAGCTCTGTACCTGTTAAATGCTATTACGCTTGGTGTCACTGTATTCCACGAATTTTGGTCATGCCTCCATCAGTACAGAGTGCCTTGATATGCCTTGTCTGCTGGGTTTTAAGCTTTGCGAAACAGGGATTTAAGCTTTATCTCTGAACCCCCAACATCTAGCACAAAAGAGGTGTTCAGTAAGTCTCCTGAATGTTAAATGGCCATTTCATTTCTGAGACTTCCACACCTTGGACAGCACCCAGCACACAGTAAGCACCCAACAAATACTTAGTGAATAACTTACAGGAAAAAAAAAAAAACGTAAATGTACATGGATAAAAATCAAGTGCAATTTGAATCATTGAATTTTCGGGTCTTTGTATGTTTTTCCGTAAAGTTGTTTGGTTCGAGAGGCAATATAAAATAGTGGAAGGAGCTCCCGAGTGACAGGCGGAGGCCCTGGGCTCCGCTACCGCTCTTAATCCTGACAAAACCCCTTCCCTCCTGGGGACTTTTCTTCCCTACGCTCCCTATCTGCACAGGGGCTCCAACACTCTCCGAGTCTAAGTTCCTGTAGACAAGTAAAGTTAACTGCTCGGAAAAGGCCTTCAGGCGAGACCCCATTATTTTTCGTTATTCGGCGCTGGCCGGGGAGCTAGAGACTGCAGGCCGGTTGCCGGGCAACCGTGGCTGGGGGCGGGGTCGCAGGATGAAGGGCGGGTTCGCCGGGGCGCGGCCGGCGGAGATCCTGGGGACTCGAAGGGCCCAGACTCCGTGCGGTGGGAGCGGTTACCTTGCCCGCTTGGGTGGCGGCTGCCAGGCACGGGTGAGTCCCGTCGTAGCGCCCTATGGCCACCATGCGGGGGCTGATTTTGTGGCGCAGTTTCAGAGTGAACACGGGCAGCAGCATGATGGCGGCAGCACAGGGGAAGAGGGCCCGCGGCGCTAGGCTTGCGCTGCGGAGCCGGCCTCACCCGCCGTGGTGCGGGGCTCCGGGACGCGAGTAGCTCGTCTCCAGCTGCTTTAAGCCTGGCGCGAAACAGCGCGGGATCGGGATGGCCCCCAAGACCTCCCGCTCTTTCTGCGGCTGCGCAGGCCCACCTCGCCTCTTCTGCGGCTGCGCAGGCTCCGCCCGGGACCGTCTGCTGCTGTGTGGCCGGGCCTCGCGCGGAGCTGAGGTGCAGGTAGTTTCTCTCCTTGCTGCTGCAAGTTTACTTCATTCCAGTTCACTGTACGAACGTGTCTGAGCGGTTACACCCGCGGGACTTCTTCCGGCACCACAACCAAGCCGCACGCCTGCGGGATCCACACACAAGTACCCCACGCTCCCAAAGGGCCTTAGTGCAGGAAAGGTGTCTTAAATGCCTTCTCTCCCTCTTGATTTAGCTATTAGTGGGGGCAAACCACAGTAGTTACCTGCGCTAGGTATACCCATCCTTTCCAAATAAATAAAAATCGTGCTTTAGACTCTCATATTTAAGTAATGCAGCCCCCCTTGTAAAATTCCCTATATATTTTTAAATGAAAATATACAAAATAGAACAGTCACAAAACTTCCCGACATTCATTCAAATAGACTATGTGTTAGATCCTGTTCTAGAGGATAGAGGTTTAGCCGTCAACGTACTAGTTTACTGCTCTACTGGAGCTCTCCTAGCACTGACTAGTCAGCAGAGACAAGCACAAAACAAGAAATACATGTAGTAGGTCATTTAATGATGAGAACCATAAAAGGGGAGAAAGAGGGATAGAGATCTCAAGTGATATTTAGGTAAGGAAAGTAAGGGAGCCCTCCTGGAGGAAGAGTGTTTCAGCAGGCGCAAAGGTCCTGAGCACTCCCTTTGGCTGCCTTCTAGAAACAGACATTTAGAAGTGAGGGATGAGGGACACCCGGGTGGCTCAGTTGGTTAAGCAGCTTGCCTTCGGCTGGGGTCATGATCCCAGGGCGCTGGGTTCAAGTCCTACATCTGGCTCCTTGCTCACAGGGAGCCTGCTTCTCTCTCTGCCTCTGCCTGCCACACTGCCTGCTTGTGCGCGCTCTCTCTCTCTCTCTCTCTCTCTCCCTCTCTCTCTGAGAAATAAATAAAATCTTAAAAAAAAAAAAAAAAAAGTGAGGGATGAGATGAGTAGGAACCAACAGAGGAGACTGAGAAGGAGCAGCCATTGAGGAAGTAGGACCAGGACAATATAGTGTTCTGGAAGCTGAGGGAAGATGGAGAAAAGAAAAACAACTGTGTCAGATGCTGAAAGATGAGTTCTAGAATATTCTTGTTACTTAGATTCTGCAATCACAGTTGTACAAATGAGCATGTTTCCTAGAGCCTACTGTTGCATCTGTGAGCTGGTGTATCCTCCTTGGGAGATCATGTCAAAAGACTGAATTTGAAGGCCTTGATGAAATGTAAGACCTGAGACAATGGCCCTCTGCAGCCCCTCTGATGGTCCTTGACTCTGAGTTCCCCCAGGCCCTTTCTGCCCCACCACCTCCTCTATCACCCATCGAGACATCACAGTTCGTAGCAGTTCCCCAACCAGCCTCAGAGTAGAAATTGCCTTGGCTTGTCCCCCTGTCCTCATCCATCAGAACTTAATTTGCTCTGTAAAGTATCCTTCCCCTCTGCCCCCATAATCTACCTCCACAAAGTTGTCAGCAAACTGAATCCACTTTGCTAATATCTAATCTTTCCCATGAACAACTTGAAGGAAATGGATCTCTAACAGAGATCACTTCAGGCAGTAAGTTTTCAGACAGTCTCCATATGCCAGGCTGTGTTCAAGGACCTATGAAAACAGAGGTGGACGAGAAAGATGTAATCGGTGTCCCTGTGGAGTTTACAACCTGGAGGAGGTAAGGAGCAACAAACATTACAGGTGAAAGCCAATAAGATCGTTTTGTCTGGTCATAGACTGATGTGCTGGATGCGGGAAAGGCTCTCAGAAGAAATTTGAACTAAGGTCTTGATGACAAGTAAGCAGCAGCCATTAGAAGATGTGGGGGAAGGGCTTTCCAGACAGAGGCAACAATAAGGCAAAGGCCCTGGTTGGGTATGTTCCAAGATCAGAAAGAAGACAACATGGCTGGAACCTAGTGAGTGAGAAAGAGGTCACATCACCTCAGGCTGTGAGCCACACCAAGGAGCTTGCATTTTACTCTTTAGCAGGCAGACGAGTCCATGGCTTACTGGATTTCCATATAAGGCTGGACTTGGTCTTCATCCACCCAGCGAAGCCTTACTCACTTTATGGACTGCCTTGGTGGCCTTCATCTTTATAGTTTCTCTTCCTCACAGGACCTTACAATCAGCAGCCGCATCACTAACATTTATATCACTAACATTTCATTTTCTATGTGCCACCATTTCTAAGTACTTCATGGGGATCCGCTCACTTAATCCTACAATAACCCTGCGAGGCAGGTGCTACTGTTAGCCCATTCTACAGATAACAAAACTTTTCCTCTATCAGCTCCTCCCTTCGTAACTCTTCATCGGCGCCCCAGTTTCAACCAAAGAAAGTTCAAGCACTTTGACAGTTTATAGAGATCAAAGTCTGACCACTACTGGCCTCTGCAAGCCTCCTTTTCTGCCACCTCTTGCCTCAAACCCGATCCCTTCTTAGATGCTGTCTCTAGCTTCCCCACCTTTGCTCACATTGGCCCTCTGCCTAGAATGTCCTTCCCTTTCATGGGTCCCCTGGAAATCACATCATTTGCCATATTGGAGCCATTCGAGTCTTTGGATCACAATCCTAGTTAGGATCAGCAAGGATCCCCAAAAGGGTAGATAATCCCCATTCTCCTTGACAAACACTGATCAGAACAGAGGACCTGGGAAGACTGTCCTCCAAGGAAAAACAGCCAGGAGAGACTGGCCCAGAAATGACTCTCCCTCTACCAACAGTCCCAGTCTTCTCTACCTCCCCCCTCTGACACCCTCCCCCACCCCACCAAGAATCACTGGTTCTTCAGAGGGGACAATTGTCATCTTCACATGAGTGAGACCTGGAGTTCCTGAGGACCCAGGACTTGTGGGGAGTTGCTGGTGGGCTCTAGGTTGACAGCACTACCTAGTGGGTAAGCCCACAAGTCTCGAAGTATGAAGAAGACCTGAGTTCAGATTTCTCCTCCATCAGTGAGGCTCGGGCCCATCATTGAATGCTAATGCTCATATGAACTGAGTGCCTTCTCTGTGCCAGGCACTTGACATACACACACTCACTCGCTTAATCCTCACAGCCACCCTCTGAGGCAGATTCTCTCATCATCCCCATTTTACAAGAATGGAAACTGAGTCACGGGAGGTTGGATCATCCCAGCCCAAGGTCACACAGCTGGTAAGTGGCAGAGCCAGGATGGCACACCAAGTGGTCTGGCTCCAGGCCTTGAGCTATGAACCACAGCACGTATAGTAGTGTCTCCCGCAGTGAACTTCCTGAACTCCAGCGTGCTCTTCTAGAAAAGAGAAGTATCTGGAGTACTGAGGAGTGTTGTGATAATTATACAAATTAATATGAGTAAAACAATGCCCTGCCTTAATAAGGGCTCCCATAAACGGTTATTATGATTATTATGAGTTTTTTATGATTTCCCCCTTGGTGAGAAGGCTGCCTTTGACTTGTTAGGGTCGTTATTGTAATAAATTTGGTATCTTTTTTTTCTTTTGTTATCCTCTCTCTCTCTTTTTTTTTTTTTAAGCAAGTAGCATTGTTTCCAGTTCTGTCTCAGCCCCCCACCCCCCAGGAGAAAACTCACCTAGCTGGACAAGGTCTGGTGGGAACTAGGTGAGACCAGAGTTGGAAAGCTCACTTCCTTGGGCCACACCTGCCCCGCCCCCACCCTCCACAGGCTCACCTTGCTATGTGAGGCAGCCCCACTAGAGGGTGTGCAGGTGTAAAGAACGGAGGTTAGTGCACCTCAGGACTCTGGATTATGGGCCTGGAGGCAGGCCTCGTGAGAGGGCCCCTCTGGACAGAAGGTCTCCAACTGTCAGTCAAGGGGTTGACTTCTGGAGAGAGGACTGGGACAGGGGGCCACCTAGAAGAGGACTTTTGACTTTTCTTTTGTGCGCTGTGGTGTTTGCTGTTCT